>NC_134219.1:36868246-37545615 GCF_965140235.1 Caretta caretta | reverse complement strand
CTCAAACTTCATAAAGTCGAGGACTGCCTGCACAAAATAATGGCCAGCATGTGACAAGAGTCAAGAACTGGAAAGAGGCAGCTATAGCAAGAAGAATCCACTAGAAGAGAGCAGAATAATGGGCTGTCATGCTGGGAAATGAACACTAGATTGCAGCAGAGTAGAGGAAATGAGCGGGGGGTTGCAGAAATATTGACTAATGACCAATAGATTTTAGTATCCAACACAATGATGGAAAAGTCATACTGTAAAATGGCCACTAGGTGGCAGCATGTTGTAAGGGTGAGATATGAGCTGCTATTTTCAGAAGTACCCACTAGATGGCAGCATATATTTCATATTAATAAAGGTGTGGTGGGAGTACATTATAACAGGCCATCACCTTGGACAGGCATCTTCCAAAAATATAAGCTCGTGTTTGTTCATCATCAAATTATTTTCCATATAGGATCATTAGAATTAAATAAAATGCAATTGTACAAGTCACACTGTACAAGTCCCATTGGGCATTGTTAGCCACAACGCTTTGGAGACACAAAACGAACCATGTGGGAGAAAGGTTGAAGTGGTACCATATTAAAAAGTGTGAAGACCGAATACAAATAGGAGGGAGCATTTACACTTTGTAGATCGAAGGGGAAGCTCATTTTCCAAACGTAGATCAACTGTACCTGCTCATTCCTTCAGGTAACTGCAGGTCTCTTCAGTGAGAAAATCCAGTTTCTGCAGAAAGAGGAGAGACAAGAACCTCAGCTGAAGATCCTGAGTCCGAGTGGCCAATCCCTGAGAAATAAGAGCTCATCGCTTCAAGCTTGGGCTGTGCTGTGGTTACAGGTGAGCACCGTCTTCCTGACTGCATTTCTATACCTCCACCAAATAGGGGCATGAATGTGTTTTGTGAATATTAGAGGGACAAGGTGGGTGAGGTAATATCTTTTACTGGACCAACTTCTGTTGGTGAATGAGAGAAGCTTTTGAACTACACAGAGCTCTTCTTCAGATTAGTATGTGTAGTTTTAGGTTCACCTTCCCACAGCAGTGCCAGTCAGCGTTCACAGCAGCATTTCACAGAGATGGAGCTTGAGATCCATGTCTTGTGACAAGTCCTCAGTTGGGGATCTGCCCCACTGACACAAATGGAGCTACCTTGACTTACACCAGCTGAGGATCTGGCTCAGTGTGTGCCCCAATGGGGTGGCAAGTGGTGCTGGAATCTTACTAGCCCAGATCACATATGCCAGATTGTTTCTAGACTCCGAGTTCAGGGACAGCATCATCCCCCCACCCCCGCACCCTGTGCCTTTCTTGTTCCTGTATTTTCATCCCACATTCGTTATGGAGTGCAGAGGGTCACACCCCACTTAGGGTTGAACATGAACCTGGTTTTGCCCCTTCCTAAGATCCACCCTCCAAAGAGCTGTATTTTATTACTGCACCAGTCAACATCAGGCAACAGAAAAGGCATTGCCAGTCTCTGACAACATCACCATCACACCCAGAGGAACTAAGGGAGAATTTACGCCACTTCAGAATTTATGGCATAACCTGATCTCTTGTGAGGGGCTGAAAATTATTCCTTCTCCGACAGGGTACTGAAATGCTGAATAGACCAGAATATATGGTTAGACTAATTTCCATTAATTCTAACAGAAGATCGTGCCTAAGGGTACTAGACTGCACTGGAAATCTCAGTCCAAAGTATTGGTTGATGTATTTATTGATTTTGACTCTGGTCATTGCCAGAAGCGAAATACAGCATTTAAGCATCATTGTTAAGCTCTAGTATGTTACTAGATGGGATATGACAGTAGATAAAGAAGTGGTCTGATCTGTCTTATCAGTACTCGGCTACCAGAGAAATGGCCTGTTATATTAGTCATTGCTCTGATATGGCAGAAGGAGGTCTACATTGATACCAATGATCTGTCCTCGGACTGAAACTCCTGGCACTTAGCTCTGAAGTCTACATTTAGTCTAAAACTTAGACTCAGTAAGTTTTATAAATGACTAAAGTCTACATTTAGTCTAAAACTTAGACTCAGCCTGTAACCAAGAGAGGAAGGTGCGTTTCTGAATATTTATGTAATTAATTCATGAGACTTGATTAACTTTTAACTTTATGTTCTTCCAATTCAATTTCACAGTTTGTTTTCTTGTTCCTTGACTCAACCCATGGCAGACAGAGACTGGAAAAATCAAACAGCTGTCACAGAATTCATCTTCCTGGGATTCGGGGATCTCCCTGATCTGAAAATTCTTCTCTTCCTCATGTTCCTAGTGATCTATATCGCAACCGTGACTGGGAACATGCTCATCACTGCACTAGTTGTGACGGATGAGCACCTTCACACCCCCATGTACTTCTTCCTGGGGAACTTGTCCTGCCTGGAGACCTGCTACACCTCAACCATCCTGCCCCGGATGCTGGCCAGTCTCCTGACTGGGGACAGAACCATCTCATTCAGTGGCTGCATCACACAACTGTATTTCTTTTGTGCTCTGGCGGCTACAGAATGCTGTCTCCTAGCAGCGATGTCTTATGATCGGTATTTAGCGATATGTAAACCCCTGCACTATTCAACTATTATGAATACCAGGTTTTGCCTCCAGTTGGCTGCTGGGTCAGGGTTAAATGGTTGTTTGGCTACTGCAATCTTTGTATTATTCATGTCTCATTTAATATTCTGTGGCCCGAATGAAATTGACCATTTCTATTGTGATCTCATCCCATTGATAAAGCTTTCCTGCAGTGACACACACCTGAGCATACTGCTGGATTTCGTACTGGCCTGTGTATTCACCCTGCCTCCATTCCTACTTACACTGACATCCTACGTGTGTATCCTCACAACCATCCTGAGAATCCCTTCCACCACTGGGAGGCAAAAGGCCTTTTCCACCTGCTCCTCTCACCTCATCGTGGTGACGATTTACTATGGAACCCTCATGATTGTCCACGTGCTACCGAATCGTGACACATTAAACATCCTAAACAAAGTGCTCTCTCTTTGCTACACAGTCCTGACTCCCCTGGTTAACCCACTCATCTACAGCCTGAGAAACAGAGATGTCAAGGAAGCCTTGAGCAAAGCAGTCAGTAAATATGTGGCTTTCACAAAAACAAGCAGAGAATCCTCGATTATAACTTAGCCTAAATCACCCAGGCAGCTTTGAAAACCTCAGGCTATCAGCCTCCACTGAAATTCATTTGAAATCCCCCATTGAAAATCTCACCACTAATGTGAAAAAAATGGAGATGATCTGTATGGAGTCACTGAGACAGTGTTGGCAGTCCCACGCTGTCTCCATGTAACAGAACAGAGAGGAAAGTGAGATTGCGGACAGCTCTGTCACGCTCTCATGTTCACCACTGACACACGCAGAATGATGGTATTTTTCTCCATAGTCTTGTCTTAACATTCACCCTCTGTGAGGAGCGTGTACAGCGTCTGAAACTGCACAGAGCTGACACTGTGTAAGGCACAAAGTCCACTAACGATCAAAGTAAATCCCTGTGTGTATCCGCTGTTCATTGTTTCTCTGTGCTAGATACTTAAGTCTTGTAATCAAATTCAGACAGTCTCATACAAACAAAACGCAATGGGTGACATCTTCATGTTTCTTGCTGCAGACCGTTTCTTATGCCCCTAAGGACACGATGGAGAATCCAGCTGGAGCTCAGGTCAGTGTGGTCCATCTAAGTGGAAGGACCAGGGAGGGAATGGCCATAACCATGGGCCCATCACGGAGTTTTTAACTGCGCAACAGGCAGAGTGGAGACCATTTTAACCAAGTTTTTATATCCATAAAAAAGCCATTTCTGATCAAAATTCATGTTTGGACAATAAAAATACTAACTCCTGATGTAGCTGAGATGGGGATGTAAGCCTGGGGAATCTGCCACCCTTGAAATTGTGCTTATTGGCATCATATCCCTTTGCAAACAAAACACCTTCCCGACGCTCACACAGACCAGATGCAAACACCCAGGCCACAGCAGTGGCCTCTGGACACTTCACCAGGAACAGCTTCATCGCTCTTACATGGGCTAAGCCCAGCTGTGACCAGCTCCAGCAAAGCCACAGCACCAGGCTCACCGGGCCCTTGCAGGTGGGGAGGTTGGGCAAACGAAGAGGTTGTTCTCACAGCGAAGCAGTGTAAGAGACACCCCACGTTGGAAAATTGAGGGGACTCAGCTGTCCCTCTGTGCAGATTGTACCCCAAATAATGTCACAGTATCTTAGTTCTTGCTTTATCTCCAGCACTTTTTTGATCCACTCTGCCATTCTCAGGAGGTCGATATCCCCTATCTTTGTGTCCTTATCTAGGGATTTTACTATTAGGTCATTTCCCCCCATTTCCTTTTCCTGCCCTCCTATTCTTCTTCTGGTTCCAGAGAATCTACGCTTTTCTTTTTCCTTGCTTGCATCCACTCTTCTTCAGTGCTTCCCCTATCCTCATGGTCTAGCCTGGTTTCAGTTCACTTATCTCTTTCATCTCACACTGCCAGCCAGCCAGCAGCTCCTCTGTCAGCCCATGTGATAAATAAAGGTGGGGGTGGGAGGGAGTAGCTTCCTTTGATGGACACCCAGCCAGCCAGTTTGCTGTAAAATCTCTCTTGGTAGCTGTTCTTTCCTTGCTTTACCTGTAAAGGGTTAAAAAAAAAATCCCCTAGGTAAAGAAAAAAAAAGTGGGAAGCACTGCAGCTCCTTGATGTTCCAGGAGGGCCACCCAGGTCTGGACAGCGTTCACCTTCCTGAGGTCCATCCAAAGGCTCTCAGAGTAACACAAGTACTCCATGGAGTGCTGGTCAAAGCTGCCCCCCTTTTGTTTGCAACATGGGGAGTTCCATCTCTCAACCCATTCAGGTGTACCTCGCGCCCCTTGGATCATGCTGGATAGAGGACGACCCACTTCCTCCATGTCCCACAAGGACAGCCTTCTACAAGTGTTAGGGGTGGTCCAGACAAACTGTCAGGATCCTGGACAAAGGTAGGCAGGAGTAGTGGCAGGAGCTTGGGGTCCCAGTCAAGCTGAGGGTCAGTGTCAAAGACAGAGTCAGGAATTGGGCCGAAGTTCAATACCAGGTATTGGTGTCCCAATCTAAGGTTCCAGGGGTCGATCAGGAGTCAGAATCCAAGTCAGAGCAGAGGTCAGTACTGTGCGTACAGCAACAGAGAGGCAGGGCGATTGTGGCAGATAGCTGGAATCCATGTTGTTCCCTGAACACTTCCTGGTGCGCCCCATGGGCACATATGGGAGTCAAGACCACTGTCAGTCCGATCACTCGAGGTGAAGCTTACTGTGGCACCCAACCACTGCAGATTGTGGGCCGCAGGGAATAAATCAGCTGCAGCTGCTGGCAGGTGGCTGCGTGGAGCTATTAGTTACCTAATAACTCTACAGGTTCAAGTCCTGCTGATACTTACAGCCACTTTGGGTGGCTTGCTCAAAGGTAGATAAGGGTTATATTCTGCAGGAACCCCACCCGTGGTAGATGTAGACAGATCTCAATGGTGTGGTGCTCAAAAGGACTATCCTAGGAAAAGTCCCTTGGGGGAAATGCATGAACCAGTTTACTAGAGAGACAAGATGGGTGAGGTAATATCTTTTATTGAACCAACTTCTGTCAGTGAGAGAGACAAGCTTTTAGCTACTATACTGCATGAACCAGTGTAGTCAGGTTCAGATGCCCTTCTCAACCCCCCAGGGGACCTTTAGGAAGGAACCCTGAACTAAGGGACTTTGAAGTCGATAAAAAAAAAAACCAGCCTGTGGCTCAAAGGGTTAATGTGATACTTGGATATATAAACAGGGTAATCTAGAGTAAAGAGGCTATTTTACCTCTGTATTTGGCCCTGGTGTGACCACTGCTGGAATTCTGTGTCCAGTTGTGGTGCCCACAATTCATGAAGGATGTTGAAAAACTGGAGAGGGTTCAGCGAAGAGCCATGAGGATGATTAAAGGATTTGAAAACCTGCCTATTCGTGATTGAACTCCTTGAGTCTATCTGTTCAGCTTAACAAGGAGCAGGTTAAGGGGTGGACTAATCATAATCTGTAGGCAACCATGTGGGGAACAGAAATGTGATAATGGAGGGCTCTTCAACCTAGCAGAGAAAGGTAGAACAAGATCCAATGGCTGGAAGTTGAAGCTAGACAATTAATACTGGAAATAAGGCACAGTTTTTATCAGTGAGGGTAATTAGCCATTGGAACAATTTACCAAAGAGTCATGGTGGATTTCCCATCAGTGGAAATTTTTAAATCTAGATTGGGTATTTTTTTTCTCAAGGGTCTGCTCTAGTTCAAACAGGAATTAATTCAGGGAAGCCTTACAGCCTGTGTTACACAGCGGTTCAGACTAGATGATCCCAGGGACCCTTTCTGGCCTTGGAATCTATGAATCTATGAATAAGTGGGGAGAGATTCTGATTGGGGTGTCAGACTGTACGAGAGGCCGTGACTGCAGGGGGAAATCTGCCTCATTGTTCTTGGGGGTGTACCTGGGTTAAGTGGAACCTGCTTCAACTGGCAAGGAAAGGCAGTGTTTCTATAAGACAATATGTGCATAGGATTTTATTGTTTTAACCCTGTTTCCCTCTGGCTATGACCACAGTAATAGTTCTTATGTTACAGTTAACTTTCTGTGGCCCCAATGGAATTGATCCTTTCTACTGTGAATCCACAGAAATAATAAATCACTACTGCTGCGACACCAACCGCACGGAGCTTGCCAATACCATTGTGGCTGCTATATTCACTCTGCCCCCATTGACACGGCTGTCACCAACATGTTAACTGAGCACCTCCCGGTCATTAACAATAGGACACCTCAAGAAAGAAGAGTTTGTCGATATGGGGAGAAATTATATCAATTTGAAGAAATATGGACCCTGTTTCTTGATACTTTTGAATAAAGAGTGTTGAAATAATGCCTGACTTCCATTCCACAGGACCTCTCTGCTTTCTCCCTCCTATTTCCTGCTCCTGTTCCCAACTTACATTTTTTGCCAATTTGTGTCTTTTTTAAATTGTTGTTACCCCCTCCCTCTCTTGCAATGTTTGTCTGATTTTGTATTGTCTAGTCTTGAATCTCTGGCAAATTGTAAAGTTGCATAATTGCATTTTTAGCTCACCTGTAACATATGCAGTGTTAGGTAACATGTACAGGTTGAAACAATTGTTCTTGTTTGTTTCTTTTTGAAAATTAATAAAAAATGAATCACAAAAATAAAATGACAGGACACCTCACAATTACTCCCAGGAGGTAGGGAATTAATATCCCCGTATTGCAGAGGCACAAGGCAGATTACGGGATATGCCCAAATCCACGCAGGAAATCTGTGGTTGAGCTGGAAATTGAATGCAGATGTCCCACATCATGCTCCAGGGTCCTATCACTACACCATCCTTCAGCACCTGAGAGGGTAAAGCCTCCTCATTCCCATTGGTTAACCTCCTGTGCCTTCTACTGGCCACAAAATACTGACCCCACAAGCAGAAGGTAAGGTTTGAGAAACAGGCATTTATTCACTGTAAGAGCCATTGGATGGCTAACAAGGCAACTGGTGAAAAAGGGGATGCTGTACTGTTTAATGGCTACCCTGGTAGAGGGTGAGGGACGGGAAAGGGGCAGCTATACTGTATTATGGGCACTACGGGGCAGCAGTAATTCTCTAAAATGCCCTCTAGAATGCAGCTTTTATGACTATCGACAAAGCAATACTACTGTCATTATTCCTTTGTATTATGGCCAGGCTGTAATAGGATCATCCAGTAATCTGGCCCTGGCCCCATTGTGCTGTACAATGTACAAACACAGAATAAGAGAGTCTCAAAGAGCTTACAATCTAAATAGACAAGACAGACCCGGGGTGTGGACAGGGCTATAACTAGATTTAGAAGGATTCAATTTTTATGAGTAAATGATGGTACATTTTGATTCACTGCACACACATTGTCAGCCAATACTATCAAGTAAACAAACACTTGGATGCCACCATTATGGGTATGGTGCCATAAGATAGATAGATAAATAGATATTGTAGTCAGTTCTTTGTCTACACTTTGGTTTCTTATGAAATATATTCAAGAGACCAAATAACTGATGTCAGTCTTGTTTATCAGTAGGGTACAGGAAAAAGTTTCTATAGAATACCAGTCTCAGAAGAGCAGTCCCATGCAGCGATGTTATATTCACCTTACGCAGAAGGTGTACTCCCAAGATTACACATTTCAGCTGGTATTACTTCCATGATTTTACAAGTTACACATTTCTTTATAGAACAAGGAGTCTGGTGGCACCTTAAAGACTAACATTTATTTGGGCATAAGCTTTCATGGGTAAAAAACCACTTCTTCAGATGCGTGGAGTGAAAATTACAGATGCAGGCATTCGATACTGACACATGAAGAGAAGGGAGTTACCTCACAAGTGGAGAACCAGTGCTGACAGGGCCAATTCCATCAGGGTGGATGTAGTTCACTCCCAATAATTGATGAGGAGGTGTTAATTCCAGGAGAGGCAAAGCTGCTTTTGTAGTGAGCCAGCCACTCCCAGTCCCTATTCAAGCCCAAATTAATGGTGTTAAATTTGCCAATGAATTTTAGCTCTGCAGTTTCTCTTTGAAGTCTGTTTCTGAAGTTTTTTTGTTCAAGTATGGCTACTTTTCTTTACCCATTACTAAAATCCAACCCTCAGTTCATTCCAGTTCCCTAACATGTTGTTCTGTTCCTTCCTTATCTTTGTTTCAGATAGTAGCATTCCAGGTACTGATCTGCGAAGGTACTTCCATAGCTTGTAGGAAGACATAAAGCAAATGTATCTTGATTTTGACAAGTTTCCTATCTGCTTCTGCCAAATGCTTACTTCAGCAAATGCAAGATGTTATGGGATACTTACTGTAGGTGAACAGGATTATGGTATAGGCCAGTTTAGGCTATATCACTGTTATAATATTTGTGCTTCATGTTATTGGTGCTTAATGCATATCTATATCTATCTATCTATATTGTGACAGGGTCGGGCCAGATGGCTATAGGAGAGTAATTTTTTTTTTTTTTGAGCAGGAAAGAGTTTTATTTGCATAACACTTACAAAGAATCACCAAAAAGGATAAAGCAAAGCTATGCAACAAAACAAAAGCAAACGCAAGGTATAACACAGCAGCCTTCAGGAGGGAGAAGTGTTCAGGCTATCCTGGGCCCAGAGCAGGGGGGCTTCCTCAACACTCGTGGTCTTCCACCCTCCTGAGTTACCTGGTGGCCTAGAGCGGGGGGTCTTCCTCAACACTCCTTCCACCCCCTCGTGTTACCTAGTGCCATGCCCAGTGTCACCTATTATTCCTCTCCTGATAGTGCCCGACAAGATGGGCACGGCTGTGGGGTGGGCAGTTTGAGGGTAGGGGGACGTACACCCACGTGTGATAGGACCCCTCCTAGTGATGATGGTATCCACAGTGGCAACAGCTGTGGCTGGGGTCTCTCAGTCTTCTCCTCAATCAAAGGGTCAGACGGAGGGAACCGGACGGGGTCACCGAGCAGAGAACCTCAGACAACACCCAGCACTCCTCAAAGGTGTCAAGGGAGTCAGTGGACGCCCGGATACGTGAATGTACTGAGGATCGTAAAATGGCCCTACAGTTGCAGGACACTTCATTGGCCAACCTCCTCTCTCTGGTTTTATAGATGGCTGTTTTATCTCGGGCTAGGAGGAGGTTAACCAGGAGATCCCGCGACTTTGTGGGGCCACGGGTGGGGAGTGTGTAGATAAAAAGGTGAGGGGAAAAGTGTAGCCAAAAGCATAATAAAATATTCGTGAGGAGCCGGAAAAGGGGCTGCAGCCTGGCACGTTCTAAATATACGTGTGCCAGGGTTTCCCTCACGTTGCAAAAAGGGCAAGTATCCGGGATGGGGGTGAACCGCGTCAAAAACACACACGTGCTCACAGCTCAGTGAAGGAGCCGCCAACTAATGTCGCCAACGGGCCTCGGGACCAAGGTGGAATACAGGCTGGCCCACCGGGGCTGCTCACCCTCCAAAGGTGGCAGGACGTCCCCCCACTTTGTATCGGGGCAGGACACCAGGGTGTGGGTGTGAAGGGTGTGAAGCGTGAGTGTATATAGATGTTTCCATGGTGCGATTTGGAAGCTGACCGGCTGCAGTTCATGCAGCCGGCTCACAGTGAAAGGGCGAGGGGTTTGTTGGGATCTACGGGGCAGGGGCCCAATTGAAAGGTCCGGTGGGCCTGGGGTAGAGGATGGGCGGGGTGCGCCCTCGCGCAGGACTCGGTTGAGATAAGCCCGAGCAGCAGGCGTCAAGGCGGCCTTCACCTCCTGAAGTACGCGCCGGGGGGTACCAGGTCTGGAGAGCCCCATGCGCCGAGCGAGCGTCAGGGGATCCAGCCAGTCTCCCCAGGAGGTATCCGACTCTCATGACTTCCGCCAGGACCAAACTCTGGCGCACCGAGCGGGACTCCGCCACCTGCACAGGGAGCTGGGGGTTGTGTAGCAGGGGCTCCGCAAGGAGATCTGCTCCCACGGTGGCCGCCATGGACCTGGTTGTTGAAAACAGTTTCCAGGTCCGGAGGAGGTCGTGGTAGAAGACTGGCAGCCCTGAGAGGTCTCGCGGAAAACCTCTCGGACAGAGATAAAAGAGCTGCCGGTCGTATCGGAGCCCTTGGAAGTGGCGGAGGAAGGCGTGCGCCAGTATGCTCTATGTCGAACTACCTGCACTATAAAGGAGCCTCTGCAGGGCCTGGAGGCGGAAGACACGGACCTGAGTGTGCAGACACTTCAGGCCCTGCCCTCCTTCCTTCAGGGCTAGATGAAGAACCCCAACAGGGGCCCAGTGCATTCCTGACCAAAAGAACTCTAGAATCGATGTCCAGAGGTTGGTCAGGAAAACCGGGGCCGGGACCAGGGTTTTGAGCTGGTACCAGAGCGTGGACAGGACTAGTTGGTTAAGCACCAGTGCTCTCCCTCGGAGGGAGAGACATCAGAGTAGCCTCATCCATTTCCAGATCCGCTCTGTAACCCCACCCTCTAAATTTTGCCAGTTCTCCGGTGGGGAAGGGTGCGTGGCGGAAAGGTAAACGCCTACGTAGAGCAGTGGCCCCACGCTCCACCAGATGGTCTGAAGCGCGGGTGGGAGGGAGCTCACCTGCCGCCAGTCCCCCACCGCCAAGCCAGAGCACTTGAACCCGTTGACTCGGGCGGAGGAGGCTGCCGAAAAGATGCCCTGGCAAGCCTCCACGCGCGCCAAGTCGCCCGGGTCCTGGACCATGAGGAGCACGTCATTGGCGTACGTCGACAGGACCAGCTGCATGTCCGGCTCCTGCAGCACCAACCCTGTCAACCTCCTTTGGAGGAGACAGAGGAAGGGCTCGATTGCCAGAGCTTACAGCTGGCCCGAGAGGGGGCACCCCCGCCATACTCCTCGCCCGAAACTGACCGGTTCGGTCAGGGTCCAGTTGAGCCTAACGAGACACTCCGCGGAAGCGTACAGCACCCGGAGAAAACTCACAAACTGAGGTCCGAATCCAAACGCCTGCAGAGTGCCCAGGAAGTACCCATGGTCCACTCTATTGAACGACAGACCGTCTCTACGCCCGAGTTCCAAAAGGTCTCGGACTAGAAATAGGTTGTCAAAAATGCTGCGGCCCAGGACACTGTAGGTCTGGTCTGGGTGGATCACGTCCGCCAGCACGGACCCTAGCTGCAGCGAGATTGCTTTCGCTATGATTTTGTAGTCTGTGCTAAGGAGCGAGAAGGGATGCCAATTTCATAAATCGCAAAGGTCCCCCTTCTTCGGCAACAAGGCGAGCAGCGCTCGCCTGCATGAAAGATGGAGGACGCCACCCTGCAAAGACTCGGCCCAGACAGTGGCTAGGTCTGGGCCAAGGATGTCCAGAACGCGCGGTAGAACTCCACGGTCAGCCCGTCCATGCCTGGAGATTTATTGGTGGGCATGCGACGGAGGGCTTCCGAGAACTCGGCCAGGGTGAGAGTCAGCTCGAGTTGGTCTCGGTCGCCCACGCTGACCGTGGAGAGTTCCTCCCAGAGCACCCTGCAAGCACCAGGATCCGTCGGATCTGGGGAGAAAAGGCTTGTGTAGAAGTCAAGGGCCTTCCCACACATCTCCACTGGATCCGTGAGGGGGGTGCCATCTTCTGGTAGAAGGCAGATGACGTGTTTCTTGGCTCCCCTTGTTTTCTCCAGGGCGAAGAAGAAAAGGGAGCCACGATCCATCTCCCGAAGGAGGCGGATGTGAGATCGAACAAGGGCACCTCGGGCCTGATGGTCCTCGAGGGCCCAGAGCTCCTCCCTCTTCTCCCGGCACACTCCACAGAGGAACGGGTCCTCGGGGCTGGCAGCCAGACGCCTCTCCATCTCTAAGACCTCCCGTTCCAACTGCTCTATCACTGCATTCCTCCGTCGGCTGGTGCCCCAGGTGTAGTCACGGCAGAAGAGCTTGGCGCGCACCTTCCCTAGATCCCACCGTCCCTACGCCAAGGGAAAGGCGCGCTGCTGCTCTCGCCAGGCCAGCCAGAACTCCTGGAAGGACGTCACGAAGCCCTCATCCTCCAACAGGCTGTTGTTAAAGTGCCAATAGGCCGGCCCTGGCCTCTCTGCATGGAGGGAGGCTGTTATGGTGGCTAGATGGTGGTCGGAGAAAGGGGGCAGCCGAATATTGGAGGAGTGGGCTCGTGAAAGATGGAAATGGGATAAATAAATACGGTCCAACCAAGAGTGGTGTGACCGATGAGCCTCCACCCGGACAAAGGTGAAATTGGAAGTGTCATCTGGGTGGTGGTCACGCCAGACGTCCACTAGGGAGTGATGTTCGACTATTCCTCAGAGAATGTTGCGGCGGCCGGGCTCAGCTCGGCCCCTGAGCGGTCCCGTTCCTCGAGGGTGGTGTTAAAGTCCCCTCCCAGGACTAGGCACTCGTGAGAATCTAGGGTGCTGAGGAAGTCGGTGACCTGCTGATAGAATTGCGGCCACTTCAGGCTCGTTGTTGGGGCATAGATGTTAACGAGGTTGACCGCGAGCCCCTCCATATGGACTCGAAGATGCAGCAGGTGGCCCGGCAAGGTGTCAGTGACGCCTAGCACCTCGGGCCATAGGTCGGGGGAGAACAGGGTTGCCATTCCAGCTTGTCGAATTGTGAAGTGGCTAAAGTAGACCCCTCCCCCCATTCCAGCCGCCAGCTGTCCTTGGCGGTCGGATCCGTATGGGTCTCCTGCAGGAAAACCACAGAGTACCCCCCCTTCCTGAAGGTAAGAGAGCACCTGGGACCTGCGGAGAGCCATCTTACAGCCCCTGGTTTTTAAAGTTGCGATAATGAGAAGCGTCATGCGGAGGGTTGGGGGGGTGGGGGTTCCTTGTTGGCTGGGGTGTTCGCGTCCCCTGGCGGGTCGTGCAACAATCCGTGACCCATCCCGTAAGTGAGTAAATCATCACGGAAGCTGCGGGCCCGCCTGTAGGCCGTGGCACCGTGCCTTCCTTTCCCTCTACCCTACTTTATAAGGGCCCTTGTGGCCTGGAGGAGTTGATCAAAGTCCCCCCATAGCTGGAAAGCTAGCTGTACCCTGTTGCAGGAGCCACAGATGTCTTCTAAAAACTCCCGCAATGCTGAAGATTCATCAGTAACCTGAAGGTAACCTGTGGGTAGCTATCCCACAGTTCCCGCAGTCTCCGCTGCCCATTGGAATTCTGGGTTGAGATCCCAATGCCTGATGGGGCTAAAACATTGTCGCGGGTGGTTCTGGGTACATATCGTCAGGCTCCCGTTCCCTCCCTCCCTCCGTGAAAGCAGCAGCAGACAATCGTTTCGCACCTTTTTTCTTGAGTTACCTGTGCAGACGCCATACCACGGCAAGCATGGAGCCCGCTCAGGTAACCGTCACCGTATGTCTCCTGGGTGCTGGCAGACGTGGTACTGCATTGCTACACAGTAGCAGCAACCCATTGCCTTGTGACAGCAGACGCTACCGTACAATTGGTAGCCGTCATCGTCATGTCCGAGGTGCTCCTGTCGGCCAGGAGTGCCTGGGCAAACATGGGCGCAGGGACTAAATTTGGAGTGACTTGACCAGGTCATTCTCTTTAGTCCTGCAGTCAGTCCTATTGAACCATCTTATGGTGAGCAGGCAGGCGATATGGATGGCTAGCAGTCCTACTGCACCATCTTCTGCCAAGCAGCCATGAGATGTGGATGGCTTGCAGTCCTTCTGCACTGTCTGCTGCCAGCCAAAGATGTAAAAGATAGATGGAGTGGATCAAAACAAGAAATAGACCAGATTTGTTTTGTACTCATTTGCTTCCCCCTCTCCCCCATCTAGGGGACTCATTCCTCTAGGTCACACTGCAGTCACTCACAGAGAAGTTTCAGAGTAACAGCCGTGTTAGTCTATATTTGCAAAAAGAAAAGGAGTACTTGTGGCATCTTAGAGATTAACCAATTTATTTGAGCATAAGCTTTCGTGAGCTACCGCTCACTTCCACAGTATGCATCCGATGAAGTGAGCTGTAGCTCACGAAAGCTTATGCTGAAATCAATTGGTTCGTCTCTAAGGTGCCACAAGTACTCCTTTTCTTTTTACTCACAGAGAAGGTGCAGCGAGGTAAATCTAGCCATGTATCAATCAGAGGCCAGACCAACCTGCTTGTTCCAATAAGAACAGTTACTTAGGTGCACCATTTCTTATTGAAAGTCTCATGAAGTCCTGCCTGAAATACTCATTGATGTAAAGCCACCCCCTTTGTTGATTTTAATTCCCTGTAAGCCAACCCTGTAAGCCATGTCGTCAGTCGCCCCTCCCTCCGTCAGAGCAACAGCAGACAATCGTTCCGTGCCTTTTTTCTGTGCAGATGCCATACCAAGGCAAGCATGGAGGCCGCTCAGCTCACTTTGGCAATTAGGAGCACATTAAACACCACACGCATTATCCAGCAGTATATGCAGCACCAGAACCTGGCAGAGCGATACCGGGCGAGGAGGTGACGTCAGCGCGGTCACGTGAGTGATCAGGACATGGACACAGATTTTTCTGAAAGCTTGGGCCCTGCCAATGCATGCATCATGGTGCTAATGGGGCAGGTTCATGCTGTGGAAAGCCAGTTCTGGGCTTGGGAAACAAGCACAGACTGGTGGGCCGCATAGTGTTGCAGGTCTTGGACGATTCCCAGTGGCTGCGAAACTTTCGCATGCGTAAGGGCACTTTCATGGAACTTTGTGACTTGCTTTCCCCTGCCCTGAGGCGCATGAATACCAAGATGAGAGCAGCCCTCACAGTTGAGAAGCGAGTGGCGATAGCCCTGTGGAAGCTTGCAACACCAGACAGCTACCGGTCAGTTGGGAATCAATTTGGAGTGGGCAAATCTACCGTGGGGGCTGCTGTGATGCAAGTAGCCCACGCAATCATAGATCTGCTGATATCAAGGTTAGTGACCCTGGGAAATGTGCAGGTCAGAGTGGATGGCTTTGCTGCAATGGGATTCCCTAACTGTGGTGGGGCCATAGACAGAACCCATATCCCTATCTTGGCACTGGAGCACCAAGTCAGCGAGTACATAAACCGCAAGGGATACTTTTCAATAGTGCTGCAAGCTCTGGTGGATCACAAGGGACGTTTCACCAACATCAAGGTGGGATGGCCGGGAAAGGTACATGACGCTCGCACATTCAGGAACTCTGGTCTGTTTCAAAAGCTGCAGGAAGGGACTTTATTCCCAGACCAGAAAATAGCTGTTGGGGATGTTGAAATGCCTATAGTTATCCTTGGGGACCCAGCCTACCCCTTAATGCCATGGCTCATGAAGCCGTACACAGGCAGCCTGGACAGTAGTCAGGAGCTGTTTAACTACAGGCTGAGCAAGTGCAGAATGGTGGTAGAATGTGCATTTGGACGTTTAAAGGCGCGCTGGCGCAGTTTACTGACTCGCTTAGACCTCAGCGAAACCAATATTCCCACTGTTATTACTGCTTGCTGTGTGCTCCACAATATCTGTGAGAGTAAGGTGGAGACGTTTATGGTGGGGTGGGAGGTTGAGGCAAATCGTCTGGCTGCTGGTTACGTGCAGCAAGACACTAGGGCAGTTAGAAGATCAAAGGAGGGCGCGGTACGCATCAGAGAAGCTTTGAAAACCAGTTTCATGACTGGCCAAGCTACGATGTGAAAGTTCTGTTTGTTTCTCCTTGATGAACTCCCCCGCCCCTTGGTTCACTCCACTTCTCTGTAAGCTAACCACCCTCCCCTCCTCCCTTCAATCACCACTTGCAGAGGCAATAAAGTCATTGTTGCTTCACATTCATGCATTCTTTATTCATTCATCACACAAATAGGGGGATGACTACCAAGATAGCCCAGGAGGGGTGGTGGAGGAGGGAAGGAAAATGCCACACAGCACTTTAAAAGTTTACAACTTTAAAATTTATTGAATGCCAGCCTTCTGTTTTTTGGGCAATCCTCTGTGGTGGAGTGGCTGGTTGGCCGGAGGCCCCCCCACCGCGTTCTTGGGCATCTGGGTGCGGAGGCTATGGAACTTGGGGAGGAGGGCGGTTGGTTACAGAGGGGCTGCAGTGGCAGTCTGTGCTCCAGCTGCCTTTGCTGCAGCTCAGCCATACACTGGAGCATACTGGTTTGATCCTCCAGCAGCCTCAGCATTGAATCCTGCCTCCTGTCATCACGCTGCCACCACATTTGAGCTTCAGCCCTGTCTTCAGCCTGCCACTTACTCTCTTCAGCCCGCCACCTCTCCTCCCGGTCATTTTGTGCTTTCCTGCACTCTGACATTATTTGCCTCCACGCATTCCTCTGTGCTCTGTCAGTGTGGGAGGACAGCATGAGCTCAGAGAACATTTCATCACGAGTGCATTTTTTTTCTTTCTAATCTTCACTAGCCTCTGGGAAGGAGAAGATCCTGTGATCATTGAAACACATGCAGCTGGTGGAGAAAAAAAAAGGGACAGCGGTATTTAAAAAGACACATTTTATAAAACAGTGGCTACACTCTTTCAGGGTAAACCTTGCTGTTAACATTACATACATAACACATGTGCTTTCGTTACAAGGTCGCATTTTGCCTCCCCCCACCGCGTGGTTACCCCCTCAACCCTCCCCCCTCCCCATGGCTAACAGCAGGGAACATTTCTGTTCAGGCACAGGCAAACAGCCCAGCAGGAACGGGCACCTCTGAGTGTCCCCTGAAGAAAAGCACCCTATTTCAACCAGGTGACCATGAATTATATCTCACTCTCCGGAGGATAACACAGAGAGATAAAGAACGGATATTATTTGAACGCCAGCAAACATACACTGCAATGCTTTGTTGTACAATGATTCCCAAGTACGTGTTACTGGCCTGGAGTGGTAAAGTGTCCTACCATGGAGGACACAATAAGGCTGCCCTCCCCAGAAACCTTTTGCAAAGGCTTTGGGAGTACATCCAGGAGAGCCGCGAATGCCAGGGCAAATCAATCCTTTCACATGCTTGCTTTTAAACCATGTATAATATTTTAAAAGCTACACTCACCGGAGGTCCCTTCTCTGCCTGCTGGGTCCAGGAGGCAGCTTTGGGTGGGTTCGGAGGGTACTGGCTCCAGGCCCAGGGTGAGAAACAGTTCCTGGCTGTCGGGAAAACCGGTTTCCCCGCTTGCTTGCTGTGAGATAGCTACAACCTCATCATCATCATCATCTTCTTCGTCCCCAAAACCTGCTTCCATGTTGCCTCCATCTCCATTGAAGGAGTCAAACAACACGGCTGGGGTAGTGGTGGCTGAACCCCCTAAAATGGCATGCAGCTCATCATAGAAGCGGCATGTTTGGGGCTCTGACCCGGAGCGGCCGTTCGCCTCTCTGGTTTTCTGGTAGGCTTGCCTCAGCGCCTTAAGTTTCACGCGGCACTGCTTTGGGTCCCTATTATGGCCTCTGTCCTTCATGCCCTGGGAGAATTTGACAAAGGTTTTGGCATTTCGAAAACTGGAACGGAGTTCTGATAGCACGGATTCCTCTCCCCATACAGCAATCAGATCCCGTACCTCCCGTTCAGTCCATGCTGGAGCTCTTTTGCGATTCTGGGACTCCATCATGGTCACCTCTGCTGATGAGCTCTGTATGGTCACCTGCAGCTTGCCACGCTGGCCAAACAGGAAATGAGATTCAAATTTCACGGTTCTTTTCCTGTCTACTTGGCCAGCGCATCTGAGTTGAGAGTGCTGTCCAGAGCGGTCACAATGGAGCACTCTGGGATAGCTCCCGGAGGCCAATACCGTCGAATTGTGTCCACAGTACCCCAAATTCGACCCGGCAAGGCCGATTTAAGTGCTAATCCACTTGTCAGGGGTGGAGTAAGGAAATGAATTTTAAGAGCCCTTTAAGTCGAAATAAAGGGCTTCATCATGTGGATGGGTGCAGGTTTACGTCTATTTAACGCTGCTAAATTCGACCTAAAGTCCTAGTGTAGACCAGGGCTTAGAGAGAAAAGGTGGGTGAGGCAATATCTTTTGTTGGACCAGCTTCTCTTATCAAAAGACTAGCTTTTGATCTTACACAGAGATCATCTTCCTGTCAGACCCAGACTCATGCTCACTGCACTGGGAAATTTGAAAAACGTACCATATCCTCCCAGGAAAAATAACACCTGAAGAAACATTGGAAGTCCTGAGAAGTCCTCATGGAAACAATCAGTGTTAATAGATGCTGCAGGGTCTGCGTTTGGATAGAAAAGAACCATATCTTGAATGCCAAGAAGAAATCCAATTACAAGCTAGAGACCTCACAGCAGAGGAAAGGTCCAGACTAGTCCAAATATTCCAGGAATTTGACTGTTTTCTCTAAAGAAAACCTCGTTGTGGACTCGGTGTGCTCCACATTGTAGAGATCCCCTAGCTTTCCATAGAATATTAGGGTTGGAAGAGACTCAGGGGGTCATCTAGTCCAATCCCCTGCTCAAAGCAGGACCAACACCAACTAAATCATCCCAGAGAGGGCTTTGTCAAGCCAGGCCTTAAAAACCTCTCATGATGGAGATTCCATCACCTCCCGAGGTAACCCATTCCAGTGCTTCACCACCCTCCTCGTGAAATAGTGTTCCCTAATATCCAACCTAGACCTCTGTCACTGCAACTTGAGACCATTACTCCTTGTTCTGTCATCTGCCACCACTGAGAACAACCTAGTTCCATCCTCTTTGGAACCCCCCTTCAGGTAGTTGAAGACTGCTATCAAATCCCCCCCTCACTCTTCTCTTCTGCAGACTAAGTAACCCTAGTTCCCTCAGCCTTGCCTCGTAAGTCATGTGCCCCAGCCCCCTACTCATTTTTCTTGCCTTCCGCTGGACTCTCTCCAATTTGTCCACGTCCCTTATGTAGTGGCGGACTAACTCTGGACGCAATACTCCAGGTGTGGCCTCAACAGTGTCGAATACAGGGGAATAATCACTCCCTTTGATCTGCTGGCAATGCTCCTACTAATACAGCCCAATATGCCACTGGCCTTCTTGGTAATGAGGGCGCACTGCTGACTCCTATTCAGCTTCTTGTCCACTGTAATCCCCAGGTCCTTTTCTGCAGAACTGCTGCTTAGCCAATCGCTCCCCAGCCTGTAGTGGTGTGGGATTCTTCTTTCCTAAGTGTAGGACTCTGCACTTGTCCTTGTTGAACCTCATCAGATTTCCTTTGACCCAATCCTCCAATTCGTCTAGGTCTCTCTAGACCCTATCCCTACCCTCCAGCCTATCTACCTCCGCCTCCAGCTTAGTGTCATCTGCAAACTTGCTGAAGGTGCAATTCATCCCATCATCCACATCATTAATAAAGATGTTGAACAAAACCGGCCCCAGGACCGACCCCTGGGGCACTCCGCTTCATACCGGCTGCCAACTAGACATCAAGCCATTGATCACTTCCAGTTGAGCCTGACAATTTAGCCAGCTTTCGGTCCACCTTTTCAGTCCATTCATCCAATCCATACTTCTTTAACCTGCTGGCAAGAATACTGTGGAGACCATTTCAAAAGTTTTGCTAAAGTCAAAATATATATCACATACACCGCTTTCCCCATATCCACAGAGCCATTTATCTCATCATAGAAGGCAATCCGGTTGATGAGACATGACTTAGCCATAGTGAATCCATATTGACTGTTCCTGATCCCTCTCTTCCAAGTGCTTCAAAATGGATTCCTTTAGGATCTGTTCCATGATTTTTGACGGGGACTGAAGTAAGGCTGACCAGTCTGTAGTTCCCTGGGTTGTCTTTCTTCCCTTTTGTAAATATGGGCACTATATTTGCCTTTTTCCAATTCTCCAGGACCTCCCCTGATCACCACGAGTTTTGAAAGATAATGGCCAATGGCTCTGCAATCACATCAGCCAACTCCATCAGCACCCTTGGATGCATTAGATCTGGACCCATGGACCTGTGCACATCCAGCTTTTCTAAGTAGTCCTTAACTTGTTCTTTCACTACCGAGGGCTGCTCATCTCCTCCCCATACTGTGTTGCCCAGTGCAGCAGTCTGGGAGATGACCTTGTCTGTGAAGACCAAGGCAAAAAAGCATTGAGTACTTCAGCTTTTTCCACATCATCTGTCACTATGTTGCCTCCCCCATTCAGAAAGGGTCCCACACTTTCCCTGACCACCTTCTTGTTGCTCACATGCCTGTAGAAACCCTTCTTGTTACCCTTCACATCCCTTGTTAGCTGCAATTCCAATTGTGCCTTGGCCTTCCTGATTACACCGCTGCATGCTCTCGCAATATTTTTATACTCTTCCCTAGTCATCGGTCCAAATTTCCACTTCTTTTAAGCTTCCTTTTTGAGTTTAAGCTCACCAAAGATTTCACTGTTAAGCCAAGCTGGTGGCCTGCAATATTTGCTATTCTTTCTGAACTTCAGGATGGTTTGTTCCTGCACCCTAAATAAGGCTTCTTTAAAATACAGCCAGCTATCCTGGACTCCTTTCCCCCTCATATTCGCCTCCGAGGGGATCCAGCCCATCGGTTCCTTAAGGGAGTCTGTCTGCTTTTCTAAAGTCCAGGGTCCGTATTTTGCTACTTTTCTTTCTTCCTTTTGTCAGGATCCTGAACTCAACCATCTCATGGTCACTGCTGCCTAGGTGGCCGCCCGCTTCTACTTCCCCTACCAATTCTTCCCTGTTTGTAAGCAGCAGGTCAAGAGAAGCACGGCCCCTAGTTGGTTCCTCCAGCACTTATACCAGGAAGTTGTCCCCAACACTCTCCAAAAACTTCCTGGCTTGTCTGTGTATTGCTCTCCCAGCAGATGTCAGGGTGATTGAAGTCCCCCATTAGAACCAGGGTCTAGGATCTGGAAACTTCAGTTAGTTGTCCGAAGGAAGCCTCATCTACCTCATCCTTCTGATCTGGTGGTCTATAGCACATGCCCACCAGAACATCACTCTTGTTGCTCTCACCTATAAACTTAACCCAAAGACTCTCAACAGGTTTTTCTCCAGTTTCAAAAGGGAGTTCTGGGCAATTATACTGCTCTCTTACATACAGTGCAACTCCTCCACCTTTTCTCCCCTGCCTGTCCTTCCTGAACAGTTTATACCCATCCATGACAGTGCTCCAGTCATGTGAACTGCCCCACCACGTTTCCAATCATGTCATAGTTCCTTGATTGTGCCAGGACTTCCAATTCTTCCTGCATGTTTCCCAGGATTCTTGCATTCGTGTACATGCACCTAAGATAACTAGCTGATTGCCCTACTTTCTTAGTATGAATCAGAAGTCCTCCTGTCTTTTACCCTCCTTGTGTTTCCTCCCGGTATAGGAAAGGTGCAGCCCAATGGCCAATGGACAGCAGCCAAAGTGGAAGGGCAAGAAAGCAGAACTTGTGTTGCCAAATGACCAAGAGAGGGAAGTAGAAAGGGAGGTGAAGGTATAGAATAGTGTATAAATAGCGAGGAAAGAGCATTGAAGAGCAAAGGACCTCTATGCTATGTAATGAACGCTGGATAGTAGTAGATGTTCGGGATTGAGAAATGGGCTGTTTTACTAACTAATGTCCACCAAGTGACATGAGAGTCAAAAATGGGAAAGAGACAGCTATAGCAAGAAGAATCCACTAGAGGAGAGCACAGTAACAGGCTGTCATGCTGGGAAATCGACATTAGATGGCAGCAGAGTAGAGGAAATGAAAGGGGGGATCAGAACTACTGACTAGTGACCAATAGATTTCAGTAGCCAATAAAATAATGGGAAAGTGATACTGTAAAATGGCCACTAGGTGGCAGCATAGAACATAGGGTTAGAAGGGACTGCAAGGGTCATCTAGTCTGACCCCCTGCCAAGATACAGGATTTGGTGAGTCTCAGCCATCCAAGCCTGATTACTGTCCAGCGTCCACTTTCTCTTCATCCTTTCTATACATTGGTGACCAAAATTGGACACAGTCTCCAGCTGAGGCCTAACCAGAGCCCAGCAGAGCCTTACTGTCACCTCCCGAGACTTGCATGCTATGCCTCTGTTAATGAAACCTAAAATTGCATTTGCTTTTTTTGAAACAGCATCACATTGCTGACTCATGTTGAGGTTGTGATCCACCACAACTCCCAGATCTTTCTCAGAAGTGCTGCTGCCAAGCCAGTTATCCCCTATTCTGTATTTGTGCATTTGTTTTTTCATCCCTAAGTGAAAGCAGGTGGTAAGGGTGATATATGGACAGCTAGTTTCAGAAATGCCCACTAGATGGCAGCATATCTTGAATATTAATAAAGGGCCGGTGTAAGTACATTATAACAGGCCATCACCTTGGACAGGCATCTTCCAAAAATGAAAGTTGGTGTTTGTTCATGATCTCAGATATTTTCCACATAGGATCATTAGACTTAAAAAATTTGCAATTCTACAAGTCCCGCTGAACAAGTCCCATTGGACATCGTTAGCTACAAAGCATTGGAGACACAAAATGAACCAAGTGGGAGAAAGATTGAAGTGGGAGCATATTAAAAAGCATGAATGCTGAATACAAATATGAGGCAGCATTTACACTTTGTAAATCCAAGGGGAAACTCATTTTCCAAAGGTAGATCAAATGCACGTGCTCATCCCTTCAGGTAACTGCAGGTCTCTTCACTGAGAAAATCCAGTTTCTGCAGAAAGAGGAGAGACAAGAACCTCAGCTGAGGATCCTGAATCCTGGTGCCCAAGCCCTGAGAAATAAGAGCTCATCGCTTCAAGCTTGGGATGTCCTGTGGTTACAGGTGAGCACCATCTTCCTGACTGTATTTCTATACCACCACCAAACAGCGGCATGAATGTGCTTTGTGAATATTAGAGGGACAAGGTGATGAGTTAATATCTAATATTGCACTAACTCTAGTTGGTGGAGGAGAGAAGCTTTTGAGCTACACAGAGCTCTTCTTCAGGTGAATATTAGCAGTTTTAGCCTCTCTTTCCCACAGCAGTGCTAGTCAGCATTCATAGCACCATTTCACAGAGGTAGAGGCTGAGATCCATGTCCTGTGAGGAGAGCGGAGAAGTTATTTCTTCTCCTACAGGGCACTGAAATGCGGAATATACCAGGAAACATTTTTAGAATAATCTGCATTTATTCTAACAGAAGATCAATGCCTAAGGAAAATAGACTGCAGCGGATATATCAGTTCAACATTTTAGTTGATGTATTTATTGATTTCTGACTCCTAAGTCGTAGCATGATTCTGGCAGTTGCCAGAAGTGAAATACTGCATTTAAACATCATTGTTCAGCTTCAGTATGTCACTAGATAGGATAGGACAGTAGATAAAGAGTCTGATCTGCATATCAGTACTCGGCTACCAAAGAGAAATAGTCTGTTATATTAGTCATTGCTCTGATACGCCATAGGGTTGTCTAGGTGGATACAAAAGATCTGTTCTTGAACTGTGACTCCTTGCACTTTGACTAAAGTCAACACTTAGTCTTAAAACTTCAGCTGGTAACCAGGAGAGGGAGGGGAGTTTCTGAATATTTATGGAATTAATTAACATTTGATTAGCTTTCAGCTCTATGTTCTTCCAATTCAATTGCACAGTTTGCTTTATTATTCCTAGACTCAACCCATGGCAGACAGAAACCAGAGAAACCAAACGGCTGTCACAGAATTTATCCTCCTGGGATTCGGGGATCTCCCTGAACTGAAAATTCTTCTCTTCCTCATGTTCTTAGTGATCTACATGGCAACTATGGTCGGGAACATGCTCATCACTGCACTAGTTGTGACTGATCAGCACCTTCACAGCCCCATGTACTTCTTCCTGGGGAACTTGTCCTGCCTGGAGACCTGCTACACCTCGACCATCCTGCCCCGGATGCTGGCCAGTCTCCTGACTGGGGACAAAACCATCTCATTCAGTGGCTGCATCACACAACTGTATTTCTTTTGTGCTCTGGCGGCTACAGAATGCTGTCTCCTAGCAGCGATGTCTTATGATCGGTATTTAGCGATATGTAAACCCCTGCACTATTCAACTCTTATGAATACCAGGTTTTGCCTCCAGTTGGCTGCTGGGTCATGGTTAAATGGTTGTTTGGTTACTGACATCTTTGTATTATTCATGTCACAGTTAATATTCTGTGGCCCGAATGACATTGACCATTTCTACTGTGATCTCATCCCATTGATAAAACTCTCCTGCGGGGACTCACACCTGATCATATTGTTGAATTTCATACTATCCTGTATATTCACTCTACCTGCGTTTCTACTAACCCTGACGTCCTATGTGTGTATCATTGCGACCATCCTGAGAATCCCTTCCACCACAGGGAGGCAGAAGGCATTTACTACCTGCTCCTCTCACCTCATTGTGGTGACAATTTTCTATGGAACCCTAATGATTGTCTACATGCTACCGAAACATGAGACACTGAGAGACCTAAACAAAGTGCTCTCTCTTTCCTACACAGTCCTGACTCCCCTGGTTAACCCACTCGTCTACAGCCTGAGAAACAGAGAGGTCAAGGAAGCCTTGAGCAAAGCAGTCAGTAAATATGTGGCTTTCACAAAAACAGGCAGAGAATCCTAGATAACAACTTTGCCTAAATCACCCAGGCAGCTGTGAAAACCTCAGGCTATCAGCCTCCAGTGAAAATGAGTTGAAAACCCCCATTAAAAATCTCATCACTATTGTGAAAAAAAATGGAGATGATCTGTATGGGGTTACTGAGCCACGGTTTACAGTTCCGTGCTGTCTCCATGTGTCAGGGTTCCCACCCCACTTTGAACTCTAGGGTACAGATGTGGGGACCCGCATGAAAGACCCCCTAAGCTTATTTCTACCATCTTAGGGTAAAACTTCCCCAAGGCACAAATTCTTTACCCTTGGAGGGTACATTGCCACCACCAAGTGATTTAACAAAGATTCAGGGAAAGGACCACTTGGAGTTCCTATTCCCCCAAAATATCCCCCCAAGCCCTTACACCCCCCTTCCTGGGGAGGCCTGAGAATAACCTAGATGAGCAGAGACCAGCCTTGGGTTTTTAGGGTCCTAAAATCAGATTCTTTTAAAAAAAGAGCTTTATTAGAAGAACAAAATAAAGATAAAAGAACAACTCTGTACGATTAGAATGGAAGATAATCTCACAGGCAGTCAGATTCATATGTGGACATATCGATTCATGGGACACAATCACAGGGGCTAATCACATCAGCCACACTATCAGAGGGCTCATTCACCTGCACATCTACCAGTGTGACATATGCCATCATGTGCCAGCAATGCCCCTCTGCCATGTACATTGGCCAAACCTGACAGTCTCTACGTAAGAGAATAAATGGACACAAATCTGATGTCAAGAATGATAACATTCAAAAACCAGCCGGAGAACACTTCAATCTCTCTGGCCACTCGATTACAGACCTAAAAGTCGCAATATTGCAACAAAAAAGACTTCAAAAATAGACTTCTACGAGAGACTGCTGAATTGGAATTAATTTGCCAACTGGACACCATTAAATTAGGCTTGAATAAAGACTGGGAGTGGATGTGTCATTACACAAAGTAAAACTATTTCCCCATGTTTATTCCCCCCCCCACACTGTTGCTCACATGTTCTTGTCAACTGCTGGAAATGGCCCATCTTGATTCTCATTACAAAAGCTTTTCTTCCCCCTCTCCCTCTCCTGCTTGTAATAGCTCATTTTAACTGATCACTCGTGTTATATTGTGTATGGTAACACCCATGGTTTCATGTTCTCTGTGTATATGAAATCGTCCTACTGTATTTTCCACTGCATGCATCTGATGAAGTGGGCTGTAGCCCATGAAAGCTTATGCTCAAATAGATTTGTTAGTCTCTAAGGTATCACAAGTACTCCTGTTCTTTTTATGCAGGATGATGGTATTTTTGTTCACGGTCTTGGCTGAACATTCACCCTATGTGAGGAGTGTGTACGGCATTTGAAAATGCACAGAGCTGACATTGTATAAGGCACAAAATCCACTAATGATCCAAGTAAATCCCTGTGTCTATTCCCTGTTCATTGTTTCTCAATGTTAGATAATAAAGTTTTGTAATCTAATTCAGACAGTCAAATGGAAATAGAACACAATGTGTGGCATCATGTTTTTTGCTGCAGTTCTTAAGTTCCTAAGGACACAATAGAAAATGCAGCCTGAACTCGGTTCCATGTTGTCCATCTAAGTGGAAGGACCAGGGAGGGAGGTGGCCATAACCATGTTTCTATCATGGAGTTTAACTGGGCATGAGGCAGAATGGAGACAATTTTAACGAATTTTTTATTTCCATAAAAAAGCCATTTTTGATCAAAATCATTTTTATGTTTATATTAATTGTGATTATTGCCATCATACCCCTCTGCAAACCCACCTTCACTGCACTCCCACAGGCTGGAGGCAAACAGCCAGGCCCTCTGGACACTTCACCAGGAGCAGCTTCATTGCTCTTATCTGGGCTAAGCCCGGCTGGGACCAGCTCCGACAAAATACCAGCACCAGGCTCACTGGGCCCTTGGAGGCAGGGAGGTTGGGCAAACAAAGAGGTAGACTCACAAGCCAGGGGCACTGGGACTGCCCAGACCCAGCTGGGGTTTTGCCAGGGCACCCGTAGAACTGAGGCCGTTCCTGGGGGCGGGTCTGTCAACTGGGCACCGAGGAGGGACTTGGCCTGTGGCTCTGCAGGGCAGCAGCTGCTTTGCTGCTGCCAGCTGCACAGAGCAGTTCAAAGGGAGGGGACGTGTTACACTGAGTGCCCGTCCTGAGAGGGCTAGTTCTCAGGGCAGCATGTCCAGCCAGCCTCAGGTGCCTTAGACAGCTCTGCTCCATTACAGGTTCAATTATGCATTTCCATTGGAAACAGACCCCACAGCAACAGAAAAGCACTGGATGGATGGGAAACCCCTGATAAACCTTTGAAAGCCACTGCTATTGTTGTATGTGCTTTTGTAGCCACTAATTTTGCAATCATGCTGTTGTCCGGTTTTGTTCCTAGTGGCTCTAATTTGGAACAGCGCACCCCTAGCAATAGGTAAGAAATGAGGCAAGATGTGATTATGCTCTCTAGGGTTACTAGAGGGTAGAGGAATGGTAAAGGTGAAGTGGTGCTGCCCAGTGGATAGCAGCCAAAGTGGAAGTCAAGAAAAGGAAGTTATGTTGCCAAATGAACAGCAAATGGAGGTGGACAGAGGTAAAGCTGTATAATACAGATTAGATGGCATCAGTGTAAATGGTGAAGAAAGAATTTTGTGGAGCAATGGACCTCTATGCTATGCAAGGAACTGGAAATATCTTTAGCAACCAAAGTGAGGAATGTGAGTGAGCAATGTACAAATGAAGATATTGAGGAATTCTGAAATCGTGCCTAAAGATGGGAAAAGTGTACCATGGTGGAACAAGGATTGTGAAATGGTAGCAGGTGTTACGGGACAAGAAATGGGCTGTTATACTGAATAATGACCAACAGGGACACAAGAGCATCAAGGTTGGAATGAGGTCGATACAGCATCCACTGTGATTAACTCCAGAAGAGAGCAGAGGGTAAGAACTGAGCAATAGACTGTCATGCTGTGTAATCGACCCTAGGGGAATCAGATTGAAAGAAATGAGGAAAGCTCAGGAATATTGGCCAATATATTTCAGAACAGGATAAAGTCCTCAATGTGAAAAGGAAAGGTCATTGATGCTGCAATGTGTCCACTAGAGGGCAGCATATTCTAAGCAGGAGAATTGGGCTGCTATTATCGGAAATGTCCAGTAGATGGCAGCAGATAAAGGCTTCATATTATTTATTATTATAGGTTTCAGAACAGCAGCCGTGTTAGTCTGTATCCTTAAAAAGAACAGGAGGACTTGTGGCACCTTAGAGACTCACAAATTTATTAGAGCATAAGCTTCCGTGAGCTTCATCGGATGCATCCGATGAAGTGAGCTGTAGCTGACGAAAGCTTATGCGCTAATAAATTTGTTAGTCTCTAAGGTGCCACAAGTACTCCTGTTCTTTTTATTATTATAGGGGCAGTAGGTTTTAACAGGCCATCACCTAGTGCAGTGGTTCCCAAACTTTTTGGCATCACACCCCCTTTTTAATTTTTGAGACACCCTCATGCCCCCCCACCTCTCCTTTACCATCATCCAACCCGCCCTGTTCCTTGTCCCCTGACCACGCCCTCCCAGGATCCCCCTTCCCTAACCTCCCTCCCGGGACCCTACCCCCTATCCAATCCCCCCGCTCCCTGTCTCCTGACCATCCCTGTCCCCCCCAGAACCTCCGCCCCATCCAACTGCTCCCTGTCCCCTGACTGCCCCGCCGGGACCTCCTGCCCCTTATCCAACCTCCCTCGCCCTGCTCCCAGCCCCCTTATCAGGCTGCTCAGAGTGGCAGAACTGGCTTATTGGAAAGCCTGGGAGGTGTGGGTGCAATCTGCGCTGCCCGCACGGCGGCGTAACTGTGGGGGAGGGTGGGCAGGAGGGGAGGGGGCAGGGGCTCGCCTCCCCAGACGGGAGCTCAAGGGCTGGGCCGCCTCGTGCCCCCCTTGGAATTTCTTCATGCCCCCCCGGGGGGGATGCCCCCCCAGTTTGGGAACCAATGATATAGTGTTTCACCATTATGTCAAATATTTTCCCCAGTGGGATTTTTCCCCCCTTTTATAAGTATAAGCAAGGTCTGCATGAACTCTTCCCTGACCTCTCGCAATGAGCTGGGGAAGAAGATTTCATGAACTGACCTTGTTTGCATAGACACGCCCACTCTGCCTAGGCATGATGGGAATGCTTTGCCCAGCATGCATCCGACGAAGTGGGTATTCACCCACGAAAGCTTATGCTCCAATACATCTGTTAGTCCAAAAGGTGCCACAGGACTCTTTGCCTCTTACCCAGATAATGACTTTTGGTGGTGGTGGATCACAAGTCACTTTGTTATTGGGGCAGGGGTAATAAAGGATTGTGTATCCTTATTGTGGGGATCAAGGGCAACAGAACTGTGCTTGGCATCTCCTGATAGAGGGACTCACCCTCAACTAAACTTCATTCGCTAAGCAGGGGACGTGGGTGCCAAAGCCCAGTGGAATTGAGAGAGGGTGTGGACAGGTAGTTCATGGTGTGAGCTTAGCTGAAGGGTACTAAACACTAGTTGACCCTTCTTTTCTGTACTGTGTAATAATAGAGTTGAGTAAGACTCAACTGAGAGTCTTGTTGCAAGCCAACAGAATTGAAATCACTAATACTTGCTTACAGACAGCCCCCGCAACCTAAAGCAAATACTCACCAGCAACCACACACCACAAAACAAAACCACTAACCCAGGAACCTATCCTTGCAACAAAGCCCGTTGCCAACTGTGTCCACATATCTATTCAGGGATACCGTCATAGGACCTAATCACATCAGCCACACCATCAGAGGCTCGTTCACCTGCACATCTACCAATGTGATATATGCCATTATGTGCCAGCAATGCCCCTGTGCCATGTACATTGGCCAAACCGGATAGTCTCTACGTAAAAGAATAAATGGACACAAATCAGATGTCAAGAATTATAACATTCAAAAACCAGTCGGAGAACACTTCAATCTCCCTGGTCACTCGATTACAGACCTAAAAGTTGCAATATTGCAACAAAAAAGACTTCAAAAATAGACTTCTACGAGAGACTGCTGAATTGGAATTAATTTGCCAACTGGACACCATTAAATTAGGCTCGAATAAAGACTGGGAGTGAATGGGTCATTACACAAAGTAAAACTATTTCCCCATGTTTATTTCCACACACACACACACACCCCACACTGTTTCTCACACCTCCTTGTCAACTGTGGGAAATGGGCCATCTTGATTATCACTACAAAAAGTTTTTTTCCTCCTGCTGTTAATAGCTCACCTTAACTGATCACTCGTTATAGTGTGCATGGCAACACCCATTTTTTCATGTTCTATCTATCTATCTATCTATCTATCTATCTATCTATCTATCTATCTATCTATCTTCCTACTGTATTTTCCACTGCATGCATCCGATGAAGTGGGTTTTAGCCCACAAAATCTTATGCTCAAATAAATTCGTTAGTCTCTAAGGTGCTACAAGTACTCCTTGTTCTTTTTGCTGATACAGACTAACATGGCTACCTCTCTGAAATCTGTACTTACTGCTGCTTTTCACCACATCTGCTATTTCAATTAGGATGTGAATTCGAATACATTGTCCCGTTCCCTATCTCTTGAGTCAGTTGGACCAGGGATAGTGGGGACTAGTTAGGCAGCCTCCAAATGTCCAGGTTCCATTCTGTAACCAGGCAGGGGCTCCAAAAGAGCAGACTATCAAAGGACACATTTATGGAAAACGTTTTCAAAACTGTCATCTCTACAATCTCTCTGACACTTTTGCAGGTACAGTTTTGAGAACTCCTCAGTGCCACTTGGGATGAACATTGGCCAAATCAAAGAGATCGGAAAACCGAAGAAGTTTACTTTAAAACAGGGTTTTCCCCAAAACTGGGATCTATGTATAACACCAGTGGGCTCAGGACTGAGACGGCTGGACATTTTCTTTCCCACTGTAAACAATTTATTTGAGAGGCAGGAACCTCTCAGAAATGAGAATCCAACACACAGAATGGTCAGGCAACCCACAGGGCACATCCCAGGAACAACACTGGAACTATAGAGAAACTATTGCAATAGCTATTATGATACAGTCCAGAGGGCTGTTGCATCGAAAATATCTGAACAGTTAGTTCATGATGCAAAAGCATTAGAGACAAGCATGCAACACTCGTCAGAGTGATCATAGTGAGAAGTAACCTGTCTTGCCCAGCTCCCACTTGCTGGTGATGACCCAGCTTTCACCTTAGTGTCCTGGGATAAGAGTATCGTGTGGGGGAAGGTCCTTGCATGCTAGTCCTGCTCCTGGTGTATGGGCTGAGATCCCTAAAAGAGGGGAGTCCCTGCATTTTGTCTGTGGCCACCTCTGCTCCAGGACTGGTGTATATAGTGTAAAAACAAACAAGTTACCTTCAGCAATTACCCAGACTCCACATCACTGAATTCTCCTCCCATGGGAAACCAATCTGCAAGACCCTGAATTCTGCTCCTGCTCATCAGATGGTTGAGAATATTGCTAAATAAACAAACATTAGTAATTACTAATAACATCAAAGTTCCTTCGGAAAAATATTTCCATTGGGGATGTGAGTGTGTGAGAGATGCATCTTTCTTTCCATATCTTTCATTTGCAAATTATGGATTAAATTTACTTTATATTCAGTTTCCTGTGTGTTTGTTAAACTCCATGGCTTCAGCACCCAATCAGGTAAGCCGGAGTCATGTTAGCCATTGTTACTCACGCTATTCTTCCACTGAAGGCTGTTGTCACTTGTTGACTGTGTGCAGGGCTGGCTCCAGGCACCAGCTTTCCAAGCAGGTGCTTGGGGCGGCATTCAGAATGAGGCGGCCATCCGTGTCCCTCGGCGGCCATTCGGCAGCAGCTCTGCCTCTCTTCTGGGCGCGGCAGCAATTCGGCGGCGACTGCTCGGAGTGGCAAAATCGGTAGAGCCACCCCTGGCTGTGTCTGTGTTCTCTCTGTGAGCTGCACCAGCTCTGTGCCGATAGATGGTCCAGCAGACTCCAGTCGAACTGCCCAAGAAGACCACAGGCTCGACTCGGTGGCGACGACACTAGGCCAGGTTTATTGTCAATGAAGCATAGTCCTAGCGTTCTATACGTGCTACCGGTACGCTAACCCATGTACACCCATTACAATAGTCTCGGCTCAGTGAGCAGTGGGCTCTTCGCTCCCCCTTCAGCCGGGCCAATACGCCCTCTCTCTGACCCCTCTTTTATACAGTGATACAAACAAGTTACCAATTGCCCCTCTAACGTGCCTACTTACCACTTTACCTTGTACTTGTTGGTTCCATCCAACTATCTCTATCCATCACCCTGTTATCCTGACCTTATCTTTAGGAGGCATCGGTGTGTCCCTGTTATCTTCGGGGAGTGTATTTACACCGTACTCGGTGTCAGGGTGTTCTGGTACCACCCTTCTGGAATGAGTTTACATGAGTGTCCCGTGCTTAGCACTTCTGAGGAATCTTTCTGTTTTGGCAATGCCAGCCCTGTTCTTGCTAGGCTCTGTGAACTTGCAAGTAGGCATGTTTTGTGACAAGGCCTGAGTCCTGCTCACAGCCTGACTTTTCCTAACTTGGTTTTATTTCACACTTGCCTGTGTATTCACCCTGCCTCCATTCCTACTAACCCTGACGTCCTACGCGTGTATCGTCGCCACCATCCTGAGAATCCCTTCCACCACCAGGAGGCAGAAGGCGTTTTCCACCTGCTCCTCTCACCTCATCGTCGTGACAATTTTCGAAGGAACAATAATGATTGTGTACATGCTACCGAAACGTGATACACTGGGAGACCTGAACAAAGTACTCTCTCTTTGCTACCTGGTCCTGACTCCCCTGGTCAACCCCCTCATCTACACCTTGAGAAACAGAGAGGTCAAGGAAGCCTTGTGCAAAGCAGTCAGCAAATGTGACTTTCACAAAAACGTGCAGAGACGCTGAGATAACTTAGCCTGAGGTTTTCAAAGCTGCCTGGGTGATTCCATTAAGTTGAAAAGTCCCATTGAAAAATCTCAGCACTAAAGTGAAAAGGAGTTGGAGATGATCTGTAGAGAGATACTGAGACAGTTTTCGTGGTCCCCCGCTGTGCCCATGTAATACAACTTGCAGGAAAGTGCCATTGTGGACAGCTCTGTCACTCTCCAATGTTCAGCACTGATACACACGCAGTATGATGGTCTTTTTTGTCATGGTGCTGGCAGTTCACTCCATGTGAGAAGGGTGCACAGTGTCTGAAAATGCACAGAGCTGACATTTTGTAAGGCACAAAATCCACTAACCATCAAAGTAAATCCCTGTGTATATCCCCTGTTCTTTGATTCTCTGTGTTAGATAATAAAGTCTTGAAATCAAATTCAGACAGTTTCATATGAATATTGTCTGTGCCTCAGTTTCCCCTATGTGGTGCATATTTAATTAGGTGGGGGAAGAGGCTGTTTATGCTTTGCAAAGTCTCAGGGACACAGGTGGTGACCGACGGCTAGCTGCCTGAGTCCCCATGCCCATGGAGACTCCCAGAAGACAATGGCCACTCCAATTGCCCAGACATGGGGCGCCTAGCAACAAATGACCATGGATGGCCTATCCTCCACAGGAAGCCAGCTGGGTGTGACCAGCTGGAGGACAACGGACTGGGGAGGGGCCAGGTGGGGTTCTTAAATGTGGGCTGTTGGAGGCAGGGAGAAGCTTCTGGACTGGGACTACAGAGGGGTCAGAGGGCTCTGGGCTCTGGGACTGTCCCGGGTGGGCTCTGCTGTAACTTTCCATTCTATATGACAACGAGGGTTTTTCTACGCTGTGTTCCAGACATCTCATAAACCCTTCTGCTTTTACAAGGCTGGCTGAGAGTCACTCCAGAGTCAGGAAGTTGGGGGTGCATTGCTCCTTTTCGGTGTGCAAGTCTTCCCCAGGGATCCAATTCAGGTGGACTCCCTGAGGGGAGCTCACAGTGAGAAGCAGGGGTTCCTAAGTTGGGTCCCCGGAGGTGGTGAAGCCAAGAGGTATACCCTAATGAGAGTGTGACCCTAAGTGGGCTGACACACTACAGGGGCCCTCCCAGGTACTGTTCCAGAGCCATTCAAGAGCACCAGACCTGTGGATCCATGACAGGTGGTAGCAGAGTATGGTTGGCGAATGCACCCAGTAGACGGTTGGCTGCTGAAGGTACCAGAAGGGCCTTGCAGTAAGTGACTGGCAGCGGTAAAACAAGGGAAGTTAAAGGAAAGAGCGAGGAAATGGCCTATAACCATCTCTCTAAGTAGAACATTGCAAACCTGGGTAGGGAGAGAGGCTTAAGCATTGGGAAGCTCAAAAAGGCATGGCTGATTGCATGACTAGAGAAGGAGGACCAGTCTAAATAGTAGGTTCCAGGCCCAACAGAGTCTGGGAGCAGCAGAGACCGCAGCCAGAGCAAACCAGGTCATTTATCAGACCTGGTTTCACCTCCAGCAGGGGGTCTTCACGACCTGGTTCCCCATCAGTAGATTTGAACCAGTTGGAGTTGTAGCTGAGAGCACAGGAGGTAGAGGACAAAGAGAAGCAGCAAAAGCCTGAGCTAGAACAGCAGGAGAAGCAGCAAAAGCATGAGCTGGAGATGGAGAAGAGGAGGGGCAAGAGGACCCACTGATGGGTAAGTGGGGAAAGGCCCTGAGATGCCCATTCTTTAGGGAACCAAGGCTACGAGGTTAACTATGAGGTTAGGTCGAATTTAGCTGCATTAGGTCGATTTTATAATGAATGTGTCTACACAACCAACCCCGTTACACTGACCTAAAGGGCTCTTAAAATCGACTGCTGTACTCCTTCCCAACGAGGGGAGTAGCACTAAAATCGACCTTCCTGAGTCAAATTTGGGGTAGTGTAGATGAAGCACTGCGCAATTCAATGGTATTAGCCTCCAGAAGGTATCCCAGAGTGCTCCAATGTGACCACTCTGGGCTGCACTTTCAACTCCGCTGCACTAGCCAGGTACACAGGAAAAGCTCCGGGAACTTTTGAATTTCATTTCCTGTTTGGTCAGCTTGGCAAGCTCAACAGCACAGGTGACCATACAGTCCCAGAATTGCAAACAAACTCCAGCATGGAGTGAACTTGAGACACTGGATCTGATTGCCGTATGGGGAGAAGAATCTGTGCAGGCAGAACTCCCATCCAGCAGAAGAAATGCTGATATATATGCCAAAATCACCCAGGGCATGGTGGAGAGAGGCTAGACCAGGAATGCACATCAGTGTTTTGTGAAAATTAAGGAGCTCAGGCAAGCCTCCCAAAAGCAAGACAAAGGAGGCACCCCAGACATGCCACTTCTATGATCAGCTGCATGCCATTCTAGGGGGGGACCCTACCAGTACCCCAACACGGAGGAGGATTTTGTGGATGAGGAAGAGGAAGAAGAGGAGGAGAATGCAAAGCAGACAAGCGGAGAATGCATTCTTCCTGGCAGCCAGGACCTTTTCCTCAGCCTGGAGCCAATACACTCCTAGGGCCTGTTGTTCCCGGACCCTGAAGGAAGAGAAGGCACCTCTGGTGAGTGCACATTTGTAACGACACTACAGGGGTTAAAAGTAATTGTGTTTCATGTTTGATTTGCCTTGAACAATTGGGATGCATTTGCGGCCAGTACAGCTAATGGAAAAATCTGTTAACGTGTCTGGGGATGGAGCAGGAATCCTCCAGGGACATCTCCAGGAAGCTCTCCTGGAGGAACTCTGAAAGCCTTTGAAGAAGGTTTCTGGGGAGGGTTGCCTTATTTCATCCTCCACGGTGGGACACTTTACCATGCCAAGCCAGTAGCAAGTGGTCTGGAATCATTGCAGAACAAAATATGGCAGCAAATGGTCCTGGGTTTTGGTCGCATTCATGCAACATTTGGTCTTTATCTTTCTTTGTCAGCCTCAGGAGAGTGATATCATTCATGGTTGAAATAGGGGAAGTTTTGTAAGGGACCAATAATCCCCTCTGTGTGGTGAGCCCCAACACATTAGACCCTGGTCATGCTGGGCTGTTTGCGCTTGGCTAAAAGGGATCATCACGAAGTATAGCCTCCCTGGGGGGTGGGACAGGGGGTGCTGCTGCACATCCACCCCAAAAATGCAGCCCCTCCTTCTAAATGGCAACCCCAACCAGCATTGGTTGCTATGGGAAAGGAGGGCGCTGCACTTTCAAACCATTCCCACATGTTATGAACGCGGAAGAAGCCAACCCCGTGTACCCTTTGGCTTACCATGGCTGCCTGCAAAATGAATGCTGTTGCCCAGCTGTATGTGATGTGTCACCATACCGGCAGGCGCTCAATATAAAAGGCAAAATGTGACCTTGTACCTAAAAAAATGTGCTCTCCGCTGTGAATTGCTTGATTCACTGTGAAAGAGTTTCCCTTTTGTTCTCAGAAATGTATCTTTTTAAAAGTCTACTCTCCCTTCCCCCCTCCCTGCAGCTGCAAATGCTTCTATGCTCCCTGCGTCAACTCTGTCCCTAGGTTATCGCAGATGAGAAGGCGAAAAAAACGCACTCGCGATTACATGTTTTCAGATCTCATGCAGTCTTTCTGCACTGATAGGGCATAGCTGAATGCATGGAGACATTCAGTGGCAGAGGCCAGGAAAGCATATAGCGAGCGTGATCGGAACACGCAGGAGGAGATACTGAGGCTAATGGGGGAGCAAACGGACATGATGAGGCATCTGGTGAAGCTGCAGGAAAGGCAACTAGAGTACAGACCCCCGCTGCATCCATTGTGTAAGTGCCCGCCCTCCTCACCAAGTTTCATATCCTCCTCACCCAGAGGCCCAAGGTGGTGGGTGGGGGGAGGCTCTGGGCACCCTGCCACTCGACTCCAGGGGATGGCCCAAGCAACAGAAGGCTGTCATTCAAACAGCTTTGATTTGTAGTGTGTCTATAATAAGCAATGTGGCCTTGTCCTTCCCTCTTCCCCCACTCCACCCCATTATGAACGCCCGGGTTTCCTTTTGTACGCCCGGGTTTCCTTTTACTAGTCAGCGTTGTCAGTGATCTCCTTTTTTTTTAAACAAATAAAGAATGAATGGATTCAGAACAATAGGGTCTTTATTTCCTGTGCCAGCTGTGGTCGAAGGTGGGAGGGGGATTGGTATACAGGGAAGTACATTTACCAAAGGGGGTGGGTTTCCATCAAGGACAAACACACACAACTGTCACACCGTAGTCTGGTCAGTCATGAAACTGTTTTTCAAAGCCTCTCTGATGCGCAGCGCGCCTCGGTGTGCTCTTCTAATTGCCCTGGTGTCTGGCTGTGCTAAAGGGGGAGAGACACCCGATTGTATACCTGAGCAAGAAATGGCTTCCCCAGGAGCAGAACTAGGCCACCAATGAGAAGGAAAGCCTGGTCATGGTGTGGGCTCTTAAAATGTTGCAGCCATATATAGCGGGGGGTCGCTTTACTGTGTATACTGACCACTCTCCCCTGGCATGGCTGAATCAAATGAAAGGGGCTAATGCCAAGTTTTTGAGATGGAGTCTGATCCTCCAGGATTATGATATGGAAGTGATCCATGTTAATGGGAGTGCAAATCTTATGGCAGATGCTTTCTCATGGAAAGGGGTGCCTGAATTTCCCCAGGTCACTGGCTGAAGTGACCCCACTCAGTTCAGTCTCGAAGGGGGAAGAGATGTGACAAAGTGGGAATTTTTCCTAATGTTGTGTGTGAATATTGTGTGTGCCTCCGTTTCCCCTATGTGTTTAATATTTAACCAGGTGGGGGGTATGACCTGGAATTGTGGGACCGCTGTGCCCCCTGAACTCACTAGCCTGGGGTGTCTCTCACAATGCTGTGCTGGTGACATGCAGCAAACCCCTCCAGGTGCTGTTATCACTCAGTCCAGCAGCATGTGAAGCCACACACCCAGCTAGCTTGTCTGAGTGCTCCCAGAGTCACTCATGAAATCTCACAGAGAAAGGCACCAACCAGCTCCCCCCAGCTCCCAGCCTTGTGCCTCAGGAGTATACTGTCCTGCACTGTTCAAGATCCTTTCTTGAACATGGCAAATGTATTAACTGATTCGCCACTTACTTCAAGGGAAAGTGGACATGCACAGCCCTTGTTACCTGAGCAGATTTACCAAACACTTCAGACAAACTCATTGGTAAGAATAAACATAAAAGTAAGTTTATTGACTTCCAAAGATAGATTTGAAGAGGTTAAAAGTGATAAGTTACCAAAAGTAAATAAAAGATAAGCAGGCAGTCAAGACTCTAAATGTGGTTAGACATAGACAGTATCTAGTTTAAGCAGTTTTTTTCACCCTACTGCATACTGAAGGTTGGGAACAGTTTTTCTTACACAGGCTTCCTTCCGAGCCTGGTACCAGTCTCCCCAGCTCCAGCGTTCCCATTGCCTTCAGTCTAGGTGTGGGGAGGAGAAAGGACAAACTTTGGTGCCCCTGTGTTCCATTTAATATCTTAGCCATGTGCTCTGGAAGACAAGTGCAAGCATGTCTGGCGGGGGCGGGAGGGCATTGCTGAGTCACAGGGTTGAGTAATTCCCTGGTGTGGTCTTCTGCCAGGTGAGTCATCGGGTTCGTCCCTGCCTTGCCAGACAATAAATTGTGATGATCTTCAATGTCCGCCTGGTCGCTAATCATTTCCTTTGTCACTCTCTGTGAGTTGATTTCTGGGCTACACCCAAATTTACAGCATGCATATTTCAATGATAATCACACAGCACAATCTTATAATTTCATATGCACTCATGCTACACATAATTCAGTAGGATGATGATTTTCAACTGATCATAACCTTTCCCATGATACCTTACATGATGTGCTTTACATGAAGTATCACAATTATATACCATTGATGAATATGGGGGTTTACAGGGTGCTCCCCTCAGGGCGTGAGGCAACCTATGGTAAGAGGAGGCGGCTACCACCTACCAATGGGCAGATCTCCTGTGATACCAAAATGGCAGTGCTGGCTCAGTCAGTGGGAGCACGTCAGGGCTTGGCCAGAGACAGGGGAGACGGGCACCACTGAGCAGAGTAGGACTTCAACACTGCAGAAATAACTTTCCAAGGGACCTAACAGAGTTAGGCACACAAATCCCTTTGAAATGGGAGTTTGATACTTAACTCCCTTCGACGCCTGTGAGAATCTCAGCCTGAAGAGCCACTGGGAATCTGTCATGGTAGGTTCAATCTATGCATTTCCATTGGACACAGAGCCCAGATCAACAGAAATGCCCTAGATGGATAGGAAACCCCTGCTGAACCTTTGTGAGCCGCTGCTGTTGTTGCAGGTGCTGTTGCAGCTGCTGTCGTTAGATGTTTTGGCTGCATGTGTGCGTTCTCACCGTGTGCGTCACTGGCTCTGCCCAGGTAGCCAGTACAGCAGGCTTTGGTCAAACTGCCCAATAAAACCACCAGACTCCCGTTCAGCAGCGAAGGCACTCGGCCAGGTTTATTGCCGACGAAGCACGATCCTAGTTGCCTGGATCAATGTCTACAGTTACACTAATATGTATGGTTTCAGAGGAACAGCCGTGTTAGTCTGTATTCGCCAAAAGAAAAGGAGGGCCTGTGGCACCTTAGAGACTAACCAATTTATTTGAGCATGAGCTTTCGTGAGCTACAGCTCACTTCATCGGATGCATACCGTGGAAACTGCAGCAGACTTTATATATACACAGAGAATATGAAACAATACCTCCTCCCACCCCACTGTCCTGCTGGTAATAGCTTATCTAAAGTGATCATCAGGTTGGGCCATTTGAGAAAACCTGGATTTGTGCTGGAAATGGCCCAACCTGATGATCACTTTAGATAAGCTATTACCAGCAGGACAGTGGGGTGGGAGGAGGTATTGTTTCATATTCTCTGTGTATATATAAAGTCTGCTGCAGTTTCCATGGTATGCATCCGATGAAGTGAGCTGTAGCTCACGAAAGCTCATGCTCAAATAAATTGGTTAGTCTCTAAGGTGCCACAAGTCCTCCTTTTCTTTTTACTTATATGTAAGCCCGTGGCAATGGACACAGCTGAGCAAACGGTGGGCCTTTCCGTTCCCTCCTAGGCCGGGCAAAGACACCCCCTCTGTGACTCTTCTTTTAGACACGGATGCAAACAAGTTTCGTATTGTCCCTCTGATATAGTTAGTGACTGCCCCCTGACGTAGCTTGTTACCACTCAATACCTTATCAAAACAACTCTATCCATCTTACTGTCATCCTGACCTTATCTTTAAGGGGTCAGCATGTTTCTCTTATCTTTGGGGAGCATGCTTGTACCATTCTTGGTATCGGGGTGTTCTGGTACTATCCCTCTGGAATGTGTTTACGTGACTGGAGTGCTTCTGTTTTTGCAATATTGGGAAAGTTCATATATCGAAGAGTGAACCTGCCAGCAGGCATGTTTTCTAACAGCCTGACTTCTGCTCACAGCCTGCCTTTGCTTTATAGCAGCAGGGCCTGACTTCTACTCAGACTTTAGGCCTTATGTCTCAGGCTCTTTCTACCACAGCCACTAATGTTGCAATCAGGCTGTTCTACGATTTGGTTCTCAGTGGTTATACTTTGGAATAGCGCTCACCTAGCGGTAGGTAAGAAATGAGGAAAGGTGTGATTCTGCTCTCTAGGGTCACTAGAGGGCAGAGGAATGGACAAGATGTAGTGGTGTTGCCCAGTGGATAGTAGCCAAAGTGGAAGGGCAAGAAAGGCGATGTTATGTTGCCAAATGACCACCTGAGAGAAGTGGAAAGGGAGGTGAAGTTGAATAACGGTATATATATGGTGAGGAATGGGCCCTGAAGAGAAAAGGACCTCTGCAATATGTAATGACCTGTGGATAGTAGCAGATGTTGTGGAGTGAGAAATGGGTTGTTATACTAAATAATGGCCAGCAGGCGACATGAGTCAAGAACTGAAAGAGGCAGCTAGGACAGCAAGAAGAATCCACTGGAGGACAGCAAAGAAACAGGCTGTCATGCTGGGAAATCAACACTAGATGGCAGCAGAGGAGAGGAACTGAGAGGGGGTGTTAGAAATACTGACTAGTGACCAATAGATTTTAGTAGCCAATACAATAATACTAGGAAAAGGGCCACTAGGTGGCAGCATATCTTGACTATTAATAACCGGGCGGGGCAAGTACATTATAACAGGCCAACATCTTGGACAGGCACCTCCCAAAAATGGAAGCTGGTGTTTGTTCATGATCTAAAATATTTTCCACATGGAATCATTAGACTTAATAAAAGATACAATTATACAAGTCACACTGTACAAGTCCCATTGGGAATTCTTAGCTACAAAGCTTTGGAGACAAAAAATCAACCAAGTGGGAGAAAGGTTGAAGTGGGACCATACTAAAAACCGTGAAGACCGAAAACAAATATGAGGCAGCATTTACACTTTGTAAATCCACGGGAATGCTCATTGTTCAAAGGTAGATCAAATGCACCTGCTCATCCCTTCAGGTAACTGCAGGTCTCTTCACTGAGAAAACCCAGTTTCTGCAGAAAGAGGAGAGACAAGAACCTCTGCTGACTGACCTGAATCCTGGAGGCCAAACCCTGAGAAATAAGAGCTCATCGCTTCAAGCTTGGGCTGTGCTGTGGGTACAGGTGAGCTCCGTCTTCCCGGCTGCATTTCTATACCACTGCTAAACAGAGGCATGAATGTGTTTTGTGAATATTAGAGGGACAAGGTGGGTGAGGTAATATCTTTTATTGGACCAGCTTCTGTTGGTGAATGAGAGAAGCTTTTGAGCTACACAGAGCTCTTCCTCAGGTGAATATTAGCAGTTTTAGCCTCACCTTCCCTCAGCAGTGCCAGTCAGCGTTCATAGCACCATTTCACAGAGATAGAGGCTGAGATCCATGTCCTGTGACAGGTCCTCAGTTGGGGAACTGCCCCACTAACACAAATGGAGCTGCCTTGATTTATATCAGCTGGGGATCGGGCTCAGTGTGTCCCCCAGTGGGGTGGGGAGTGGTGAAGGAGACTTACTAGCCTGGATCACACATGCTAGATAGTTCCTAGACTCCAAGTTCAGGGACAACATCTTCTACCCCCATCCCCAAGTGAATTATCATCCCACAAACATTTTGAAGCGCAGAGGGTCACTCCCCAGTTAGGACTGCACATCAGCCTGGTTCTGTCCCTTCCTACGATCCACCCCCACAAAGAGCTGTATTTTATTATTGCAACAGTCAACATTGGGAAACAGAAAAGGGATTGCCAGTCCCTGACCACATCGCCATCACCACCACAGGAATTAAGGAAGCATTTACGCCACTTCAGAATTTATGGCATAAACTGATCTCTCGTGAGGGGCTGAAAACGATTCCTTCTCCTACAAGGCACTAAAATGCAAAATATATCAGGATACATGTTTAGATTAATTTCCATTAATTTTAACTGGAGATTGGTGCCTTAGGACACTAGAGTGGGTTGGAAATCTCAGCCCAACATTTTAGTTGATGTATTTATTACTTTTGACTCCTAAGTCATAGCATGATTCTGGCCATTGCCAGAAGTGAAATACAGCATTTAAGCATCATTGTTAAGCTCCAGTATGTCACTAGATGGGGTATGATAGCAAATAAAGAAATGGTCTGATCTGTCATGTCAGTACTCAGCTACCAGAGGCTATGGTTACAGTAGTTATTGCTCTGATCATGGTAGAGGGAGGTCTACATGGGTACCAATATCCTGTTCTTGAAGTGAGACTCCTGGCACTTGCTCTGAATTCTACATTTAGCCTTAAAATCAGCCTGTCACCAGAAGACGAAGGGGAGTTTCTGAATATTTATGCAATTAATTTAGGAGACTTGATTAACTTTTAACTCTATGTTCTTCTAATTCAATTGAACAGTTTCTTTTATTATTCCAAGACTTATCCCATGGCAGACAGAAACTGGAGAAACCAAATGGCTGTCACAGAATTTATCTTTCTGGGATTCGGGGATCTTCCTGACCTTCAAATTCTTCTCTTCCTGATGTTTCTAGTGATCTACATGACAACCTTGGCCAGGAACACCCTCATCGTGATGCTCATTGTGACTGATTGGCACCTTCACATCCCCATGTACTTCTTCTTGGGGAACTTGTCCTGCTTCGACACCTGCTACTTCTTGACCATCCTGCCCAGGTTGCTGGCCAGTCCCCTGACTGGGGACAAAACCATCTCAGTCAGTGGCATTATCACTCAACTGTATTTCTCTCATTCTCTGGTGGCTACAGAATGCTGTCTCCTAGCAGTGATGTCTTATGATTGGTATTTAGCAATATGTAAACCCCTGCACTATTCAACTCTTATGAATACCAGGTTTTGCCTTCAGTTGGTTGCTGGGTCCTGGTTAAATGGTTGTTTGGCTACTACCATCTTTGTCTTATTCCTATCACAGTTAACGTTCTCTGGCCTGAATGAAATTGACCATTTCTATTCTGATGCCATCCCGTTTATGGAACTCTCCTGCAGTGACACACACTGGTTAGTATTGTTCCATTTCATACTATCCTGTGTATTCACCCTGCCTCCATTCCGACTAACCCTGACATCCTATGCGTGTATCATTGCCACCATCCTGAGAATCCCTTCCACCACCAGGAGGCAGAAGGTGTTTGAAAATGCACAGAGTTGACATTGGTAAGGCACAAAATCCACTGTCAGAGTAAATCCCTATGTATATCATAGAATCATAGAATATTAGGGGTGGAAGAGATGTCAGGTCATCTAGTCCAACCCCCTGCTCAAAGCAGGACCAACACCAACTAAATCATCCCAGCCAGGGCTTGGTCAAGCCAGGCCTTAAAAGCTTCTAAGGAAGGTGATTCCACCACCTCCCTAGGTAACCCATTCCAGTGCTTTACCACCCTCCTAGTGAAATAGTATTTCCCAATATCCAACGTAGATCTCCCCCACTGCAACTTGAGACCACTGCTTCTTGTTCTGTCATCTGCCACCACTGAGAACAGCCAAGCTCCATCTTCTTTGGAACCCTCCTTCAGGTAGTTGAAGGCTGCTATCAAATCCCCCCTCACTCTTCTCTTCTGCAGACTAAATAACCCCAGTTCCCTCAGCCTCTCCTCGTAAGTCATGTGCCCCAGCCCCCTACTCATTTTTGTTGCCCTTGGTTGGACTCTCTCCAATTTGTCCACATCCCTTCTGCAGTGGGAGGACCCAAACTGGACGCAGTACTCCAGGTGTGGCCTCACCAGTGCCAAATAGAGGAGAATGATCACTTCCCTTGATCTGCTGGCAGTGCTCCTACTAATACAGCCCAATATGCCATTGACCTTCTTGGCAACAAGGGCACACTGCTGACTCATATCCAGCTTCTCATCCACTATAATCCTCAGGTCCTTTTCTGCAGAACGGCTGCTTAGCCAGTCACTCCCCAGCCTGTAGCGGTGCATGGGATTCTTCCTTCCTAAGTGCAGGACTCTGCACTTGTCCTTGTTGAACCTCATCAGATTTCCTTTGGCCCAATCCTCCAATTTGTCTCGGTTACACTGGACCCTATCCCTACCCTCCAGCATACCTACCTCTCCCCACAGCTCAGTGTCATCTGTGAACTTGCTGAGGGTGCAATTCATCCCACCATCCACATCATTAATAAAGAGGTTGAACAAAACCGGCCCCAGGACCGACCTCTGGGGCACTCCCCTTGACCCCTGTTCATTGTTTCTCTGTTAGATAATAAAGTCTTGTCATCAAATTTAGACAGTCTAATACAAATAAAACACAATGGATGACGTGTTGGTCCCTACAGATCATTTCTTATGCCCCTAAAGACACAGTGGAGAATCCAGGAAGAGCTCAGGTCAGTGTTGTCTATCTAAGTGAAAGGACCAAGGAGGGAAGTTGCCATAACCATGTTCCCATCATACAGTTTCTAAGAGGTGGAGTGGATACAATTGTTCGACCAATTTTTATTTATTGATCAAAATTAATGTTTGGACAATGAAAATACTAACTCCTGTTGCAGCATAAATGGGGACGTAAGCCTGGGAAATATGCCACCCCTGAAATTGTGCTTATTGCCATCCTCACCATATCCCGCTGCAAACCAGCTACCACCATTGCACTAACACACGCCGGACGCAAACAGCCAGGCCCCAGCAATGACCTCTTGACACTTCACCAGGAACAGCTTCATCGCTCTTATCTAGGCTAAGCCCAGCTGTGACCAGCTCCAGCAAAGCTCACAGGACCCTTGGAGGCAGGGGGGTTGGGCAGACAAAGAGATAGACTCACAAACCAGGGCCACTGGGACTGTCCAGACCCAGCTGGGGGTTTGCTAAGGCACACGTAGAACGCAGGACATTTCTGGGGTTGGGTCTGTCAAACGGCCAGCGAGGAGGGACTTGGCCTGTGGCCCTCAGGGCAGCAGCTGCTCTGCCGCCACCAACTGCACAGAGCAGTTCAAAGGGAGGGGACCTGTTACAATGAGTGTCCCCAAAACTGACTGTAACAAGTGCCCGTCCCGAGAGGGCTAGTTCTCAGGGCACCGTGTCCAGTCAGCCTCAGGTACCACAGACAGCTCTGCTCCACGCAGGGTCCCCTCCTCAGGGAATGAGGCAACCTATGGTGAGAGGAAGCGGCTACCACCTACCAATGGACAGAACTCCTGTCACGCCAAAATGGCAGTGCTGGCTCAGTCAGTGGGAGCACGTCAGGCCTTGGCCAGAGGCAGGGGAGCTGGGCACCGGTGAGCACGGTAGAATTTCAGCACTGCAGAAAGGATTTTCCAAGGGACCGAATGGAGTTAGGCACCCACATCCCTGTGAAATGGCAGTTGAATGCTGAACTCCCTTATCAGGGGGTAGCCGTGTTAGTCTGTATCCACAAAAACACTGAGTCTTTAAGGTGCCACCGGACTCCTCATTGTTTAACTCCCTTCGACGCCTCTGAGAATCTCAGCCTGGAGAGCCAGTGAGATTCTGTTATGGTCGGTTCAATCTATGCATTTCCATTGGAAACAGACACCACAGCAACAGAAATGCACTGGACTGATGGGAAACCCCTGCGAAACCTTTGAGAGCGTCCACTGTTGGGTGTGCTGTTGTAGCCAGTAATGTTCCATTCAAGCTGTTCTACGATTTGGTTCTCTGCGGCTCTAATTTGGAACAGCGCACACCTAGCAGTAGGTAAGAAATGAGGAAAGATGCGATTATGCTCTTTAGGGTCACTAGAGGGCAGGGGAATGAAAATGTGCAGCCATGCTGACCAATGGCCAATGGATAGCAGTCAAAGCAGAAGGCAAAGAAAGGAGAACTTTTGTTGCCAAATGACCACCAGAGGGAAGTGGAAAGGGAGGTGAAGCTGTATAATGGCATATAAGTGGTGAGGAATGGGCCTCTAGGTATGTAATGATAGTAGCAGATGTTGAGGAGTGAGAAATGGGCTGTAATACAGGCAGTCCTCGGACTTAAGACACAATTGGTTCCTGAAAATCACATCTTAAGTAGAAACATCCTAACTCGGAACCGAGAGTTGCAAAGTTGAAACCAGCATTGTAATGTGGATTTTATATTTCAATTTATAAATGTCATAAGTGCCCTTTGTCTTAACTCAAAGGTCATAAAGTCGAGGACTGCCTGCACGAAATAATGGCCAGCATGTGACAAGAGTCAAGAACTGGAAAGAGGCAGCTATAGCAAGAAGAATCCACTAGAAGAGAGCAGAATAACAGGCCGTTATGCTGGGAAATGAACACTAGATTGCAGCAGAGTAGAGGAAATAGGAGGGAGGGGGGTTGCAGAAATATTGACTAATGACCAATAGATTTGAAAAAAGAAAAGGAGTACTTGTGGCACCTTAGAGACGAACCAATTTATTTGAGCATAAGCTTTCGTGAGCTACAGCTCACTTCATCGGATGCTCTGAAATCTGTCAATAGATTTGAGTAGCCGACACAATAATGGAAAAGTCATACTGTAAAGTGGCCACTAGGTGGCAACATGTTGTAAGGGTGAGATATGAGCAGCTATTTTCAGAAGTACCCACTGGATGGAAGCATCTATTTAATATTAATAAAGGTGTGGTGGGAGTACATTATAACAATCCATCATCTTGGACAGGCATCTTCCAAAAATATAAGCTCGTGTTTGTTCATCATCAAAATATTTTCCATATAGGATCATTAGACTTAAATAAAATGCAATTGTACAAGTCACACTGTACAAGTCCCATTGGGCATTGTTAGCCACAACGCTTTGGAGACACAAAATGAACCATGTGGGAGAAAGGTTGAAGTGGGACCGTATTAAAAAGTGTGAAGACCGAATACAAATAGGAGGGAGCATTTACACTTTGTAGATCGAAGGGGAAGCTCATTTTCCAAAGGTAGATCAACTGTACCTGCTCATTCCTTCATGTAACTGCAGTGTCTCTTCAGTGAGAAAATCCAGTTTCTGCAGAAAGAGGAGAGACAAGAACCTCAGCTGAGGATCCTGAGTCCAAGTGGCCAAGCCCTGAGAAATAAGAGCTCATCGCTTCAAGCTTGGGCTGCGCTGTGGTTACAGGTGAGCACCGTCTTCCTGATTGCATTTCTATACCTCCACCAAATAGGGGCATGAATGTGCTTTGTGAATATTAGAGGAACAAGGTGGGTGAGGTAATATCTTTTATTGGACCAGCTTCTGTTGGTGAATGAGAGATGCTTTTGAACTACACAGAGCTCTGCTTCAGATTAATATATGTAGTTTTAGGTTCACCTTCCCACAGCAGTGTCAGTCAGCATTCACAGCAGCATTTTACAGAGCTGGAGCTTGAGATCCATGTCTTGTGACAAGTCCTCAGTTGGGGATCTGCCCCACTGACACAAATGGAGCTACCTTGACTTACACCAGCTGGGGATCTGGCTCAGTGTGTGCCCCAATGGGCTGGCAAGTGGTGCTAGAATCTTACTAGCCCAGATCACATATGCCAGATTGTTTCTAGACTCCAAGTTCAGGGACAGCATCTTTCCCCCCAACCCACACTCCCCAGTGCCTTTCTTGTTCCTGTATTTTCATCCCACACTCGTCATGGAGTGCAGAGGGTCACTCCCCACTTAGGGTTGAACATGAACCCGGTTTTGCCCCTTCCTAAGATCCACCCTCCAAAGAGCTGTATTTTATTACTGCACCAGTCAACATCAGGCAACAGAAAAGGCATTGCCAGTCTCTGACAACATCACCATCACACCCAGAGGAACTAAGGGAGAATTTACGCCACTTCAGAATTTATGACATAAACTGATCTCTTGTGAGGGGCTGAAAATTATTCCTTCTCTGACAGGGCACTGAATAGACCAGAATATATGGTTGGACTAATTTCCATTAATTCTAACAGAAGATCATGCCTAAGGGTACTAGACTACACTGGAAATCTCAGTCCAAAATATTGGTTGATGTATTTATTGATTTTGACTCTGGTCATTGCCAGAAGCGAAATACAGCATTTAAGCATCATTGTTAAGCTCTAGTATGTTACTAGATGGGATATGACAGTAGATAAAGAAGTGGTCTGATCTGTCTTATCAGTACTCAGCTACCAGAGAAATGGCTTGTTATATTAGTCATTGCTCTGATATGGCAGAAGGAGGTCTACATTAATACCAGTGATGTGTCCTCGGACTGAAACTCCTGGCACTTAGCTCTGAAGTCTACATTTAGTCTAAAACTTACAGCCTGTAACCAAGAGAGGAAGTTGCATTTCTGAATATTTATGCAATTAATTCACGAGACCTGATTAACTTTTAACTCTATGTTCTTCCAATTCAATTGCACAGTTTGTTTTCTTGTTTCTTGACTCAACCCATGGCAGACAGAGACTGGAAAAATCAAACAGTTGTCACAGAATTCATCTTCCTGGGATTCGGGGATCTCCCAGAACTGAAAATTCTTCTCTTCCTCATGTTCCTAGTGATCTACATCGCAACCGTGACTGGGAACATGCTCATCACTGCACTAGTTGTGACTGATCAGCACCTTCACACCCCCATGTACTTCTTCCTGGGGAACTTGTCCTGCCTGGAGACCTGCTACACCTCAACCATCCTGCCCCGGATGCTGGCCAGTCTCCTGACTGGGGACAGAACCATCTCATTCAGTGGCTGCATCACACAACTGTATTTCTTTGGGTCTCTGTTGTCTATAGAATGCTGTCTCTTAGGAGCGATGTCTTATGATCGGTATTTGGCGATATGTAAACCCCTGCACTATTCAACCCTTATGAATACCAGGTTTTGCCTCTACTTGGCTGCTGGGTCATGGTTAAATGGTTGTTTGGCTACTGCAATCTTTGTATTATTCATGTCTCATTTAATATTCTGTGGCCCGAATGAAATTGACCATTTCTACTGTGATCTCATCCCATTGATAAAACTTTCCTGCAGTGACACATACCTGATCAAATTGCTGAATTTTGTACTGGCCTTTGTATTCACCCTGCCTCCATTCCTACTAACACTGACATCCTATGTGTGTATCCTCACAACCATCCTGAGAATCCCTTCCACCACTGGGAGGCAAAAGGCCTTTTCTACCTGCTCCTCTCACCTCATCGTGGTGACGATTTACTATGGAACCTTAATGATTGTCTACGTGCTACCGAAACGCGACACATTAAACATCCTAAACAAAGTGCTCTCTCTTTGCTACACAGTCCTGACTCCCCTGGTTAACCCACTCATCTACAGCCTGAGAAACAGAGATGTCAAGGAAGCCTTGAGCAAAGCAGTCAGTAAATATGTGGCTTTCACAAAAACAGGCAGAGAATCCTAGATTATAACTTAGCCTAAATCACCCAGGCAGCTTTGAAAACCTCAGGCTATCAGCCTCCACTGAAATTCATTTGAAATCCCCCATTGAAATTCTCACCACTAATGTGAAAAAAATGGAGATGATCTGTATGGAGTCACTGAGGCAGTGTTGGCAGTCCCACGCTGTCTCCATGTAACAGAACAGAGAGGAAAGTGAGATTGCGGACAGCTCTGTCACGCTCTCATGTTCACCACTGACACACGCAGAATGATGGTATTTTTCTCCATAGTCTTGTCTTAACATTCACCCTCTGTGAGGAGCGTGTACAGCGTCTGAAACTGCACAGAGCTGACACTGTGTAAGGCACAAAGTCCACTAACGATCAAAGTAAATCCCTGTGTGTATCCGCTGTTCATTGTTTCTCTGTGCTAGATACTTAAGTCTTGTAATCAAATTCAGACAGTCACATACAAACAAAACGCAATGGGTGACATCTTCATGTTTCTTGCTGCAGACCGTTTCTTATGCCCCTAAGGACATGATGGAGAATCCAGCTGGAGCTCAGGTCAGTGTGGTCCATCTAAGTGGAAGGACCAGGGAGGGAAGTGGCCATAACCATGGGCCCATCACGGAGTTTTTAACTGCGCAACAGGCAGAGTGGAGACCATTTTAACCAAGTTTTTATATTCATAAAAAAGCCATTTCTGATCAAAATTCATGTTTGGACAATAAAAATACTAACTCCTGATGTAGCTGAGATGGGGACGTAAGCCTGGGGAATCTGCCACCCTTGAAATTGTGCTTGTTGGCATCATATCCCTTTGCAAACAAACCACCTTCCCGACGCTCACACAGACCAGATGCAAACACCCAGGCCACAGCAGTGGCCTCTGGACACTTCACCAGGAACAGCTTCATCACTCTTACATGGGCTAAGCCCAGCTGTGACCAGCTCCAGCAAAGCCACAGCACCAGGCTCACCAGGCCCTTGCAGGGTGAGCCTGGCCCTTGCTCTTTGTTGGGCAAACAAAGAGGTTGTTCTCACAGCAAAGCAGTGTAAGAGACACCCCACGTTGGAAAATTGAGGGGACTCAGCTGTCCCTCTGTGCAGATTGTACCCCAAGTAATGTCAATTTATCTTAGTTCTTGCTTTATCTCCAGCACTTTTTTGATCCACTCTGCCATTCTCAGGAGGTCGATATCCCCTATCTTTGTGTCCTTATCTAGGGATTTTACTATTAGGTCATTTCCCCCCATTTCCTTTTCCTGCCCTCCTATTCTTCTTCTGGTTCCAGAGACTCTACGCTTTTCTTTTTCCTTGCTTGCATCCACTCTTCTTCAGTGCTTCCCCTATCCTCATGGTCTAGCCTGGTTTCAGTTCACTTATCTCTTTCATCTCACACTGCCAGCCAGCCAGCAGCTCCTCTGTCAGCCCATGTGATAAATAAAGGTGGGAGGGAGTAGCTTCCTTTGATGGACACCCAGCCAGCCAGTTTGCTGTAAAATCTCTCTTGGTAGCTGTTCTTTACTTGCTTTACCTGTAAAGGGTTAAAAAATCCCCTAGGTAAAGAAAAAAAAAAGTGGGCACCTGACCAAAAGAGCCAATAGGAAGGAAGAGCTTTTTAAAATTGGGAAAGAAACTTTCCCTTTGTCTGTTGTTCTCTGGGCTGGAGGGACAGAGCAGCCATGCTATAAGCAGCTTAAGCCAGGTATGATTGCAAATGACCAGATCATGCCCAGAACTACTTACCTGAACTCCAACTCTGTAAGTAGATCAGAATGTTTAGCTAGACGCGATTAGGGTTATTTCTTTAAGTTCTTATTGGCTTGTGAACTTCTCTGTGCTAACCCCAGATGCTTTTGTTTGCTTGTAACCTTTAAGCTGACCCCTCAAGAAAGCTATTTTGGGTACTTGATTTTTGGAATTGCTCTTTTAAAATCTAGCCAAAACCTAAGTTCCAAATGTATTTTCTTTCTTTTTGTTTTTAATAAAATGTACCCTTTTTAAGAACAGGATTGGACTTTTGGTGTCCTAAGAGGTTTGTGCCTGTTGTTTGATTAGCTGGTAACCACAGCTAATTTCCTTTGTTTTCTTTCTCAGCTCTTCCCCAGAGAGGGGCTGAAAGGGCTTGAGGGTCCCCACAGGGAGGAATTCCCAAGTGCTCCTGCCTGGGTTCCAAGGGGTTGGGTTTTTTTGCATTTGGGTGGTGGCAGCATTTACCAAGCCAAGATCAGAGAAAAGCTGTCACCTTGGGAGTTCAATACAAGCCTGGAGTGGCCAGTATTAATTTTCAAAATCCTTGTGGGCCCCGCTTCTGCACTTGGAGTGACAGAGTTGGGATTCAGCCTTGACAGCCCACAATCACCACTGAGACAACCCCTCTTCAGACCTTAACCACTTCCTGCCACACCCCATGGGCTTATATAGGATCAAGGAGCCAATCAGGGATTGCTAAAACCAGTGTCAGTCAGATCACTTGAGGCGGAACGTGCCATGGTGTTCTACCACTGCAGATTGCGTGCTGTGGGGAGTAATCAAATGACAGGTGGCAACGTTGGTTGCCTGGTAGCCCTATAGACCAGGGTGAAAGTCCCCCCAGGCCTTACATCACCCCTGTTGGCAGTGCTGCCTAGCCAGTTTCTTCAGTAAGGATGATTGTGTGCTTAGCAGATGAGGGAAGCTTGTCTATAAAATCCAACATAATGGCCACCCAGGGCTGAGATGGGGTTTCTGAAGGTGTTAGGGTGCTGAGGGGCTCCTCCTTCCTAACTGAATGGATAAGGGAGAGGAGGCCTTGGGGAATAGGACACCTAGTAAATTATGGGGCTTGAGGATGTATGTCAGCTCTGTATGGGTGTGGTAATGGTCAGGGAGGTAGTCCCCTTTTTGGGACAGGGCATTGGTTGCCTTGTTCTGGGCTCCTGGGTGATGGTAAAATAAAAGTGTGTGAACAACGAGGCTTCTTGAAGCTATCTTTGGTTCAGCGCCTTTGCTCTATGGAGATACAGGTTTACACAGATCATGAAAATATGGAGTATCAGGTGTAAGGCACCCTCAGGGTGGTGGCACCATTCCCCGAAAGTGGCTTTGATTGCGAGAAGCTCCATATCTAAAATATCATAATTTTGTTGTGCTGGTGTGAGTTTCCGAGAATAATAGGCACAAGGGAGCAGGTGCTGTTGGGGGCCAGATCTTGGGGAAGTATGGTCCCAATTGTAACATTACATGCGTCAGTCTCACTGACAAAGGCCCATGTTTGGTCAGGATGGATCAGGACTGGAGCACTGGTGAAGGCCATCTTGAGTTGGTCGAACACCCGTTGAGCCTCCGGCAAGCAGATGAAGGAGGTTGTTTGTGGAGCACTGTCAATGAGGCTATCTGGTCCAAAAACCCAGGCATGAAGTGCCTATAAAAATTAGCGAACCCAAGGAAGCACTGCAGCTCCTTGATGTTCCAGGAGGGCCACCCAGGTCCGAACAGCGTTCACCTTCCTGGGGTCCATCCAAAGGCTCTCAGAGTAACCCAAGTACTCCATGGAGTGATGGTCAAAGCTGCCCCCTTTTGTTTGCAACATGGGGAGTTCCATCTCTCAACCCATTCAGGTGTATCTCGTGCCCCTTGGAACATGCTGGATAGGGGACGGCCCACTGCCTCCATGTCCCACAAGGCCAGCCTTCTGAAAGTGTTAGGGGTGGTCCAGACAAACTGTCAGGATCCTGGACAAAGGTAGGCAGGAGTAGTGGCAGGAGCTTGGGGTCCCAGTCAAGCTGAGGGTCAGTGTCAAAGACAGAGTCAGGAATTGGGCCGAAGCTCAATACCAGGTCTTGGTGTCCCACTCTAAGGTTCCAGGGGTCGATCAGGAGTCAGAATCCAAGTCAGAGCAGAGGTCAGTACCGTGCGTTCAGGAACAGAGAGGCAGGGCGGTTGTGGCAGTTAGTTGGAATCCCGCTAGTTGGAATCCATGTTGTTCCCTGGACACTTCCTGGTGCGCCCCATGGGCACATATGGGAGTCAAGACCACTGTCAGTCCGATCACTCGAGGTGAAGCTTACTGTGGCACACAACCACTGCAGACTAAATTAGGTGCAGCTGCTGGCAGGTGGCTGCGTGGAGCTATTAGTTACCTGGTAACTCTACAGGTTCAAGTCCTGCTGATACTTACAGCCACTTTGGGAGGCTTCCTCAAAGGTAGGTAAGGGTTACATTCTGCAGGAACCCACATGTGGTAGATGTAGACAGATCTCAATGGTGTGGTGCTCAAAAGGACAATCCTAGGCAAAGTCCCTTGGGGGAAATGCATGAACCAGTTTACTAGAGAGATAAGATGGGTGAGGTAATATCTTTTATTGAACCAACTTCTGTTAGTGAGAGAGACAAGCTTTTAGCTACTATACTGCATGAACCAGTGTAGTCAGGTTCAGACGCCCTTCTCAACCCCCCAGGGGACCTTTGGGCAGGAACCCTGAACTAAAGGACTTCAAAGTGGATAAAAAAACAGCCTGTGGCTCAAAGTGGTCATGTGATGCTTGGATATATAAACAGGGTAATCCAGAGTAAAGAGGCTATTTTACCTCTGTATTTGGCACTGGTGTGACCACTGCTGGAATTCTGTGTCCAGTTCTGGTGCCCACAATTCATGAAGGATGTTGAAAAACTGGAGAGGGTTCAGTGAAGAGCCATGAGGATGATTAAAGGATTCGAAAACCTGCCTATTTGTGATTGAACTCCTTGAGTCTATCTGTTCAGCTGAACAAGGAGCAGGTTAAGGGGTGAACTAATCACGGTCTGTAAGCAACCATGTGGGGAACAGAAATGTGATAATGGAGGGCTCTTCAACCTAGCAGAGAAAGGTAGAACAAGATCCAATGGCTGGAAGTTGAAGCTAGACAATTAATACTGGAAATAAGGCACACATTTTATCAGTGAGGGTAATTAACCATTGGAACAATTTTCCAAGGGTCATGGTGGATTTCCCATCAGTGAAAATTTTTAAATTGAGATTGGGTATTTTTTTCTCAAGGGTCTGCTCTAGTTCAAACAGGAATTAATTCAGGGAAGCCTTACAGCCTGTGTTACACAGCGGTTCAGACTAGATGATCACAGGGACCCTTACTAGAGCAGGGATTTAATGCAAGCCTCCTCCCCCTTTCAATAGTGTTCAACGGTGGATCTCTTCCAACCTTTCTCTTGAAGATATTCCACTTTGTATAAAATACCTCAATAGTCATTGGCCCAGGGAGCAAGCATGAGAATGACTCTACAGCCCAGTGGCTGGAGCATGGAGTTGGGACGTAGAAGAACTTGGTTCAAGTCCCTGCACCACTGAACATTCTTCAAGAGAGGAATCTGAGAGATTCCCCACCTAGAGCAGCCTGTAGCTCTGGTCAGGACGCTCACCAGGGGGGTTCCAAGGCTGGGACTTGTACCCGGGTTTCCCACGTCACAGGCTAGTACCCTAATCACTGGGCCAAAGCTCATATAGGCAAGCAGGGCCCCATTTTCCACTGCCCATTTAATGAATGACACCTAAGGATCCTTGTGAATCTACCCCTTTAAAAATGCCTGGAAGCTAAAAGTTTCAGGTTGAATGACATGGGGGTATTTTCGACCCAAAGTGGATTTTCTGTTGCATTTTGGCTTGTTGAAAATTCCAAAAAACTTCAGATTCAGTTCAAGCTGCAGCAATTTTCTTTTTTGATTTTTTGGAACTGCCACCAAACCAAAAAATCAGCTGTTTGCTCAGTTCTACTTGGGATACCCGTTTTCCAGTCCCTGCTCAACCAGAGATACCCTGTATGAGCATTGACATTTCTGTGCCTCGGTTCCCCAGCTGTACAATGGAGAAAACAGGCATTCCGTACCTCATGGGAGTGTTGTGAGGATCAATACATTATAGACTGTGGGTCACCCAGATACTACGGCAAGGGGGCAGGAGAGGCAGAGCTGTCTCATGTATGAGAGCCTGAACACACCCAGAGGAGATGAGATTACTCGCACAACACAGGTGCTAGTGTCTGACACTGGATTCGCCTCTAAATAGGCTAGTACCTGAACTGACCATTTGGAAGAAGTGGAGCAGAAATATGAGTGAGGGATGGAGATGAAGAGAGACATCAGAGAGGGGCTGCCTAACAATGGCTAGTGAGAGCCCGGCCCTGCCTGCTCAGGTCTCACTCAGCAGTGGTGGTGGAGTTGGGGAAAGCGATCGGGTTTAGCTGAGCCTGACCTAAACTCAGCCCTTTTGCGACTCAAGTTGATGCTGTTGGGCTTGTCTACATGGGAACTCTTACCAGCATATTTATACAGCCACAGTTACACCACTGTAATGCCCCATCTGGACACCCTTATTCTGCATGAAGCTGGCTTTTCCCCAGTGTAGCTGGCATCACTTTCCAAGCAGTATAAGCTGAAGCAGAAAATGGCGCTGAGTCCAGAATAGGTGTTTCCACATGGGGAGTTTCGCCAGTATTGTGACAGTGGTGTATTTGTAGTGACATTATTCCCTGTGTTGACGAGCCTGTAGCATGCCCCGCTGAAGTGAGCTTATGGTGGAAGATCCTTGCTCAGTGCACCGGGTCTTGTCCCAGTAAATTGCTGGTGGGGCACCAGTAACTGGTCTGGATGACTGGGCTGCACTGGGAGTGAATGCACTGGGAGGCAGGTCTCTTGCCCAGCCCAGGCTGTGATTACTGTTTGGCCTGGCAGATTCTCCCCAAGAGGAGGGAACTTTGGGCTAAACAGGCTGACTTCATCAGGACTGGCGTTTGTCCTGTCTATGTCGCTAACCCAGCAGCAGCTCCCCAGACCCAGTTGATGGAAATGCCCTTCAGAAGTAACATCAGGGGAGACACGACCTTCTGCACAGGATGCAAATATGAGGAGGCGAGTGCACTCTGTCAACAGAGGGAGGAGAGCATGCTCCAAGGGAGATCTTTGCCCCTGCTTGTCTCTTCAGGGGGATGTGGGCCACTTTACAGAGAGAACCCAATTTCTGGAGGGAAGTGAGAGAAGAACCTAACTCCTGGTCACCAACCCTGAGAGATCCAAGCTGATCTACTGGAGGGTGAATATTGTGAGGTCTCAGGTAAGCGTTATCCCTCATGCTGCTGCTATGCACTGAGACAGAACCTGTCTGTCAGGGGATATCACTAAAGGGTTAATAGGGTTAATAGGGAAACAGTGCCTGCTGGTCCTGTCCATGTTCTGGCACTGACTCAACACCCTGAGCCCAGCCCGGGGTATCCTGGCCTGGCTCCAGAGGTTAGCTCTGGAGTCCTTTTGGCCAAGGCTGCAATAGGGGTCTGCAGAGGTTTTGAGTCTTCCCCTGGAAGAGGGAGGACAGGACCTGAACTGCCTTTGCAGTCAGGTCCACATATTCCACCTCCAGGCTCTGCAGAGATTCCTTTACGGTGCAGGTCGTCTGGTGTGGACTGGCGCACGCCTTTCTCCGCTGCCTCCAAGGGCTCCGATATGACCGACAGCTCCTTTATCTCCATCCGAGAGGTCTTCCAGCAGACCCCTCCAGGCCGCCAGTCTTCCACCAGGACTTCCTCCGGACCTGGAGGCTGATTTTGGTGACCAGAACCATGGTGACTGTCGAGGGGACAGATCTCCTTGCGGAGCCCCTGCTGCACAATCCCCAGCTTCGTGTGCAGGTGGCAGAGTCCCCCTTGGTGCACTGAAGGTTGGTCCTGGCAGTGCCACCAGGATCAGAGACCTCCTGAACTACGAGCGGGGGGAGTGGGTGGATTCCCTAGCACTCGGCCAGTGCATGGGGCTCTCCACCCCTTCTACCCACCGCTGCGTGCTTCAGGAGGTGAAGGCAGCCTTACTGCCCACCTCTCGGGCCTTCCTTGTGTGGGTCCTGCGGGAGGGTGTTCCCCGCCCACCCCTCACCCCTGGCCATCCAGACCTTGTTATCAGGCCCCTGCCCCACAAGCCAAGGCGGCTATCTATTCCACCAGGAGGAGGATGCTGGACGGGGAGGTGCTCTGCGACTGTGGGGCCTATTTATGCTCCTCTCTTCAATCATGAGTCCAGGTAGAGTTCCTCTGGGCCACATCCACTGGCTCCCTAGACACCTTTGAGAAGCAGTGGGCGCTCTCTGCTCGGTGTCCCCCTCTGGCTCCCAGTTTATGACCTATGACCTCACTCCTGATCATTTTTTTAATAATAGTTGCCCCCTGAACTTGCTTGAGATCTGGGACCAGTAGCTCCACCCCTGAGGCTGGGGGGGGGGGGGGCTTCAGGTATGGGGGGGCTTGCACCCGCCCATCCCTGGATTTCAATAGGTGGGGCTGATCTGTGGCCTCACAAAAGCTGCAGAGATAAAAGGGCTGCAGAGCAGCTGGGTGGGTTAGCTGCTAGAGAGACTGAAGGATTGCAGAGAGGAGTTTCCTTCAGTTCAGCCACAGCCTGGTAAAAAGCTATCCAGGCAATCAGGTTGTTCTCTTGCTTTCTCTCTCTGCTTAGTGGTCACTAGAATTGATCGGAAAACCAGTTTCATTAAAAATGTTGGCATTTGAAAGTTACTTCTGTTAATCAGGAAGACGCTTACATTTTTTTCAAACTTTTTAAACTGCTGTGTGTGATAAAATAAGTAAATCCCCCTGCTCTTTTCCGTCTTTTATTCCTTTTTGCTACTTGGTAACTTTCCACAACTTCTTCAACTTCTGAAAAATTACCCTGTGGCAAAGTAGCAGACATTCACTTTTCCTTTTATCTCTCTGCAACTTTTTCAAAACTGTAGAAGTTCAGAGTGGGAAAAAGAACAATGAATTGTGAACAAAAGAGACCTAAATGTGAACAAACCTTCAACATGGTAGCTGGCATAGTTTCTGAATCATGTGAGTCTCTTTCCCTTATAAATGCATACCTTTGCTAGTATAGATGTTAATGAATATTTTTGTCATTCAGCTTCAGAAAGTTCTTGTAATGCTCTAAACTTAATAATCATTGAGATATATACAGACTGTGGTTATGTATCTCTATAGATAAACTGTGCTCATAACCTGGATTACAACTTCAGCTTCACCTCACAGTGGCCAGTCAGGCAGGGAGGGGCTGCCCACCACCACCAAATGAGACTAGTTCGAAGCCCCTAGCCAGGGGTGAAAGTAAGTTAGAGGACTTACCGGTAAGCCTGAGCGTTGAGCAGGGGGCGTGGCCTCAACTGGAAGAGGCGTAGCCTTGACCGGAGGAAGCAGGGACTTAAATCCCCAGGCCCTTTAAATCTTGATTTAAAGGGCCAGGGGTCCAGCTGCGGTAGTGGAGGCTGGGAGCCCGGGGCACTTTAAATCACCCCCGAGCTACCATCTGCAGAGGTGCCTGGGAACCCCAGGGCTTGGGGGCGATTTAAAGGGCGCAGGGCTCCAGCTGCCACTACCATAGTGGAGCCCTGGGCCCTTTAAATCACTGAGGAACCCTGGGGGCTCCCAGCTGCCACCGCTACCCCGGGGCTCTGGGCTCTGGCAGAGCTTTAAAGGGCCTGGGGCTCCGCTGTGGTAGCAGTTGCCGGAGCCCCGAGCCCTTTAAATCCTCGCCTGAGCCCTGCTGCCCGAGCCCTGGGGTAGCGGCGGCTGGGCTCTGTCATACATATAAAGGGAAGGGTAAACACCTTTAAAATCCCTCCTGGCCAGAGGAAAAATCCTTTCACCTGTAAGGGGTTAAGAAGCTGGGATAACCTCGCTGGCACCTGACCAAAATGACCAATGAGGGGACAAGATACTTTCAAAAGCTGGAGGGAGGGAGAGACAAAGGGTCTGTCTGCGTGAAGTTTTTGCCGGGGACAGAACAGGAATGGAGTCTTAGAATTTAGTAAGTAATCTAGCTAGATATGCGTTAGATTATGATTTATTTTAATGGGTGGGAAATTAAGTGTGCTGAATGGAATGGATGTTCCTGTCTGTGTGTCTTTTTGTCACTTAAGGTTTTGCCTAGAGGGATTTTCTATGTTTTGAATCTAATTACCCTGTAAGGTATTTACCATCCTGATTTTACAGAGGTGATTCTTTTTTACTTTTTACTTCTATTAAAATCCTTCTTTTCAGAAACTGAATGTTTTTTCATTGTTCTTAAGATCCAAGGGTTTAGGTCTGAGGTCACCTATGCAAATTGGTGAGGATTTTTACCAAACCTTCCCCAGGAAGTGGGGTGCAAGGGTTGGGAGGATTTTGGGGGGGAAAGATGTTTCCAAACAACCCTTTCCCAGAAACCCTGTTAAACGTTTGGTGGTGGCAGTGGAAGTCCAAGGGCAAAGGATAAAATAGTTTGTACCTTGGGGAAGTTTTAACCTAAGCTGGTAAAAGTAAGCTTAGGAGGTTTTCATGCAGGTCCCCACATCTGTACCCTAGAGTTCAGAGAGGGGAAGGAACCTTGACAGGCTCCGTCAGGGATTTAAAGGGCCCTGGGGCTCCAGCCGCTACTACCGCCCCGGCCATTTAAATCCACTCCGGAGCCCCACCGCTGCTACCCCAGAGCTCGGGCAGCAGGGCTCAGGTGGGGATTTAAAGACCTGGGGCGGGAGTGGCAGCTGGAGCTCCAGAGCCCTATAAATCCTCATCAGAGACCCCCACCCCTACCCCAGGGCTCGGGCAGCAGGGCTCAGGTGGGGATTTAAAGGGCTCCGGGTGGGGGAGGGTAGCGGCGGCTGGAGCTCCGGGGCCCTTTAAATCCCTGCTCGAGCCCTGCTGCCTGAGCCCTGGGGTAGCGGCGGTGGGGATTTAAAGGGCCAGGGTGTGAGTGGGGGCTGGAGCTCCGGGGCCCTTAAATCCCCGCCAGAGTCCCACCACCGCTACCCCAGGGTTTCAGCAGCAGGGCTCAGGTGGAGATTTAAAGGGCTGGGGTGGTATCAGCGGCTGAAGCTCGGGGGCCCTTTAAGTCCCCGCCGCAGTCCCGCTGCCGCTACCCCAGAGCTTTAAATTGTCGTGTGGGAAAGCCGGTCCCAGTACGACGCACCGGCTCTTACCAGTATGCCGTACCAGAGCGTACCGGCTTACTTTCACCTCTGCCCCTAGCATTGTACAACCCAGGGAAAGAACAATGAATGGATCCTTACAGTTAAGGGAAAAACACTGAGACATCCTGGTGATCAAGTAGAGGGAATTTTCCCTGCTCTGAATAACCATGAATCACCTTAGTCTGAGACAAAGAGGGGAAATAAAACAACCTGCAAATCCTGTTAAAAGGGAAGGGGTTTGAGGTGTGCTCTAGAGCTTGTCACTTCCCCCAGGTGCATCCCATGGCAGACATGGAACAGGGAAATCAAACGTCCCTCACAGAATTCATCCTCCTGGGATTCGGGAACCTCCCTAAACTGCAGGTTTTCCTCTTCCTGCTGTTTCTAGCAATCTGCTTTGTGATCACGGCCTGGAACATCTTCATTGTTGTGCAGTTGTGGTTGATCAGCACCTTCACACCCCCATGTACTTCTTCCTGGGGAACTTTTCCTGCTTGGAGACCTGCTACATCTCGACCATCCTGCCCAGAATGCTGGCCAGTCTCCTGACTGGGGACAGAACCATTTCTGTCAGTGGCTGTATGATGCAATTGTATTTTGTCAGTTTCTTTGGGGCTACAGAATGTTTTCTTAGCCACAATGTCTTATGATCAGTATTTAGCAATATGCAAACCACTGAATTATGCAGCCCTTATGAGTGGCAGCTTATGCCTCCGGCTAGCGGCTGTTTCTTAGATATGGTGATTTTTGACTATTCCCATAATAGTATTTCTTATGTTACAATTATCTTTCTGTGGTCCCAATAAAACTGATAACTTTTTCTGTGAATCTACGCAAATAATAAATCTCTGCTGCAATGACACCTACCAGCTAGAGATTGTCATTACCATCCTGGCTACTTTACTCACTCTGCCCCCATTTGCATTAACCCTGGTATCCTACATTTGTATCATCTCCACCATCCTGAGAATCCCTTCCACCACTGGGAGGCAAAAGGCCTTTTCCACCAGCTCCTCTCACCTCATTGTGGTGACAATTTTCTATGGGACCCTAATCATTGTGTATCTGCTACCAAAAACCAACACACTGAGAGACTTCAACAAAGTGTTCTCTGTCTGCTACACAGTTCTGACTCCTATGGCCAATCCCTTCATTACATCCTGAGAAACAAAGAGGACAAGGAGGTCCTGAGAAAAATTGTCAGCAAATGTCTAGATTTTATGAGAATTCAGAAACCTCAATCTGTTCTCAAAGCAAAATGGTGATGAGCTCAACTGATTTACTGTAAAAAGAAAAGGAGTACTTGTGGCACCTTAGAGACTAACCAATTTATTTGAGCATAAGCTTTCGTGAGCTACAGCTCACTTCATCGGATGCATACTGTGGAAAGTACAGAAGATCTTTTTATACACACAAACCATGAAAAAATGGATGTTTACCACTACAAAAGGTTTTCTCTCCCCCCACCCCACTCTCCTGCTGGTAATAGCTTATCTAAAGTGATCACTCTCCTTACAATATGTATGATAATCAAGTTGGGCCATTTCCAGCACAAACCCAGGTTTTCTCCCAACCCCCGCCACAAACCCACTCTCCTATTGGTAATAGCTTATCTAAAGTGATCGCTCTCCTTACAATGTGTATGATAATCAAGGTGGGCCATTTCCAGCACAAATCCAGGGTTTAACAAGAACGTCTGGGGGGGGGGGGGAGAGTGGAGGAAAAAACAAGGGGAAATAGGTTACCTTGCATAATGACTTAGCCACTCCCAGTCTCTATTCAAGCCTACGTTAATTGTATCCAATTTGCAAATGAATTCCAATTCAACAGTCTCTCGCTGGAGTCTGGATTTGAAGTTTTTCTGTTGTAATATTGCAACTTTCATGTCTTTAATCACGTGACCAGAGAGATTGAAGTGTTCTCCGACTGGTTTATGAATGTTATAATTCTTGACATCTGATTTGTGTCCATTTATTCTTTTACGTAGAGACTGTCCAGTTTGACCAATGTACATGGCAGAGGGGCATTGCTGGCACATGATGGCATAGATCACATTGGTGGATGTGCAGGTGAACGAGCCTCTGATAGTGTGGCTGATGTTATTAGGCCCTGTGATGGTGTCCCCTGAATAGATATGTGGGCACAATTGGCAACGGGCTTTGTTGCAAGGATAGGTTCCTGGGTTAGTGGTTCTGTTGTGTGGTATGTGGTTGCTGGTGAGTATTTGCTTCAGGTTGGGGGGCTGTCTGTAGGCAAGGACTGGCCTGTCTCCCAAGATTTGTGAGAGTGTTGGGTCATCCTTCAGGATAGGTTGTAGATCCTTAATAATGCGTTGGAGGGGTTTTAGTTGGGGGCTGAAGGTGACGGCTAGTGGCGTTCAGTTATTTTCTTTGTTAGGCCTGTCCTGTAGTAGGTGACTTCTGGGAACTCTTCTGGCTCTATCAATCTGTTTCTTCACTTCAGCAGGTGGGTATTGTAGTTGTAAGAATGCTTGATAGAGATCTTGTAGGTGTTTGTCTCTGTCTGAGGGGTTGGAGCAAATGCGGTTGTATCACAGAGCTTGGCTGTAGACAATGGATCGTGTGGTGTGGTCAGGGTGAAAGCTGGAGGCATGTAGGTAGGAATAGCGGTCAGTAGGTTTCCGGTATAGGGTGGTGTTTATGTGACCATCATTTATTAGCATTCTAGTGTTCAGGAAGTGGATCTCTTCTGTGGATTGGACCAGGCTGAGGTTGATGGTGGGATGGAAATTGTTGAAACCATGGTGGAATTCCTCAAGGGCTTCTTTTCCATGGGTCCAGATGATGAAGATGTCATCAATATAGCGCAAGTAGAGTAGGGGCATTAGGGGACGAGAGCTGAGGAAGCGTTGTTCTAAGTCAGTCATAAAAATGTGGGCATACTGTGAGGCCATGCGCGTACCCATAGCAGTGCCACTGATTTGAAGGTATACATTGTCCCCAAATGTAAAATAGTTATGGGTAAGGACAAAGTCACAAAGTTCAGCCACCAGGTTAGCCGTGACATTATCGGGAATAGTGTTCTTGACGGCTTGCAGTCCATCTTTGTGTGGAATGCTGGTGTAGAAGGCTTCTACATCCATAGTGGCCAGGATGGTGTTTTCAGGAAGATCACCGATGGATTGCAGTTTCCTCAGGAAGTCAGTGGTGTCTGGAAGGTAGCTGGGAGTGCTGGTAGCATAGGGCCTGAGGAGGGAGTCTACATAGCCAGACAATCCTGCTGTCAGGGTGCCAATGCCTGAGATGATGGGGCGGCCAGGATTTCCAGGTTTATGGATCTTGGGTAGTAGATAGAATATCCCAGGTCGGGGTTTCAGGGGTGTGTCTGTGTGGATTTGATCTTGTGCTTTTTCAGGGAGTTTCTTGAGCAAATGCTGTAGTTTCTTTTGGTAACTCTCAGTGGGATCAGAGGGTAATGGCTTGTAGAAAGTGGTTTTGGAGAGCTGCTGAGCAGCCTCTTGTTCATATTCCGACCAATTCGTGATGTCAACAGCACCTCCTTTGTCAGTCTTTTTGATTATGATGTCAGAGTTGTTTCTGAGGCTGTGGATGGCATTGTGTTCTGCACGGCTGAGGTTGTGGGGCAAGTGATGCTGCTTTTCCACAATTTCAGCCCGTGCACGTCGGCGGAAGCACTCTATGTAGAAGTCCAGTCTGCTGTCTCGACCTTCAGGAGGAGTCCACCTAGAATCCTTCTTTTTGTAGTGTTGGTAGGGAGGTCTCTGTTGATTAGTATGTTGTTCTGAGGTGTGTTGGAAATATTCCTTGAGTTGGAGATGTCGAAAATAGGATTCTAGGTCACCACAGAACTGTATCATGTTTGTGGGGGTGGAGGAGCAGAAAGAGAGGCCCCAAGCTGCTTCTGCTGGGCTAAGAGTATAGTTGGATAGGTTAACAATATTGCTGGGTGGGTTGAGGGAACCATTGCTGTGGCCTCTTGTGGCATGTAGTAGTTTAGAAAGTTTAGTGTCCTTTTTCTTTTGTAGAGAAGCAAAGTGTGTGTTGTAAATGGTTTGTCTAGTTTTAGTAAAGTCCAGCCACGAGGAATTTTGTGTGGAAGGTTGGTTTTTTATGATCCAAGAGAAGGTTAAGAGTACAGCTGGTCAGGATTTTTTCTGAAAAACTTTTATCCAACACCAGCAAAACTGAGACAGTAAAGATTGTAATACTCAGTGAGTTACAGGTGGGATTTTTGTAGTTTAATGGGAGTTGCATGCCAAACTCCCATATGCCCACAGCAGGTAAACATAGAGGTGGGAATATTCAAAGTGCCCTAATAGACTCAGATGCTCAGTTCCCATTAAAATTAATGGGAATTTGGCATCCTCATCCCCTAGGCAGCTTTGGAAAATCCCATCCAATGTTTGTGTGACAGTTACATGAGTGATTGTTCCTATCATTTCATTCCATTTGGTCCATCTTTCCTTGAATACCTCCATGATTAACCTAATTCAGGCAGTAAGACATCCCATTTCTCTCAATTCGTTGGTGGTGGTCAATCTTCTTTCAGTAGATGGTGTTTGGTTTTGCAACCATAGGGATGAAAGCCATTTATTGACATAGGACTGCATTTGAAAGGCTGGGTCTAGTCCCAGAATCTTTCTGGTTTATTGTCTGTCTGTGCTTGATTTATGCGCTGTGCTTTCTCTAGACACCCCGCACATGACAGATGTTGAGAGGGGAAATCAAAATGACGTTACAGAATTCATCCTCCACGGGTTCAGGAACCTCTACCCATTCCAGATGGGTCCCTTTGTGCTGGTTCTCCTAACATACATCACCACCGTGGCTGGGAACACCCTGATCATTGTCACTATTCTGGTTGACACGTGCCTTCACACCCCCATGTATTTCTTCCTGGGAAACTTGTCCTTCTTGGATATCTGGTATACGTCCAACATAGTCCCCAAAATGCTGCAAGGTTTCCTGGCTGAGAAGGGCATGGCAAACTCCTTCAGTGCCTCTGTCATGAAGCTTTATATCTTTGGCTCCCAGGCTGCCACAGAGATCTTACTGCTAATGGTGATGGCTTACAAATCGCTACTTAGCGATATGCAACCCGCTGCATTACATGGCTCTCATGAACCAGAGGGTGTGCATTAAGCTGGCATCCTGCTCTTGGCTGGGTGGCTTCCTCTTCAACCCAGTGCTAGTTGCCTAGATTTACAGGCGACGTTTCTGTGGCCCTAATGAAATCGACCGTTTCTTCTGTGATTTCATGCCTCTGGTAAAGCTGTCATGCAGTGACACCCATCTGATCACTTTATCATCATTGCTGCTATCAGCTTCAGCCACCCCGATCCCCTTCTTACTAACCCTGACATCCTATGCATTCCTCATAGCAGCGATAGTAAAAAACCCTTCCAACACTGGAAGACAGAAGGCCTTCTCCACCTGCACCTCCCACCTTACTGTGGTCAGCACTTTCTACGGGGCTCTGGCCATGGTCTACATGGTCCCAAAAGCCAACTCAGCCGTAAACTTAAACAAAATATTCTCTCTTCTCTACAGCCTTGTCACCCCATTGCTCAAGCCCCTGGTCTACTCCCTGAGAAACAATGACGTGAATGACGCCCTGAGGACCATGGCCGCTAGACTGATGGATTTTTGAAGGAGATAAAGGGAAAAGGGAGAGTGATGGATTTTAAAATGAAAAATACTGGGCCACATACCCAGATGGTGTAAACTGGCATAACTTCATTTGAATCAGTGGAGCTGTGCAAGTTTGTGCAGGCAGTCCTCGACTTTATGACAAATGGCACTTACGACATTTATAAATTGAAGTATAAAATCAACTTTAGAACGCCGGTTTCGACTTTATGATGCTCCCCCATTCATAACACTCTATGTATGGGAAAATAGGTTCCAAGTTGTGACATTTCGACTTAAGACGCGATTTTCAGGAACCAATTGGGTCTTAAGTCCGAGGACTGCCTGTACTAGCTGCAGATCTGGTCCATGCCAACCCCCGCCCCCCACCACCGATTTAACAGACAAGGGAATCCCATGTTATAGTCCCTGCTGATCAGGATGAATATCATAAACTGTTTCCCAGAAACATTTTCTCAAAAATTGAACTGAGTTCACATTCAGACCTGTTGTTTTTCTTTATTATTGAGGTAGCTAACAAAGATTGTAGTCAGAACTGGGGCCTCGTTCTGCTAAGTATTATCCACAGTCCCTGCCCCTGAAGAACATACAATCAAAAAAGACTTTAATTTGCCCACAAACAGCTGCCTGGAAGGACAGTACAGTGATTAGCATCCTACTTTCAGAGGTGGGAAACCTAGATTCAATGTATTACTCTGCCACGGACTTTGTGTGTGACCTTGGGCAAATTGCTTTGTCTCTTTGGGCCAGATGTTCGAAGGTGTTAAGGTCCCTACACTGTTTAGATGCTTTTTTAAATCCCACCAGGAGCCAGATTCACAAAGAGATTTAGGCACCTAACTGCCACCTTAGGTGCCTAAATCCCAGAATAAGGCCCCTCTGCGATTCTGCCGCCAAACCCTGTGGAAACTTAAACTTGATCAGGGCTCAAAGCTTGCCTACTACTTTGGAAAATAATGAAAACGTCACTGGGCTATATAGAGAGAGAAATCACAAGCACAAGAATGGCTCTAGTCTAGTGGGTAGAGCACTTCTGGGGAGGTGGGAGACCCAGGATCCAGTCCCCCTGCTCCACTGCATTTTTTAATTATTTAGCCACAGTGGAACCACTTCATCTGGAATGCTTTAGTTGTGGATTGGTCCTGCTTTGAGCAGGAGGTTGGACTAGATGACCTCATGAGGTCCCTTCCAACCCTGATATTCTATGATTCTATGATTGAGACTGAGGCTGAGATTTTCAAAGCTGTCTAAGGGATTCAGTCATCCAAATCCAAATAAAATCACTGGGAACTGGGTGTCCAAATACCCTAGACAGTTTTCAAAGGCTCAGCTGGAAAGTACATGCTTACTCTTTGTGAATGGGAAACAGAAAAGAACTCAAAGTCTAGGGCCTTGTTTACACTACAGAATTTTGTCAACCAAAGTCACCTTTTGGCGACAAAACTGTGGAAGTGTACACACTGCAATGTCCGTCCAAGCGACAAAAGTCCCCTGTTTTTGCGGCAAAATAAAACCACCTCAAAGAGAGGTGTAGAGGTTTTTGTGGCAACGTTTTGGCAACAAACTGAAAGTATGGACACCGCACTTGGTTTTTTCTCTGTAATTGGCCTCCAGACATGTTCCACAATGCCCATTCTGACCGCTGTGGTCAGCAGTTCAAACTCCGCTGTTCTGCTCCCAGGTACACAGACATCCACTCCTTCCACCCACCCCCCAAAGTCCCGGGAATTTTGAAATTCCACTTCCTGTTTGCTTGGCGTAGAGACCTCACATCGCATCTTCCCAGCTGACCATGGTGGCTCCATGCAGCAAACACTCTCCCACTTGGAGCACGGCTGAGTTGTTGGATCTCCTGAGTATATGGGTAGAGGAAGCTGTGCAGTCCCAGCTCCGCTCAAGCCACAGGAATTTCAACACCTACGGGCAGATTTCTCATGGCTTGAGCGAGAAAGGCTACAAACGGGACACGGTGAAGTGCCAATCCAAGATAAAGGAGCTCAGGCAAGCGTACCAGAAGGCAAGGGAGGCAAACCGTCACTCCGGTGGTGCACCGAAGACATGCTGCTGCAATAAGGTACTGGACGCCATCTTCAGTGGAGACCCCACCTCCACCCCCAAGAACCCCACTGATACTTTGGAGAGACAGGAGATGGAAGACAATGGAGTGAACCCCTAGATGACCTTCAGAGGTCCCTTCCAACTCTATGATTCTATGATTCAAGGCAATGACCTGGTCAGCCATCTAAATAAATCATTTGTATTTTAGGTCATTAAAATAAGAAGCTATAACAAAAGAAATGCATGACTTTTCCTCCCAAAATGTAATATCAAGAGCATGTGTTTGAATTGTGAGTTTGTGAACAGGTGTTTGTTGGGGAGTCCATGGGTGTATTTCACAGTAATTGCTGTGTGTATTTGTTGTAATCTCTATGTGTTTGTAAAAGTCCTCATGTATGTTTATAACAAATGTGTGTTCACAAAAATGAGAGTGCATTTGCAGAGTTGTGTATTTGTGTCTGTCTGTGATTGTGTTACAGACCCTGTAACACTATCTGTTTGCACCTGTATCCCTGTATATGTGTTAGGGATTTCTTAGGGCGTGCATCCTGTGTATATGTATTGTTCTTGTGTAAGAGAGTGTGTGTGTGTGTGGTGCCTCTGACCCTTTGAACATGTATGTTTTTTAATGCTCATAATTAGCATGTTTGCTTTGTTTCTACGTGAATAAGAACACATTTGTGTTTATACCATTGTGTCTGTGTTTGTGCCTATTGTATAATTGTGTGTGTGCATGCAGATATGTATTTTTGCATTTGTGTCTGAGCTTTTGAACAGATCAGCCAAAATGAGCCATAGCCCCATTTTAGAAACAAAGAAACAGGAAAACCAGGAATAGAACTTGTGTGTCGAGGGTCTGAATTTGATGTACTAGTCATTGGGCGACCTCATTTTCAGTGGAGCTAGCTCAGATTTATACTAAAATAACTGAGAGCAGAGTCTGTCCCATTAAGTTTCAATGGATTGTATTTTCCCTTGTGCTCATAAAACAACAAAACCCATGTGGTTACTGATGCTTCAAGAGTCAGTCAGACTACACTGGTGAATAATATTCATCACGGGTGTTAGTAATGGCAGGATTGGATAGGGGGGTGGGAGAAACAAAAGATTTGTTTTCCCATACCCATATTCAATATAAAAAAAATCAAAATTTCACATTTCTGAAAAATACCAATAATTCTATAAACTGATCAAAAAAGAGCAAAACATTTTTACACCATGTCTGAGAAAAATGTATATTTTATTTTAAAAAATCCATTTTTCTTTATGATCTAATATTTTCCTTCATTGATTTTTTGCTATAGAATTTTGCCCCATTATTTGGATTTGGTTTTTGTGCTTTTCCTCATATCTTTTTGCTTTCTGATTCCCAGCTTCTCACATAACATTTGAATTTTAATTTATTGAAACCTTTCTTATTTCAGCTTCCATTAATTAATTTTTGGGAAGACAGTTCTACTTTAAATTCATCAAGGGCTGGAATCTGCCTTTCTCCCTCTCACGGTGTAGTGCCTTAATCTCTGAATAGACATATCAGTTCTTCGGAACTACTCCTGGAGTTAGGTGTTACTCATTGGAGGGGTGAGTGGCAGCAGTCTGGGTTGGGATTTTTAAAGGATTCTCAGGGAGTTGGGCACCCAAATCCAATTGAATTTCACTAGGTATTCCTACCTGACCCCTTTAGGCCTCTTTGAAAATCCAGCTCTGGTGCTCAGGTCTGATTCCACAGACACTTATCACCATGGTACAGTGTTTACTCCTGGCCGCAGACTGTTCATGGCCAACATTACCTTACTTGGATTCCTTTTCCTCACGTTAGAAGGAGTTGGGTGCAGTTGTCATTGGGGTATTCCTTGTAAACATGCCACCCCTCAGGGAGCTGGTAAAGAGAAACAGAGAGGTCAATGCGAAGATTAAGTGCATCTGATAAGATAGTCCTGGACTGTGTGGATCCATAAAGGTGCTAAAGTTTTTGGAGCCAGGCTTGAACTCATGGCTGAGCTGATTTCTTTTCCGATAACAAAATGCATGACTTGAGCACCAGGCATCGCCCAAAATTTGATCTGAACTCTGCTACTAATGTCCCTCTGTTTAATTTCTAGTGCTTATTAATGTGTTTAAAAATTGTATTTTTCAAGTGGAAGAAAAAAATGAAAGAAAGTGGGAAAAAGTCATTTTCTTTCATGTTTTTATTTACTTTCCTTTTCTCCCCCAATATTAAACAGGGGGCAGAGTTTTTTTAAAGGTTTAAAATGTGAGAGAAAGCAACACTTTTTCTTACTTGTTCAAACTTTTGAACACTTTTCCAGCAAGGGAAAAATGTTTTAAGATACAATGAGGTGTTTTACCTCCTTTAAAAAACAAAACAAAAAAAAAACATAACTTTTTTCAACTTTTTCCATTGAAGTTTTGTCAATACCCCATTTTTCAAGTTTTGGTTGAAAAAATGTCAGCCAGCCCTAGATGAAACCCCATTCTTCCTGCTCCAAAATCACAGGCCTCAGTCTTTGGAGTTCAAAGGTTTCAGAGTAACAGCCGTGTTAGTCTGTATTCGCAAAAAGAAAAGGAGTACTTGTGGCACCTTAGAGACTAACCAATTTATTTGAGCATAAGCTTTCATGAATTGGTTAGTCTCTAAGGAGTTCAAAGAGAATCTGTGTTACCTGTCACCAGTATAAGGCCTTTGACAAACAGTTAAGCAAGTCTGATTGTCACCCCACACATGCTGGGAATGGGTTGAAATGGGGCTCAGAGGCCAGTTAATCTGCCTGCTCTCACCTAGCCAGCCCTAACTAAAGATAAAGCTAAGCAGGGTGAGCCCAGCTGGGGAAAGGAGACTCAGAGAAGAGGGGAAGAAAGTTCCCTCTCTCTGGGAAGCAGCCTGAAAGAAGGGTAGGGTAGAATGGTCACTCCAGAGTCAGCTGGAAGCCTGAGAGGACTCAGGCACCTCAAGGAGCTATAGCCTGTGTGAACCCCGCTGTGAAGGGAGGAATGTGCTAGGCCCCTGGGCTGTGGGTTGATTGAGGCACAGAAGCCTGTGTTAGAGAGGGGGCCATTCTAGAACAACAGAGGCACACCTGTGAGGAGGTGGCTACCGGCTGAGCCCAGCCAGGCTGAAGGTTTTGTTAATATACATTTCTGTTGGACCTTGAGTGAAGGACTGTGAAAAGTGGAGGGCCAGGACACTCTTGTAGCTGGAAGCTAAAAGACAATGGGGGAAACTGAGGCAAAAGTTGCCAGACTGCTGCAGCCAGCTCAGAACGGGCGTGTTGGGGCAGCAACTTCGCCACACTCCCAACACACATTAGCCAGAATATACGACGATCACAGTCCGGAGGGGGTGGGTATCTAATCAGGCTTCTATCGCTGACAGATGAGATGCATGGTTTCACATCTGTGAGAGACAGTTCTGTGCCAACACTCTAAGCAAGTGACATGCCCGTGTCCTCTGCCTTTATTGTCTCTGCAGGTTCAATGTACCCATCCAATGGCGAGTGGCAATCATACCCCAACACCTGGCTTCATCCTCTTGGGATTCGCCAACCTCACGAACCTGCTGGATTTGCTCTTTGTGGTCTTTGAAGCCCCAGCCGATGAGCTGTCCATATACCTTCTCAGGCAGTCTTCTGTCCCAATACCAGGTCCTGGGCCACTTTGCCAGTGGCTGGTGGGGAACCCAGATACCTCTGCAACTCCAGGTGCCACTCCAGGGACCCTCTGACTAGCACGCTAGGCCTGCTCAGTCTCAAACCCCGTTGCTGTGCCCCAACGCTCTATCTCCTTGCCTACCTCTGGGTTCACCCCTGGAGCTTCCTCCACTCCCTATGGCTACTTCACCCCTCTAGGCCTCCTGTAAGACTCCCTAGTCCAGGGCAGAACACCAGGGCTTATTGACCCCCTGTATCTCCTCCTTGTCCCAGGCCAACTCCATTTCTCTCAGTGAGCAACTGCAGACATCCTGCCTCCCAGCAGCCCATTCCTGCTTGGGCTTCCTGGCTTGATAATGCTCGCCCAGCTCCTCCCACAGCTGGGCTTCATCTGCCATTAGGTCCTATCAAGCCCTGGTTTCCCTCCATGCACAGCATCTAAGGTTGATTGGCCCCTCCCAGCCCACATTAACCCACTCAGGGCTCCTGTGGTGTGGACACCCCATCACACCCCCAGTGCACTTTTCAGGTATTGATCTCAAAGCACCTTACAAAGGAAGAGAAGTGTGGCTAACCCCCTTTTTCAGATGGGGAAACCGAGGCATGGAATCATAGAATCATACAATCATAGAATATCAGAGTTGGAAGGGACCTCTGGAGGTCATCTAGTCCAACCCCCTGCCCAGAGCAGGACCAATCCCCAACTAAATCATCTAGGCCAGGGCTTTGTCAAGCCTGACCTTAAAAAACTTCTAAGGAAGGGAATTCCACCACCTCCCTCAGTAACGCATTCCAATGTTTCACCACCCTCCTAGTGAAAAAGTTTTTCCTAATATCCAACCTAAATCTCCCCCACTGCAACTTGAGACCATTATTCCTTGTCCTGTCATCTGCTATCACTGAGAATAGGCTAGATCCATTTTCTTTGGATCCACCTTTCAGGTAGTTAAAAGCAGCTATCAAATTCCCCCTCATTCTTCTCTTCCGTAGACTAAACAAGCCCAGTTCCCTCAGCCGCTCCTCATAAGTCATGTGTTCCAGACACCTAATCATTTTTGTTGCCCTTCGCTGGACACTCTCCAATTTATCCACATCCTTCTTGTAGTGTGGGGCCCAAAACTGGACACAGTACTCCAGATGAGGCCTCACCAATGTCGAATAGAGGGGAACGATCACGTCCCTCGATCTGCCAGCAATGCCCCTACTTATACACCCCAAAATGCCATTGGCCTTCTTGGCAACAAGGGCACACTGTTGACTCATATCCAGCTTCTCGTCCACTGTCAACCCTAGGTCCTTCTCTGCAGAACTGCTGCCTAGCCATTCGGTCCCTAGTCTGTAGCGGTGCATTGGATTCTTCCATCCTAAGTGCAGGACTCTGCACTTGTCCTTGTTGAACCTCATCAGATTTCTTTTGGCCCAGTCCTCCAATTTGTCTAGGTCCCTCTGTATCCTATCCCTACCCTCCAGCGTATCTACCACTCCTCCCAGTTTAGTGTCATCCACAAACTTGCTGAGGGTGCAATCCACACCATCCTCCAGATCATTAATGAAGATATTGAACAAAACCGGCCCCAGGACCGACCCTTGGGGCACTCCACTTGACAACGGCTGCCAACTAGACATGGAGCCATTGATCACTACCCATTGAGCCCGACAATCTTGCCAACTTTCTACCCACCTTGTAGTGCATCCATCCAGCCCATAGTTCTTTAATTTGCTGACAAGAATACTATGGGAGACCATGTCAAAAGATTTGCTAAAGTCAAGGAATAACATGTCCACTGCTTTCCCTTCATAAACAGAACAAGTTATCTTATCATAGAAGGCAATTAGATTAGTCAGGCATGACTTGCCCTTGGTGAATCCATGCTGATGGTTCCTGATCACTTTCCTCTCGTCTAAGTGCTTCATAATTGATTCTTTGAGGACCTACTCCATGATTTTTCCGGGGACTAAGGTGAGGCTGACCGGCCTGTAGTTCCCAGGATCCTCCTTCTTCCCTTTTTTAAAGATTGGCACTACATTAGCCTTTTTCCAGTCTTCTGGGACTTCCCCCAATCTCCATGAGTTTTCAAAGATAATGGCCAATGGCTCTGCAATCACATCCGCCAATTCCTTTAGCACTCTCGGATGCAATGCATCCGGCCCCATGGACTTGTGCACGTCCAGTTTTTCTAAATAGTCCCAAACCACTTCTTTCTTCACTGAGGGCTGGCCACCTCCTCCCCATGCTGTGCTGCCCAGTGCAGTAGTCTGGGAGCTGACCTTGTTCGTGAAGACAGAGGCAAAAAAAGCATTGAATACATTAGCTTTTTCCACATCCTCAGTCACTAGGTTGCCTCCCGCATTCAGTAAGGGGCCCACACTTTCCTTGACTTTCTTCTTGTTGCCAACATACCTGAAGAAACCCTTCTTGTTACTCTTAACATCCCTCGCTAGCTGCAACTCCAGGTGTGATTTAGCCTTCCTGATTTCATTCCTACATGCCCGAGCAATATTTATATACTCATCCCTGGTCATTTGTCCAATCTTCCACTTCTTGTAAGCCTCTTTTTTGTGTTTAAGATCAGCAAGGATTTCACTGTTAAGCCAAGCTGGTTGCCTGCCATATTTACTATTCTTTCTACACATCGGGATGGTTTGTCCCTGTAACCTCAATAAGGATTCTTTAAAATACAGCCAACTCTCCTGGACTCGTTTCCCCCTCATGTTATTCTCCCAGGGGATCCTGCCCATCAGTTCCCGGAGGGAGTCAAAGTCTGCTTTTCTGAAGCCCAGGGTCCGTATTCTGCTGCTCTCCTTTCTTCCTTGTGTCAGGATCCTGAACTCGACCATCTCATGGTCACTGCCTCCCAGGTTCCCATCCACTTTTGCTTCCCCTACTAATTCTTTCAGGTTTGTGAGCAGCAGGTCAAGAAGAGCTCTGCCCCTAGTTGGTTCCTCCAGCACTTGCACCAGGAAATTGTCCCCTACACTTTCCAAAAACTTCCTGGATTGTCTGTGCACCGCTGTATTGCTCTCCCAGCAGATATCAGGGTGATTGAAGTCTCCCATGAGAACCAGGGCCTGTGATCTAGTAGCTTCTGCGAGTTGCTGGAAGAAAGCCTCATCCACCTCATCCCCCTGGTCCGGTGGTCTATAGCAGACTCCCACCACTACATCACTCTTGTTGCTCACACTTCTAAACTTAATCCAGAGACTCTCAGGTTTTTCTGCAGTTTCGTACCGGAGCTCTGAGCAGTCATACTGCTCCCTTACATACAGTGCAACTCCCCCACCTTTTCTGGCCTCCCTGCCCTTCCTGAACAGTTTATACCCCTCCATGACAGTACTTCAGTCACGCGAGTTATCCCGCCAAGTCTCTGTTATTCCAATCACATCATAATTCCCTGATTTTGCCAGGACCTCCAGTTCTCCCTGCTTGTTTCCCAGGCTTTGTGTATTTGTATATAGGCACTTGAGATAACCTGCTGATCGCCCCTCATTCTCAGTATGAGGTAGGAACCCTGCCCTCTCACACGCTCCTGCTCGTGCTTCCCCCCGGTATCCCGCTTCCCCACCTACCTCAGGGCTTTGGTCTCCTTCCCCCGGTGAACCTAGTTTAAAGCCCTCCTCACTAGGTTAGCCAGCCTGCTCGCGAAGATGCTCTTCTCTCTCTTTGTTAGGTGGAGCCCCTCTCTGCCTAGCACTCCTCCTTCTTGGAACACTATCCCATGGTCGAAGAATCCAAAGCCTTCTCTCCGACACCACCTGCGTAGCCATTCATTGACTTCCACGATTTGATGATCCTTCCCCCGGCCTTTTCCTTCCACAGGAAGGATGGACGAGAACACCACTTGCGCCTCATACTCCTCTATCCTCCTTCCCAGAGCCACATAGTCTGCAGTGATCCACTCAAGGTCATTCTTGGCAGTATCATTGGTGCCCACGTGGAAAAGCGGGAAGGGGTAGCGGTCCGAGGGCTTGATGAGTCTCGGCAGAGTCTCCGTCACATCGCGAATCTTAGCCCCTGGCAAGCAGCAGACTTCTCTGTTTTCCCGGTCAGGGCGGCAGATAGATGACTCAGTCCCCCTGAGGAGAGAGTCCCCGACCACCACCACCTGCCTCCTTCTCTTGGGCGTGGTGGTCGTGGAACCCCCAACCTTAGGACAGTACATCTCATGCCTTTCAACTGGTGGAGTCTCCTTCTGCTCCCTTCCCCCAGACATATCATCTGGGCCACTCCCCGCAATGGTACCTGTGGAGAGAACATGAAAACGGTTACTTACCTGTATCTGCGTTGCTGGTACATGGATGTTCCCCCTTCTTCTTCTGGAGGTCACATGTTACCAAATTTCTTCACCGTCCTCCTGTCCCCACTGTGCAGCCTGCTCTGAATCTTCAGAACCTTGTGCCTGTAGAAGCATATCCTGACATCTGTCCAGGAAATCTTCAGTTTCTCTTATGCAACGCAGAGTCTATACCTGTTGCTCCAGACCTTGAATCTTCTCTTCCAATATGGAGAACAGCTTGCACTTTGTACACACAAAGTCGCTTCTGTCCCGTGGAAGAAAGACAAACATGACACATCCAGTGCAGGTCACAACAGCTGAACACTCACCATCCATATTACCTTCCTATATTACTTCCAATTACTTCCAATTACATATTACTTCCAATGGCAGCTCCACTGATTTCAATGGGAGCATCTAAGCCAACTCTGGAAAAACTCACCTTTAGACTGAGATTTTCAACTCAAACGACAGGATTTGCATGCCAGTCCCCATTAGAAATTTAGGATATTTAGTATCTGTGTCAGAGGCCCAACAATAACCGTCCAAGTGTGATTACGGCCTTTTACTGTGTTTTCCGTTTCCCGTTCGTGGTGGGATTACAATGGGCCCTGGCCCTGGAAGTCCCAATGAGCTACAATTCCAGCCGTGTCCAAAGAATATAGTTCTAGGAGGGCTCTGTGATTTCCTGCACGGCCTGGGCAGATGCAGATTTGCTCTTTACTGCTCACTCATTCTGAAAATTTGGCCCGGAACTGTGTCACAAGGGTCTGTGAGTTGGGTACATGCCGAGAAATGCCCTGAGGCCCCCCACTCAGGCTGGTGCAGAAAGGGGATCAGAGCTCGGAGGCCCTCCAGCGTGACTCTCTCTCTCTTTCCCCTCTCCACCTATGTACCTTGTGTACCCAGCTGCGGCTGGGCTGAATCTCGCCCCAGGGGGCCAAGCCGAGGGACACCCTGTTTCTCTCTTGCTCTATCCGAGGGTCTCTCCCAGTGTCAGGGTCACCGTCCACTGACAGAAGAGGTGTCTGAAGGTTGCAGAGAGTCTCGCTTGCTCAAGTGGAGATGACTCCGTCGAAGGCAGAGTGGCACCTGCCGACATACTCCGCTCCCGCAGGCTCTGTACACCAGCTACCTTGTCCCTGAAGTACGGGGTCTCCCCTCTGCCCCACACAGGAGCCCTCATTACTCACTGTGTCCTCCAAATATAAATGGGAGTGGTTTCCCTGGGCTTTGTCTGAGGGTCTGAAAGTCCAGGAGAGCAAGGTGGCCACCTGTCAGGTGAGACTGCTGTCTAGAACTGTCCTTCAGGAAATGTGAGTGGGGTACTCAGAAGATCCTAAAATGTACTGCATAATGGACACTAGCACAGCAGAGAGTGAGGGGTGGGGAAAGGCCAGCTATACTGTACAGTGGGCACCAGGGTCAGAAGAGGATAAGGGGTGGGGAAGGGATGTCTATACTGTATAATGGGCACTAGGGAAGCAGAGGGTGAGGGGTGGGAAGGGGCGGCTATTCTGTATCATGGGCATCAGGGGCAGCAGAATGTGAGGGGTGGGGAAAGGGTATCTATACTATGTAATGATCACTAGGGACAGCAGAGGATGGGGGTGGGAAATGGCAGCTATTCTGTATAATGGGCACAAGAGGCAGCAGAGAGTGAGGGGTGGGTAAGGGGCGCCTATACTGTAAAATGGGCACTAGGTGAAGCAGAAGGTGGGGGCTGGAAGCGGTGGCAATACTGTATAATGGGCAGTAGGGGCAGCAGAGGGTGAGGGACGGGGAAGGGGTGGCTATACTGTATAATGGGCACTGGGGCAGCAGAAAGTGAGGGGTGGGGAAGGGGCAGCTATACTGTATAATGGGCACTAGGGGCAGCAGAGGGTGATGGGTGAGGAAGGGGCAGCCATACTGTGTGGGATACGTGTGTGGGAACACGTGTAACGTCACCTCTTTGAGTTAAACCCCACATGGCTTGAGGTCATTCTGCCTGGGAGTAACTGATTTATTTCATTGTGTCCGTGTTAGTGGGATTTTGCATGTGTGTGCTTATGCCCAATATCTTTGCCAGTGTGTGCATTTTGTGTGTGTGTGTGGGGGGGGTCTGTATGTGTTGACCTCCCATGTGTGTCTCTTCATATGTGGGCTATTGTTTTGGGGCTTTGAAGTTTTATGTGGGCTTTGAGGTAAGAGCCTTAAACCCTCCTACAAGTGCCACTTTCAGAGGGTGGTACTAAAGGGAGAGACTCTGCTGTGAAGTGGAGTGGTTGGCTTCTCCTTGAGCAGGCTGTTTAAGTGTGTGCAATTCTGGTCTCCCATGTTTAAGAAAGATGAATTAAAACTGGAACAGGTGCAGAGAAGGGCTACTAGGTTGATCCGAGGAATGGAAAACCTGTCTTATGAAAGGAGACTTGAAGAGCTTGGCTTGTTTAGCCTAACTAAAAAAGGCTGAGGGGAGATATGATTGCTACCTATAAATACATCAGAGGGATAAATACCAGGGAGGGAGAGGAGTTATTTAAGTTAAGCGCCAATGTTGGCACAAGGGCAAATGAAATATAAACTGGCCTTCAGCAAGTTTAGGCTTGAAATTAGACAAAGGTTTCTCACCATCAGAGGAATGAAGTTCTGGAACAGCCTTCCAAGGGGAGCAGTGGGGGCAAAAAACCTAACTGGCTTCAAGACTGAGCTTGATAAGTTTATGGAGGGGAGGGTATGATGGGACTGCCTACAATGGCATGGAGCCGATCTGCAACTCCTAGCAGCAAATGTCTCCAATAGCTAGAGATGGGGCACAAGATGGGGAGGGCTTTGAGTTACTACAGAGAATTCTTTCCCAGGTGTCTGGCTGGTGGGTCTTGCCCACATGCTCAGGTCTAACTGATCACCATATTTGGGGTTGGGAAGAAATTTCCCCCCGGGTCAGATTGACAGAGACCCTGGTGGGTTTTCACCTTCCTCTGCAGCATGGGGCACAGGTCACTGCTGGTTTAAACTAGTGTAAACGGTGAATTGTCTGTAACTTGAAGTCTTTAAATCATGATTTGAGGATGTCAGTAACTCAGCCGGAGGTTAGGGGTCTGTTACAGGAGTGTGTGGGTGCTGTTCTTTGGCCTGCAATGTGCAGCAGGTCAGACTAGAAGATCATGATGGTCCCTTCTGGCCTTCAAGTCTATGAGTCTATGTGATCTCATTGAGGGGGGAAACTGAAGCAGCCCACAGCAGAGCCACACTCAGCTGTAGGAGGCCATGGTGACCTTCAGCACAACCGGGATCAATTTCATTTGAAACAGGAACGCTCTGCTTAGGACAAAAATAATCATTCAAAAAAAAAAAAACCCAAAGAAGCCTGCTTCATTATGTGTTTGTTAAAATCAGTCCTGTTAGCAAAGCTCCTTCTAAAAAGAAATCTCTCCAATTAGCCTTGCAGTACCTCTGAGCAAACAGAGGCATACAGGACGACACACTGGTCATTAGAACTTCAAGTGCCTTAATGAGCGCTCCGAGAAGGGCTGGGCCCGGCCTGGAGAGCTGACAACACTCTCGAGGAATTACAGGCCAGCAGCAGAAACAAAGTTACTCGTCTCTTTAATGGGTCCCGCCGCGGGCCATTAGAACAACAATGCTGCCGGGAAATGTTGGTCTCCGTGGCAGTCTCGTGGGGGCTGATTAGAACAGAAAGTCAGAGGCATTGATTAAACTTAGACAAAGGAAGGGACAGGTCTGTTCCTATGGCAGATAGCCCCGATGGGTAAAGCCAAAGGAGTCAAGCCGTTCATTCCCAGTGCCCGTGACAGGTGATCCCTCCCTTCGTAAATTCCATCAGACCCTCAGGTAGTGAGGGAATGTGAGGGGGCTGGGGGGGGGGTGGTCTGCAGTGAAACAGACATGTAAACAAACCTCAGTTTCCCACGAGGTTAGCAAAGGCGTCACGGCCCGGGGGCAGTGAGCAAATGGCAATTCCGGGTTTCTAGGCCTCAGTGACTGACGGGCATTGCTGTCCTGCCCGCAACCCCTACCTCTGCCGATGTCCTCGGTCCTAACCCACAGTCCCCTTCTCCCCCACCCCGTTCCATCTCTGGGCTCACAGACACACAACTGTGCTGGTGCCCCTCAATCCCAACCTGCTGTCCCAGCCCTGACTCCCTTACAGCTCTGCCGATGGATCTCAGCCCTGACTTACAACACCCCTGTTGAGCCTGTAATAACGCTGCTCCCCGGCTCTGCCGATATGTCACAGTAATGAGCTGTCATTGCTGTCCTGTCCCAGACACTCAACGCTGACAATTCCCCTCCATCCTGACCCTCTGCGATCCAAGTTCACAGTCCCCCCACCCCCCACACACATTCAGAGCTCTGTCAATGCACCACTGTTGTGACCTGCAGCTCTCCTCCTGCAGCACTTCTGTCTCCTGGCCCAGGCCCTGCGTCCTCAGAGCTCTGGTATTTCTGTTGAGTTCTGAGTGGCAGCAGCCCCGGCAGGCCAGGCCCAGGCCAGAACTGAGCTGTCTCCATGCATCACAAAGCAGCTTGCACTCCCCCCGCCCCGCGCCCCCCACTCACAGAGAACGGGCATCCTTCCTTCCAAGAGGGCGCAGAAGGGAAATACGCACACACACCCACACCCGAGCGAGAGAAGAGGACAGCAGGGATGCATGCACCTGCACCCACACACTGAGCAGGTCTCATTCCCTCCAGCAGGGGGCAACAACAAAACACACACACACAAATGCACAGCAGTTCCCACAGCCTCCGGCAGGGGGAACACCCTCACACACATACTGTCCCAGATCCACAGGATCGGTGCTGCGCCCCCAGCTTTGGACCAGTCCCTTGCAGGACCCCCTTTGATGGGCCAGACGCCAAAAGGGTCTCACCCTCCCTTCAGGGGAGGCCACACAGACTCACCGCCTCCTGGACTGAACCTTTGGCACTCCAGCCCTCCTGCTTCACCCCGTGAGCTCTGTCCAGCGAATCCAGCAAAGCCAGATGCTTGGGAGAGATGTGTCCACTCGGCAGGGACCTGGGCGCCTCCCCGGGGTTCACAGTGACACTCAGGCAGCGTGTGCGAAACAGCCGGGTTTATTAGTCACATGGACACAGCCTGGGAAGCTCTTAGGTTAGCACAGAGAAATGAATGTTAAAGCATCCTCCGTTCTGGTCAGCCCCGGACCCAGCCGAGCTGGAGTGAACCCCGTGTCCAGGCTGTGTCTGTGTGTCTGTCTGACCTCCGTAGTCAGTTCCCAGGAGACAAAGAGAGCATCTAGAAGCCACCTCTTACCCCCACCTCACCCCTTCCTAGTCCTTCGTTCTCCAGCTGGGGTCTTTGGTCACTTTCCCTGCTGAGAAGGAGGGAAATCCAGGAGTCAGGGGAGCTGGCATTATCTCTCTGGCCCCCTTGTTCATCTCGGTCAGTTTCAACCAGTTCCTTAACAACTCTTCATTCCACCTAGACAGGGAGGTGATGCACACACTTCTGTGTCTTTTAGCCTTTCCTGAAAACACACATAGTCCTTTCCCCCCACTGGGTAACCATGCACCATATAGGGGAAACTGGGGCAAACAGCGGGGTCATAAAAATATTACCAAAAATTCCCCCTTCCTCACAAATACACACAGAGCAAAATATCACCAAAAATATTCAAGCTTCTATTATAGATCTGGGTCTTCATAGTCTGAATCAGAATTAATCTCTGTGACTTAAGTGGGGCTAATGCAGCTCTACATTGGGGCATCTGAGACCCTGATTTGTCTCCAGAGGTCAGTTTCTAACCTTCGTCCACTGATGTAAGTTTGGAGAAGAAGAAGAAGAATTCATAATCATACAGTTTGGAGCACCTGATGTGGGTCCAGAGACCTTAGCTTTAATATCAGAGCTGGCCCTGACTTCCTTTGCAACCTCAGCCAAATCACTTAGGCAAAAGTTTTCAAACTCAGGTGCCTAAAGGTAGCCAGCAAAAAAAAAAAAAAAAAAAAGCCAGCCTACTAATCAAAGTGGCCAGACTTGCAGGTGTGTTGGCCACAAATCAATCAGTCAAAAACGTAGCATGTGTGCTAAACTCTTCCTAAGTTTGTTCATTTGGGAAAAGAGGGGGTTGCAATTTTCATGAGGAGCAGGATGCCTAATACTAAACGATTGTTTTGAACAGCCATGGATCACAGTTTCGCTCGGAGACTCAGATTCCCAGCTGTTCTAAGGCCGGAAGGGACCCCTGTGATATAGTCTGTTCTGGGCATAGCACAGGCCAGAGACCCTCACCTACGGACCCCAGCGAGGCGGTGACGGCTGAGCGTGTGTTGGAGGCATTGGACTGGCCCTTGGAACTCCCAGCTCAGTTCCTGGCTTTGCCCCAGACGCCCTGTGTGGCACTGAGCGCGTCGCTTAGGTTGATGTTTTCAAACTAAATGTGATGGGAATTGTGTGCCCAAATCACCTTGTCAGGATTGGAAAATATCAACCTTAAACTCTGTGGGCCAGATCCTCAGCTGGAGCCAATCAGCCGTCGCTCCATTGGAGTCGCTGGGCGGATCCCCAGTTGGTGTGACCCGGCCGTAGCTCCCTTGGAGTCACCTCATCCCTGCGTGTGCTCAGACACGACAGTGCTCAGAGGCATTTACTTACCCAATAGACAATGGGGGCAAAACCTGTCCCCACTGAGATCAAAGGCCAAACTCCCATTGGCCCTGTCTCACCAGGATCGGGGCCTACGTGCGTTCCCTGCTGATGACTTAACAATACCCACTCTGCGTGTGCCTAGGACACTGCGATCCCATCCACAGTCCAAGTGACCCAACAAGCCCTTGGTGCTTAGAGTTTTGACTGGAAATGGGAAGCATTTGGAAGCTGATAGTAAAATACAGGTAAAGAGAAAAGATGGAGAGAAATTCTGTTTGCTTCATATGGTCACCAGAGGGCAGCAAAGGATAAGAAATGAGAAGGAAGCCGCATTAGAGGGACTGGATGGGAGGAGACAACAACTCATTGGTCCCTTCTGGCCTTGGAATCTATGTGACCGTCTCGTCTGCCCTCCTGTATAACACAGACCCTAGCACTAATCTCATTCTGGGGCGTATTAACAGGAGTGTCGTATGTAAGACGCGGGAGATAATTGTGCTTCTGTACTCGATACAGCTGGAGTACTGTGTCTGGTTCTGGGAGCTGCACTTTAGGAAAGATGTGCACGAACTGGAAAGAGTCCAGAGGAGAGCAACAAAAATGATGAAAGGTTTAGAAAACCTGACCTAGGAAGGAAGTTTACAAAAACTGGGCATGTTTAGTCTTGAGAAAATGAAGGGGACCTGATAACAGTCTTCCAATATGTTCAGGGCTGTTAGAAAGAGGACAGTAATCAATAGTTCTCTGTGTCCACAGAACGTAGGACAAGAAGTAATGGGCTTAATCTGCAGCAAGGGAGATTTAGGTTAGATAGTAGGAAAAGCTTTCTAAGGCTTTGTCTACATCTGCACCACACAGTTTTGTCAGCAAAAGGCAACTTTTGCCAACAAAACAGTGGGGGTGTACACACTGCAAGGCTACTTTTGGCAGAAAAACTCTCCTGTTTTCCCAACAAAATAAAACCACCTCGACGAGAGGTGTAGAACATTTTGTGGCAAAGTTAAAGTGACAAAGCATCAGCGTAGAAGCTGTCGTTCGTTACGTTGCTGTAACTGCCCCCCCCCCCGCCGCAGTGTCCCACAAAGCCCACCCTGACCGCTCTGCTCACTGTTTTGACCTCCACTGCCCTGCCTCCAGCTACACAGGCATGCGCCCCTCCCTTTCCAAAGCCCCAGGAAGCTTTGACCTTCCTCAGCGAGGACAGCTCACATAGCTACTGCCCAGCTGAGCATGCCAGCTCCAGGCAGCAAAACAGCAAACAGGCTCCTGCCTGGAGTACAGGGGAGGGTTGGATCACTGGGCTGTGGGCAGGGCCATTCTTAGGCATACACAGCATACGCAGCTGCGTAGGACACCATAAAATGTGGGGCACCAAATTGCCCCAAATTTCATGGTGCCCATAGGCAGCTGCGTGCTCCATACATGGCAGTACCAGCCCTATCCCTCGGCAAGGGGCAGGGCCATCCCCAGGGGTGTGTGGGGCCCCAGACAACTCCCTGCTTCTTACCCTTCCCCCCTGCTCTGCCTCCGGCCAGCCCCCATTTCACCTCTTCCCTGCAAGCCTCTTCCCCCAGCGACCCTGCATTCACCAGCAGCAGCGGGAAGCGGAGCACCCCGGCTGGGAGCTGGCGGAGTAGAGCAGGCTGGGGCCGGGTTGCTCTGCTTCCCACTGCTGCCGGTGGAGTGGGGGGATCCCTTCCCCCAACCCCCCTTCCCCAAGCGACATGACTGGGGCCGGGGCGAAGGAAGCAGAGCAGGCTGCTCCCGGCCCCCCGCTAATCCCCCAGGCCACTCTGGGCCTGTGGGGGCCCCAGAAGTGGCCCCCCACAGCTCCTGCCTCCAAGATCCTTGTGGGGGGGAGGGAGGCCTGGGGCCCCACACAGCCCAAATGGCTAGGGACGGTGTGACGACACAAAATCTTCCCTCTCCCTACACTGGCCTTGGCTGTGGAGGCTGTGGGATAACTCAGAGAGAATCATTAATGTGGAATCCTTCTCTCCCCAGCACTAGGAGCACAGCGGCAAGGCTCAAGTATACATACTGGGCCTGCTTCAAAGTCCATTGAAGTCAGCTGGAAACTGGGATATCCAAAGGAGCCTAAGGGATCTAGTCAATCAGCTTCTATCCAACAGAGTTTATCTGAAGACCATTGGAAAGACTCACTCCAGCTGGAGTTTTCAATAGGAGTTGGTTCCCCAGCTCTCTTTGAAAGAGTCTTTCCACTGACTTCAGTGGGTTTGGAAGAGGATGATAGGTTGGGATTTTCAAAGAGGCCCAAATCCCCTGGAACTGGGTGCCTCAATCACTTCTTCCAAAATCCCAGCCACAGGGTTTAATTTTCAAAAGTCTAGTAATATGGGCTGAAATTCTGTGCCTGCTGAGGTTGAAGACAAAAGTGCCTTTGATTTCAATGGGGCCAGGATGTCACTGCTGGTATCTAAGTTCCAGTATTCATAGCGGGCAATGGTAATTAGGATCTCCGAATTCGATCTGGCCTTTGGGGAAATCTCAGTCCCAGTTCAGCATTCCTTCACAGCACTGGTTTAAGGCAATTAATCAATTATCTGGTATCTTAATCCTTCCCAAGAGTTTCTGCACAATGTGGGGCATGTAGTTGTGACTGGACCCCAGAGTCCGTAAATTGAATTTGTTAAATTTGTACCATTGCACTCCATGTTTGTGGAAATATGTTTATGAGTGTAAATATGATGTAACTGGAATATGCTTTATGCAAAAGGTCTCTTGTAAGGTATCATTACAAAGCTTATGATCTACTGAGTGTGTTCATCCTATTTGAATCGTTATTGTACCTGAAACTAGACATATGTGGCATAACTCTGAGGTCCTTTTGTAATTATTGTAGAAATTGTAATTATGCAAAGTGTGGGCTATTAATGGTGGTTTGGAATCTTGATGGCTCCCATTGGCTAGGACAATTCATAGAATATCAGAATCATAGAATATCAGGGTTGGAAGGGACCCCAGAAGGTCATCTAGTCCAACCCCCGAAATTGACTTTAGATTGACTGTAGATGGCTCTGTTTACCTGCAAGCCTCCACTGCATAGGTGCCGGCCAGTTCTGGCAGAATGAAGGGGGGCTCACAGGACATGTGAACATGTCACCTGGTACTGGAATTCATCTTTAACTTGGTGCTTTTCCATTTAGAAGGAGAGGTGGGAACCCAGAGAGACACAAAGGATTCTCGCCTTGTGCTAAAGATATAAAAGGGGGTGGAACAGAACAAAGGGGGCTGTCAGTCATGAGAAATCCCCAAGTTACAACCTGTGCTGGAACAAGGACTGTATCGGGGAAAGGATTGGGCCCAGACTAAGAAGGTGTTTAGTCTGTGAAAGAAGCTTATTGGAACATCTGTAAGGGTGAGATTTACCTGTATTCAGTTTCTTAAATGTATTAGGCTTAGACTTACATGTTTTGTTTTATTTTGCTTGCTAACTTACTTTGTTCTGTCTCTTATTACTTGAAACCACTTAAATCCTACTTTTTATACTTAATAAAATCACTTTTGTTTACTAATTAACCCAGAGTAAGTGACTAATACCCGGGGTGGGGGTGGGGGGGAAACAGATGAGCATATATCTCTATCTGTGTTATAGAGGGTGGACAATTTATGAGTTTACCTTGTATAAGCTTTATACAGAGTAAAATGGATTTATTTGGGGTTTGGATCCCTCTGGGAGCTGGGCATCTGGATGCTGGAGACAGGAGTACTTGCTGAGTGGTTTTCAGTGAAAACCTGTAGCTTTGGGGACGTGGTTCAGACCCTGGATCTGTGTTGCAGCAGGCTTGCATGTCTGGCTCAACAAGGCAGGGTTCTGGAGTCCCAAGCTGACAGGGAAAACGGGCTCAAAAGTAGTTTCAGCACATCAGGTGACAGTCCCAAGGGGTTGTCTGTGACCAAACCCGTCACGAAGTTGCCATCTCAGACACTGAAAGGCAGACGTGACCCAGAATAGAGTCATATGGTGAGAGCAGGTTGACGGGGGTCAGTGCTGTGTAACATGAAGTGGGGAAACTGTTTGCTTCTTCACTATTTTCCTGAAGTTTCTTGATAAAAATAGCATTTTCTTCCCGGGGAATTGAACAGCTGATGTCTTTCATTGTTTGCTTGAGTCCCAGGAGGTACTGAGAAGGGCCTGGTGCTGCCCAAGATGGACGCAGCATGAGCATTAACTGTCAAGGTGGATGGTCAGGTTTTGAAGCAGTTCTTCCTGTGGTAGAGAATTCAGCAGCTGGTGAATGGGGACGGATTCCCAACACACAGCGCAGGGCAAGCTTCCTCCATCTGCTGCCTGCTTCCACCTTTCAGCCTTCACCTGTTGGCACCACCAACTGGGTTCAAAGGGGAGCTCATGCTCCAAGATTCGTTCAGTGCTTCCCCATTCTGAGCATGCTGTGAAAGAGCAACTATTACAGCCACTTTTTGGACCGGTTTCCTGAAATGGAATCCACAGCTACTAGGAAATGGATGGCCGGGCTGATCCCATAAATCAGTGGGGCTGCTTCCCCTCTCACTCACCGTGGTGTAAATCAGGAGTAACCCTTACTGGTGTCAATAGAGTGACACTAGAATAAGTGAGTGTAGGAGCAATAGAGTTTCTTTGAATGTACACCAGCGTGGCAGCAGAATCTCTTCTGAATAAGCATACCTCTGTCACATCACAAAGGTCCAGATTCTGCAAACCCTTTCTCATGCAAGCTGTCTTTACTTATGTAATTAATCTATCTTAAGGAAATGGGACTTCTCCCAAATTGAGGATAAATCAGAAGAGAGGAGAGTTTTCAGGAACATGCTATAATATCCCCCAAATAAAACAATTACCTATAAATTATTGTTTTACTAGGCCAAATAGTTACTCCCTTGGGGCCCCTTCCTGCTGTAATTGAAGTTGATGACATAATCCTATTGAGCGGAATAAGGCAGGATCAGCCCTACAAGTATGGGGCCTGCAAACTCCTATGAAAGAATCCTAGTACTACTCCTACATCTTCTTCTTCTATTACTAGTAGTAGTAGTAGTAGGAAGAAAGAATACAGGCCCTCATTGTGCCAGGCCCTGCACAGACCCCGACAGACATCAGGCCCCCATTGTGCCAGGCCCTGCACAGCCCATGACTGAGATCAGGCCCCCATTGTGCTGGGCGCTGCACAGACTCACAATGCGGGACAGTCCCTGCTCTGGAGAGTTTATAGTCTTAATAGACAGGACAAAGGAAAGATTATTTTACAGATGGAGAATCTGAGTCACAGAGAGATTAAAGCTGAGAGTTTCAAAGGAGCCCAAGGGAGTTAGACACCCCAAAGCCAATGAGATTTGGACACCTAACTCCCTTAGTCTTCTTTCAAAATCCCAACATAATGGACTTGCCCAAGGTCACACAGCAAGTCTGTGGCAGAGCTGGGACTGGAGCCCAGAGCTCCTCAGCCCAGGCCACAAGCTTCTGTCCCCTACACCTCAATACTGTAATAAATCTCTCCCCCGGCAGGACGTCACTCTGGCTGAGCAGGCTTCATTCCAGGACCTGCCAGAAAGCTGTGGGGCTAGTAGCCAAATCAGATGGATGCAAAAATAACCAGACTCAGCCACTTCAACCTGTGCACTGTAGGGACCATGATACATGGAGGAGCACTTCTCACCCCAGCCAGTAGGGACTTTCCACTCTAGAGCAGTGGCTCTCAACCTTTCCAGACTACTGTACCACTTTCAGGAGTCGGATCTGTGTTGCGTACCCCAAGTTTCACCTCAATTAAAAACTACTTGCATATAAAATCAGACATAAAATACAACAGTGTCATAGCACATTATAACTGAAAAATTGTTGACTTTCTCATTTTTACCATATAATTATAAAATAAATCAGTTGGAGTATAAATATTGTACTTACATTTCAGTGTATAGTCTATAGAGCAGTATAAACAAGTCATTGTGTGTATGAAATTTTAGTTTGTACTGACTTCGCTAGTGCTTTTTATGTAGCCTGTTGTAAAACTAGGCAAATATCTAGATGAGTTGATGTACCCCCTGGAAGACCTCTGTGTCCCCCCAGGGGTATGCATACCCCTGCTTGAGACCCACTGCTCTAGAGGGTCTATGACACAGGCTGGTGCAATTCCAATTCCAACCAGTATGGTGCATCACCTGCACCCCACTGTACAGAGTCAATAGCATACAATGAAGTCCCAGTTCCATTCAGAAGGGTGAAAACTTGGATCAGCTCCAGTCCCAAAATCCAGTCCCTCCTGGCACTTTTGTTACAATTTTGACTTCCCTTGGGGACAGATCCTGTCCCATCCACTAGGGGCAGCACTGGAACTTCTGTGGGACAAGTTGGAACAGTTCTGTTCCCGCCCAGTAGGGGCAGCACTTGGGCTCCTATTCCAGGTGTATTTCCACATGCACACGGGGCGGGGAAGGTGTGATGGAAAATCCCATCCCTTTCCTGCTGCCCCAACCCAACCCAGTGTCACAAATGTAACTTCCTGAGCTTCCTCACGGCCAGCTGCACGTCCGTGTTCCTCAGGGTGTAGATGACAGGGTGACAACCGTGTAGAGAACAGAGATGGGTTTGACCATAGGGAAGGAGCAGAAGGGCCGGGCATAGATGTATATGCGAAGGCCCAAAGATCAGGGTCACCATGGTGAGGTGGGAGGTGCAGGTGGAGAGAGCCTTAGCCTGCCCTTCGCTGGAGCGTGTGCTCAGCTTGGCCAGGAGGACGGAGTAGGATACAAGCAGCACCAGGAAGCCCAGGTGGGTCATCAGGCCACTTTTGGACACCATCAGCAGTTCCACAGCAAAGGTGTTGGCGCAGGTCAGCTTGACTACCTGGGGCACATCACAGTAGAAGTTGCCCAGCTCATGAGGGCCGCAGCAGGGCAGCTGGACAATGATGGAGACCTGGACGATGGAGTGGATCAAGCCGCTGACCCAGGAGGCCCCCACCAGCACCACACACACAGCCTGGTTCATACATAGCACAAGAGATGGAAGATGGCCACGTACCGATCATAGGCCATGATGGTGAGCAGGAAGATCTTGATGCCCCTGATGAAGTGGAAGAAGATCTGGGCCACGCAGCCCCCATAGGAGATGGTCTGAGCCTGAAGGAGGAACCCTGCCAGTAAACTGGGGGGGGGGGGGGTGACAGAGGAGTAGCAGAAATCCAGGAAGGAGAGGTTCCCCAGCAGCACATACATGAGGGTGTGGAACTGCGGCTCACAGGCCACCAGTGCCATGATGAAGAGATTGCCCAGCACCGTCGCGCCATACACAGCCAGGAAGATGACAAAGAAGAGGAGCTGAAGCTTCAAGGACTCAGTCAGTCAGGAGTATGAACTCGGTCACAGTGCTGCAATTCCCCTCTTCCATGGAGGCAGCTTGTGCCTTACACACAGACCCTGGGGCCCTGGGGATAATAACAGGGATATTAATGGGAAGGGATAAAGAAACAAGTGCTGAGACCCTGACTCAGTGGTTACTGAGGGCCAGACACCCAGATGCCTCAGTGCCTTTAAAATCTGACTCTCAGCTCTTACTCAGGCACTCCCGGTGGAACAAACAAGCCACTTCCTGAGGTTCCTTAGTCAACGGAACGATGCCAATTAACCCCAGCTAATGAGCTGCTCCTTAGCCTTGGGGTTAAGGTTCTGGAGACCTGGGCTCAGTCCTCAGCTTTGCTATAGCCCAGCTTTGTGACCTTGGGTGCAGCATGTCAGGCCCAGTTCCCCAAGGAGCTGAGGCATGGTCAGGCTGAGCGTCACCGCAGCTAACTCCGGCCTGAGCTCAGCACACATGCTCCCAACACAACAAATAAGGAGAGAGGCGCCTTCAAGTGGGATTCCCAAAAGACAGCGTGTTAGGCAGGGAGGTGCCTGAGCTATCCAATGGGAGATGCCACGGCAAGGGCATGTCCTAAGCCCCACCCCACGCAGGGAGTTCGGTGCCTCCCTCTGCTTGGGGGTCACAGCTGCAAACCTTCCCTTGAGGCTAGGCAGCAATGCCCTTTGTGAAAGGAGCTGGGGTGAGGGACTCCCCCATAGTGTTCAGCCCCACGGTTAGGGTACCAGCGGGGACACGTCCCATTCAGGCTGCCCTTTGCCGGATGGGGAGACAGGGCTTAAACGTGGCTCTGTGCATTCTCTAACCCCTGGGCTGTCAGATACTCTCATTTTGGGGGTGGGGGGCACTCCTGCAGTTTGTCCCATCAGAGCTGGGCCACTCTGCCTAAAGAACGAAAGACTCAATGGGTGAGAGGCAGAGAGCGAGAGTGCACAGCCCTGAGAATGACTCTAGAGCCTGGTGAGCAGAGCACCCACCTCGGAGGTGGCAGGCCCTGGATCCTGTCCCTGTGCTCCCAGGCCAATTGGTGTAATCTTACCTACAAGGGCCTGATCCCATAGATGAGCTCAGAGCCTGCCCACCAGATCGGGCCCCATGAGCGAGCTGGGCACAGGAACACCTGTCTTTCCCTGGTTTGGGCATCGCTCTAGTGCTGAGGTGTGTGGATGCCCAGTGTGGTGCTGCAGTATGCATGTGCACAGGCAGAAGTAGGTTCCCTAGGAACTTTTACTGCAAAATTATAGGCGGCAAACCAATGTAGGCGCCTACAGGTCTCGGCAGAGGCTGAGCAAGGGTTTTGGGATCCCAGTGGGGCCTGATTCTGGGATGTAGTTGCTGAAAGTGGCAGTTAGGCACCTAAGTCCTTTTGTGACTCTAGCCCTGCATAGCTCTGTGCCTCAGTTTCCCAATCTGTGAAATGGTGAATAAAATCCTTCCTTCACTCACAGGTATGTTATGAGGGCAAACTCCTAATGCCTGTGAGGTTACTGCAGTGAGAAGCAAAAAAGGACCTCGATACAGAGAAAGTAATCTCAGCCACAAGATTAAACCATCATGGTCATCCAGATAGAAGGAAGATCCAAGGATTTTTAAATGTTAATGTTCACATAGTAACACAAAGTACATTTGAAACAATGACAATATACTTGCCCTGCTAAATACTGACCCAATTCAGATTATTCAGAATAGTAAATATGGCAGGCGACCAGCTTGGCTTAACGGTGAAATCCTAGCAGATCTTAAACATAAAAAAGAAGCTTACAAGAAGTGGAAGGTTGGACATATGACCAGGGAAGAGTATAAAAATATTGCTCGGGCATGTAGGAATGAAATCAGGAGGGCCAAATCGCACCTGGAGCTGCAGCTAGCAAGAGATGTCAAGAGTAACAAGAAGGGTTTCTTCAGGTATGTTGGCAACAAGAAGAAAGCCAAGGAAAGTGTGGGCCCCTTAATGAATGAGGGAGGCAACCTAGTGACAGAGGATGTGGAAAAAGCTAATGTACTCAATGCTTTTTTTGCCTCTGTCTTCACTAACAAGGTCAGCTCCCCGACTGCTGCGCTGGGCATCACAACATGGGGAATAGATGGCCAGCCCTCTGTGGAGAAAGAGGTGGTTAGGGACTATTTAGAAAAGCTGGACGTGCACAAGTCCCTGGGGCCGGACGAGTTGCATCCGAGAGTGCTAAAGGAATTGGCGGCTGTGATTGCAGAGCCATTGGCCATTATCTTTGAAAACTCGTGGCGAACGGGGGAAGTCCCAGATGATTGGAAAAAGGCTAATGTAGTGCCAATCTTTAAAAAAGGGAAGAAGGAGGATCCTGGGAACTACAGGCCAGTCAGCCTCACCTCAGTCCCCGGAAAAATTATGGAGCAGGTCCTCAAAGAATCAATCCTGAAGCACTTACATGAGAGGAAAGTGATCAGGAACAGTCAGCATGGATTCACCAAGGGAAGGTCATGCCTGACTAATCTAATTGCCGTCTATGATGAGATTACTGGTTCTGTGGATGAAGGGAAAGCAGTGGATATATTGTTTCTTGACTTTAGCAAATCTTTTGACACGGTCTCCCACAGTATTCTTGTCAGCAAGTTAAAGAAGTATGGGCTGGATGAATGCACTATAAGGTGGGTAGAAAGTTGGCTAGATTGTCGGGCTCAACAGGTAGTGATCAATGGCTCCATGTCTAGTTGGCAGCCGGTGTCAAGTGGAGTCCCCCAGGGGTCGGTCCTGGGTCCGGTTTTGTTCAATATCTTCATAAATCATAGAATCATAGAATATCAGGGTTGGAAGGGACCCCTGAAGGTCATCTAGTCCAACCCCCTGCTCGAAGCAGGACCAATTCCCAGTTAAATCATCCCAGCCAGGGCTTTGTCAAGCCTGACCTTAAAAACCTCTAAGGAAGGAGATTCTACCACCTCCCTAGGTAACGCATTCCAGTGTTTCACCACCCTCTTAGTGAAAAAGTTTTTCCTAATATCCAATCTAAACCTCCCCCACTGCAACTTGAGACCATTACTCCTCGTTCTGTCATCTGCTACCATTGAGAACAGTCTAGAGCCATCCTCTTTGGAACCCCCTTTCAGGTAGTTGAAAGCAGCTATCAAATCCCCCCTCATTCTTCTCTTCTGCAGGCTAAACAATCCCAGCTCCCTCAGCCTCTCCTCATAACTCATGTGTTCCAGTCCCCTAATCATTTTTGTTGCCCTTCGCTGGACTCTCTCCAATTTATCCACATCCTTCTTGTAGTGTGGGGCCCAAAACTCGACACAGTACTCCAGATGAGGCCTCACCAATGTCGAATAGAGGGAAATGATCACGTCCCTCGATCTGCTCGCTATGCCCCTACTTATACATCCCAAAATGCCATTGGCCTTCTTGGCAACAAGGGCACACTGCTGACTCATATCCAGCTTCTCGTCCACTATCACCCCTAGGTCCTTTTCCGCAGAACTGCTGCCTAGCCATTCGGTCCCTAGTCTGTAGCGGTGCATTGGATTCTTCCATCCTAAGTGCAGGACCCTGCACTTATCCTTATTGAACCTCATCAGATTTCTTTTGGCCCAATCCTCCAATTTGTCTAGGTCCTTCTGTATCCTATCCCTCCCCTCCAACATATCTACCACTCCTCCCAGTTTAGTATCATCTGCAAATTTGCTGAGAGTGCAATCCACACCATCCTCCAGATCATTTATGAAGATATTGAACAAAAACGGCCCCAGGACCGACCCTTGGGGCACTCCACTTGATACCGGCTGCCAACTAGACATGGAGCCATTGATCACTACCCGTTAAGCCCGACAATCTAGCCAGCTTTCTACCCACCTTATAGTGCATTCTTCCAGCCCATACTTCCTTAACTTGCTGACAAGAATACTGTGGGAGATCGTGTCAAAAGCTTTGCTAAAGTCAAGAAACAATACATCCACTGCTTTCCCTTCATCCACAGAACCAGTAATCTCATCATAAAAGGCGATTAGATTAGTCAGGCATGACCTTCCCTTGGTGAATCCATGCTGGCTGTTCCTGATCACTTTCCTCTCATGCAAGTGCATCAGGATTGATTCTTTGAGGACCTGCTCCATGATTTTTCCAGGGACTGAGGTGAGGCTGACTGGCCTGTAGTTCCCAGGATCCTCCTTCTTCCCTTTTTGATGATCTGGAGGATGGTGTGGATTGCACTCTCAGCAAATTTGCGGATGATACTAAACTGGGAGGAGTGGTAGATACGCTGGAGGGCAGGGATAGGATACAGAGGGACCTAGACAAATTGGAGGATTGGGCCAAAAGAAATCTGATGAGGTTCAATAAGGATAAGTGCAGGGTCCTGCACTTAGGACGGAAGAACCCAATGCACCGCTGCAGACTAGGGACCGAATGGCTAGGCAGCAGTTCTACGGAAACGGACCTAGGGGTGACAGTGGACGAGAAGCTGGATATGAGTCAGCAGTGTGCCCTTGTTGCCAAGAAGGCCAATGGCATTTTGGGATGTATAAGTAGGGGCATAGCGAGCAGGTCGAGGGACGTGATCATTCCCCTCTATTCGACATTGGTGAGGCCTCATCTGGAGGTACAAAAAATACATACTGGGGCACATCCCTTAAATCAGAACTTTTTATAGGGAACCGGTTGCTAAGATTTTGGCAGCTCATCACTGCATCTATCTATCCATAAACCTATCACCACAAACACCCCTTTATCAACCCAACTATCCTTCATTCCCCCACACACCACTATTCTATTCTCCATCCATCCCCATAAACATCCTCTATCAATCCATCTTTCCATCCATCTATCCCCATACACACTGTTCTCTCTATCCATTTAGCCACCCCCATGTACACCTATTTATCTAATCTATCTGTTCCCATACACACTCTGCTATCTGTTCTCATACCCACCCCTCTCTCCATCACCAAATACACACCCTTCTATCTCTCTCTCTTTCTCTATTCCTATACACACTGATCGATCAAACTCCATGCACACCCCACTGTCTACCTTCTTTGCCTTTTGAAACTCCTATTACTGTAATCCTCCCCCGTCCCCTCCAGTGCTGCACCACTTCTGAGTATCTCTGAATCATCCAATGGCAGTCAGAGATTCCCAGCTCCATTTCCTGTGTAAGCAGTGTCAGGATGAGCTCCACCCTGACATCTGGTGGTGAGGTGTGGCAAGTTGTGGAAAAGAACTTCAGGGGCCGATTTCATTTGCATAGGCACACCCACCCCACCTAGAATGAGGCCATAGCTGCCCAAATGGTCACTTTGGCTGCTGTGGGATCCCCAGTGTCTCTGTTATTGGGGCAGGAAGAATAAATTGTTATTACCCTGCTTATGGGAACTGTGCTTGGAGCTGTACGTGGCCTTTTGTTATGATGGAGGGATTCACCATCAACTAAGTAGCACTCGCTAGGCAAGGGTCATGGGTTCCAAAACTCTGTGAATTGAGAGAGGTTGGGGGACAAGTATTAGTACTTGGTGGCATGGGCTCCTTGGTGAGAGCCTTACATGCTAATTGCACTTCCTCCTCTCTCCACTGTGGAATATCGGAGCTAATTTTGATTTTATTAGGAGTCTGGTTGCAGGCTGGTGAGCTCACTTTGGGCTAATGGTGCACCAGCACTGAGGCTCCCCTACTACAAGCTGAATTCACCTAAGAGCTGAAGTCACTGAGCGTTGTGTTAAGTAGTGGGGGAGCCTGAAGCTATATTGTGGAGCAGTTTGCGGGACGGCTGGAGTGCCTTGTGGACAGGCTGGTGGAGCAGTTCCTAGGCCGGCGGGAGCTACTGGTGGGACGCGGAGCAGTTCGTGGGACAGCGGGAGCTGCTTGTGGGCCGCGGAGTGGTGCAAAGGCCTATGGAGCTGTGGGGTGGTCAGCTTCAGATCACGTAAGGTGCCTTTTACCCCTGCCCCCATCTCCACCCAGGTTAGGAGGTAAAACTCTGCAGATAAACTTTTGAACTCTGGGGCTGCCCTGACCAAGGACAGAGACTTTTGGGTCATTGGACTTTTGGGACTTTGGGTGATTTGGGGTTGCTGGACTCAAGAACCAAAGGGAAAGGGCACGCCCCAATTTGCTTGGGGTGGGTTTTTGCTCATGGGTTGTGTTATGAATCCTGTTGGTGGTGTTTCCCCAACATAATGCCACATTGTTTCTCTCTGTTATTAAAAGGCTTTTTGCTAGACTCAGACTAGGTGCTTGTGAGAGGGGAAGTATTGCCTCTTGGAGGCACCCAGCGGGGGTGGTATATATTTGTCCCAGGTCACTGGGTGGGGGCTAGAGCCGGTTTGCATTGTGTTATTGGAATGGATCCCCTAGATATTGAACCCGGCCCTTGTTGCTGCCAACTCTGACGGGCAGAAGGGTTACACCTGCACTCCCATTTACCTGCACATCAGCCACCACTCCTCTGGCCCTCGGTGCCTCTCCTCCAATGCCCATGGAGTTCCTCCACTGATGGACTTGTCACCATGCATCCCAGCAATTCCAGGGACTTCTCACCCACCAGCCAACACTACTGGAGAGGATCTAAGGAAGTCAGCTCTGGTGAGGTTGAGCCATCCCCACCATGGAGCATCTCACATGTGCATCTCTTGCCATCAAAGACCAGAGTGCTGGTATATCAGCTCCAGAGCTGGGCCGGAGAGAGACCCAGCTGGTGATTGCAAATTGCCTTGGGAGGAGGGCTGGGACCATGGGTGCTGTCATGCTCAGAGGTGCAGCTGCAAAGGGGATCATTATAGCAGGCCAACAGCCTCTGCAGTAATTAAAATCTGCTTTCTGTTCAAAGCTCAATTTTTCTAAGGCTACATCTGCTCTACGAGCTCAGGGTGTGGTTCCCAGCTCACACACACATACTTGCGCTGCTCAGCCCACTGATCTACAGCCTGAGAAACAAGGTGATGAAGGAGGCTCTGAGGAGGACACTGCTGAAGGAGTGGTAGGGGGTTCTGCTCTGGCCCAGTCTGCAGGGACTGGCAGGTCAGGAGGGTAGGCAAAGGGGTCTGGAGCCTTTCTCCTCTAGGGATTGCTGACTCCAATCCTGCACGGGAACACACACAGAATTTTGCATGACCTCTAGGAGTCACTCGTAGTATAAAAAATGCCTGTTTGACGATACAACCAGAACACAAATGGGAGCTGGGGGAGGTGTGTGTCGGGGGGTATCCTGGCTGGAAGAAATGAGCTCTGCTCAATGTGTGTGAATGCAGAGGACAAGAGAACAAACCGAGTGTGTGTGCAGGGAAGCTTGCTTGCATCTCTGCCCTTTTTGTGTACCTGGTTTCAAGATTGTTACCTGGATAAATGTGGTATCACACTAAGATACAGAGAGCAAAGTTCTGCTATCCTTTTCTCTGCTGGAAATCAGGAGCAACCCCAGTGATGTCAAGAGATTGACACCTGTGCAGCTGGGACCAAAATCATGGTGACATTATATTTGTATGTTACAGACCACACTCCCCTCCCACAGCCAGGGACAAAACCCAGGAGTCTGAGCACCACAATCTGCAAATGCATCCCCGAATACTCAAGGAGCTGACTGAGGCGATATCTGAGCCATTAGCGATTATCTTTGAAAAGTCATAGAAGACGGGGAGACATTCCAGAAGGGGGGAGGGATAGCTCAGTGGTTTGAGCATTGGCCTGCTAAACACAGGGTTGTGAGTTCCCTCCTTGAGGGGGCCATTTAGGGATCTGGGTTAAAACTTGGGGATTGGTCCTGCTCGCAGGGGGTTGGGCTAGATGACCTTCTGAGGTTCCTTCCAACCCTGATAATCTATACTTCTAAGACTGGAAAAGGGCAAATATAGTGCCCATCTATAAACATGATCTGGGCAAACTGGAGAAATGGCCTGAAGTAAATAGGATGAAATTCAATAAGGGCAAATGCAAAGTACTGCACTTAGGAAGGAACAATCAGTTGCACACATATAAAATGGGAAAGGACTATGAAGGAAGGAGTACTGCAGAAAAGAATCTGGGGGTCATAGTGGATGACAAGCTAAATATGAGTCAACAGTGTAACACTGTTGCAAAAAAAAACTGAACATCATTCTGGGATGTATTAGCAGGAGTGTTGTAAGCAAGACACAAGAAGTAATTCTTCCATTCTAGTCCACACTGATTAGGCCTCAGCTGGAGTATTGTGTCCAGTTCTGGGCACCACATTTCAGGAAAGATGTGGACAAATTGGAGAAAATCCAGGAAAGAGGAAGAAAAATTATTAAAGGTCTAGAAAATGTGACCTATGAGGGAAGATTTTTTTAAAAAAAATGGGTTTGTTTAGTCTGGAGAAGAGAAGACTGAGAGGGGACATGATGACAGTTTTCAAGTACATAAGAGGTTGTTACAAGGAGGAGCGAGAAAAAATGTTCTTAATCTCTGAGGATAGGACAAGAAGCAATGGGCTTAAATTGCAGCAATGGGAGTTTAGGTTGGACGTTAGGAAAAAACTTCCTTAGTGTCATAGTGGTTAAGCACTGGAATAAATTGCCTAGGGATGTTGTGGAATACCCATCACTGGAGATTTTTAAGAGCAGGTTGGACAAACACATGTCAGGGATGATCTAGATGACCTCTTGAGATCCCTTTCAGTTCTATGATTCTATGATAATCTAACGCTCTAGACACACACCCCCACCCCACCCCAGCCCCCTCTCCTCCCCCCGGTGGCCAGGGACAGAAATGAGAAGTTCTCTAACTCATCAGAGGGGTGAGATTCTGGAACAATCTCCCAATAGGAGTTGTGGTGGGCAAACAACTTCATTAGTTTTAAAGGAGAGCTGGACAAATATATGTGTGGGATTGTATGATGGGGTTGCTTGTGAGGGCTTGGCAGCCCTGAAGGTCCCTTCTGATGTTTCTAAAAGTTCATGCTTAAGGGTTTCAGCTGGTCTTCTGCAAGGATCAGGAGGAATTTCTCTCCCCCAAAATATGTTCTGGTTTTTGGGGGGAAGTGGATGTGTGTTTTTTGTTGTTCTCTCTTTCCTGTGAAGAATCAGGGATGAGCATCAACAGCTGGATCTGGGACACTGGGGGTGGGGGGGTGGGGGGTGTCAACTTTACATATAAAATGATGGGGTCTAAATTAGCTGTTACCACTCAAGAAAGAGATCGTGGAGTCATTGTGGATAGTTCTCTGAAAAGGATTACCCGATGATCGCCTGTTCTTTTCTTTCCCTCTGAAGCACCTGGAATTGGCCACTGTCGGTAGACAGGATACTGGGCTAGACAGACCATTGGTCTGACCCAGTATGGCCGTTCTTATGGTGACAAAGGCCCCAATTCCAGGGTCTGTGGCCCTAACATTCCGGGGTTCTTGGCCCTGTAACTGAGGTCTAACGTTCCACACAGAAGGTGATGCACGTAGCAGACAGGAAGTCTCGAGTTAATTCATGCTTCCCTCCCCTGCAGTGGGGATGGGAGGAAACAACAGGTGGAGGGAGGGGCGTGAGGAAAGGGTGGGGATTAACCCTTAAACTGACGAAGGGCTACAGTCCTGCTTCAACCTGCTATCTCTAGTGACTTCCCATATCCCTCCTCCCCAGGGGCCAGGCCTATGAATCTCTCTAGCACTAAGGACCTGGCTGTGCTCATATTGCCCTGGTGCTGGACATGGTGTTGCTGGAGGTGCAGTTTGGGGATTGCCACCAGGTTACTGATGAGCACACCCCAGCTCTGCAGCATGTTATAGACAGTGATGGCAAAACAGGGGCCCTCGGAGTCAGCCAGGCTGAATGTGCTGCCAGGAAACCAGGTGAGAGCGTGAGCATGGTGCTGGGACAGGAGTTAGGGTGACGGATGGATGGCACCGAGGATATATAGATGGATGGATGGAAGGCCACACTGATAGTCATGAAGATGGATGCATGGGAAAATGGAACTGAGGAAGCACGGATGGATGAACAGAGCTCAGGACTGACAGATGGGTAGCAGGATGGAGAGATGGATGGAGCTCAGGAGGGACAGATGGATAGCAGGATGGATGGATAGACAGATGGAGCTCAGAACTGAAAAATGGATAGCAGGATGGATGGGTGGACAGGGCTCTGGACTGAGATGGATAGCAGGATGGACAGAGATCAGGACTGACAGAGGGATAGCAGGATGGATGGGTGACAGAGCTCAGGACTGATAGATAGATAGCAGGATGGACAGGGCTCTGGACTGACAGATGGACAGCAGGATAGATGAAGCTCAGGACTGACAGATGGGTAGCAGGATGGACAGGGCTCTGGACTGACAGATAGAAAGCAAGATGGACAAATGGATGAAGCTCAAGGACTGACAGATGGGTAGCAGGACTGATAGACAGATGTAGCTCAGGAGTGACAGATAGATAGTAGGATGGACAGAGCTCAGGAGTGACAGATAGAAAACAGGATGGATGGATGGATGGTACAGAAGATGGATAGATGACATTAATAGAAAGCACTAAAGATGGGTAGACGGACAGGCTGGTACTCACAAAGGTACCTTCTTGTCCGTGGTGAGGCTGAAGACCACCCTACCCAGCACTATGGCCCCCGTGTTCACGCCCAGCTGCAGGGCTATCAGGGGCCGATGCTCCAGTGCTGCCTTCTGTCCCAAGGACCCCTGGTACTGCCCATCCTCACAGGGGCCCAGCTGGGATGGGTGCAGGCTTCCCAGCATGCTCTGCCACTTCTTACCCTTCACTTTGCCCTACAAGGGGAGGACGGATGGCTGGGTCACTGACTGAGACATGCCTCCCTGTAGACCGGGCAGGGAGCAGGGTGGATGCTCTACCTTGATCTCCAGGAGGCTGGTGAGATGCTCCAAGAAATCCAGGAGCTGCTGCTGGCACTGCCGGGGTTCGGGCCAGGCTGGATCAAGGGCTGCTGCATGGGAAAACCCCTCCAAGGCCTCTGTGTAATTCTCCTCATATTTATGCAGCTTACCCAAGAGAAACACAGCACATTCACAAACACAGAAAATAACACATTCCACAGCACAATGCTAGGGTTACAGCAGCGGGTTTTGGAGCCAGAACTCCTGGGTTCTGTTCCAGGTCTGAGGTGGTCTAGTGGGTTAGAGTGAGGGGGCTGGGAGCCAAGACTCCTGGTTTCTATTTCTGGCTCAAGGTTGGGGGGAGGGGTCCACTGGGTTAGAGCAGCATGTTCAGGAAATCAAGATTCCTGGGTTCAATTCCTGGGTCTGGTAGGGAAGTGGGCTCCAGTGGTTAGACCAGAAAGTAGCAGTGACACACAGACACCCTGAGCAGGGCTCATTTCTTCCAGCAGGGGGCAGCAGGCACACAGACATAGACACACACCCAGAGTACATCACAGTTCTTTCTAACTTGATGGCCAAACAGAAAGCACCCCAACTGAGCCCTGGCCCTGCTCGGTGCCCTCTAGAACCACACAAGGGCACTGATGCCGGCACTGACTCCCAGGGGAGAGTGATCCCTACTGAGCCCCCATGTCTTTCAATCACATTTTCTGAAGGGGTATAGCTGAGGATGGAGGATTGAATGGATGGCTACAGCTGATGATGGGTGGAGGGATGGCTATAGCTGAGGATGGATAGACAGAATCATATAGCTGAGGGAGATGGATGAATACAGCTGAGAATGGATGGTGGGCTGGAGAGATATAGCTGCGGATGAATGGATGGACAGAGGCATATAGCTGGAGAGATATAGCTGCAGATGAATGGATGTACAGAAGCATATAGCTGAGGATGGATGGTGGGCTGGAGGGATGGCTATATCTGAGCCTGGATGGATGGAGGGAGGGAGGGATTGCTATAGCTGAGGATGGAGGGATGGCAGGACACTGAGGATGGAGGGTTGAATGGATGGAGGGATGGACATCACTGAGGATGGAGGGACATAGTTGAGGATGGATGGATGAATGGATGGACAGAGGCATATAGCTGAGGATGGACGGGCAGGGAGTGGGCGGGAGTGTTGTCTAGGGAAGGGAAAGGGGCTGTCACTCACACCACAAGTGGCTGTCCTGCATGTCCATCTGGACAGCCAGCTTGGCCTGCTGGATGCTGTCCATGACATTCTGGGCGTGCTGCTCTGCACTCTCAGCTTGCAGCTGCTGCAGAACCATGGACAGGTTCTTCAGCAAGACCTTGTTCTTCCACTGTGGGGGTGGACACGGAGCCAGGGTCAGCACCTCAGCCTAGCCTTCTGCCTCCCCACCCAAACCTCTTCTGCCCTGAGTTCGGCCCCCTCGACTCGCCCTGTAGGCCTCGCCCAGCTGGTTCCAGGCCTCACCACCTCTGGGTCTAGCTTCACGGCCTTGGCCAGCAGCTCCTCAACCTGGGGGCTGTAGTCAGGTGTGATGTTCAGAACCTTCCCCTTCAGCATCAGCACCTGGGCCAGGCCCTGGGAACAGCTGGAGAAACAGAGCCATAGGGGGAGGGCACAGCCTGTGGCACAGCTCCCCTCCAGCCCCAGGGCAGGGGACTGGCTGGCTCAGGAGGGGGAATGGGGCACAGGTCCTATCCCCTCTAGGGGGCGCTGGCCGCAATCCAGCCCCAGGGAAGGACACTGGTTGGCTCATTGGGGTGAGGAATGGGGCATGGGGCCTTTCCCTTCCAGGGGTGTCAGTTCTAATCCATCTGCAGGTGGCCCCAGTTCTGTCTGGCTCCTGGGGGTGGGGAATGGGATGCCAGGTTTTCCCCTCTAGGGCAGGGGTCACATTTCCCTCCTGTACCCAGTTGCCATCTATCTCTCCCATCTGCTGTAGTGTCTTCTCTGTTTCCTCCAGCACGTCCTGCTGCTTTCTCTCAGCATCCTCCACGCCATGGCTTTCAAAGTAGTGATCCCGGAAATAGTACAGGTCATCGACCAATTCCTGTGGGGATGAGGGACAGGGATGAGACAGAGGTGAGAGAGGCAGGGATGAGAATGATCACATTGGTAAACTACACCCTAGTTGCACTGCCTCAGGTGGCCTGCAGCCTGGTGCTTAAGGCACTGGACTGGCACGAAAGAAACCTGGATTGAAATCACAGCTTCACCAGAGACTCTGCATGTAACCTTGGGTAAGTGACTTAGGCTAGGGATTTCAAAGGAGCCTAAGGAAATAAGGCCCCAAATTACATTGCAAGCCAGTTGGAATTGGGCTCTTCACTCCTTTGGCCTCATTTGCAAATCCAAGTCACTGAATCTCTCTGTGCCTCAGTTTCCTGCCCAGATTGGGATTTTCAAAGCTGGTGAAGGAATTCGGAAATCAGTTCCCATTATTAGATGTATTATGATAGTCATGGCCCAGGCCCCCTTGAGCTAGATGCTGTACAAACACAGAGAAAAAGGCTGTCCCAGCTCCTAAGAGCTAATTAATGGAAATCGGGCATCCCAATCCATTATGCAGTTCTGATATCATCAATTTCAGATGATGAGCTCTTCGGAGAGGGACTGTCTCACTGCGGGTCTGTGCAGCATCCAGCACAATGGGCCCTCACTTTGGTCAGGGTCTTGGCAGCATCTGGCACAATGGGATCCCAATCTTATTAGGGGTCTGGGTGGTACCCGGCCCAGTGAGGCCCTGACCACATCTTAGATATAATTTGAAGGCATTCAAAGTGCCCAGAGGATCAATCTGACCCATTTAAATATGAGCCCTATCACCTGGTGTACAGGCCTCACACACTTCAGCCTCTCTAACGCTTTTCACCACTATTATTATTTATTATTTGTATTATGGTAGCACTTGTCCAACATCAGGGCCCCTGTTGTGCCAGGTGCTGCACAGGCCCTGACCGAGATCAGGGCCTCATTGCGCCAGATGCTGCACCAACCCCAGCCGAGATCAGTGCCCAGGATTCTGCTGGGTGCTGCACAGACACAGTGGGAGACAGCCCCTGCTCTGAAGAGCTCCCTGTCTCAACAGACAAAAGAAGGATTATTATCCCCATTGTATAGACAGGGAAAGTCAGTCACAAAGGTCTAGTGCCCCAGGCTGCCTTTTAAAGCCCCAAATATCAGTGATCCCATCACACTCAGACCGCTCCCTCTCCCTATGCTAATGACCCCTTTATTGTGATTTTAATTAAAAATCCAATACACAGTTTACAAATGTTACATCCCACAGCATTTTACAGGTTGTTTCATAGACTCATAGATTTTAAGGGCAGAAGGGACCATCGTGATCATCTAGTCTGACCTCCTGCACATCGCAGGCCACAGAACCTCACCCACCCACTCCTGTAATAGACCCTTAACCTCTGGCTAATGTAGTAAGATGAGGCCCTGAAACATAAACCCTTGTATCAGAGGCCCAGTATGAGGCCTACTGCCTGAGCCAAAGTAATTGTTAAGACTTTGCTAACATAAAGCAAAGCTAAGCTATGAGCCAGAGGCAGGCCCTGCTCACAGAAGCTGGCAAGAAGGTGGCTGATGTTGCAAAGACACACATACCTAAAAGGTACTGGACACTAGAGATATAAACATATGCCAGGATGATACCAGAATACTCTGAAAATAACACATTCCACATAGAACATGGTGACCCATCCTAAAGACAGGGTCAAAAGAATAATATGATGGATAGAGTTGTTTTCATTGAACCAACATGTACAAGGTGATAGGTGGCACCTTACTACATAGAGGGGTTGTACCTCAATACGTCAGGAGTGATGTGTAACGGTGATGGAGGTGGATCCGAGGTCGAGTATGGGCAAATTCATCAGGAACAGGGGCAGTAGGTTTGTATAATTTTTGGTGGTGCACAGAACAGGTCCAAGTCCTACCCCACCCCCAGCTTTGTAAACCAACGTGCAGTAACTCCTCACTTAAAGTCGTCCCGATTACCGTTGTTTTGGTGATAAGGTGATGATCAATGAAAGCAGTGGCTCTCAAACTTTTTTTTCCATTGACCACTTGAAAATTGCTGAGGGTCTTTGCGGACCACTTAATGATCTTTCCCAACGTTGTTTGTACCGTTAGCTAACCATTGTAAAGCGCTTTGGATAAAAGTGCTTGTCACACGGAGCCTCCTTTCTGTGAACAGACTGTCTGCAGGGCAAGAAGCTTCACAACTTCGAACTTCCTGGGTCTGACCTCAGAGCATTCAGCATCCCCTTCCTCACCATGCGCTTCCCACAGTAAGCCCACACAGGCGGGGCTCTCGGGAAAGCCAGAGGGTCCTGCACCCCATCTCCGCAGTCAGACATGACTCTCAGCCAGCCAGTAAAACAGAAGGTTTATTAGATGACAGGAACACGGTCTAAAAGAGAGTTTGTTGGTACAGAGAATAGGACGGCTCAATCAGGTCCATCTTGGGGGCAGGGAGGCCAGACCACATCTGTGCCTCCCTCCATTTCCCCAAGCCCTTACACCCCCTTTCCTGGGGAGGTTTGAGAATAATATCCTAACCAATCAGTTACAAAGTGAACACAGACCCAAATCTCTGGATCTTTCGACACTGAAAAAAAAATCAATCAGTTTTTAAAAGAAGAATTTTATTTAAAAAAAAAGAAAAGGTAAAAATCCCCTCTGTAAAATCAGGTTGGAAGATAACTTTACAGGTTAACAAAAGATGAACAAAACACAGAGGAACCCCCTCGAGCCTTAGTTTCAAAGTTACAATGAAACAGGGATAAACCTCCCTCCAGCAAAGGGAAAATTCATAAGTTGAGATAACAAAGATTAAACTAATCCACCTTGCCTCGCTCTACATACAATTTCTGTAATATGAGAGACTGGTTCAGAATGGTTTGGAGGACATGGATTGATGTCCGGTCCCTCTTAGTCCCGAGAGCAAACAAATACAGAAACAAAGAACCCAAAACAAAGCCTCTCCCCCGCTCCCCAGATTTGAAAGTATCTTTTGTCCCCATTGGTTCCTCTGGTCAGGTGCCATGCAGGTTATTTGAGCTTCTTAACCCCTTACAGGTAAGGAGGAATTTTAGGCTACCCTTATGGTTATGACACACACCCCTCCAGTCATGGGAGGGAGGGTGGGAAATGAAGCTGTGTGTGTGTGTGTGTGTGTGTGTGTGTGTGTGTGTGTGTATGGGGGGGGGGAGTTAGTTGGTTACAGTTTGTTGTAATAAGCCATAAATCTAGTGTATCTATTCAGTTCATGATTTTAGTGTCTTGCAAAGTTATGAATTTAAGTTCCCAGGCTCATCTTTTGACAGGGTTGTGCAGATTTCTTTTGAGAATGAGGACTTAGAGGTCAGATGTAGAGTGATCGCTTTGTGAAAAGTACCATTAAACAATTACAATCCACACTTGATGGGGATCACATCCTGAAAGAAATCTTTCCTGAACCCCCACTTCTGGCTTTCAAACAACCCCCCATCCTTTCCAAGCTCATCATCAGAGGCAAGTTCCACACAGATCAGGACACACCAACTCAAAGCCGCATCAGACACTGCCAGAACAACAGATGCAAAAGCAGCAGACATATCTCCTCTGCTACGATGAGCAATACTTCCCCCAACACACCTTTCAAGATCCATGAGTCCTATCTGTGCCTATCATGACATGTGGTGTACCTCATCCAGTGAATCAAATGCCCAGACAACAGCTATGTGGGTGAAACCAGACAATCACTATGCTCTGAAATGAACTGACACAGAAAAATGATAAAAGACAAACACTGTATCACCTCTGGGTGAACACTTTTCACCAAGAGATCACTCTATAGCAGTCCCTTGAAATATGTTAACTACTTATGCTAAACAATCTGTTCCACCTTGTATTTAGCTGACACACTGAGTACATTTCCCAGTCCTGAAGAAGAGCTCTTCTGTCTAAGCTTGAGTCTCTCACCAGCAGAAGATGGTCCAATAAAAGATATTACCTCACCCGCCTTGAGTGATGGGATCCCCGGGGTACAACCTGGAGCTGTGGGACTGCTGCGTCCCCTTAAATCTCCAGCCTGGGCTGTCTCTCACAATAGTATGCCAGTGACAAGCAGCAAACCCCTCCAGGTGCTGTGATCACTCAGCCATCAGCTTGTGCAGACACACACCCAGTTAAATTGCATGAATGTTCTCTAAGCCAGTCATGAATTATACAGAGAGAGGCACCAGCCAATCACCCCAGCCTTGTACCCTAGAAATATACTATCTTACACCTCTCAAGACTCCTTTGGACAGTGCAAGCTCATTAATTAGTTGGCCCTTGTGAAGCTGAGCTGAGATTCCCCAAGCACTTGAACCAAAACCACACTGTTTTAAGTAAAATATAAAACAGATTTATTAACTACAGAAAGATAAATTTTAAGTGATTATAAGAACCAGGCATAGAGATCAGAGTTGGTTACATAAGAAATACAAATAAATTTGCAGTCTAAATTCTACAAATGAAGCAAGATTTGAATCAAACAGTTTCTCACCCTAACAGATGTTACAGGCAACTTACAGTTCTCTATAAACAGGCTGGGATCCCTTCCCAGCTTGGGACCAATCTTCCCCAATTCAAAGTATTTGTCTTCCAGACGACCTTCCAGGTGTTGAGATGGTGGAGGAGAGAGGCCAAGTGGTGATGTCATTGACCCTCCTTATACTTTCTCTCCAGGTGCTAGAAAGATCCTTGCTGTGAGGTGGGGTCGGGCAGTACCCATTGTGTACCTGCCCTCTGAGGAGTCTCTGGGAGAGTGGATTCTTCTTGATGGGCCATCAACGCCTGTCTGGCCAGCGATGGGTGCCCCTTTGTTGTTACTGAAAGGCCAGCTGTGCCCATCAACCAACCTCACTATATTTCAGTAACACATTTAGCAATACTTCATAACATCACATACAATGATAGTACCCACAATTCAACAGGATACTAATGTTCAGCAGATCCAGACTTCTCAAATGATCCCTCCCAAGGCACACTTTGTACCAAACACAGCATCCTCCTATCCCAGTGATGAATAGGGGAGTCCAGGGTGCTATTTTTAAGGTACAGAGGGTCACAGCTTGTCTTTGTAATATTCTGGGACCAGCACAGCCACAACAGTGCACGACACTTTTTTCTTTTTACAGTTTCCATCTGCAGGTTTTCAGATGTCAGTTGCCAAAAATCAAAACATTTTTCATTTTTCAGTTATTTTGATGAAAAGTCAAAATCTTCTCTCCCCTCCTCCCCCTGCAAAATTCCAACCATCTGTATCACTCTTAAATTTATGTGTGTGTGTGTGTGTGTGTGTGTGTGTGTGTGTGTGTGTGTGCAAGCACACACATCTCCTGTACACTGCATTTCTGTATCAGGGCCCACTTAGACCCTCCTTCTTTCACAATAGAAACCAGATTGATTGATCCTCATTTCATTCAACTAGTCTGACTTCTTTGTGAGGGCCAGACATTTCCTGACAGCTTTTCTCAGGGCCTCCTTGACCTCTCTGTTTCTCAGGCTGTAGATGAGGGGATTGGCCAGAGGAGTCAGGACTGTGTAGAAGACAGAGAACACCTTGTTCAGGGCTCTCAGGTTGCTGGATTTCGGTAGCGTGTAGACAATCATTATGGTCCCATAGAAAAGTGTTACCACGATGAGGTGAGAGGAGCAAGTGGAGAAGGCCTTTCGCCTCCCGGTGGTGGAAGGGATTCTCAGGATGGTGCTAACGATACAAACATAGGATGTCAAGGTTAATAGAAATGGGGAAACTGCATCTGGGAGGAAAATATATAAAGAACCAGCATCATCTGGCTGGTGTCGCTGCAGGAGAGCTTTAGCATTGGGGTGAGATCACAGAAGAAATGGTCCATTACATTGGGGCCACAGAAAATTAATTGTGACATAAAACACATCACTATTGTACAAGGTAAAAATCCACTTATCCAACACCCAGCTGCTAGCTGGAGGCACAACTTGCCATTCATACAGGTTCCATAGTGCAGTGGTTTGCATATGGCTAAATACCGATCATAAGACATCGCTGCCAGGAGAGAACACTCTGTAGTTGTTAGAAAACAAAAGAAAAAAACCTGTGTCATGCAGCCCCCCACAGAAATGGTTCTGTCCCCAGTCAGTAGACTGGCCAGCATCCTGGGCAGGAGGGCAGAAGTGTAGCAGGTCTCCAGGCAGGACAAGTTCCCCAGGAAGAAGTACATGGGGGTGTGAAGGTGCTGATCAGTCACAACCAGAACAAAGATGAGGATGTTTCCTGCCATGGTCCCAATATAGATCACTAGAAAAACCAGGAAGAGACGGATCTGCAGTTCAGGGAGATCCCCAAAGCCCAGGAGGATGAATTCTGTCACATCTGTTTGATTTTCCGCATCTCCTTTCTCCATGAGCTGCATCCTGTGATCGTGAAAAGTAATGAACATCGAAAGATTTGGCTGTACCATGAAATTAGATAGATTTCCATCTTTTGATCCCATAAGAGTTCCCACTGCAAACTGAGAGCTGGGTTTATGTTCTCTCACAACAGAGAAACTTCTTCACTTCAGAGAGATTCCTCCACACCCCAAAGAGCTGTCACCCAGTTAACTTGCCCCTCTTCTGCCCCATACCCCAACTTTTTTTCATTAATTGATTCTTAGATTTAAGACCAAAAGGGACCATTTGGGGATGGAGGTTGGCACAACTGATTAAAAGAGCTTTAAACTAGAAACTTGGGGGAGATGCTCATGTAATCTCCACGCTTGATTCTAAGATTGAGAGGGCGGAAAATCAAGTCAGAAAGGATACAGCAATGGAGAAAGGAGCCACAGTGGGTCGGAGAATGGACATTCAGAGGAAGGATAGTGCTGATACCAGTCAGATAGGTGACACTGGAAGAAGAATAACTGTACCCGATCAGGCAAGGAATGTGGGTGAAGCCAAGCAGCACCAGATAAGATGTTTGTACACCAGTGCAAGGAGCCTGGGTGACAAAATGGATTAATTAGAACTACTGGTACTGGAAGTGAAACCAGATATTATAGGGATAACAGAAACATAGTAGAATAATAATCATGACTGGAGTACAGGTATTGATGAGTATGTGCTGTTCAGGAAAGACAGAAATAAAGGCAAAGGTGGTGGAGCAGCATTGTATATTAATGATGAAGTAGACTGTAAAGAAATTAGAAGTGATGGAATCGATAAGACAGGGTCTGTTTTGGCTAAAATCACTTTGGGGAAGAAAGCTTCTGGAGGTTCTCCCAGGATAATCTTGGAGTCTGCTAATGACCACCAGGATCCGATATGGATAGAGACCTCTTGTTAATGTTTGTAATGAAACAAATACTACTGTGAATTGTGTGATTAAGGGAGACCTTGATTTCCCACATATAGATTGGAGGACAAGTGCTACAAAAAGTAATTTTCCCTCTGCTGATACTCACACCTTCTTGTCAACTGTTGGAAATGGGCCACCTTGATTGCATTGGCCTTGTTGGCACGACAACAGTAATTTTCCTTTCCTTGGTATTCACCCCTTCTTGTCAACTATTGAGAATAGGCCACTTCCACCTTAATTGAATTGGCTTGTTAGCACTGACCCCCCACTTGGTAAGGCAACTCCTATCTTTTCATGTGCTAGAATATATATTCTGCTTACTCTATTTTTCACTCCATGCATCTGATGAAGTGGGTTTTAGCTCATGAAAGCTTATGCCTAAATAAATGTGATAGTCTCTAAGGTGCCGCAAGGGCTCCTCATTGCCTTGATACCTCCGTCAGGGTTATTATCCTGAAAAAGAAGAGCCAGAGAACCCACTAAGAACTTTGCTATGGCTACTGATTATCACATAGAATGGTGATGTGAAGCAGTAGATAGATAGATAGATAGATAGATAGATAGATAGATTCCGATTTTAATTACATTGATGTAAACCTAGAGTAACTACAGGAAGGCAAAGGTGAATAGGTGAAGGTGAAATAGGAATAAGGAGATCACAGTGAGGTGAGGTGAGGGAGGCAGGTGGAGACGGCTCTATGCTGGCCCTACTCCGAAGGGATTCTCAGCACTGTTTTTTAGATCTGAACATACGACACAATTATAAAAGCAAAGCAGATTAAACCTAAAAGCACATGAAGAGAAATAACAACAATTTCACCGAGGTACGAGTCAGAGCAGGTGAGGTGGAGGAGCTGGAGGATTTCACAGAAGAACTGGTCCACCACGTTGCCTCCACAGAAGAATATTGCAAACGTGTTCCCGGTGTGCAATGCAGAGTAGAGAATAACACTGCTCCAGGCACTGGCTGCCATTTGTATTAAAGCTCTCCTGTTCATTACTGTCTCCTAGTGCAGTGGTTGGCAGATGGCGATGTATCAATCGTATGCCATGATGGTCAGTAAGGCAAAATTTGCTGAAGCAAAGAATAAGAAAAAAAAAAGACTTGGGTGACACATTCAGAATAAGAAATTGATTTTGTGTTCATGAGGGAATTGACCATAGATTTGGGAATGGTGGCAGAGATGGAACCAAAGTCTAGAATGGACAGATTCATCAGGAAGAAGTACATGGGGTTGTGAAGGTGGCGGTCAAGGGCTATGGCTGTGATGATGATAAGGTTCCCCAGCAGGGATATCAGGTAAAGCGGTAGAAACACCACAAAGATCAAAATCTGCAGCTCCCGAATATCAGAGAATCCCAGGAGAAAGAATTTGATCATGGCGGTTTGGTTGGACATTTTCTTCCTCAGTACACTCTGTGATGTCTGTGGAGGGAATGAGAAGGACAATGATCAGGATTAGAGTGACAGAGGGAATGGCCCTGTTTCTCCTTTCCCTAATACCTCATTCTAGGAATGTCAAAGGTACATAGAACTCATCACTTACAATGACTAGGTATTGTTAGTGCTCCTCACCTCTGACAATCAATCAGTAATATTATCATACTCGTGTAACCTCCTTCATCACTTTACCCAATCTGAGGATTCGGCACAGGGTGTGGCTTGATAAAATGTAGTATGAAGGATGGAACAATCACACTCCAAATCCAACAATTCTTGCAAACAAGGTGCCTCCTTTGCGACCATCACCAAGCTTACCACTTGGGCATGAATCTAATAGACTAAAATGCCAACACAGCCCTGTGTCTTCTATGTCTTCCGTGTAAGTTCTGTACACCCATTTACACCATTTATACTCAGCCAGCAGCAGTGCAGAGCTAGGCCAGGAGCTCTGGGTTCTACTCCCAGTGAGCTCCCATATGTCTTTGAACTGGGTCAGGATAGACAGGCTTTGCTTGGTTCAACTCTAACCCAGGGTCTAAAGGGGCTCCTCTTTATAAAATATTCTGTGCACTGCCAACATTACTCCTTATTCAATTGTTACCCCCACGCAACTATCCCTTTGAAAGCGAAATCACACAGATGGGATAGAATAAATGGGTTTGAAATCAGGCTCTTATCAGGCAATATTAATGATCCCCAATTTATTTAACATTTACTGCTGGTTGGAAATTTTCAGCCGGGTTCTCTTTAGTGGGGATTGTTTTTTCAGCTAAACAATACCGCCAGCAACAATATCTTAGAACTTGTCTGCTTCCCTCAAACATTTTGGGTCATCCAGCACCAGGATGTTTTGGTCAATATCTATCTATATATCAGAATCTAGAAGCTAGGGGTACACGTATCTGAGAATCTTTCACCCCCACCCCCAGATCTTCTGAGACTGAACGGACAGAAATAGACTCAAACCTGTTGCTCTCTGCTGATGAACTATGCGGAGCTGGCTTTGAGTATCACTGGCATTGAAGGACTGATGCTGCGGGAAGGTGATTTATTCATGTCTATTTCCTAAGGGCGAGCGGGACTCACTCCCTGGAGCCCTGCACAGCTCAGCAGCAGAGGCCCAGAGGCAAGTGCAGAGATGCCTAGGTGATAAAGCCAAAAGAGCCATTCTGTCCCTCAAGTCTGAGACCCACATAGTATGAGGCCTATGATGTCCCACAGCATTCCCCGATTCCAGCCCTGCTTCTGTGTTATCTGTGGGCCAGGATCGCAAAGAAGGAGACAGGCACCGACGGGGATTGATCAATGCTCCTAAATGAGCTAGGTGCCTATCATAAAAATAAAAGAAAGGGTAACCACCTTTCCGTATACAGTGCTATAAAATCCCTCTTGGCCAGAGGCAAAACCCTTTCACCTGTAAAGGGTTAAGAAGCTAAGATAACCTCGCTGGCACCTGATCAAAATGACCAATGAGGAGACAAGATACTTTCAAAGCTGGAGGAGGGGGAAACAAAGGATTCCTCTGTCTGTGTGATGCTTTTGCCGGGAACAGATCAGGAGGGCAGTCTCTGAACTTCTGTTAGTCAGTAAGTAATCTAGCTAGAAATGCGTTAGATTTCCTTTTGTTTAATGGCTAGTAAAATAAGCTGTGCTGGATGAAATGGATATTCCTGTTTTTGTGTCTTTTGATAACTTAAGGTTTTGCCTAGAGGGATGCTCTATGTTTTGAATCTGATTACCCTGTAAGATAGTTACCATCCTGATTTTACAGAGGTGATTCTTTTACCTTTTCTTTCATTAAAATTCTTCTTTTAAGAACCTGATTGCTTTTTCATTGTTCTTAAGATCCAAGGGTTTGGAGAGCTATTTTGACCGGATACATTTTAAACATGCTGTGTTTTGTTGCTCTGAATAAATAGACGTATCATTCATGGGTTCCTGAAAAACCAAGGGGCTAATTCTCAGCTGGTTTAAATTGTCATCGCTCTGTTGAAGTCAATAGATCTCTGAGAATTTACACCAGCTGAGGATCTGGTCCACACTCACGATTATGAAATTAAAACTCACTTTGAATATTCTGTACAAAGGCCCTGATTCTGCAGCCACTTCAGCACATTCTCAACTTTAAACACATGAGTGGCTCCACTGAAGGTTTAAAGAAAAAACTTATACTTAAGTCCCTGTTGGTTATGGGTTAGGGCTATGGATAGGGCTTAAGAATAACACCAAACTGGTGTCAGACACTGACACTGTGCAAGGTACTCTCCTTTCCCAATCAATTAAAGCCCTGCAATTGGTGCCCTGGAATTATTCTCCCTTTCTGGGTTCTGGATGATTAACATGAAATAACAGTTTATCCCAAAGCCAGAATCTCTGGGTCTTCGTCTCCAAACTCACCAGTACAGTGTGCCGCTTCCTCACCAACCTCTCCCTCCTGGACGTCCTGCTCACCAGCATGGTCATCCCCATGGTGAGCAATCAGGAGACGAGTTCTTTCCCTTGCTATCATGCCCAGGCCTACTTCAACTTCCTGATGGACTGCATGGAGTTCTTCCTCTTTCGTATCATGTCCTTAGACTTCCAAATGGCCATCTCATACCTCCTGCAATACGTCACTATCATGAGCAATCGTATCTGCCTCTGGCTGGTGGCTGCCTCATGGCAAGGGGTAACATTTGCAAAACCACTTCTGTGGCAAGGTTCCATTTCCAAAAATGCCTTAGTCACTCAGGCCAGATTTTTAAAGGTATTTGGGTGCGTTGTGAGATTTTCAGAAACATCTTATCACTTAATACCCATTGATTTCCATAGGTATTAAGCATCTAGGTTCTTTAGGTAATCCTCCATAGGCACCCAAATACCTTTAAAAATATGGCCGTTTTATGTGTAGAAGTGCCAAAGTCACATTTGAAAATAAGACTTTGGTACCTAAATAACTGGGTGGGAGATGATCATTTTACCCAATGGCAGTAAATGGAGGAGAATTTGTGTGAGCATAAGTGTGAGTGTGTGTGTGTTTATATGAGAAGAAGAGGGAGAATGTCTAGCGAGACAAGGTAGAGCCAGGTCTACACTGGAAAAGTTTTGCTGATATAGCAATACAGACAAACTCTCCTACTGTAAATGGACTAGTAGTTTTGCTGGTATTGCTTACACTGGTTCTCTGAGAGAAACAAGCCACACCGCAGAAGCATTTGTAAGCTGGTTTAACCATGTTTAGACGAGGGGTTTTACTGGAATAGAAATGTTGCCAAAAAAAATCACACTTCCAAGCTGACATTGCTCTGATGGTGAAAGTTTCTAGTGTCGATCTATTCTTTGTGTTTCTTTTTGTGAGATTACATTCTAAGTGCAATGTACTGAGACATTGCTTTCAGTGTGTCTTTGCTAGTCAAGTACGCTGCTCACATGTGTGTTGTTGTCCATGTACATTATTGTGAGTGTATACCTGAGTTGAAATCAGTGTGCATGTGAGTTTTCTATTCCTGTGTGTGTCCTTGAGAACAGACATGAAGTGAATGTACAATATCATGTGTTTATTACTGAAAAATGTTGTGTAACTTGTGTGTGTGTTGTCAGTGCTTCTTCTGGTGTTCGAGTGTGCATTATTGTTGTGTTTGTGAACACACAACATTGTGTGTTTATTAGTGAAAAAATATTGTGTGACTATGTGTGCGTAGTGAATACATCCGATGAAGTGAGCTGTAGCTCACGAAAGCTTATGCGCAAATAAATTTGTTAGTCTCTAAGGTGCCACAATTACTCATTTTCTTTTTGCGAATACAGACTAACACGGCTGCTACTCTGAAACCTACATGTGTGTTGTGACTGTGGATTATTGTTTGTGTGTTTCTACGTGTACATAATTGTGTATTTATGGGTAACTATTATTTTATGCATGTGTGTGTTTGGAAGTGAACATTAATAAGGACTTACCGCTGAGCCTGGTATCAAAATCAAAAGCTGCTGTCTTCCTGCAGCTCCTCAGCTAGTGCAATTTTAGTCCATTCAAAGGTGATGCCTACAATGCGTCATTTCCTCCCATGCCAAGTCCAGCTCATTTCAGGAGTCCTTCAATGTTTGTATTTTCTGTCTTGTTAATTTTAAAACAAAATTTGCAATAATTATTTTGAGCCACATTTTCAAAAGTCACTTTTATACTGCATCCTGAAAGGACTCCAGAATGGTGCAAAAAATTCCATATTGGGGCTTTTATTTTTAAGGGTGTCTAAGGAAGTTTGTGCAGTCAATAGGAATTCTGTACTTGTTCCAGGCCCAGGTCCTCCAAGGTATTATGCACCCAGCTCTCATGGGACTTGGTTTTTGGTTTTGCCACTGACATACTTGGTGGCTCTGGGCAATAGCCAATACTTGGTGCTTCACAACAGGTGAAAAATCAACTCATCCAGTGCTGAACATGGAATGTATCTTATTCCTTATGCCCAGAGGCCAGCTCAGAAGAACTCAGTTCCCAGTCAGGCACCACATTAAATGGCGCCCATGGATGAATTTAATCTGAGAATGACATCAGCCTCATGATAGCCTCGAATGGAAGGAACTGTTATAACTCAACTCTAGAGATGATCAGGAAAAAAAGTCCAATTATTCACTGCTCTGTCTATCTAAAGTGTCTACATGGCTGCCATGACTGCATTCCATCACAGTGTTTTCCAATGTATAAATTGCAGCGTTCATCAAACAAAATTTTCACAGAAAGTCTTCACTTTCCTTGAACATTTTCTGTTCAAGGAAATTTAATGTAATGTTTTTGACAGTTTTCAGACAAAAAAGTTCAGTTTTGAGAAATGTTGGGGATTTTCTTTAACAAAAAAAACCACAAAATTTTCATGAGGAAACAAAGTTTCCAACCACCTCTGTTTTAACCACTAACTCTTTAATATATTTATCCTCCCCCCAACCCTACAAGCCAGGGCAGTACTATTATGTCCATGTTATAGATGGGAACTGTTGTCTGGACACAATGACATGTCCAAGATCACACAGGAAACCCATGGCAAAACAGGTAGCTGAGCTGGGTCTCTCAGGTTCCAGGTTAGTGTCCAAACCACCTGGACAATTCTTCCTCAGTCATTGCTGTCACACTGTCTGGAACGGCTCACAACCATGAGTGCCAATCACAGGTCAGATGGTCAGAACACAGGGCAGACACCCCAAACTGGTGATATATTCTATAATTAGATTTCACCAAGCCAGTAATAAATGTGAATTCCTGGATCGCTATATTAGTATTACCATGGAGCCACAGACAGTCCCCTAGGATCTCCAGCCAATCTTACCAAACAGTTAAACTGGACTTTGTGTCAAACGTTTATTAAAACAAAAAATCACATTCTATTGGGTTACTCCCAACACCAAAGGGTCAGTCACTTATCTCAGGTCAATGGGCCTGTACCGGCAGCCACTTCTTACCAGTACACAATGCCAGCCGATACCGGCCCACTTTCCCCAATGCTCAGCAGAGGCACTGGCTGTGAGTGGGACCCACTGGAATGTCAGCAATGGCAGAATCGCCCCTTTCTCCTGGGCTGGCTGCCCCACACTGTAACCCACTAGACCCCGTTCCCCTCCGAGAGCTGGGATAGAACCCAGGAGTCCTGGCAGGGTCTTTCTCTCTCTAAAGACAGGTTTCAGAGTAGCAGCTGTGTTAGTCTGTATTCACAAAGAAAAAGGAGGACTTGTGGCACCTTAGAGACTAACAAATTTATTTGAGCATAAGCTTTCGTGAGCTACACCTGAAAATACCACTGAATGCATCCAATGAAGTGAGCAGTAGCTCACGAAAGCTTATGCTCAAATAAATTTGTTAGTCTATAAAGTGCCACAGGTCCTCCTTTTTTCTCTAAAGAGTTAGTAACAAAGTAAGAATATACATTACAATTCGAACCAGTTTCCCTAAAGTGATTTTCCAAAAGGTGTCAGACCACGTTAGTATTAGAGCTCAGTGGGTCTAATATTTATTTAATTTTCTTTCTTTTATATATGAAAGTTATTGAGAGGTTAAAGCAGGTAAAATACATGAACAGGTTTGGACAGTCCAAGTTTGTCCGTGCAAAGTGACAGCAGAGATGTGGTGTCTGCTAGTTTTCCATAAGTCTCTCAGGGTTACCAAGATAACTTTGGGAATCTCTGTCTTGCATCTGGAATGTTCCCTGAAAGTGTCCAAATAGCTCAGAGAGACAGAACATCTTCAACATCTTCATAAATGATCTGGAGGATGGTGTGGATTGCACTCTCAGCAAATTTGCGGATGATACTAAACTGGGAGGAGTGGTAGATACGCTGGAGGGCAGGGATAGGATACAGAGGGACCTAGACAAATTGGAGGATTGGGCAAAAGAAATCTGATGAGGTTCAATAAGGATAAGTGCAGGGTCCTGCACTTAGGACGGAAGAACCCAATGGACAGCTACAGACTAGGGACCGAATGGCTAGGCAGCAGTTCTGCGGAAAAGGACCTAGGGGTGACAGTGGACGAGAAGCTGGATATGAGTCAGCAGTGTGCCCTTGTTGCCAAGAAGGCCAATGGCATTTTGGGATGTATAAGTAGGGGCATAGCGAGCAGATCGAGGGACGTGATCGTCCCCCTCTATTCGACATTGGTGAGGCCTCACCTGGAGTACTGTGTCCAGTTTTGGGCCCCACACTACAAGAAGGATGTGGATAAACTGGAAAGAGTCCAGTGAAGGGCAACAAAAATGATTAGGGGTCTGGAACACATGACTTATGAGGAGAGGCTGAGGGAACTGGGATTGTTTAGTCTGCGGAAGAGAAGAATGAGGGGGAATTTGATAGCTGCTTTCAACTACCTCAGAGGTAGTTCCAGAGAGGATGGTTCTAGACTATTCTCAGTGGTGGAAGAGGACAGGACAAGGAGTAATGGTCTCAAGTTGCAGTGGGGGAGGTTTAGATTGGATATTAGGAAAAACTTTTTCACTAGGAGGGTGGTGAAACACTGGAATGCGTTGCCTAGGGAGGTGGTGGAATCTCCTTCCTTAGAAGTTTTTAAGGTCAGGCTTGATAAAGCCCTGGCTGGGATGATTTAATTGGGGATGGGTCCTGCTTTTGAGCAGGGGGTTGGACTAGATGACCTCCTGAGGTCCCTTCCAACCCTGATATTCTATGATTCTATGATTCTATGAACCATTCCCTGGATCCATTCTTATAGCTGTCTTCCCTGGAAAGCAATCTGGCAAGTGTTCCTGTCAGCTCATTGCGAAGTTATTGGCCAAAATACGAGAGTTTTCAGGTGCCTAAGTAGCCCCTGGAATCATGATGAAATTATCCTCCCCACCACCACCAAAATTGGAAATGGTGCCCCTGAGTGCACAGAACCCTACCGTGCTTCCCTCAAGGGAACTGCATTCACAGGCAACTCTGCAAGTGACCCCCATGCCTCTTCAAGTGACCCCCCAGGCCTCTTGATTTCCTTGGCCACATGTATCCTGTCCCTATTCTGGCGGCTAATCCAGAAAAGGAGGGAAAGAGCTCACCACCGTGACCACCTGAGGGATGTGTTGGGCTGAGATCAGCTGGTCAAAGCCGGCAATAGTGACAGAATCTGAGACTTGAAGCTCCGAGAGTGACCTCTTACCTTTCTAGATCTGCCCTTCAATCATACACAGCGATTGTAAAGTTGAATGTGAGAGTAACTAGACCCATTTTAAACCCTTCACCACACAAGACAAAGCCCGTAGGATTCATCATTAACTATTTATTTCTCCTCCCCTGGTTCCCTACAGCTACCAGCCACCTTCAAGCTTTCCCTCTTCTCTTCCAGGCTGTGCTCACTTGATACATCACAGTGGATGTATTGTTTCTTGACTTTAGCAAAGCTTTTGACACGGTCTCCCACAGTATTCTTGTCAGCAAGTTAAGGAAGTATGGGCTGGATGAATGCACTACAAGGTGGGTAGAAAGCTGGCTAGATTGTCGGGCTCAACGGGTAGTGATCAATGGCTCCATATCTAGTTGGCAGCCGGTATCAAGTGGAGTACCCCAAGGGTCGGTCCTGGGGCCGGTTTTGTTCAATATCTTCATAAATGATCTGGAGGATGGTGTGGATTGCACTCTCAGCAAATTTGCGGATGATACTAAACTGGGAGGAGTGGTAGATACGCTGGAGGGGAGGGATAGGATACAGAAAGACCTAGACAAATTGGAGGATTGGGCCAAAAGAAATCTGATGAGGTTCAATAAGGATAAGTGCAGGGTCCTGCACTTAGGACGGAAGAACCCAATGCACAGCTACAGACTAGGGACCGAATGGCTAGGCAGCAGTTCTGCGGAAAAGGACCTAGGGGTGACAGTGGAGGAGAAGCTGGATATGAGTCAGCAGTGTGCCCTTGTTGCCAAGAAGGCCAATGGCATTTTGGGATGTATAAGTAGGGGCATAGCGAGCAGATCGAGGGACGTGATCGTCCCCCTCTATTCGACATTGGTGAGGCCTCACCTGGAGTACTGTGTCCAGTTTTGGGCCCCACACTTCAAGAAGGATGTGGATAAATTGAAGAGAGTCCAGCGAAGGGCAACAAAAATGATTAGGGGACTGGAACACATGAGTTATGAGGAGAGGCTGAGGGAGCTGGGATTGTTTAGCCTGCAGAAGAGAAGAATGAGGGGGGATTTGATAGCTGCTTTCAACTACCTGAAAGGGGGTTCCAAAGAGGATGGCTCTAGACTGTTCTCAATTGTAGCAGATGACAGAACGAGGAGTAATGGTCTCAAGTTGCAGTGGGGGAGGTTTAGATTGGATATTAGGAAAAACTTTTTCACTAAGAGGGTGGTGAAACACTGGAATGTGTTACCTAGGGAGGTGGTAGAATCTCCTTCCTTAGGGGTTTTTAAGGTCAGGCTTGACAAAGCCCTGGCTGGGATGATTTAACTGGGAATTGGTCCTGCTTTGAGCAGGGGGTTGGACTAGATGACCTTCTGGGGTCCTTTCCAACCCTGATATTCTATGATTCTATGATTCTATGATTGCAGGAGCTCAGCGGATGGTCCAGCTTTGCTCTTTATCTTCCATTCTTCACCTCTTTGGATGGCTGCATTAGCAACAGAGCAGCCTGATGGAAATATTGAGTCCTCTGTCTCGGCAGGCAGGCCCAGCAGCTAAAGCCAAGACTCACTGAGAACAGGGGAAGGTTCGCCTGAACTGTCAGGAGTGGAGGCTTGGCCCATAGGGTAGGGTTACCATATTTGAACTTTCAAAAAAGAGGACACTCCAAGGGTGGGGGGGAGTGGTAGCCCTGCCCCCTATCCACTCCCTCCCACTTCCTGCCCCCTGAATGTCCCCCACAGAACCACCAACCCATCTGACCCCCCCTGCTCCTTGTCCCCTGATCGCTCCCTCCAGGGACCCCTGCCCCTAACCACCCCCCCGGAACCCCACCTCCTATCTAAGACTTCCTTCTCCTTGTCTCTGACTGCCCCCTCCTTAGACCCCCCACCTTAACTGCCCCCCTCAAACTCCACCCCGTACCTGTCCCCTGACTGCTCTGTCTCCTGACAGCCCCACCCCCATCCACACCCCCGACACCTGACAGCCCCCTCGTCTCCCACACCTATTCAACCGCTCCCTGTCCCCTGACTGCCCCCCAGAACCTCTGACCCATCTAACCCCCCCGCTCCCTGTCCCTTGACTGCCCTGACCCCTCTCCACACCCCCGCTCTCTGACAGCCCCCTCCAGAACCCCTGACCCATCCAATCCCTCCTGCTCCTGTCCCCTGACTGTCTCTTGGGACCCCATGCCCCATCTCCAACCCCCCAGCCCCCTTACCATGCTGCTCAGAGCAGTGTGTCTGGTGTGCGGAGCCAGACACAGTGCCGTGCTCCCCCACAACGCACGCAGCCCCGCCCCCCAGAGCGCTGCCGGCGTGGGGCGCTGAGGCTGCAGGGGACGGGGGCAACAGGGGAGGGGCTCTGGCTGCTGGAGGCCCCGATACGATCGGCTCAATCCAGCCCGGCCACCCAGTCAGCCGCGCCGCGCTCTGCATTGGGAGGGAAATCAGAGTTCAGGGCTGACCAGGAAAGTTGTAGTATGTCATAAACCAGTCTGCGCTCTGCCACCTCCCTGGTCTCGGAGACAGGGGTACGACGTTGGAGTCTGTTGGAGTTCTTCAACAAAAAAACTTCAAAAACAGACTCCAACGAGAGACTGCTGAATTGGAATTAATTTGCAAACTGGATACAATTAACTTAGGCTTGAATAAAGACTGGGAGTGGATGGATCATTACACAAAGTAAAACTATTTCCCCTTGTTTATTTCCCCCTCTACTGTTCTTGTCAACTGCTGGAAATGGCCCACCTTGATTATCACTACAAAAGGTCCCGCCCCCCCGCTCTCCTGGTGGTAATAGCTCACTTTTCCTGATCACTCTCCTTACAGTGTGTATGGTAATACCCATTGTTTCATGTTCTCTGTGTATATAAATCTCCCCACTGTATTTTCCACTGCATGCATCCAATGAAGTGAGCTGTAGCTCACGAAAGTTTATGCTCAAAGAAATTTGCTAGTTTCTAAGGTGCCAGATACAGACTAACACGGCTGCTACTCTAAACCCTCACTTAAACTTGTCCCGATTCACATTGTTTTGGTGTTAAAGTGATGATCAATGAGAGCAGTGGCTCTCAAACTTTTTTTTCCTTGGACCACTTAAAAATTGCTGAGGGTCTTTGCGGACCACTTAATGACCTTTCCCAATGTCGTTTGTACCCTGAGCTAACCATTGTAAAGTGCTTTGGATAAAAGGGCTTGTCACGCGGCACCTCCTCTCTGTGAGCAGACTGTCTGCAGGGCAAGAAGCTTCACAGCTTCCACCTTCCTGGGTCTGACCTCAGAGCATTCAGCATCCCGTTCTCACACCATGTGTCTCCCGCAGCGAGTCCGCACAGGCGGGGCTCCCGCGGAAGCCAGAGGGCCCTGCACCCAACTCCACAGTCAGACATGACTCTCAGCCAGCCAGTAAAACAGAAGGTTTATTAGACGACAGGAACACGGTCTAAAACAGAGTTTGTTGGTAGAGAGACTAGGACCCCTCAATCAGGTCCATCCTGGGGGGCAGGGAGGCCAGACCATGTCTGCGCCTCCTTCCATTTCCCCAGCCAGCTCCAAACGGAAACTCCTCAGTCTCTCCTCTGGCCTTTGTCTCTTTCCCGAGCCAGGAGGACACCTGATCTCTTTGTTCTCCAACACGTTCAGTTGGCACCTGGCAGGGGAGGGGCCCAGGCTGTCAGTTGCCAGGAGACAGGGAGTTGACCAATCTCTGTGCTGAAGGTATGACACTGGCCCTCTAGGGCTCTGCAACAATCATACCCCTAATTCTCCCACCTCGATACTTAAGGAATGCACAGGGGAAACTGAGGCACCCACAGAGGAGTCAGAGAAAACATGAAGAACAGTCCTACTTCATCACAGTGCTATATAAAAAAAAAACCCTTACTAATAATTAACTTTTTTTGTTCTACACATAAAAGCACACAACTCATGTTTTAATATCCATAGTCTTAACGTTTCTAATGCCATGGATGTGCCCTCTCTCCACCACCACAGCAGCCCCTGAGTTCGGGCTGGAAAGGATGGGGGCAGGGGAGGGCTCTCCCATGCCAGAGCAGCCACAGAGCTGAAGCTGGGAAGGAAGGGGGGTCTCTCCCCAGCAGCCACAGCCCTGGAGCCTCTTTCTCTGGCTACCGTAGCTCAGCACGTCCAAAATTCCCCCCACCCCCTCTTCTCGCACATCCTCTGCCCCCCCACCCCCAGGTGTGTACTCAGAATGCTCACACCTACCCCCTATTCCCCCCAAGGCCACCACCTCACCTTACATGTGCATCTTCTCCAGGGTCCAATGCTCCCTTATAGCGTTTGGTGTATGACCGAAGGGGAAGTCACCATCTGCCAACCACTGCACTATGAGACTATAATGAACAGAGGAGTTTGTGTCCAAATGGCAGCCAGTGCCTGGATCAATGGAATTTCTGTTGCTACTATGCAGACTGGGAACATATTTGCATTAACCTTTTGTGGTGGCAACAAGGTGGATCAGTTCTTTTGTGAAATCCCCCAGCTCCTCCACCTCGCCTGCTCTGACGCAGACCTCGGTGAAGTTGTTATTTCTCTTAGTGTGCTTTTAGGTTTAATCTGCTTTGCTTTTATAATTGTGTCATATGTTCAGATCTTCAAAACAGTGCTGAGAATCCCCTCTGAGCCGGGCCGGCATAAAGCCTTCTCCACCTGCCTCCCTCACCTCCTTGTGACCTCCTTGTTACTTTGCACTGGTATCTTTGCCTACCTGAAACCCACCTCTAGCTCAATATCAGGTCTGGATGTCATGGTGACTGTTCTCGATTCTGTGGTTCCTCCAGCGATGAATCTGCTGTTCCTCATCTACAGCATGAGATGTAACCTTAACTCTGCCCCCAGGAGATGACAGTAGCTGCTGGGAATTATCTGCATGTACTCCAGCTTCATTCACTGTGCTCGTTTTAGCTGTGTTGAGTAGTGGAGGCAGTAGGTGGAGCAAGTTGGTGGAGATGTGATTGTGATATGAGGAGATTTTGGGATGAGCTGAGGAGCATCACAGAACCATGATTGTGATCTAACAAGATCTGGGTCTGAGTCCCCCTATGGGTGTGATCAAAGGAGAGAGGTACACCTGTTCCTTGAGGGTCCCATCTGCATCAATTCAATACAGAACTGGGTTGTGGTAGGTTGTGTCAGGAGCAGGGCACTGGTGTCTTCTTGCCACAGGTGTAGCCGGCAGCGAAGTGGGATATGAGAGCAGGCTCTGGATTTAATGATATGTAGGGAAGTATAAATTTAGGTGGTCTCCTGTGGGCAAGTGTGAAGGGGCTGTTAAAGGGGATGAAGTGGGTGTTAAATTTCACAGGTGTGGTGTTCTCTCAGGAGAGCAGGCTCTCTCCCAGGGGGGCAGGGAAGGTGAAGGTAGCTCCAGTGACAAGGCAGAGTGGAAGCATGTGCTGTTATATTTGCACCCTGTTGTCCCAGTCCCCCTGTCACTCACCCTCAAGTCCCTCCTTCCCAGTGTCCCACCCCTCCTCATCTCCTGATCCCCAACCCACCTCTTACCCACCCATCCTTTCCATCCCCCACCCCATAATCACCCCTCGCACACTGCCCCAAAAAGCCTTCTCCCCCAATTTCCACTCCCATCATCCTCCCCTCCCAGCAGGTAAGTACGTTTCCAAAATACTTTCAGCACCTCCTAAATATCCTGCTGTGCTCAGGTGACATTTCCCCACAATTCAAACCCCTCAGACAGAGTCAGATGCCACCTGGATGTAAGCACTGTCAGGATGAGCTCCACCCTGACATCTGGTGGTGAGGTGTGGCAAGTTGTGGAAAAGAACTTCAGGGGCCGATCTCATTTGCATAGGCACACCCACCCAGCCTAGAATGAGGCCATAGCTGCCCAAATGGTCACTTTGGCTGCTGTGGGATCCCCAGTGTCTCTGTTATTGGGGCAGGAAGAATAAATTGTTATTACCCTGATTATGGGAACTGTGCTTGGAACTGTACTGGGCCTTTTGTTATGATGGAGGGATCCACCATCAACTAAGTAGCACTCGCTAGGCAAGGGTCATGGGTTCCAAAACTGTATGAATGGAGAGAGGCTGGGGACAAGTATTAATACTTGGTGGCATGGGCTCCTTGGTGAGGGCCTTACATGCTAATTGCACTTCCTCCTCTCTCCACTGTGGAATATCGGAGCTAATTTTGATTTCATTAGAAGTCTAGTTATAGGCTGCTGAGCTCACTTTGGGCTGACAGTGCACCAGCACTGGGGCTCCCCTACTACAAGCTGAATTCACCTAAGAGCTGAAATCACTGAGTGTTGTGTTAAGTAGTGGGGGAGCCTGAAGATATATTGTGGAGCAGTTTGCGGGACGGCTGGTGAAGCAGTTCGACGCGGAGCAGTGTGTGGATGGCAGGAGCTGCTTGTGGGCCGTGGAGCTGAGCGAAGGAGTTCGTGGGGCGGCTGGAGGAGCGGAGCGCCGCTATGGGGCGGTCAGCTTCAGATCATGTAAGGTGCCTCTTACCCCCGTCCCATTTCCACCCAGGTTGGGAGGTAAAGCTCCGCAGATAAACTTTCGAACTCTGGGGCTGCCCTGACCAGGGACAGAGACTTTTGGGGCATTGGACTTTTGGGACTTTGGTTTTGCTGGTTGATTTGGGGTTGCTGGACTCAAGAACCCAAGGGAAAGGACACGCGCCAATTTGCTTGGGGTGGGTTTTTTTCTTTTTGCTCATGGTTGTGTTATGAATCCTGTTGGTGGTGTTTCCCCAACATAATGCCATATTGTTTCTCTCTGTTATTAAAATGCTTTTGCTACACTCAGACTATGTGCTTGCGAGAGGGGAAGTATTGCCTCTTGGAGGTGCCCAGCGGGGGTGTATATATTTGTCCCAGGTCACTGGGTGGGGGCTCGAGCTGGTTTGCATTGTGTTATTGGAATGGAACCCCTAGATATTGAACCCGGCCCTTGTTACTGCCAACTCTGACGGGCAGAAGGGTTACATGTTCTTAGTTTCAGATTTCTGCTCAGGGTTAGATCTGAACTCAAAGTGCCCAGCTGGCATGTGGATTTGTCAGCCAGAACATTCCACATTATAAGTAGCTTTCAACCAGCCCATGCTCTCTCCATGCACGTGCCCCGTATAATCCATTCGGCGTGACTCCAAGCACTTCTGAAGGGCCCAACTGAGAGCTAAACCCTTTGGCTAATAACACTGTAACTTTATTTTCCCCAAAGGGCTGCTGGGGTGGCCCTTGAGCACTGGAAATGCTCCCTGCTGTGAGGATCTGAGCCCTGGTTTTATCTCTATCTGGGCACCAAAAATCAGTACCAAACACACCAAAGTTAAGAAAAGTTAGATGTAACTCCTTTGGAATCAATGGGGCTGATTTCCTCTCACTCAGCCTGGTGTAAATCAGGAGTAACTCCATTGCAGTCAATGAGACTGATTCCCCACTCACTCTCTGCAGGGTGAGTCCATACTGTTACAATGGAGTATGTCTGGTCTAAGGAAGAAGAATCATAGAATAGAATCATAGAATATCAGGGTTGGAAGGGACCCCAGAAGGTCATCTAGTCCAACCCCCTGCTCAAAGCAGGACCAATTCCCAGTTAAATCATCCCAGCCAGGGCTTTGTCAAGCCTGACCTTAAAAACCTCTAAGGAAGAAGATTCTACCACCTCCCTAGGTAACGCATTCCAGTGTTTCACCACCCTCTTAGTGAATAAGTTTTTCCTAATATCCAATCTAAACCTCCCCCACTGCAACTTGAGACCATTACTCCTCGTTCTGTCATCTGCTACAATTGAGAACAGTCTAGAGCCATCCTCTTTGGAACCCCCTTTCAGGTAGTTGAAAGCAGCTATCAAATCCCCCCTCATTCTTCTCTTCTGCAGGCTAAACAATCCCAGCTCCCTCAGCCTCTCCTCATAACTCATGTGTTCCAGTCCCCTAATCATTTAGATTTAGATTTAGATTTAGATTTAGATTTAGGCCCTTTGAGTCCAGTCCCTACTGCATCATCTACCCCCTGAACACCCTTACCCTACCCTCTGAGTGTTTCCCTCCCTCTGCCTCCCACAGCCAAGACCCCCAAACAAACACCCGTAGCCCCTAATCTCCTCCCTCTCTCTCACCACCCTCCACCCCACAGACCCTGTCAGACCCTGTTTTTTGAGATTCCCCTCCGATGGCACAAAGCCAATTCCCCCACCCAGAGTTCCTGACTCAGCTTCCTCAGAGATCCCTGCTTAACCCCTCTGCCCACCAGTCCCCTCCTCTGCTCAGCCCCACTCCCCTAAAATGGCCCCAGACCCAGGGAACAGCCCCCCACCCCGGCTCCAAACACCTGCCCATTCTCTCCTCCTTCTTCCCATTGGCAAGCTCTGGCCACCACTTTCTTCCCTACCCGCTCTCATCCTTCCTCTGCCTGGCCCAGTCCCTTTTCTGAACAGTATTTCCAGGGTGGCCTTTGCCCAGCCCCACCCAATACACAGCTAACCTGGGGAACTCACTGCCACAAGGTATCACTGAGACAAAATGACCAGCAGGGTGAGACACTGACAGGGATCATGAAAGCCTTCACAGTTACATTCCACCAGAGAATGAATTAAACCACCATGATGCATGTCTTCAACCAGCCACTCACTCACAGGGAATCTCCCTGACATGGAAGTTAGTGCAAAATTGTCCATTCAGGGGGGCGGGGTCCCCTGCCCCTCCCTCTACAGTAGCTGGAGCTGGTCCCTCCAGGAGTCACTGCTCTGAGCAAGGCTGTTCCCAGGAGCCTGGGGAAAGAGGCCCATTTGTCCCATATAGCTCTGCTGACTCTCAGGGCTGGATTCAGACACTCCAGGGCTATGCAAGGGACTCTGCCCCATTGATCCAGTGTCCCACATGGAGTGGCAGTGGCAGGGGGCCCTCAAAGAGAGGCTGAGACAGTGGCATAGAACCCCTGCTCTGTCCCAGAAGAGGAGCAGGTGACTGTCCCCCAACTCCTTGGGATCAGCAAGGTGCTCACAGACAGGCAGGGGGCAGTTGTGGTACTCCCAGTCCTTACCTCCCCAGCCAGGGTGTATCTGCTTGGGTGAGGGGGTCAGGACTGCTGTGCTCTTCCTCTTTCCTTGCACACTGAGCCCCCTTCTGAGGCGGGGTTGGTGGAGTCCTCCAGAACAGCGGAGCTGGGAGTTTATACCCCGTGGAGATGCCTGGGGCAGTTCCCTTCTCCTAGAATCATTATTTCAGGACCTCTTCAGACTCAGGCAGACAATGCTGCAGATGCTGCAGTGGGGGCAGATCTCCCCACTTCCCAACCTTTGCTCCAGGCTGTGGGTGGTGCATCATCTGGGGCTGGCCCCTGTGAGAGCCAGGGCACAGGATTCTGGTGATTCCTGTATTCCTGTGGAACACGGGCAAATTCTGTTAGAAAAAAAAAAGACAAATATTTCACCCAGATCAATGAAAATTCATTAAGAGGTCAAACAAAACTGAATCATGGATCATCTCTAAATAAAAGTTTCATTATGAATTTTTCATCCAGTCTCAATTATTATGCCCCAGATTTTGGTAAAGTGAGGCACAGAGAGTTGAAGTCACATAGCTGCGTAGCTGGGCTTAGATTACAGGAGTTCTTGGCCTCTTGTGACCTCCTCTCTCTAGATCCCTGGCTCTACTAGTTATCATTTCAGGCTGAGCTTCTCAAAGGAGTCTAAGGGAGTTAGGAGCCCAAGATGTACATGCCTTACTCCCATAGGCTTTTTTGTGAAGCCCAGCCTCCATTATCTGAAATTCCAAGCCCAGGCCTTGAAGTGAACAAGATAGACACAGGACCAGGGTTACAAAGGCACCTAAAGAAGGAGATAGCTGCCGATTGGGATTTACAATGGCATCTAAGCAGGTTACGCTCCTAACTCCCACAGAATGACCATGGGACTTAGCCACCAAGCTCATTTAGGAGCATTGATCAATCCCTGCCAGTGCCTATCTCCATCTTTGTGATCCTGGCCCCGGAATAACACAGAAGCTGGGCTGGAATCAGGGAACGCTGGGGGAGACCATAGGCCTGTGCTATGTGGGTCTCAGACTTGAGGGACAGAATGGCTCTTTTGGCTTTATTACCTAGGCATCTCTGCACTTGCCTCTGGGCCTCTGCTGCTGAGCTGTGCAGGGCTCCAGGGAGTGAGTCCCGCTCGCCCTTAGGAAATAGACATGAATAAATCACCTTCCCACAGCATCAGTCCTTCAATGCCAGTGATACTCAATGCCAGCTGCTCACAGTTCATCTGCAGAGAGCAACAGGTTTGAGTCTATTTCTGTCCATACAGTCTCAGAAGGGCGCAGGCACGGGGGAAGGATTCTCTCTGTGCCTTTAGCTTCTAGATTCTGGTATATAGATAGATATTTGCCAAAAAATCCTGGTGCTGGATGACTGAATGCATCATATGCTGGGAAAAAATCCACAAGATCAGCACAGTAAGTTTGCTATTTCAGTTAAATATGTTGGGGGATCAACATACAGGGGAACATTAAGATGATAAATAAGACGTACATTATGAACTCATGAAGACTTTTACTCTCAGTTTAATCAAATACCTGCTGCTGACTGGAATTTTTCCACCCTTCAGGAAAATGTTGACTTTTCACTGAAAACCCCAAATCAAGTTTTTGGAAAATGAAAACTTTCTGATGAAAACTGGATTTTTTTGATCACAAAACCAAAACTGTTTGGGTTTTGAGTTTTCAGTTTTTTTTTACAAAAGAATCCCAAAATGTTGGAGGGAAGCAGAGAGATTCTAAGATTTTGTTGTTGGCGGTGTTAGCTGAAAAAACAATCTCCATTAAAAATAACACAGCTGAAAATTTCCAACCAGCCATAAATTTTAAATTAATTGGGGAACATTAATATTGCCTGATAAGAGCTTGATTTCAAACCCATTTATTCTATTGAATCTGTGTGATTTCGCTTTCAAAGGGATAGTTGCATCAGAGCGCACAGAATGTTTTATACAGACTTGTCTCTTTAAACCCCGGTTTAGAGCTGACCAAGCAGCCAAAGCCTGTCTATCCTGACCTCATTCAAGGACATATGGGAGCTCCCTGGGAGTAGAACTCAGACCTCCTGGCCTAGCTCCACTCTGCTGCTGGCTGAGTATAAAAGGTGTAAATGGCTGTGCTTAACTTACACAGAGTAAGACACGGGGCCATGTTTTCAAAGGTATTTTGGTGCCTAGTGGGATTTTCAGAAGCACCTAGGAGCTTACAGCTCATTGATTTCTTGGGGGCCTAGATGCTTTTGAAAATCCCACTAGGTGCCTCAATACCTTTAAAAATCTGCCCCACGGCCCCTCTCTAAAAGCCCTTACAGTCCTAGTAGAGATGGCAGAGAAAGGGAGGGAGGGGAAACAGAGTCACAAAGAGGGGAAATGACTGGTTCAAGGTCACACAGCAGGTCACTGGCAGAGACAAGAGTAGAGCCCAAGTGGCCTGGCAACTCCTGCACCGCACAGCACAGAGTAAACGATAAAACATAGTGGTGACGGAGGGATGCTGCTAGCCCATTGTTACATGCAGGCCAAAGTGCAGCTGGGAGTTGTTGCCATAAATTAATCTGGAAGCAGGCAGCAGGCCATCTAGGCACAGAGCTTGCAGTAGAAACATTACAGATGACCTGCTACTTATGATGCTGGAGGAGTCTACGTCATATTGCCCTTCAAAGTGGGAATCAGGCTGTGTTGGCATTTTAGTCTATTAGTTTTATGCCCAAGTTGTGAGCTTGGTGATGGTCGCAATGGAGGACTTTCTTCTTTGCAAGAATTGTTGGATTTGGAGTGTGCCTTGTTCCATCCTTCATACTGCATTTTAACAAGCCACACCTTCGGCCAAATCCTCAGATCAGGTAAAGTGATGAAGCTCTGTTGAGTTTAAAGGAGGTTACACTAGTGTGATAATATGACTGATGGATTGTCAGAGGCGAGGAGCACTAACAACACCGACTCATTGTAAGTGATGAGTTCTGTGCACCTTTGACATTCATAGAATGAGATATTAGAGAAAGAGGAATCAGGGCAATTCCCTTTGTTGCTCTAATCCTGACCATGGTCCTTCTCATTCCCCCTGCAGCCATCACACAGTGTTCTGAGGAAGAAAATGTCCAACCAAACCACCGTGACTGAATTCCTTCTCCTGGGATTCTCTGATGTTCCAGAACTGCAGATTTTACACTTTATTGTGTTTCTACTGCTTTACCTGATATCCCTGCTGGGGAACCTTCTCATCATCACAGCCATAGCCCTTGACTGCCACCTTCACAACCCCATGTACTTCTTCCTGATGAATCTGTCCATCCTAGACTTTAGCTACATCTCTGTCACCATCCCCAAATCCATGGCCAATTCCCTCATGAACACCAGATCAATTTCTTATTCTGGATGTGTCGCCCAAGTCTTTTTTTTCTTATTCTTTGCTTCAGCAAATTTTGTCTTACTGACCATCATGGCATACGACCGATATATCGCCATCTGCCAACCGTTGCACTATGAGATGGTGATGACCAGGAGAGCTTGTGTCCAAATGGCAGCCAGTGCCTGGGTCAGTGGTATTCTCTACTCTGCAATGCACACCGGGAATACATTTGCAATATCTTTCTGTGGAGGCAACAGGGTGGATCAGTTCTTCTGTGAAATCCCCCAGCTCCTCCACCTTGCCTGCTCTGACTCATACCTCGGTGAAGTTGTTCTTATTTCTCTTTGTGTGCCTTTATGTTTAATCTGCTTTGCTTTTATAATTGTGTCGTATGTTCAGATCTACAAAACAGTGCTGAGAATCCCTTCTGAGAAGGGCCGGCATAAAGCCTTCTCCACCTGCCTCCCTCACCTTATTGTGGTCTCCTTATTCCTTTTCACTGGCATCTTTGCCTTCCTGAAACCCACCTCCAATTCAACCTCAGATCTGAATCTCTTGGTGGCTGTTCTCTATACCATAATGCCCTCAATGATGAATCCGATTATCTACAGCATGAGAAACAAGGAAATGAAACATGCACTGAGTAAACTGCTAGGTTGGAGGTTATTCAGCAAGAATAAAATGTCTATATTTCTCCACTGATCACAGTTTCATTCTGTGTTTCTTTATAAATAGAATCATCTGATGACATGATTGCCTTCATGAGAACATACTGTGCAATCTGTTTATGCAGAATTGGGTATTTACACTAATAAAAATCCAGACAAACAATTCAAGAAAAACAGTGGTTACTAGGTTTACATCAATGTAATTAAGATTGGAATCTATCTATCTACCTATGTACTGCTAGCCATCACCATACTATGTGATAATCTTGCAAATAAAATCAGTAGCCATAGCAAAGTCCCTAGTGGGTTCTCTGGCTCTTCTTATTTTTCAGGATAATAATTCTGACTGAGGTATCAACGCATTTGTTCTTTGGGGTTTTTTTGTTTGTCAGATTTTTAGTTGATTTTTGTTGAGTTGTTTGCTGTTTTTATTTGTTTCTTTGTTCCAGGTGGGTTTGCAGGTGGGAAGGCCTGTTGAGATGGTGAGAGTTGGGTTAGATAAGATTTTCAATGTTTGCCTTCTCTTGAGAGTGCTCATATGTCATCTCTTTGATGGGGTTTTCTGAGTGAGCTGAAGGTTTGCTCCCCACAATGATAAAAGGGTGCAAAAGAAATTTCTGCGTGGCTAAGTTCCTCCTGAAATTATTATGTATATACTGTTGGGATATTATTGTATTATTAATGACATGTTAGGAGATAAAAAGCCTCAGGTAGCTGTCTTTTATTATTTTAACCTGAAGAAGAGCTTCATGTCGCTCAAAAGCTTGTCCCTCTCACCAACAGAAGATGATCCAATAAAAGATATTACCTCACTCATCTTTTCTATGTAAGAACTGTGTCATTCTTGCTATGGTGCAAAGACTGTTTTGAAGAGAAACTTTTTCCAGTATTTTCTAAAGAAAATCTAACTCTGGATAATGAGGCCAAATTTGGATCTCATTGAAGTCACTGAGGTTTAGCCCTTCACTTCAAAGAAATTAGGATTTGGCCAAGAGCCTGTCTACATAAGGATCCAGAATTGGCTGATAGACCCCTGGAGAAAGTGAGTGTGACAGAAATGTAAGGATCTGATATCCCAACTCATCTAAATCAGCACCAATGTAAACTAGACCCATTGACATCACCAATTTAATACTGATGAGGTTCTGGCCCAAAGTCTCTGGGCTCCACTCAGTAGTGACATGAACACTGGTGTAAGTTACTTGGTTGGGATCATTTTGTTCTAGCCTTGATGTAAGTGGAAAAGTGCCGTCACATGCACTGATCTGGTGTTCCATACGCTATCCCATGTAGATCTACTCATTTCCAAGCTGAGAAAGGATCTCAGAAGTTGTTACTATTAGAATACCATCTTTGTGAATGGTTCTGTACACTAGATATATGACAGACAAAAACAGACCATGTGATTAGACAGAGAGACAGACAGACAGGACCATTTCTTCTCCTAACACACAACCTCATTTAGTCATAATGACAGATTTCTCTTTGATTGTGAATTATGTTAGCTAGCTAGCTAGATAACATAATCTATGAAAATTATTGTGCTTCTTTTCCTGTTAATGATTGTCTTTGTCCACATCATGATTTTCTTATAAGTACTCCCTATTAAACATTATTTAGCAAAGATTTGTTATGACTATATCTTACTCCATCAATCATTTATAAACAGCTCATCAAAAGAACTCAGTGTTTGGACTTCAAGATGTTTTGACTGGATACATTTCAAACATGAAAAGGAGTACTTGTGGCACCTTAGAGACTAACCAATTTATTTGAGCATAAGCTTTCGTGAGCTACAGCCACACGTACTCCTTTTCTTTTTGCAAATACAGACTAACACGGCTGTTACTCTGAAACATTTCAAACATGCTGTGTTTTGTTTCTCTGAATAAATGGAAGTATTAGACATGGGTTCCTGAAAAATCAATGGGCTAATTCTCAGCTGGTTTAAATTGTCATAACTCGGTTGAAGTCAATAGATCTCTGAGAATTTACACCAGCTGAGGATCTGGTCCAAACACTCATGATTATAAAATTAAAACTCACTTTGAATATTCTGTACAAAGGCCCTGATTCCGCAGCCACTTCAGCACATTCTCAACTTTAAACACGAGTGGCCCCACTGAAGGTTTAAAGAAAAACTTATATTTAAATCCCTGTTGGTTATGGATAGGACTTAAAGCTAACACCAAACTGGTGTCAGACCCTGACACTATACAAGTTACTCTCCTTTCCCAATCAAATAAAGCCCTGCAATTGGTACACTGGAATTATTCTCCCTTTCTGGGTTCTGGATGATTAACATGAAATAACAGTTTATCTCAAAGCCAGAATCTCTGGGTCTTCTTCTCCAAACTCACCAGTCCAGTATGCCCCTTCATCACCAACCTCTCCCTCCTGGATGTCCTGCTCACCAACAAGGTCATCCCAATAGTGGGCAATCAGGATATGAGTTCCTTCCCTAGCTACAGTGCCCAGGCCTACTTCCTGATGGACTGCATGGAGTTCTTCCTCTTTGATGTCATGTCCTAATACTTCTTTATGGCCATCTGATACCTCCTGCAAAATGTCACCATCATGAGCAAAGGTATCTGCCTCTGGCTGGTGGCTGCCTCATGGTGAGGAGTAACATTTGCAAAAGCACTTCTGTGACAAGGTTCCATTTTCAAAAATGCCTTAGTCATTCAGACCAGATTTTTAAAAGTATTTAGGTGCATTGTGAGATTTTCAAAAATATCTTAGCACTTAACACCCATTGATTTCTATAGGTATTAAGCACCTATAGGTATTAAGCAGCTATTAAGCACCTACCGGAGTGGTAGCCATGTTAGTCTGTATCAGCAAAAAGAATGAGGAGTACTTGTGGCACCTTAGAGATTAACAAATGTATTTGGGCATAAGCTTTTGTGGGCTAAAACCCATGTCATCAGATGCATGGAGTCGAAAATACATCAGGAAGATAGATAGATAGATAGGGAGAACATGAAGAGATGGGGATTGCCATCTTCTGGCTCTGTGAATCTGTTTCTTCACTTCAGCAGGTTGTTATTGTAGTTGTAAGAATGCTTGATAGAGATCCTGTAGGTGTTTGTCTCTGTCTGAGGGGTTGGAGCAAATGCGGTTGTATCTTAGAGCTTGGCTGTAGACAATGGATCGTCTGATGTGGTTTGGATGAAAGCTGGAGGCATGTAGTTAAGTATAGCTGTCAGTAGGTTTCCGGTATAGGGTGGTGTTTATGTGACCATCGCTTATTAGCACCGTAGTGTCCAGGAGATCCACTTCCTGTGGCATGGCTGCAGAAGGCCTGGGTCAGAAGAGTACCCAGAAGTCACCTACTACAGGACAGGCCCAACAAAGAAAGTAACAGAATGCCACTAGCCATCACCTTCAGCCCCCAACTAAAACCTCTCCAACACATCATCAAGGATCAACCAACCTATCCTGAAGGACAATCTCTCACTCTCACAGACCTTGGGAGACAGGCCAGTCCTCGCTTACAGACAGCCCCCCAACCTGAAGCAAATACTCACCAGCAACCACATACCACACAACAAAAACACTGACCCAGAAACCTATCCTTGCAACAAAACCCATTGCCACATATCTATTCAAGGGACACCATCATAGGACCTAATCACATCAGCCACACCATCAGGGGCTCATTCACCTGCACAGCTACCAATGTGATATATGCCATCATGTGCCTGCAATGCCCCTCTGCCATGTACATTGGCCAAACCGGACAGTCTCTATACAAAAGAATAAATGGACACAAATCAGACGTCAAGAATTATAACATTCAAAAACCAGACGGAGAATACTTCAACCTCCCTGGACACTCAATTATAGACCTAAAAGTGGCAATTCTTCAACAAAAAAACTTCAAAAACAGACTCCAACGAGAAACTGCAGAACTGGAATTAATTTGCAAACTGGACTCCATCAAATTGGACACCATGCAAACTGAACACCATCAAATTGAATAGAGAGTGGGAATGGATGGGTCATTACAAAAACTAAAAACTGTTTCCCCATGCTAATTTCCCCCCTACTGTTACTCACACCTTCTTGTCAGCTGTTTGAAATGGGCCATCCTGATTATCACTACAAAAGTTTTTTTTTCTCCTGCCAATAATAGCCCACCTTAATTTATTTGTCTTGTTAGAGTGGGTATGGCAACCCGCATCTCTTCATGTTCTCTGTATATATATATATATATATATAGAGAGAGAGAGAGAGAGAACATATATATATTCCTACTGTATTTTCCACTCCATGAATTTGATGAAGTGGGTTTTAGCCCACGAAAGCTTATGCCCAAATAAATTTGTTAGACTCTAGGTTCTTTAGGTAATCCTCTATAGGCACCTAAATGCCTTTAAAAATCTGGCCATATTATATTTATAAGTGCCAAAGTCACTTTTGAAAATAAGACTTAGGTATCTAAATAACTTGATGGTGGGATGATAATTTTACCTATTGGCAGTAAATGTAGGAGAATTTGTGTGCGTGTGTGTCATAAATATAAAGGGAAGGGTATCCACCTTTCTGTATACAGTGCTATAAAATCCCTCCTGGCCAGAGGCAAAACCCTTTCACTTGTAAAGGGTTAAGAAGCTAAGATAACCTCGCTGGCATCTGACCAAAATGACCAATGAGGAGACAAGATACTTTCAAAGCTGGAGGCGGGGGGGTGGGGGTAACAAAGGGTCTGTCTGTCTGTCTGATGCTTTTGCCGGGAACAGATCAGGAATGCAGTCTCAGAACTTGTTAGTAAGTAATCTAGCTAGAAATGCGTTAGATTTCCTTTTGTTAAATGGCTGGTAAAATAGGCTGTGCTGAATGGAATGTATATTCTTGTTTTTGTGTCTTTTTGTAACTTAAGGTTTTGCCTAGAGGGATTCTCTATGTTTTGAATCTGATTACCCTGTAAGGTATTTACCATCCTGATTTTACAGAGGTGATTCTTTTACCTTTGCTTTCATTAAAATTCTTCTTTTAAGAACCTGATTGCTTTTTCATTGTTCTTAAGATCCAAGGGTTTGGGTCTGTGTTCACCTGTACAAATTGGTGAGGATTTTTTATCAAGCCTTCCCCAGGAAAGGGGGTGTAGGACTTGGGGGCATATTTTGGGGGGAAGACATCTCCAAGTGGGCTCTTTCCCTGTTCTTTGTGTAACATGCTTGGTGGTGGCAGCACAGGGTTCAAGGACAAGGCAAAGTTTGTACCTTGAGGAAATTTTTAACCTAAGCTGGTAAGAATAAGCTTAGGGGGTCTTTCATGCAGGTCCCCACATCTGTACCCTAGAGTTCAGAGTGGGGAAGGAACCTTGACATGGTGGCAGAGCGGTGGGAACATTTTGAGATTTTTTTTAGATCATTTTGAGATTTTTGGGGGATCATTTTGAGATTTTTTTGAGAACATTCTGAACCAGAAGCACAGCAGGATTTTAAAAGGTTTTGTAAAAGAGGATTGCAGCTGTAAATTCAGTGTCTCTGCCTGGGGGACAGAGCAGCAGGCATAACAAAAGGGATCTTTCTTTTTTGAGCTGGAGTTTTCTCTACCTAAAGGCAGGGTAGTTAACCTCCTGCAGGGACATTCACAAGTTTTTCACAGACCTGAAGAGGTGTGGTTTTTTTTTAGCTAAAAGCAGCTAGAGGGTTTTCTGTCTATTTGCCTGGAGACAGAGGTGTTAGGGTTTTTTTAAAGGATTTTTCTGTAGGCTGAAAATGGCTATCAGAGAACATAGGTATCAGATTACAGCACAGCAAAATTTTACAAGACAGGATTTTTTTGTTTTTGTTTTTGTTTTGTGGTTTTCTTTCTAACTCTCGGGTGTAAAGTTAGTTAAAAACAGAGAGGCTAACATGAAACCAAGGCACAACACAAACTGGAGTTAACCAGACTAGAGGCAGCGAAAGAGGCAGAAAAAGCCCAAGAGGCTGCCCACAGGAGAGCTAGGGAGGCAAAGGACAAAGATATGGAGACAAAGGAAAAAGAGTGGAAGCATGCACTGGAGATGAAGAAAGCAAAGGCTCAGCAGAATATACCGGATAACTCTAACAATCCTTACCCAACAATCCACAAATGGGAGCAACTATGTCCACAGTATGATGAATCCAGTGATATTGCTGAATATTTTCTTACCTTTGAGAGACTGTGCACATTCCATCAAATTCCTGAAGCTCACAAGATGACCACATTGGTCGCAAAATTGACTGGAAGAACTCTGGACATATTCAATAAGATGCCTGTTGATGAGGCTTCTGACTATAATAAATTCAAGGATTTGGTTTTAAAGTAATTTCAAGTTACACCTGAAACTTACAGAGTAAAATTTAGAGCCCTTAAGAGAGGACCCGGACTAAGTAATGTGGCTTATCTAAACCAGATGAAGGATCTGTTAGCTAAATGGGTCAAAGGAAGGGGTGTAACTAGCTTTGAAGGGATGTGTGATTTGATGGCTCAGGAGCATTCCTGAATATGTCCAAGAAGGAAATAAAACAGTGTTTATGGGATAAGAAAATGGACTCTGCAGAAAGTCTTGCTTCTTATGCTGATCAATACAAGCAGTCCCAGATCACCAGAGAGGTGGAGCAAACCGGAACAAAACAGGTGGAGGGAGGAGAGAGAAACAACCCTGGTTGCAGTTGGAGGGGATACCAGAAGGGACAACCTCACACCACACCCTACTACCGGGGGCAGCCCAAGGCCACAACTACACACCAAGGAATACTCCAGACACCTTATTGTCCCGCCACACCATTCTCCAACAACCCATTTTGCCCCAGTCACCCATCAGCTGGACGATGTTTTAAAAGTAACGAGCTGGGGCATGTAAAGGCCAGCTGCCCCAAGAACCCCAACCAATTACAGTTCATTGCACCAGAAAAACACCAGAGGTCCTCAGGCCCAGATACCTCCCAGATACCCTCAGAGCGGAGGGAAACTGTGAGTGTGGGCAGGAAGAAGGTCACCGTGTGAAGGGACACCGGAGCACAAGTGTCGGCTATCCATGCTTCCTTAGTGGACCCCAATTTAATCGACCCAGAGATCCAAGTGACGATTCAACCCTTCAAGTCAAACTCTTTTGACTTGCCTACAGCCAAGTTGCTGGTCCAGTACAAGGGCTGGTCAGGAACGTGGACTTTTGCAGTCTATGATGATTATCCCATCCCCATGCTGTTGCAGGAAGACTTGCCCAATCATGTGAAGCTAGCCAAGAGGGTGGGAATGGTCACCCTCAGCCAGGCTAAGCAAGCTGTCACACCTAGCTCTGTTCCGGAAACGTCTATCAGGACCCGGTCAGAGGTGATGGACCGGGACCCCATGCCAACGTCTGCAACAGCAGTAGTGGATCCAGTCCCAGAGACCCAGACAGAGCTAGTCTCAGAACCGGAACTGGCAGAGCAACCAGCACCACAACCAGTGCCAGCACTGAATCCAGTACTTGCAACCCCAACACCAGAGGGCCCCACAGAACCTACACCACCAGCACCAGATAACCCTACACAAGAGGCTCAGCGGGATCCTGAACCCCAACATAGTGTACCAGCGGACAGCGGTTCACAGTCAATGGAAACAGCCCCATCACCTGCCTTGCTTCCAGAGGGACCAAGCATAGGTCCACAATCCAATGAGGAACTGATGTCTCCAGCATCAAGGGAACAGTTCCAGACTGAACAGGAAGCAGATGAAAGCCTCCAGAAAGCTTGGATGGTGGCATGGAGCAACCCACTGCCTCTCAGCTCTTCTAATCGATCCAGGTTTGTTGTAGAAAGAGGACTTTTACACAAGGAAACTCTTTCTGGTGGACACCAGGAAGACTGGCATCATCAGAGATAGTTGGTAGTTCCAACTAAGTACCGGGTAAAGCTCTTGAGCTTGGCCCACGATCATCCTAGTAGCCATACTGGGGTGAACAGGACCAAAGACCATTTGGGAAAGTCATTCCATTGGGAAGGAATGGGCAAGGATGTTTCTACCTATGTCCGGTCTTGTGAGGTGTGTCAAAGAGTGGGAAAACCCCAAGACCAGGTCAAAGCCCCTCTACAGCCACTTCCCATCATTGAGGTTCCATTTCAGAGAGTAGCTGTGGATATTCTGTGTCCTTTTCTGAAAAAGACACCCAGAGGAAAGCAGTACATACTGACTTTCATGGATTTTGCCACCCGATGGCCGGAAGCAGTAGCTCTAAGCAACACGAGGGCTAAAAGTGTGTGTCAGGCACTAACGGACATTTTTGCCAGGGTAGGTTGACTCTCCAACATCCTCACAGATGGAGGAACTAATTTCCTGGCAGGAACTATGGAAAGTCTTTGGGAAGCTCATGGGGTGAATGACTTGGTTGCCACCCCTTACCATCATCAAAGAAATGGCCTGGTGGAGAAGTTTTGGGGGGAAGACGTCTCCAAGTGGGCTCTTTCCCTGTTCTTTGTTTAATAGGCTTGGTGGTGGCATCATAGGGTTCAAGGACAAGGCAAAGTTTGTACCTTGAGGAATTTTTTAACCTAAGCTGGTAAGAATAAGCTTACGGGTCTTTCATGCAGGTCCCCACAACTGTACCCTAGAGTTCAGAGTGGAGAAGGAACCTTGACAGTGTGTGTGTGTGTTTATATGAGAAGAAGAGAGAGAATGTATTGTGAGACAATGTATAGCCAGATCTACACTGGAAAAGTTTTGCTGGTATAGCAATACAAATAAACTGTCCTAATGTAAATGGACTAGTAGTTTTGCTGGTATTGCTTACACTGGTTCTCTGAGAGAAACAAGACACATCACAGAAGCATTTTTAAGCTGGTTTAGCATATTTGCACTAGGGGTTTTATTGGTTGTCATAAATATAAAGGGAAGGGTAAACCCCTTTAAAATCCCTCCTGGCCAGAGGAAAAATCCTCTCACCTGTAAAGGGTTAAGAAGCTAAAGGTAACTTCGCTGGCACCTGACCAAAATGACCAATGATGAGACAAGATACTTTCAAAAACTGGGAGGAGGGAGAAAAACAAAGGGTCTGGGTCTGTCTGTGTGATGCTTTTGCCGGGGACAGAACAGGAATGGAGTCTTAGAATTTAGTAAGTAATCTAGCTAGGTATGTGTCAGATTATGATTTCTTTAAATGGCTGAGAAAATAACTGTTCTGAATAGAATGAATATTCCTGTCTGTGTGTCTTTTTTGTCACTTAAGGTTTTGCCTAGAGGGATTCTCTATGTTTTGAACCTAATTACCCTGTAAGGTATTTACCATCCTGATTTTACAGAGATGATTCTTTTTTACTTCTATTAAAAGTCTTCTTGTAAGGAAACTGAATGCTTTTTCATTGTTCTAAGATCCAAGGGTTTGGGTCTGTGGTCACCTACGCAAATTGGTGAGGATTTTTACTAAACCTTCCCCAGAAAGTGGGGTGCAAGGGTTGGGAGGATTTTGGGGGGAAAGACGTTTCCAAACTACATTTTTTCAGGAACCCAGATAAAGTTTGGTGGTGGCAGTGGAAGTCCAAGGGCAAAGGGTAAAATAGTTTGTACCTTGGGGAAGTTTTAACCTAAGCTGGTAAAAGTAAACTTAGGAGATTTTCATGCAGGTCCCCACATCTGTACCCTAGAGTTCAGAGTGGGGAAGGAACCTTGACATCGGTATAGAAATGTTGCAAAAAAATCACACTTCCAAGCTGATATTGCTATGATGGTGAAAGTTGCTAGTGTAAATCTGGCTTATATGTTTCTTTTTGTGAGATTACGTTACAAGTGCAGAGTACTGAGACTTTGCTTTTAGTGTGTGTTTGCTAGTCAAGTACATTGCTCACATGCGTTGTTGTCAGTGTACATTATTGTGAGTGTATACCTGAGTTGAAATCAGTGTGCGGGTGAGTTTTCTATTCCTGTGTGTGTCCTTGAGAACATACACGATGTGAATGCACAATATCATGTGTTTATTACTGAAAAATATTGTGTAACTTTGTGTGTGTTGTCAGTGCTTCTTCTGGCGTGCAAGTGTGCATTATTGTTGTGTTTGTGAATACACAATATTGTGTGTTTATTAGTGAAAAATATTGTGTGACTACATGTGTTTTATGACTGTGGATTATTGTGCGTGTGTTTCTATGGGTACATGATTGTGTATTTATGGGAAAATATGATTTAGTGCATGTGTGTGTTTGGAAGTGAGCATTAATAAGGACTTAATGCTGAGTCTGGTATAAAAATCAAAAGCTGCTGTCTTCCTGCAGCTCCTAAGATAGTGAGATTTTAGTCCATTCAAAGGTGATGCCTACAATGGAACATTTCCCTCCCATGCCAAGTCCAGCTCATTTCAGGAGTCCTTCAACGTTTGTATTTGCTGTCTTGTTAATTTTAAAACAAAATTTGCAATAATTATTTTGAGCCACATTTTCAAATGTCACTGTTATTCTGCATCCTGAAAGGATTCCAGAATGGTGCAAAAATTCCATATTTGGGCTTTTATTTTCAATGGAGTCTAAAGAAGTTAGTGCAGTAGATAGAAATTCAGAACTTGTTCCAGTCCCATATTATGCACCCAGCTCTCATGGGACTTGGTTTTGCCACTGACATACTTGGTGGCTCTGGGCAATAGCCAATAATTGGTGCTTCACAGCAGGTGAAAAATCAACTCATCCAGTGCTGAACATGGAATGTATCTTATTCCTTATGCCCAGAGGCCAGCTCAGAAGAACTCAGTTCCCATTCAGGCACCACATTAAATGGCGCCCATGGATGAATTTAATCTGAGAATGACATCAGCCTCATGATAGCCTCGAATGGAAGGAACTGTTATAATTCAACTCTATAGATGATCAGGAAAAAAGGTCCCATTATTCTCTTCTCTGTCTATCTAAAGTGTCTATATGGCTGCCATGACTGCATTCCATCAGGATGTTTTCCAGGGGGTAAATTGCAGGGTTTCCTTGAACATTTTCTGTTTTTCATTTAAAGAAATGAAAACTTGGAAAACAAATAGTTTTGTCTGAAAATTGTATTTTTAATTTAATTTAATTTAATGTAATGTTTTTTGACAGTTTTCAGACAAAAAAGTTCAGTTTTGAGAAATGTTGGGGATTTTCTTTAACAAAAAAACCACAAAATTTCCATGAGGAAACAAAGTTTCCAGCCACCTCTGTTTTAACCACTAACTCTTTAATGTATTTATCCTCCCCCCAACCCTACAAGGCAGGGCAGTACTCTTATATACATGTTATAGATGGGAACTGTTGTCCGGACAGAATGACATGCCCAAGATCACACAGGAAACCCATGGCAAAACGGGTAGCTGAGCTGGGTCTCTCAGGTGCCAGGTTAGCGTCCAAACCACCTAGACCATTCTTCCTCAGTCATTGCTGTCATGCTGTCTTGAACGGCTCACAACCATGAGTGCCAATCTCAGGTCAGATGGTGGTATATTTGATAATTAGATTTCACCAAGCCCGTAATAAATGTGAATTCCTGGATCACTATATTACTATTACCATGGAGTCACAGACAGTCCCCTAGGATCTCCAGCCAATCTTACCAACCAGATAAACTGGACTTTGTGATAAAAGGTTGTTAAAACAAAGAATCACATTCTATTGGGTTACTACCAACCCCAAAGGGTCAGTCACTTATCCCAGGTCAATGGATATGCTTGATCTCACATCAAAGGCAATGCTGGCAGCATATTTCTCTAGTAAACTAACGTTTTATTAGCTAAGAAAAGAAATGAAAGTCATCGAGAGGTTAAAGCAGGTAAAATACATTAACAGGTTTGGACAGTCCAAGTTTGTCATTCCAAAGTGACAGCAGAGATGTGGTAATCTGCTAGTTTTCCATAAGTCTCTCAGGGTTACCCAAGATAACTTTGGGGATCTCTGTCTTGCATCTGGAATGTTCCCTGAAAGTGTCCAAACAGCTCAGAGATATAGAACCACTCCCTGGATCTATTCTTATAGCTGTCTTCCCCGGAAAGCGATCTGGCAAGTGTTTCCATCACAGCATAGGTTTTTCCTCTGTTAACTAAACTCAGACTGTATCTGTGGATTTCCCTTTGTCCAACACAATGACCCGTGCTTTGAAGGTAGCATGTTCTTCATTTACATTTCCAAGGCTCCAATCGCATTTGATGGGCAAACGTAATTACCGGGATACATGCGATGTAAATTGCAATGTAACAGCATACAACAATCCTTCCTTAGTTTTCATGAAGTTCACACATCAAGTAAATTCACACTTTTGATCTAGGGTTAATTAAGTAGAGGGATATATATAATGTAAAGGGATAGCATTCAACAGGTTACAGATAAGTGAAGGCAATATCATTCCCATTTCCTTTGAACTAAATTAACACTTGAGTGAATTAGTACACTTAACATTTCTTTGATAGTCACACGTTAGTAATGGTAATATAGTATGTAGTCCTGTTTATTTGCCTGAGATAGAATTTTGGGTTTTGTTTGCCCACTTGAATTTTGAGGTTTTTAAAATATAATTGTTTGTGTCTTATACCCTCATCCACATATGTGAACGGGGAGGGGGTGGGGGAACACCACTGTGTGTTGCTTCTGCCTACAGCCAGATGTTTTTTTTTAGTACAAAGAGAAAAGATAAGAAATAGGGTTCCAGTGTTGCTGGATATGGCGGGAGTTTGATATACAGTGTATAATTGACGGCTGCCTGACTCCTCTCCCAAGAGAAGGTCAAGTAACCAGTTGAGAGGGGACAGGGAGATGGGGGAAGCTATAAGGAACACTAAAAACCAATGAAAAAGGTAACCCTGACCGGTGCATAACTTCACTCCCTACCCCTCCCATGGGGTACAAAAGAGGTGGTACCGAAGCCCCCACACTCAAGACCCTCCAAAACGGAATATTGGACCATAAATTGCAAGGGAGGTACCAGGGTTCAGGGTACCGGGGCGTACACTACAGGTATAATTAAGCCCACTACAAAGGAGGAGGGAGAGGAAGCTCTATTGGTGTAAAGAGCTGTGGTTATGCATTGCCTGCATTTTGGACACTGTCTACCTGCTTTCTGTCTGCATGACAAGAACCAAGGGAGGGTAGGGGAAGCCCTAACAACACACAAGTGAATTGCCCTATTGCTCTGACCTGAGCTGGCCTGTCAGTGTCACAATTGCTTTGTGACCAGAGGGAGGGACATTACTCAGGTATGCCTTCACAGGGATTAATAAACCCATGGCTGGCCTGGATCCGCTGACTCGAGCTCATGGGGCTTGGGCTCCGGGGCTGAAAAATTGCTGTGTAGACATTCAGACCCAGGCTGGAGCCCGAGCTCTAGGATCCTACACTGCAATTTTTAGCCCCACAGTCCAAGCTCTGCAACCAGTCAGATGACCCAGATGAGTCAGATGACTGAGGCCTGCCGAAGCCATGCTACAGGGCTTTTATCCCCGTGTAGACATACCCGAAGGGACTGGGACTCATGACGCCCAGGTTATATTCCTCAGAGCTGCTGTGTGACCTCTGGCCAGTCACTTCCCCTCTCTGTACACTCTGAAAAATGAGGATGATGATACTGACCCGGCTTGATAAATCACTTTGAGATCTACAGCTAAGTTGTATTGTTATCTCGATCTACAGGGTAACCAGGCACAGAGCAGGGAAGAATACCTGAAGAATGCAGCTGGGTGGGAAATGGGTTTCCCATCCTGCAAGACTTTTCAAGATTTTGAGAGAGACAAAGAAGGTGAGGTATCATTTTTTATTGGACCAACTTCTGTTGGTGGATGGGACAAGCTTTCGTGCTTCACAGAGCTCTTCCTCTGGTCTGGAGAAGAGAACCATAGTGTCCAAGATCAGTACAAGGTGGGACAGATTGTTATGCATAAGGGGATCACACATATTGTAGGAGACCACTTAAAATGAAGTGGGCAATTAACATGAAGTGGGTGATTAACACTCTGCAGAATAGGCAGCAGGGCCCACTGACTCCAAAGGAGCTACAACCAATTTACACCTGCTGGGTGACGAATGTGAATTAAATATTTTTGAAACTCCATGCAGCATTGCATCTGCAGCCCATTGAGCTTTTTAGTTTAGTGCTGTCTGTAGTAAGGGAAAAATTAATGTAATGGTTGAGAAAGAAAGAAAGAAAGAAAGAAAGAAAGAAAGAAAGAAAGAAAGAAAGAAAGAAAGAAAGAAAGAAAGATAGATTCTGGTCCATTCATCCCAACAGAAGTTGAAGATGAGATACTTGAAAACTGTGCATCACTGAATTCCTCCAAAGTTCTATCCCTAGAGGGACTGAACCATTCTCCGTCACCAATAAAAGTTACACTTGTAATTAAACCCATGGGGCAAAGAGCTAAGAAAGTGCAGACTGGTTCAGAACTTTTGAATCCGCTTCGGATCACATTGGCAGGCAAATATATGGATTTATAACTGTGTAATGGGCTAGATCCCCAGCTGATGTAAATTGACATCGCTCGACAGAAATCCAAGGCCCAGATTCCCAGTTGGCATAAAAAGTCCAAACTACCATGAACCCAATGGAAGTGTAACAATTTACACAAGCTCGTGACCTGGCCCTTAGTTTTTAGTCTTCACCTCTGGGTACCTCTTGGTGACTGACTTCAGTCAGACAAGGCAGCCTGAGCTGTGGGTTCCTCTAGCAGAGACATCCCAAGAGCTGCTGATACAATGCAGGAGAAAAACATCTCTGCTCCCCTAGAGGTGACTATGTGGAGTTAACGAAGGAACAGGTTATTCTAGGCCATCTGAGATTCTGGTGTGACAAGGCTCTTTGCTATTGTAGATCATGTGTCTGTGTTAGAAATCCCTGTTTTATTCAACAAACACCTTGGGACTTCCTTTGGACCTCTGCCCTGCCTTGTTTTTAGCCAAGTGTCCTTCCAGGGATGCCGCCATCATGTGAGATAAAGGGCGGGTACTGTTCTCCCTCTGTGGGGTTAGAGTTGGGCAGGTTGTCAGGGTGGTTTGCTCCAGAGGTGAGATCAGAGCTGGGCGTAAAGCCTTGGAGACCGGATTCAACTATTTAGCCCCAGAGTAGGGACATCCTGGGCTGTGACAATATCTGAACCCTGCACAAGACAGGATCAGCTCTAAAGCTGGGAGGAGTTTTCAGTCTCTGATCCCATCTCTGATGCCACTAACCCAGGAACCTATCCTTGCAACAAAGCCCATTGCCAACTGTGTCCACATATCTATTCAGGGGACACCATCATAGGGCCTAATCACATCAGCCACACTATCAGAGGCTCGTTCACCTGCACATCTACCAATGTGATATATGCCATCATGTGCCAGCAATGCCCCTCTGCCATGTACATTGCTCAAACTGGACAGTCTCTACGTAAAAGAATAAATGGACACAAATCAGAGGTCAAGAATTATAACATTCATAAACCAGTCGGAGAACACTTCAATCTCTCTGGTCACTCAATTACAGACCTAAAAGTCGCATTATTACAACAAAAAGACTTCAAAACCAGACTCCAACAAGAGACTGCTGAATTGGAATTAATTTGCAAACTGGATACAATTAACTTAGGCTTGAATAGAGACTGGGAGTGGATGGGTCATTACACAGACCCAAAGTAAAACTATTTCCCCATGTTTATTCCCCCCTCCCCCCCGCAACTGTTTCTCAGACGTTCTTGTCACCTGGTGGAAATGGCCCACCGTGGTTATCACTGAAAAAGGTTTTCTTCCCGCCGCCCTCCTGCTCTCCTGCTGGTATTAGCTCATCTTACGTGATGACTCTCCTTACAGTGTGTATGGTAACACCCATTGTTTCATGTTCTCTGTAAATATAAGTCTCCCCACTGTATTTTCCACTGAATGCATCCAATGAAGTGAGCTGTAGCTCACGAAAGCTTATGCTCAAATAAATTTGTTAGTCTCTAAGGTGCCACAAGTACTCCTTTTCTTTTTGCAAATACAGACTAACACGGCTGCTACTCTGAAACCTGATCCCATTTAGTCCTTCGTCTCTCAGCCAAGCCTGTCCAAGGAGGGGAGCAGTGAGCGCCCCTCTGTGAAGTGGATCCCTATCTACTAGGAACTGCAGAGAGACTCAGGAAATCCAGCCAAAGGACATGGAAACTGCTGCTGGATAATACAGTGATGGGGGTATGAGAGAGATGACCAAAGAATCCTGGAGTTGGAGGATCAAAAGCAACGCACGTTGGGAAAAACTCCACAAAGACCAACAGACTAAATTTTTGCTTTCAATTCTACATATGAAGGTATTAATATACAGACAAATTTAATAATAGATATATGAATTGTAATTGAAACTTTTAAAGACTTTTATTATCAAACATCTAGAGCCTGTCAGATTTCTTTTCAGCAGAATGTAAGAACCTAAATATAAGTTACAATTTGAACTCTAAGGATTTAACTCTCAGTCCGGTCAGACATCTAGATCCAGTCAGAGAAAAAGAAGGTGGACAATGACTTTGCATCAGAAATCAGAAATGTTTGCAGGGTTTGGCAACCAAAAACTAATTTATTTTCAGCTAAAAACTACTGTAAACTGGAAATTGCACATTGCAAACCAAAGAATATTGGGATTTGCAGATTTCAAAAGAAACAAAACAAAATATCTGAGTATAGGAGATACTTTCCCTGAACATTTTTGTTTAGTTCAAAACCTCATTTTCCTACAAAAAACTCGTTTTCCTACTACTACAAAAAAAATCTAAATTTCCAAACATCTCTAATTTGGAATGGAGCTTTAAACAAGGGAGGGGAACACTAATACTGTTCAATAATACCATAATTTCAAAACCATTTTTTCTCTTGAAACTGGGTTTGTTTCTGTGTCAAAGGGATAATTACTGGAAGGTCAAAAGTGAATAAGCAGCAGAGCTGATAGCCACAGTTGATATGTTATGCACACTAGCACCTTTAGGCTCAGAGTTGAACCACCAGTTAAAGCCAGTCTATCTCAATGTTGCCAAAGGACATACAGGAGGTAAATGGGACTAGAACCCATATTTCCAGGATTTCCTTGGAAGTTAACAAGATAGACACAGGACCAGGATTACAAAGGGTTTAAGCACCTAAAGAAGGAGAAAGGAGCCTTTTGGGATTTACAATAGCATCTGAGCAGGTTAGGTGCTATCTTTTAATCCTGGCCCACAGAAAACACAGAAGCTTGGCTGGAATCAGGGAACCCTGGTGGCGATCGTACGCCCTGTGTTATGCTGGGGTCAGATTAAAGGATCAGAATGGCTTCTACATCCATAGTGGCCAGGATGGTGTTATCAGGAAGATCACTGATGAATTGTAGTTTCCTCAGGAAGTCAGTGTTGTTCGAAGATAGCTGGGAGTGCTGGTAGCGTAGGGCCTGAGGAGGGAGTCTACATAGCCAGACAATCCTGCTATCAGGGTGCCAATGCCTGAGATGATGGGGCGCCCAGGATTTCCAGGTTTATGGATCTTGGGTAATAAATAGAATATCCCAGGTCGGGGTTCCAGGGGTGTGTCTGTGCAGATTTGAACTTGTGCTTTTTCAGGGAGTTTCTTGAGCAAATGCTGTAGTTTCTTTTGGTAACTCTCAGTGGGATCAGAGGGTAATGGCTTGTAGAAAGTGGTGTTGGAGAGCTGCCGAGCAGCTTCTTGTTCATATTCCGACCTATTCATGATGACAACAGCACCTCCTTTGTCAGCCTTTTTGATTATGATGTCAGAATTGTTTCTGAGGCTACTACCCAAGATCCATAAACCTGGAAATCCTGGGCGCCCCATCATCTCAGGCATTGGCACCCTGATAGCAGGATTGTCTGGCTATGTAGACTCCCTCCTCAGGCCTTACGCTACCAGCACTCCCAGCTACCTTCAAGACACCACTGACTTCCTGAGGAAACTACAATCCATCGGTGATCTTCCTGATAACACCATCCTGGCCACTATGGATGTAGAAGCCCTCTACACCAGCATTCCACACAAAGATGGACTACAAGCCGTCAAGAACGCTATCCCCGATAATGTCACGGCTAACCTGGTGGCTGAACTTTCTGACTTTGTCCTTACCCATAACTATTTTACATTTGGGGACAAGGTATACCTTCAAATCAGCGGCACTGCTATGGGTACCCGCATGGCCCCACAGTATGCCCACATTTTTATGGCTGACTTAGAACAACGCTTCCTCAGCTCTCATCCCCTAACGCCTCTACTCTACTTGCACTATATTGGTGACATCTTCATCATCTGGACCCATGGAAAAGAAGCCCTTGAGGAATTCCCCCATGATTTCAACAATTTCCATCCCACCATCAACCTCAGCCTGGTCCAGCCCACACAAGAGATCCACTTCCTGGACACTACAGTGCTAATAAATGATGGTCACATAAACACCACCCTATACCGGAAACCTGCTGACCACTGTTCCTACCTACATGCCTCCAGCTTTCACCCTGACCACACCACACAATCCATTGTCTACAGCCAAGTTCTGCGGTACAACCGCATTTGCTCCAACCCCTCAGACAGAGACAAACACCTACAAGATCTCTATCAAGCATTCTTACAACTACAATACCCACCTGCAGAAGTGAAGAAACAGATTGATAGAGCCAGAAGAGTTCCCAGAAGTCACCTACTACAGGACAGGCCTAACAAAGAAAATAACAGAACACCACTAGCTGTCACCTTCAACCCCCAACTAATACCCCTCCAATGCATTATTAAGGATCTACAACCTATCCTGAAGGATGACCCAACACTCTCACAAATCTTGGGAGACAGGCCAGTCCTTGCTTACAGACAGCCCCCCAACCTGAAGCAAATACTCACCAGCAACCACATACAACACAACAGAACCACTAACCCAGGAACCTATCCTTGCAACAAAGCCCGTTGCCAACTGTGCCCACATATCTATTCAGGGGACACCATCACAGGGCCTAATAACATCAGCCACACTCGCAGAGGCTCGTTCACCTGCACATCCACCAATGTGATCTATGCCATCATGTGCCAGCAATGCCCCTCTGCCATGTACATTGGTCAAACTGGACAGTCTCTACGTAAAAGAATAAATGGACACAAATCAGATGTCAAGAATTATAACATTCATAAACCAGATTTCAGAGTAACAGCCGTGTTAGTCTGTATTCGCAAAAAGAAAAAGAGTACTTATGGCACCTTAGAGACTAACCAATTTATTTGAGCATAAGCTTTTGTGAGCTATAGCTCGCTTCATCGGATGCATACTGTGGAAAGTGTAGAAGATCTTATTATATATATATATTATATATATTCATGCTTTGTGTGTGTATAATAAGATCTTCTACACTTTCCACAATATGCATCCAATGAAGTGAGCTGTAGCTCACGAAAGCTTATGCTCAAATAAATTGGTTAGTCTCTAAGGTGCCACAAGTACTCCTTTTCTTTTATTCATAAACCAGTCGGAGAACACTTGAATCTCTCTGGTCACGCGATTACAGACATGAAAGTTGCGATATTACAACAGAAAAACTTCAAATCCAGACTCCAGCGAGAGACTGTTGAATTGGAATTCATTTGCAAATTGGATACAGTTAACTTAGGCTTGAATAGAGACTGGGAGTGGCTAAGTCATTATGCAAGGTAACCTATTTCCCCTTGTTTTTTCCTACCCTCCCTCCCCCCAGACGTTCTTGTAAAACCCTGGGTTTGTGCTGGAAATGGCCCAACTTGATTATCATACACATTGTAAGGAGAGTGATCACTTTAGATAAGCTATTACCAGCAGGAGAGTGGGGTGGGGGGAGAGAAAACCTTTTGTAGTGGTAAACATCCATTTTTTCATGGTTTGTATGTATAAAAAGGTCTTCTGTACTTTCCACAGTATGCATCCGATGAAGTGAGCTGTTAAGCTCACGAAAGCTTATGCTCAAATAAATTGGTTAGTCTCTAAGGTGCCACAAGTACTCCTTTTCTTTTTGCGAATACAGACTAACATGGCTGTTACTCTGAAACCTGATTTACTGTGTAATACTCTGATGCTGTGTGGCCCTTGTTTCTCCCTCCATTTTTGGTGATCTGTGCTTATAACTCTTGAGGATGTATAAACATTTGAAAGTCTAAGAGGAATCAATACCAGTACTGTTAGTCAGAATAAAATTGAACTGTATTTTACTTGCTGAATGTGAGTAAATGATATCTTGGTGAATTCCATACACTGAAATAACTTAGGGCTAGATCCACAAAGGGACTTAAGTGTTGCAATGACTCAACTTTAGCGCCATACCAGCCAGTAGGAACCTCAGCCCTGAGTTTGGCAGCCAGGCTCCCTATACGGTGCATGGGGAGAAGTAGGCGGCTAAGAAAGGGATCCCCAGAGGCCAGCATGCAGAGCAAGGAGCTACCTCATCTAGCCAAGCAGAATAGCCGGTTAGAAGAGAGTTGCCTTACCCCCATCTCTCCCCTGGAGTTAGACATTATCTTTGTTTGCGATTTTCAGCTGGGAACCCTAAAGGGGGTGGGAGGCACTCAACAGGGTGTTGGAGACCCAGGTTCAGTCCCCACCCCCCTCTAATGTGGAGCAGGGATTTGACTGTGGGTCCCACACTGAAATGATTATATTGACTGTACCCAATTGGACAATGAATTGGCTAGTGTGAATGTATAACACTGTCTTCTACAGGACAGAATCTGTACTGTTTGGTTGCTTATCAAACACTCCAGTTGACCAATCAGAGGCCTATAGTTCTGGTACAAGATTATCTAATTTGTACAATTCCTGTGGCACTGAAGATCCACATGATCCTGAAACTTGTCAGGGATTTGGGAAGAACTTGTTTGTACTTTATAATCTCAGGTTATAATCACAATGCTTGGATGCTCTGGGCTTCTCCAAGAAGCCGAAAGTAATTTTCCAAATTCTCACAGGAATTCAGTGGGATTTTGCTGTATATTGTATACATTACCCCCTTTTTAAAATCCCAGCCTAAATATGTAAAGCACCTTGTTCTACCTGCATTTTATCTGAGTTTCAATCGGGTAACATTATGAAAAACACATAAGCTAACATCAAAAGTGACTTAGGAGCCTGTCCTGTTGACTTTCAGTGAGACTTCGGCTGCTAAGCCTTGGTAATTAAGACACTTTTAAAAATAGGATTTAGGCACCTAAATCTCTTAGAGACTTTTGAAAATGTTACCTGAACTGATTATCCAATGTTATTGGAGGGGGACTGGGTACAAGTGTGGCTGCTATTGAAGGCAACAGGAGGTTTCTTTGGAGAAAGTGCAAGCTCAGCTAACTATCTTGAGATTTTCAAAGCTGCTTAAGGGAATTGAATGCGACATTGGTGTCTAAATCACTTAGAAAAGGAGGACTTGTGGCACCTTAGAGACTAACAAATTTATTTGAGCATAAACTTTCGTGAGCTACAGCTCACTTCATCGATGCATCTGATGAAGTGAGCTGTAGCTCACGAAAGTTTATGCTCAAATAAATTTGTTAGTCTCTAAGGTGCCACGAGTACTTCTTTTCTTTTTGCAGATACAGACTAACATGTCTGCTACTCTGGAATAAATCACTTAGGCAGCTCTGGCAATCTCAGCCATGAACTTTATTCCTAAGCCCGTTGCCAACTGTGTCCACATATCTATTCAGGGGACACCATCATAGGGCCTAATCACATCAGCCACACTCGCAGAGGCTCGTTCACCTGCACATCTACCAATGTGATCTATGCCATCATGTGCCAGCAATGCCCCCCTGCCATGTACATTGGCCAAACTGGACAGTCTCTACGTAAAAGAATAAATGGACACAAATCAGACGTTAAGAATTGTAACATTCAAAAACCAGTCGGAGAACACTTCAATCTCCCTGGTCACTGGATTACAGACCTAAAAGTGGCAATTCTTCAACAAAAAAACTTCAAAAACAGACTCCAACAAGAGACTGCTGAATTGGAATTAATTTGCAAACTGGATACAATTCACTTAGGCTTGAATAAAGACTGGGAGTGGATGTGTCATTACACAAAGTAAAACTATTTCTCCTTGTTTATTTCCCCTCCTACTGTTCTTGTAAAGTGCTGGAAATGGCCCACCTTGATTATCACTACAAAAGGTCCTCCCCACCTCCTCCCACTCCCTGCTGGTAATAGCTCACCTTTCCTGGTCACTCTTGTTACAGTCTGTATGGTAACACCCATTGTTTCATGTTCTCTGTGTATATAAAATCTCCCTACTATATTTTCCACTGAATGCATCCGATGAAGTGAGCTGTAGCTCACGAAAGCTTATGCTCTAATAAATTTGTTAGTCTCTAATGGTGCCACAAGTACTCCTTTTCTTTTTGAGGGATACAGACTAACACGGCTGCTACTCTGAAACCTAGAATTAATTAGTTATTACTTCACAATCAAAATAACATTCACTCAGGAAACAGAAATTTGTTTAAGGATGAAAAGTGTTTTCTCTCTCCATGACTTTCCCTTTGAGACTAGAAGTTTGACTTTGCTGACATCGCCTAGAAAAAAATGAAACACTAACTTTTCCTTATCCATTACGTTCCCCACAGCAGTCGTGCCTCGGGAGACTGCACCTTCCCACAAAAGGATATATAATGAATCAGAGAAGACATTCCCCATTTGGCGCAGGCTGTGATGCACAGGACATGTTACCAGACATAACAGAGCCATGGTAGCTGTTCTGGGATATGATGTTCTATGTACTGTGCACATGGAAGTATATGAATGTGGTGGAGAGAGAAGATGGACTGAATAACCTGGATCCTGGTCCCAGAAATGCTGCGTGAGGAGGTGACATCAGTTTCAAGTTTGTGACTCACCCGCCTTAGAGGTAAATCTACCTTTTCCTGCCCACTCCTTGAATCTTGAGGTTTTTGAAGCAATGTAAGTTTGTTGGATTCCCATGAAATTAGTTACCTAAGGGGAATTTCACAATGATCTCTCTTTAAACTCTCTACCCAAAGCAATATGACTGAATTTGGAAAAAGAAAATATCTCTCAGGTCACTGCTATCCTAGCTCCTTGTATGGCCCCCATCACCATGGTATCTGGGCACCTCACTGTTTTTAATGTATCTATCGTCCCATCACCCTGTGAGGTGCTATTATCCCAGCTTTACAGACAGGGACCTTACACCCAGAGGGACAGATTTATAGAGGTGTTTCAGCACCTAAAGACACAGACACCCCTAGTGGGATATTTAATCGATGGGCGTTAGGTACCACACCTACTCAGGCATCTGTGTGCATTTTTACGTACCTGCCGGCGTTTGGAAATCTGGCCTGAAAGTCACACAAGGAGTTTGTGAAGAAGCAGGGAATTGAACCAACATCTCTCAAGTCCAAAGCGAGCTCTTCAAACACTGGCACATCCTTCATTCCTCTTTGAGCTTCCCTCCATACTACATACAGGACTGTGCCCTTGATGGCAGCTCTCCCCTCACTGGGGTGTTGAGAGCATTAGTGAGATGAGGTGGGTAAAGCAGAGCTGATATTTGCTGCTGTGCTCAGAGCTCAGGGTGCAGACATTGGCTATAAGTAGGCTTGGCAGAATTTGCTTTTCTTTTTCTTTTGCCCTTTTGATGATTAATATTGGGATTTTTACCTTTATGATTATTCCCAATTTTTTCACTATTTCAATTATTACAGTTGCAGGAAATGCAGTGGTGGTAGGTTGGGGTCAGGGTTAGGGCAGTGGGGATGCGGGGGGCTCCCAGCAGTGACAGGAGGGATACAGTTCACTTTCTGCCAGCTGAGGGGTTCAAGACACCAAAGTGAGAGGGGCAGGGAAGGCGGCTGCTCTGGCCCAGTGGAGCAGAGATCCATGGCCAGGGCTGCGAGCGTGTCACTCATGTGACAGCTGGGTGCAGAGGGCTCTTGCACAGCTGCGGGGCCAGTGACACCCAACCCTGCAGGTGTAAGGCGCAGCGGGAGGCTGGACTAATGGCGACTGTTACTGATCTTTCCTGTTGTTGATTTCAGTGTCTCAGCTGATATTGACGTTTACCAACATCTTTTGACTGAAATCAAATCCTGCTGAGCTATAAGTGTCAAAGAAGGCTGAAGGAAATCAATGGGCCCCATCCCTGAATCAGTGGAGATTTTATCTTTGACTTCACTGAGAGAAGGCTCAGACTGAACAGAATTATTCCCGATTTGTAAAATTAACTGTGCATAGGTGTACGCAGAATCAGGTCCTTACTTAGCAGGTAATAAAGATTAGTAAATTGGTCCAATAAAAGATATTACCTCACCCACCTTGCTTCTCTAAGGATTAGTAATGGCAAGAGAGATTGTGGCTCTCTCATCTGCCATTCCTAACAAAAAGATGGGGGAGAGAGAGAATTAATATTTTTAACCACTGGTAAAGAAGAAGAGGATAAGAAATAGAGCAGAATTTTTTTTCAAATGGAATATTTTTGCATCAGAAACTGTCAGTTCATTGAGATCAAAATGTTCCATGGGTACATATTAATTTCTACAAAATTTTGTTTAGGAAAAATGTTATTGTACATATTTTATAAAATAATATCAAATGAAATAAAATATAAAAATAAACTAATATAAAATAAATTTAAATTATCAAATAGATTCAAATAAAATACTACAAATATATAAAATAACATAAGTAATATAAAATAAAAATAGTCAAGAAATAAAATTAAAAATAGATAAATACATTTAAAAAAAGACAAAGTTGGAATGAAAACCAACATGGAAATCATGGAATTGTTGATGAAATGGAAATGTGGGTTCCACACCACTATCATAATATGAAAATAGCAAATTGTATAAAATTAGAAATTGGTAAGGAGAGTTTTTTCTTGCAATAGAGGATAAATGTCTACCTAAAACGGTGGTTTCTAGCTGGATTTTTGTTTGTTTGTTTGTTTGTTTATTTTTAATGAAGTTTGGGTCTCCGTGTAGAGTGTCCCACTGCAGGACAATGAAATATTGTCCTAGGGAACGACAGGTATTTGCCTGTTTAGGATAAAAACTTTCAAAGGGCGCTAATAGCGTTAGACTGTCCATTTCCACTGCAATTCACCTGGAGTTGGCCGCCCAGCCACTGCAGTTCCGAGCCTTATTTGCTTGGTTTGTTTCTTTGTTGTGGCTTCCCCTAAAATATAAAATCCTGACCCGTTTCAGCAGTGGAACTCCAGCCTGTCAAAGGACACTGTTCTGCTTTGATAGACCAGGAAGTGAAATGTATGACTGTTTGAACCAATATCTATCTGTGTTTCTGTATGGTTGTACATGAGACCCATCACCACAATACTTAGGTGCTTGGTGTGATCTGTCCATTTACTACACAGGTTTCCAGAGAGATTCACGTTTTGTTTAACCTGCAGTCTGATCAGATGTGAAATCTATCCCAGGGGTCAAGTGAGATGTTTTTTTCCCCATTTCCCATCCCCTAGCCTCCACTCTCTACTTAGCTATTGTTCAATAGCTAGCTGGGGGACAATGAAAACAATGCTAATGTTTTATTGAGTGACTGTTCTTCATTTATATCCCAGAGTGAATTTCTTTCCCGTACACACAACCTATGATGAATCCAGAACAGGGAAATCAAACGTCCATTGCAGAATTCATCCTCCTGGGATTCGGCACTCTCCCTGAACTGCAAATCCTTCTTTTCCTGCTGTTTCTAGTGATCTACATTACAACCATGGCTGGGAACATCCTCATTGTGGTGCTTATTATGGTTTATCGCCACCTTCACAACCCCATGTACTTCTTCCTTGGGAACTTGTCCTGCCTGGAGACCTGCTACACTTCAACCATCCTGCCCAGCATGCTGGACGGTCTCTTGAGTGGGAACAAAACTATTTCATATAGTGGGTGTCTCACACAGTATTATTTCTTTTCTTCTCTAGTTGTTACAGAATGCCTTCTCTTATCTGTAATGTCATATGATCGGTATTTAGCAATATGCAATCCAATGCACTATGCAGCCCATATGAGTGGCAGGTCTTGCCTCCAGTTTATAGGTTGCTCTTGGACAGGTGGCTTCCTATGTACTGGCATAATAATATTGCCGATATCCCAGTTATCTTTCTGTGGCCCCAATGTTATTGACCATTTCTTTTGTGATCCTATCCCCCTGATAAATCTCTCCTGTAATGATCCTCACCTGATGGAAATCACACTCAGCTTGATTTTCTTACTGGTCCCATTCCTAATTACCTTGATGTCCTACATCTGCATCATTGTGACCATCCTGAGAATCCCTTCCACCAGTGGGAGGCAAAAGGCATTTTCCACCTGCTCCTCCCACCTCATTGTGGTGACCATGTATTATGGAACTCTACTGTTTGCCTATATGTTCCCAACAACCAACACACTGAGAGACTTCAAGAAAGCTGTCTCTGTCATCTACACTATCCTGACTCCCCTGGTCAATCCCCTCATCTACAGCCTGAGAAACAAAGAGGTCAAGGAGGCTCTGAGGAAAGCTAGCAGTAAATTCATGTTTGGACGACACTAACCCATCCATTTCCATAGTTTAAAATAAAATAGACATACCATAGGCTGGTTTAGTGCCTGAACTGAAGCCTGGTATAGTCCAAGGTCGTGTTTCCATTAGCTCATTAGGCTTCCTGTCAGACTCTTACAGAGTCACAGCCATACGAGAAAGTGGAGACAGATAGGTCCTTAAAAAATGGGGTCACAGGTTTTAAGAGGTCTATGTAAGATACCACAGGTGAGTACTACCGAGCTGGTGGGAGATTGGAACTTGTGGCTGCTCTAAGTTCAGACAATGAGGGGCGATTGTGCTCAGTGAGAGGGTGCAGGGATAATGGCCTCACTTGGAATGCTGAACATCCATTCCTTGTACGGTGAGAGACTTTCATAAACACACACACACACATAAAAATACATGATTCCTTCATTATACAAATATGCAGTTGAAACATCACCATGGAATGCTAATGTTAGGAAATTGTATCATTAAATTGTGTTTCTTATAGTGTATTTCATCCCCAGGATTCCTTCAAAAAGAGTAGAAAAGCAAAAGGAAACCTTCTAACCTCTGCCACAGAACACAGGATGCCCATATAGTGCCCATCTATAAAAAGGGAAGTAAGGACAACTGGGGAATTGCAGACCAGTCAGCTTAACTTCAGTACCTGGAAACATAATGGAGCAAATAATTAAGCAACCAATTTGCAAACACCTAGAAGATAATGAGGTGATAAGTAACAGTCAACATGGATTTGTCAAGTACAAATCATGTCAAACCAACCTGATAGCTTTTGTTGACAGGGTAACGAGCCTTGTGGATGGGGGGAAGTGGTAGATGTGGTATATTTTAACTTTAGTAAGGCTTTTGGTATCATTTCATATGACCTTTTCATAAACAAACTAGGGAAATACAACCTAGATGGAAGTGAGCTATAGCTCACGAAAGCTTATACTCAAATAAATTTGTTCGTCTCCAAGGTGCCACAAGTACTCCTTTTCTTTTTGTGAATACAGACTAACACGTCTGCTACTCTGAAACCTAGATGGAGATACTATAAGGTGGGTGCATAACTGGTTGGAAAACCATTCTCAGAGAGTAGTTATCAGTGGTCCACAGTCATGCTGGAAAGGGGATAACGGGTGGGGTCCCACAAGGATCGGTTCTGGGTCCCGTTCTGTTCAATATCTTCATCAATGATTTAGATAATGGCATAGAGAGTACATTTATAAAGTTTGTGGACAATACCAAGCTGGGAGGGGTTGCAAGTGCTTTGGAGGATAGGACTAAAATGATCTGGACGACCTGGAGAAATGGTCTGAAGTAAATAGGATGAAATTCAATAAAGACAAATGCAAAGTACTCCACTTAGGAAGGAACAATCATTTGCACACATGCAAAATGGGAAATGACTGCCTAGGAAGAAGTACTGTGGAAAGAGATCTGGGGGTACTCCCTTGATGATTACTCTCTGGGAAAGGTTTTCCAACCAGTTATGCACCCACCTTACAGTACCTCCATCTAGCCTATATTTCCCTAGTTTGTTTCTGCATTACAATGGAATGCTGATAATCTGTTCTAATCTACCAAATTAAAAGCAGCCGACTGATGGAAAGAGAGGCCAGAGTGACTAATTCACAGTTTAGACACTTGCGGAGCATCTACACTGCAGCCAGGGGGGTGGGAGGGTGGGGGGGGGTGAATGGCAACTTCTGTAGACGTAGCCACTCTAGCTGTACTCCAGCTAGCTCGCTAAAAATAGAAGCGAGAAAATGGTGGTATCGGCTTCAGTGCCGGCTGCACAAGCAGAATATCCCCTGGGCAAAGGGGCACTGCGGGCAGCAGAGAGTGAGGGATGGGAAAGGGGCAGCTCTGCTGTATCATGGATACGAGGGATAGCAGAGGGTGAAGGCTGGGAAAGGGGCGGCTATACTGGAAAATGGGCATCAGGGAAAGTCAAGGTTAATGTGACACATGTTTTATGCATCCTTTCTAATGATCTCTAGATGGCAGCTGTTCATATGGAATGGCAAATAGTCAGTAATTGTTAAATCCATGACTTCAGTTAAAAAATATTGCTTAAATCATTAAGAGTCAATAATCTTGGAATTAAAAATTTAAGCCACAGTGTGTGAAGATTCTGGTCCATCCCTGTGTTAGAGCCAATTTTCCGTTTAGACATGTATCCTTCAAAGTGTTAGGCAACGGGATTTCCTCGCTGTCTGCAATAGTTTTGCCGGAGATTATTTAAAAAACAAAAAACAAAAAAAGAAACCTCTTTTTCCAAAATACAATGATGTGAGCCACAAATGTTCCACATTTGGGCATTATGAACAACAAAGCTTTGTGGACACACAATTATTCACACTGGTGATACATTGGACTGAGACCTTATGACATGGTTAGGGAACAAATTATGCTAGGAGAGGACTGGGAATAACAATCTGCTAGTTTGTTTTGCTTTCAGAAATAAGTGCATATTTGTATTCTTCTGTAAAGGCTGGAACAAACCTTTCCTTCAGGACAAGAAGCACAGTTTTGTAGTCAAGTTGCAGAATATATTGCAATACACATAACTGAAATGATTATATTGACTGTACCCAGATTGGACCGGCTAGTGTCATAAATATAAAGGGAAGGGTAATCACCTTTAAAATCCCTCCTGGCCAGAGGAAAAATCCTTTCACCTGGAAAGGGTTAAGAAGCTAAAGGTAACCTCGCTGGCACCTGACCAAAATGACCAATGAGGAGACAAGATACTTTCAAAAGCTGGAGGAGGGAGAAAAACAAAGGGTCTGGATCTGTCTGTGTGATGATGCTTTTGCCGGGGACAGAACAGGAATGGAGTCTTAGAATTTAGTAAGTAATCTAGCTAGGTATGTGATAGATTATGATTTCTTTAAATGGCTGAGAAAATTGCTGTGCTGAATAGAATGACTATTTCTGTCTGTGTGTCTTGACACTTAAGGTTTTGCGTAGAGGGATTCTCTATGTTTTGAATCAAATTACCCTGTAAGGTATTTACCATCCTGATTTTACAGAGGTGATTCTTTTTACTGTTTCTTCTATTAAAATGTTTCTTTTCAAGAACTGAATGCTTTTTTTTATTGTTCTAAGATCCAAGGGTTTGGGTCTGCGGTCACCTATGCAAATTGGTGAGGATTTTTACCAAACCTTCCCCAGAAAGTGGGGTGCCAAGGGTTGGGAGGATTCTGGGGGGAAAGACGTTTCCAAACGATGCTTTCCTAATAAAAATAAACCCAGATAAATGTTTGGTGCTGGCAGTGGAAGTCCAAGGGCAAGGGGTAAAATAGTTTGTACCTTAGGGAAGTTTTAACCTAAGCTGGCAAAAGTAAGCTTAGGAGGTTTTCGAACACATGAGTTATGAGGAGAGGCTGAGGGAACTGGGATTGTTTAGTCTACGTAAAGAAGAATGAGGGGGAATTTGGTAGCTGCTTTTAACTACCTGAAAGGTGGATCCAAAGAGGATGGATCTAGACTATTCTCAGTGATAGCAGATGACAGGACAAGGAGTAATGGTCTCAAGCTGCAGTGGGGGAGGTTTTATATTGGATATTAGGAAAAACTTTTTCACTTGGAGGGTGGTGAAACACTGGAATACGTTACCTAGGGAGGTGGTGGAATCCCCTTCCTTAGAAGTTTTTAAGGTCAGGCTTGACAAAGCCCTGGCTGGGATGATTTAGTAGGGATTGGTCCTGCTCTGGGCAGGGGGTTGGACTAGATGGCCTCCAGAGGTCCCTTCCAACTCTGATATTCTATGATTCTATGATCTGTACCCTAGAGTTCAGAGTGGGGAAGGAACCTTGACAGCTAGTGTCAACATATAACACTGTCCTCTATAGGACGGAATCTGTACTGTTCAGTTGCTTATCAAACATTCCAACAGACCAATTAGAGGCCTACAGTTCTTGTACAAGATTATCTAATTTGTACAACTGCTGTGGCACTGAAGATCAATGTAACCCTGAAACTTGTCAGGGTTTTGGGAACAAACTATTTGCATTTTATAATCCCGGGTCTCTAACCTCCATGCTTCCATGGTCTGGGCTTTTTGAAGAAGCCTAATGTAGTTAGGTGCCAAACTCTCATAGCAATTCCGTGGGAGATGGGTGTTTATTGTGTACGTTACGAGCCTTTGAAAATCTCAACCTAAATGTGTAAAACACCTTGTTGCATCTGCATTTTATTTGAGCAGCAGCCAGCACCTCTCGTTTTAGAAATGCCATTGAGATAAGGGTAACATTTTCAAAAAATCTTCAGCAAACTTCAAAAGTGACACAGGAGCCTAAATCCCATTGCCTTTCAGTGAGATTTAGGCTGGTAAGCCTTCGTAACTAAGACACTTTGGAAAATGGGATGTAGGCTCCTAAATCACTTAGACTCTTTTTAAAATGTTACCCAAACAGATTGAATGAGCTTATTGGATGGGAACTGAGTACACGTGTGCTTGCAATGAAGGTCAACAGGGGGGTTTATTGCAGAAAATGAAAGATCAGCTAATGCTCTGCTGAGATTTTAACAACTTTCTAAGGGAACTGGATGGGAATTCAGTGTCTAAATCATTTAAGTGGCTCTGAAAATCTCAGGTGTAAATTTTATTTCTAGGGTTAATGAGTTATTTCTTGACAGTCAACGTAGCATTCACGCAATAAAGACAGAGATTTGTTTTAGCATTAGAAGTTTCTTCCCTCTCCAGGACTTTCCCTTTGAGATTAGAAGTTTGACTCTACTGACATAGTGTTTGGTTTATTTTTAGACAAACTTTTCCTTGCTTGTTACGTTCCCCAGAACAGATGTGCCTTGGGAGACTGCACCTTCCCACAGAAGGATACATAATGAATCAGAAAAGACTTTCCCCACTTGGCGGAGGGTATGAGGCACAGGGCATGTTACTTGACATGACAATGGCACCTCAGTAGCTGTTCTGGGATATGACATTCTATTTACTGGGAACATGGAAGTACGTCAATGAGGTAGGGAGAGAAGATGGACTGAATAACCTGGATCCTGGTCCCTGATATTCTAAGTGAGGAGGTGACAACAGAGACTCCAGCTGCTGATAGACTCGTTTTAGAGGTAAATCCATCTTTTCCTTCCTGCTCCTTTCAGCACAAGGTTCTGGAAGAAACATAAGTTTGTCATATAACTGATTCCATGGGAATCCAAGGGGAACTGGGCAATGATCTCTCTTAAAGTCCCAGCCCAAAGCAAAATGACTGAATTTGGACAAAGAAACGACCTGCCAGGTCACTGCTATCTTAGCTACTTATCTGGCCCCCATCACCATGGTATCTGGGCACCTCACTGTAATGAATGTATCTATCCTCCCACCACCCCTGTGAGGTGCTATTATCCCTGCTTTCCAGATGGGGACCTGATGCACAGAGGGACAGATTTACAGAGGGGTTTGGCACCTAAAGATACAGAGACAGTCCTAGTGGGCATTAGGTACCACACCTACTCAGGCATCAATCCACATTTTTAGGTACCTACCGGCCTTTGTAAATTTGGCCTGACAGTCACAGAAGTCGTTTGACAAAGGAGGGAATTGAAGCAACATCTGCCAAGTCCACGGTGAGCTCTTCAAACACTGGAGCATCCTTCATTCCACTTCAAGCTTTCCTCCATGCTACACACAAGATTGTACTTTTCTTTCTGGCACAGACCTCGCTGGAGCATTGGGGGGGTTAGTGAGATGATGCGGGTACAACAGAGCTGATATTTGCTGCTGTGCTCAGTGCTAAGAGAGCAGACACTGGCTATATACAGGCTTGGCAGAATTTGATTTTATTTGTACAATTTCAACAAATATTGTTTTGTATTTTTAAGTTTCTTTGTATTTTTAACTATTTTAGTTGCAGGAAATTCAGTGGGGGGGGGTTGGGGTCAGGGTTAGGGCAATGGGGTTGCGGGGGACTCCCAGCAGTGACAACAGAGGTACAGGTGGCTCCCTACATGGCCGAGGGGTCCAAGACACTGTGGTGTAAGGTGCAGGGAAGGCGACTGCTCTGACCCAGCAAAGCAGAGATCTGTGGCCAGGGCTGCGAGGAGGAGGAGAACTATGAGCCCTGGGCCATAGCAGAGGTACACCCCCTAGTTGAAAGGTTCCATCTATGGGTAGAAGCCATCCAGCAGCAGGGTGGCCTTCCCCACTGCCAGGGACTCCTCCTCCTCCTCGCAGACCAGGCTGTGTCTCTGGGTTCTTTCCCTCCAGGACCACAGCCTGTCCTGCACCTTGCACCTGCAGGGATGGGTGTCACCGTGCTGTGAGAGCTGGGGGCACAAGGCTCCCTGCATGTCTGCGGGGCCGGTGACACCCATCCCTGCTGGAGCATGGCATGGGGGAGGCTGTGCTAATGCCGCCTGTGACCGATATATTCTGTTGTTGGATTCTGTGTCTCAGCTGACAGAGACGTTTACCCACATCTATCAATTGAAACCGAATCCTGTCGAGTCGAGCTATAAATTTCACAGAAGGCTCAGAGCATTAGCTGTCCAAATCCCATTGAAATCAAAGTGTCCCATCCTTGAAGTCAGTGGAAATTTTATCTTTGATGTCCATGACAGAAGCTCAGACTGAACAGTATTATTCCTGAGGTGTAAAATTAACTCCGTGCATAACTCTGTGCAGGGATCAGGTCCTTTCTTAGCAGTTAATAAGGATTAATAAATGTGTCTAATAAAAGATATGACCTCAACCACCTTGTCCTTATGAGGATCAGTAATGGCAAGAGAGACAGTCATCATAGAATCATAGGTCTGGAAGGGACCTCAAGAGGTCTTCTAGTCCACTCTCCTGCATTCAAGGGAGGACTTAGTATTATCTAGACGATCCCTGAAAGGTGTTTGTCTAACCTGTTCTTAAAAATCTCCGATGATGGGATTGCCTCCCTAGCAATTTATTCCAATGCTTAACTACCCTGACAGTTAGGAAGTTTTTCCTGATGTCCAACCTAAACTGCCCTTGCTGCAATTTAAACCTATTGCTGCTTGTCCTATCCTCAGAGGTTAAGAAGAACAATTTTTCTCCCTCCTCCTTGTAACAACCTTTTATGTACTTGAAACCTGTTATCATGTCCCCTCTCAGTCTTCTCTTCTCCAGACTAAACAAACCCATTTTTTTCAGTCTTCCCTCATAGGTCATGTTTTCTTGACCTTTCATCATTTTTGTTGCTCTTCCCTGGACTTTCTCCAATTTGTCCACATCTTTCCTGATATGTGGCGCCCAGAACTGGACACAATACTCCAGCTGAGGCCTAATCAACGTGGAGTAGAGTGGAAGATTTACTTCTCGTGTCTTGCTTACAACACTCCTGCTAATATATCACAGAATGATGTTTGCTTTTTTTGCAACAGTCTTACACCATTGACTCATATTTAGCTTGTGATCCACTATGACCCCAGATCCCTTTCCGCAGTACTCCTTCCTAGGCAGTCCTTTCCCATTGTGTATGTGTGCAACTGATTGTTCCTTCCTACGTGGAGTACTTTGAATTTGTCCTTCTTGAATTTCATCCTATTTACTTCAGACCATTTCTCCAGATTGTCCAGATCATTTTGAATTTAAATTCTATCCTCCAAAGCACTTGACACCCCTCCCAGCTTGGTATCATTGGCAAACTTTATAAGTGTACTCTCTATGCCATTATCTAAATCACTGATGAAGATATTGAACAAAACCAAACCCTAAACCAATCTCTGAAGGATCCCACTTGTGATGCCCTTCCAGCTTGACTGTGAACCACTCATAACTACTCTCTGGGAACTGTTTTCCAACCAGTTATGCATTCACCTTGTAGTAGCTCCATCTAGGTTGTATTTTCCTAGTTTGTTTATGAGAAAGTCATATAAGATGCCTTTTTAAAAGTTAACATATAACAAAAGCCTTATTAAAGTTAACATATACCAAATCTACCCCTTCCCTCCATCCACAAGGCTTGTTATCCTGTCAACAAAAGCTATCAGGTTGGTTTGACATGATTTGTTCTTGACAAATACATGTTGACTATTACTTATCACATCATTATCTTCTAGGTGTTTGAAAATTGGTTGCTTAATTATTTGCTCCATTATGTTTCCGGGTACTGAAGTTAAGACGACTGGTCTGTAGTTCCCCAATTTGTACTTATTCTCCTTTTTAGAGGTTGGCACTATATTTTCCCTTTTCCAGTCCTCCGGAATCTCTCCCGTCTTCCTTGACTTTTCAAATCTCATTGCTAAGGGCCCAGATATCTCCTCAGTCAGCTCCTTGAGTATGCTAAGATGTGTTTCATCAGGCCCTGGTGACTTGAAGACATCTAACTTGTCTAAGTAAATTTTAACTTGTTCTTTCCCTATTTTAGCCTCAGATCCTACCTCATTTTCACTAGTGTTCACTATGTTAGATGTCCAGTTCCTCCTAAACTTTTTTGTGAAAACAGAAACAAAAACGTTATTTAGCACTTCTGCCATTTCCGCATTTTCTATTATTGTTCATTGAGTAACGGGCCTACCCTGTCCTTGGTCTTCCTCTCACTTCTAGTGTATCTGAAGAATGTTTTCCTGTTACCTTTTATGTCTCCAGACAATTTAATCTCGTTTTGTTCTTTGGCCTTTCTCATTTTGTCCCTGAATACTTGTGTTATTTGTTTATATTCATCCTTTGTCATTTGACCTAGTTTCCACTGTTGGTAGGACTCTTTTTTGAGTTTCAGATCATTCAAGCTCTCGTGGTTAAGCCAGGGCGGTCTCTTGCCAGACTTCCTATCTTTTCTACACAGTAGGATAGTTTGCTCTTGTGCCATTAATAATGTCTTTTTGAAAAATTGCCACTTGTCTTGAACTGTTTTTCCCCTTAAACTTGCTTCCCATGGGATCTTATCTACCCACTCCCTGAGTTCGCTAACGTCTCCTTTCTTGAGATCTATTATCTTTATTGTATTGTTTCCCTCCTACCTTTACTTAGAATCATGAACTCTGTCATTTCATGATCACTTTCACCCCAGATGCCTTCCACTTTCAAATTCTCAACCAGTTCCTCTGTATTTGTCAAAATCAAATCTACAACAGTCTCACCCCTAGTAGCTTTCTCCACCTTCTGAAATAAGCAATTGTCTCCAATTTGGCAGTTTGAAAAAATGGCAGATACGACAGCCGCAAAAAGAGAGAATTAATATTTTTTAGGCAAATGTAAAGAAAAGAAGAATAAAATGTAGAGCTAATAAAAATGTCTCTTGGAATATTTTCCATCAGAAAATACCAATTCATCAAGATCAAAATGTTACATGGAAACCAATTTATTTCTACAAAATTTTGTTTGGGAAAAAAAGGTTGTTAGATATTTTTTTATAAATGAAATAAAGAACAATAACATTTCAATAATTTTAAAATATACAAATAAAATACAATAAAAATTTAAAAAGCAAGTAATCTAAAATAAAAATAATCTAGAAATAAAATTAATGATAAATGCATTTTTAAAAAGTCAAAATTGGCATGAAAACCATCATCTGAAATCATGGAATTACCCATGAAATGGAAATTTGGGTTCCTCACTGCTCTATTAATATGACAATATAACATTTCTTAAAAATTTCCAATAGAAATAATTTATGCAAGAGAGGGTAATTTTTTAGCAAAATGGGTGGATTCTAGCTTTAAAAGGAGATTGGGTAACTGTATGACCAGCAGTAACATTTCCAACACTGGGAGCTAACTGCAGGGTTTTTCAAATTTCATTCTTCCTTGCATAAGATGGTCACCTGGCTGAGTCTCTGTATGTGGAGCGTCCTACTGCAGGACTATGAACTATTGTCCTAGCGAAGGACAGGTGTTTCTGTCTGTTTAGCAGAACCTTTTCAAAGGGCGCTAACAGAGTTAGGCTGCCAATTTCCCCTGCAATTAACTTGCAGTTGGCTGCCCACCCATTGCAACTCCCAGCCCTATTTGCTTGGTTTCTTTCTGTTGCGGCTTCCCCTCAAATATAAAATTCTGACCCATTTCAGCCGTGGAATTCCAGCCTACTTTTTCTGCTTTTAGACACCAGGCAGTGATATCTGTTACTACTTGGACTGATACCTACCTAATCTGTTTCCTCTATCTGTGTTTCTGTGCGGTGGTGTCTGAGCCCCAACACCATAGTACCTGAGTGCTTGGTGCCATCTGTCAAGGTACTACACAGGTTTCCAGAGAGATTCACATTTTGTTTAACCGGCAGTCTGCTCAGATATGAAATCTGTCCCAGGGATCAAGAGAGATGGCATTTCCCCACCCCTGTCTTCTATTCTCAACTCAGCTATTTTTTCGGTAGCCAGAAGAGGGAGACAAAGAAAACAATGCTGACATTTATTGAGTGAATGTTGTTCATTTATATCACAGAGTTAATTTCTTCTCCATAGGCATGCCTCATGGTGAGCCCGGAACAGAGAAATCAAACGTCCCTCACAGAATTCATCCTCTTGGGATTTGGGACTCTCCCTGAACTGCAAATCCTTCTTTTCCTACTATTTCTCATGATCTACATTGCAACCGTGGCCGGGAACATCCTCATTGTGACCTTAGTTGTGACTCATCAGCACCTTCACACCTCCATGTACTTCTTCCTGGGAAATTTGTCCTGCTTGGAGACCTTCTACACCTCGACCTTCCTGCCCAGGATGCTGGCCAGTCTCCTGACTGAGGACAGGACTGTTTCATTTAGTGAGTGTCTCACACAATATTATTTCTTTGGTTCTCTGGCAGATACAGAATGCCTTCTCTTGTTGGTGATGTCTTAGGATCGGTATTTAGCGATATGCAATCCAATGCACTATGCAGCCCGTATGAGTGGCAGGGCCTGGATCTAGCTTGCAGGTGCTTCTTGGATAGGTGGCTTCCTAGGCAACGGCATAACAATGTTCTCAATATCACAGTTAACTTTCTGTGGCCCCAATGATATTAACCATTTCTTTTGCGATCTTATCCCCCTGATAAATCTCTCCTGTAATGATCCTCACCTGATGGAAATGTTGGCTTTCACACTCATCTTGATTTTCTCACTGCTCCCATTCCTATTTACCTTGATGTCCTACATCTGTATCATTGTGACCATCCTGAGAATCCCTTCCACCACCGGGAGACAAAAGGCCTTTTCCATCTGCTCTTTCCACCTCATTGTGGTGACCATTTTTTATGGAACTCTGCTAACTGTCTATATGTTCCCAATGACCAACACACTGAGTGACTTCAAGAAAGTTCTCTCTGTCATCTACACTGTCCTGACTCCCCTGGTCAATCCCATCATTTACAGCCTGAGAAATAAAGAGGTCAAGGAGGCCCTGATGAAAACTTGGAGAAAATGCAGCTTTTGACAATGTTAGCTGATCTGTTTCCTTAGGTTACAATGAAATTGATATAACATGGCGTGATTTGGGGTCAGTATCGAAGCCTACTAAAGTACAAGGTCACGTTTCCATTCGCTTCCATTGGTTTCTTGTCATGCTTTTGCAGAGTCACAGCCCTGGGAGAAATGGAGGTGCATAGACCTTTTAAAAACCCATGACCCCGTTCTTTTTCGGACCAATATCAGATGCCATTGGTGGGTACTACTGGGCTGGTGGGAAGCTTGAACTGGTGAGTGATCGAAGTTCAGACAATGGGGGGAGATTGTGCTCAGGGAGAGGGTGCAGGGTAAATGGATGCAGTTGGAATGCTGAGCATCCATCCCTTGTAGGGTGAGAGATACACCCAGACACATACAACACCTACATTATAAAAACACACAAAACGCCTACATTCCCATCTTTTAAAAAGGGAAGAAGGAGGATCCGGGGAACTACAGGCGAGTCAGCCTCACCTCAGGCCTTGGAAAAATCATGGAGCAGGTCCTCAAGGAAGCAATTCTGAAGTACTTTGAGGAGAGGAAAGTGATCAGGAACAGTCAGCATGGATTCACCAAGGGCAAGTCATGCATGACTAATCTAATTGCCTTCTATGATGAGATAACTGGCTCTGTGGATGAGGGGAAAACAGAGGAAGAGTTATTCCTTGACTTTAGCAAAGCTTTTGACATGGTCTCCCACAGTATTCTTGCCAGCAAGTTAAAGAAGTATGGGCTGAATGAATGGACTATGAGGTGGATAGAAAGCTGGCTAGATCGTTGGGCTCAAGTGATCAATGGCTCCATGTCTAGTTGGCAGCCGGTATCAAGCGGAATGCCCCAAGGGTCGGTCCTTGGGCCGGTTTTGTGCAATATCTTCATTAATGATCTGGAGGATGGTGTGGACTGCACCCTCGGCAAGTTTGCAGATGACACTAAACTGGGGAGAGTGGTAGATATGCTGGAGGGAAGGGATAGGATACAGAGGGCCCTAGAGAAATTAGAGGATTGGGCCAAAAGAAATCTGATGAGGTTCAACAAGGACAAGTGCAGAGTTCTGCACTTAGGACGGAAGAATCCCATGTACTGCTACAGACTATGGACCGAATGGCTTGGCAGCAGTTCTGCAGAAAAGGACTTAGGGGTTACAGTGGACAAGAAGCTGGATCTGAGTCAACAGTGTGCCCTTGTTGCCAAGAAGGCCAATGGCATTTTGGGATGTATATGTAGGGGCATTGCCAGCAGATCGAGGGACGTGATCGTTCCCCTCTATTTGACATTGGTGAGTCCTCATCTGGAGTACTGTGTCCAGTTTTGGGCCCCACACTACAAGAATGATGTGAAAAAATACTCCAAGGTCCTTCTCCTCCTCCGTTACTTCTAATTGATATGTCCGTAGCTTATAACTAAAATTCTTGTTATTAATCCCCAAATGCATGACCTTACACTTCTCACTATTAAATTTCATCCTAAATTTCATGCTCTAGGGCCAGTGCCTGAGCTGGTGTAAATTTATGTGCTCCATGCTGAGCGACACCAGCTGGGAGTCTAGCTGCTAGCGCCCACTGAGGACTAGGGCTTTTGACTGGCTTGAAAAAAAATTATATTGACTTTATGTGAGTTCACTGAAGTCTCTGTTTTTTCTTCCAGGGGGTGCCGAGTGCGCTGGTGGGCTAGTGGGTGCACTGGGGAAAGTGCGACTGGGATTCTAAAAGGAGTCAGATCTGGACCGAGAACTGGAAAGACTGTGAGTCGAGGAATTCACAAATGCTCGAGATCCAGGACCAAGAGGAGATGGTAAAGTGAAATGCACAAGGCCAGTGCCCCAGCTGGTGTGAATCAACGTAGTGCCACTAATTTTTTACTCCTTTACCACTCAGCAATTCTCGGGGAACTGGTCTATTCTTCAGTACCACAGAAGCTCTCCAGTGAGAGGCTATCATGCAGTGTGCTAGCCCCGTTGGGTCAGAATCCATTTTAGTTGCATGTTTTGGGTCTCTGATAGATCTCCTGGGGAGATGGGGGAGCGGGGGGTCTCTGTATATACAGGGGGCATAAGACCATGTGAGAGTCACCCAGATGCTTGCTTTACATGTCTGGATCAGCCTGAACAACACGTCCCACACCAGGAACTGGAGCTGGGTGGATGGCTCCCCTTTAAACCAAACACTGTGAGTGTTGCCTGAGAATTCACTGTGACAAAGATATATTTTTCTGAGAGACACAGAACTTAGAAGTCAGAATGGAGTTCTCCGCACTCTTCCTTGCTCTGACTCAGGGGTACAGTCCTTGCTGGGTGCATTCGCCCCCTGCACTGATTTGGGGTGCCATCCCAGCCAGGTGTATTCCACTGCCCCTCACTTGCACCATAGCTCATTGCAAAATCCATTCCTTCCCTCCCTCTCTATCTTCGAAGATTGGTGTTTGCCATCATGGTCAGATCAATTGCCCACTAGTGCCTTGTCTAGAGAGTGGGGCACTGTCACTGCAGGATGCACTTACTTCATGCATGTGGGAATCCAGGAATCTTGTTGCCAGGTGAACCTCCCAGAGGTGGGGAGATGCTGTTGTGCACGAGGTAGCAAGGGTGGAGTGTTGTTGTTTGCTTCCTTCAGTCAGCTGCAGGCATTGTGAGGAAAACACGCTGCCCTTGTGGGATATTTCCCAGCATCTTGGTCCAGGAGGCTGCTAACAGAGGCTGCCTCTTGTGTGCGAGCCTTTAGCCAGAGCCGGGGCAGATGCCTCCTGAGGCGGTAGATGGTTGAGCAGAGCAGCCGGCACCAGGGGAGAGGGAAGTCTGAATGCTCCGTACAGAGGGAGGGGAGGGGTACTTGTTAAGATTCAGCCTTAACCGATGTCAGGTGGGGGTTACCCAGGGTTGGGGAAGGGCAGGGCCGTCCCTAGCTATTCTGGGGCCCTACACAGCCTCCCCGCCCCCTGCGGGGGTGTGGGGGGGGCAGGCTTCCAGGCGGGGAGGCTGGCTTGGGGGGCAGGGGAGAACTGCCCCCAAGTACTCACCGGCGGCATGGCTGGGGCCAGGTTGCTGCATTTCCCGCTGCCGGGCAGTGTAGGCCCGGCCCTGCTGCAGTCCTCAGGAGAGTGAGGGTGGGGCTGGGGCAGAGCAGATGTGGGAAGATGTGGGGCTGGGGCGAAGCAGGGGTGGGGGCTTTGGGGAGGGGGTGGAGTGGGGGCGGGGCTGGGGCGGAGCAGCAAGCAGCTGCGCAGGGCACCAGGCCTGGTGCCCTACGCAGCTGCTTACTTTGCATATCAGTAGTGACGGCCTTGGGGAAGAGGTCCCAGCTCCCATCCACGCGCCTCGGCACAAACAACAGCCCTGACTCTACGGGGGTCAGAGTAACCTAGAAAAGCACCACTCTTAACAATCCCACAATGCTTTTATTTAACCCAGGCGAGCCGGGAGCAGACCCACTTTGGGATCTCTAGCAGGGGGCACACACATTCCCTCCCCCCGGCATACAGAAAAACAGCTCTCCCCACACCTGTCCTGGCTAGACTCCCATAGATTCTCTACACCGTGCCAATGCAATTCTCTCCCCTGCCTGGGTCAGTCCAGCCTCTCCAAGCTCTGCTCTGGTGCTGGCGCCTGGTTAACACCCCATTAAGGTGCATGGGGCAGCACACAATTCCCACAGCTGCCTAATGGGACTGTATGCCACTGCAGCCATGGCTCACAATCTATGCAAGACACTAGTGCAGAGTTAACCTGGGGTAAATGAAAGGTTCAGTCTATGAAAGCTGAAAATTAACTTCAGAATCACTTTGTTTCATTTTAAGTATTTTAGCAAAATGTTTCTATAAAAACCGACAAAGGAAAGCGAGAAGTAGGGTTCAAGGGGCATTTAAAGGATGCACAGGTCTTATAGGGAGAAGGAGTTTTGTGGAGACTGACTGAAGGATGGAAATATAGAAAATAAAGAGGAGAAGAGGGGACTGAGGCTGGAGAATCAGAACAAAGGACAATAGCAACGTTTAGTTCTCATGGAGTATTTCTCGTCCATCGATCTCTTTATAGGTGGGGAAGAAGAGTCACAAGGATGCCAAGTGATGCCCAAAAGTCACACAGCAGCCCAAGGCTTAGAACCCCCATATCCCAAATGCCAGTCCAGCACTCTATGCCACGATACTACACCACACTGTCCCCCATAGCCTCTGGAGACTGTTTCTGTGTGGAGTGTCTGGCGCAATGGGGCCCTGATCTCAACTGGGGCCTCTAGGCGCTACAGGAACCTGCACAAACACCAGCCTGGCTTTCACACAAACAACCCTACTGATATATCAGAAGCGAGCACCTGCATTATGCAGTATGTGACTTGCAGTAGCCTATGTGCTGAATGAACCCAGCCCTGCCAATAATCACAGCGAGCTCTTCATTGCACGGCTCTAAGCTGGAAGCTGGCAGCCAGCCCAGGAAAAACAGGCAATTCTGACATTGCAGACTTTCCAGTCGGTCTGAATCATGGCTGCTGGTTCTGCTGAATGAAGGAGCAGTGGCCATGTGGAAGGTCAGTCTCTCAGCTTTGCTGCCCTAAGACTTAATGTGGCAGCCCACTGGGAACCTGGAAATCCAGCCTGTGCCCACTAGTGGCTTGCATAGGTTGTGCAGCATGGTTGTAGCAAGATGCAGTCACCTTGGGCAGCTGTAGGAATTGTGTGCTGCCCCATGCACCTCAATGGGGAGTTAACTCCAGGATCCATTGCTTGGGGGGCCTCACCAAGCCCATCCCAGGATTGATTCAGGCTAGTGGAAGGTGGCAGTCACTGCAGGGGGCCTTTACTTCCTCCCCAGCTATTGAAAATTGAGGTCATTGGCAAGGACCAACCCATCTCCCAACAAGCTGTCATTTGGAAGAGCCTATCACCTGTTGACTCAGAGCAGTTGTCCCAGCATTTCCTGGACAAGGAGCCCTCAGTGCAGGTTCTCCCAGGTCGCATGCACCGGTGGGCGGTTCTCTCTGAATGCAGCAGCCACTGAAATTTCCTGCTGCACACCAAGGTCTCCCTCCGCATGGGGTGAGACCTGAGTCTTCTGCACACTGGCAGGGGTGGGGTGGGCGTGTTAAGATTTTGCTGCAACAGAGGGAAGTGAAGGGAAGTACAGAGAGGTATTGAATCAGGGTGTGGTCCCGTGCCACCCTTCTCCAACCCCTCTGTCCCTGCGCTGGTCCCAGACTGAATCATCGCCACTAGTGCTGGTCCCAGGAGGTAGCCTATGGAGGAGGAAGGGGTACAGAAGACTAACCAGAATAATGTGATTGTTAAGGTCTGGTCTCTGCTTAGCCATGGTGGCGGGGAGTAACATCACTGCACAGACTAGGTTCTCAGGTTTCCCAAGGGCTGCAGCATTAGGGTCCATGGCTGTAAAGTGGAGAGACTGAGTTTCCACATGGCCACTGCTCCCTCGCTCATCAGAATCCAGGGGAAAAGTAACTTAAAACTCTTACCAGTATGAGGGCCTGGCTCCAGGAACTCGAGAAGGGGGCGGAGCTTTGGGCAGAAGGATGGGGCCTCAGGCAGACGGGGCAGGGCTGGGGTAAGCCTCCCCCAGCAGCCCTTCAGTGCTGCCCAGGCCCCGCCGCCTGGCGCTCCGGCAGCGCTTTAATGTCAGCTGTTTACGGGCCTGTACCGGCAGCCACTTCTCACTGGCACGCCACACCGGCCGGTACCGGCCCACTTTCCCCTCCGCTCAGCAGAACCACCGGCTGTGAGTGGGACACGCTGGAATGTTAGCAATGCCAGAATCGCCCCTTTCTCCTGGGCTGGCTGCCCCTCACTGTAACCCACTAGACCCCATTCCCCTCCAAGAGCTGGGATAGAACCCACGAGTCCTGGCAGGGTCTCTCTCGCTAAAGAGTTAGTAACAAAGGAACAGCAGAGATGTGGTATCTGCTAGTTTTCCATAAGTCTCTCAGGGTTATCCAAGATAACTTTGGGGATCTCTGTCTTGCATCTGGAATGTTCCCTGAAAGTGTCCAAACAGCTCAGAGATACAGAACCATTCCCTGGATCCATTCTTTTAGCTGTCTTCCCCAGAAAGCAATCTGGCAAGTGTTCCTGTCAGCTCATTGCGAAGTTATTGGCCAAAACACGAGAGTTTTCAGGTGCCTAAGTAGCCCCTGGGATCATGGTGAAATTATCCTCCCCACCACCACCAAAATTGGAAATGGTGCCCCTGAGTGCACAGAACCCTACGGTGTTCCCCCAAGGGAGCTGCATTAACAGGCAACTCTGCAAGTGACCCCCATGCCTCTGCAAGTGACCCCCAGGCCTATCTATTTCCTTGGCCACATGTATCCTGTCCCTATTCTGGCGGGTAATCCAGAAAAGGAGGGAAAGAGCTCACCACCGCGACCACCTGAGGGATGTGTTGGGTTGAGATCAGCTGGTCAAAGCAGGCAATAGGGACAGAATCTGAGACTTGAAGCTCCTCGAGTGACCTCTGACCTTTCTAGACCTGCCCCTCAATCAGACACAGCGATTGTAAAGTTGAATGTGATTGTAACTAGACCCAATTTAACCCCTTCACCACACAAGACAAAGCCCGTAGGATTCATCATGAACTATTTATTGCTCCACCCCTGGCTCCCTGCAGCCACCAGCCACTTTTGAGCTTTCCCTCTTCTCTCCCAGGCTGTGCTCGCTTGATTGCAGGAGCTCAGTGGATTCTCCAGCTTTGCTCTTTCGCTTCCATTCTTCACATCTTTGGATGGCTGCATTTGCAACTGAGCAGCCTGATGGAAATACTGAGTCCTCTGTCTCGGCAGGCAGGCCCAGCAGCTAAAGCCAAAGACTCACTGAGAACAGGGGGAGGTTCGCCTGAACTGTCAGGAGTGGAGGCTTGGCCCATAGGGTAGGGTTACCATATTTGAACTTTCAAAAAAGAGGACACTCCATGAGGTGGAGGGGGAGTGGTAGCCCTGCCCCCTATCCACTCCTTCACACTTCTTGCCCCCTGACTGCCCCCCACAGAACCGCCAACCCATCCGACGCCCCCTGCTCCTTGTCCACTGGTCGCCCCTCCCAGGACCCCTGCCCCTAACCGCCCCCCAGGACCACACCCCCTATCTAAACCTTCCTTCTCCTTGTCTCCAACTGCCCCCTCCTTAGACCCCCCCCCACTAACTGCCCCCCTAGAACTCCACCCCCTACCTCTCCCCTGACAGCTCTGTCTCCTGACTGCCCCACCCCCTGTCCACAGCCCTGCCCCCTGACAGACCCCCGGGTCTCCCACACCTATCCAACCACTCCCTGTCCCCTGACTGTCCCCACCCAGAACCCCTGACATATCTAACCCCTCTTCTCCCTGCCCCTGACTGCCCCCCCAAACCGCCACCCCATCCAACCCCCCCGCTCCCTGTTCCTTGGCTGCCCCGACCCCTCTCCACACCCCCGTCCCCTGACAGCCCCCTCCAGAACCCCTGACCCATCCAACCCCTCCTGCTCCTGTCCCCTGACTGTCTCTTGGGACCCCATGCCCCTTCTCCAACCCCCCAACCCCCTTCCCATGCTGCTCAGAGCAGTGTGTCTGGTGTGTGGAGCCAGACACAGAGCCGCGCTCCCCCACGGCGCGCGCAGCCCCGCCCCCCAGAGCGCTGCCGGCGCGGCTCGCTGAGGCTGCAGGGGAGGGGGGCAGCAGGGGAGGGGCTCTGGCTGCTGGAGGCCCCGATGTTAGCGGCTCAATCCGGCCCGGCCACCCTGTCAGCCGCGCCGCGCTCTGCACAGCGAGGGAAATCCCAAACCTTTTGAGAGTTTTACCAGTTCCTCCCTGACGACTATTTAAAACCCCAAAAGCCGCACATGTCCGGGAAAACCCGGACGCATGGTAACCCTACCAAAGGGACTCCAGGATCTGCAGCTGCTGCCACCTCTATGGTGAATCCTCCAACTCAGCACCAAACAGCTCTTCCCCATTCTGCAACCTGGCCCCACGGTCTGACCGTGCAGGAGAACAGAAACCCTTTGTGACAGCAGGAGAGTCTCCTCAATGCCGCACTCTTTGCTTGGCTTCCCGCGGTCACCGGGAAACACGACTACCCTGCCCCCAGGAGTCTCTCAAGGAGCTGCCAGCGCAGTCACTGGGCACTCACTCGTAATGGTCTCGGGCAGTGGCATTGCAGAGGGAGCTGAGCAGACCGTCCCTTCTGTGACTTCCTGAATTGCTGCCAGGACTGATTCTCCTCTGCGCTAGGGAGAGTCCCAGAGGAAAAGCAGCTGTGGTGGGGGAGGGGGCAAGACAAGCACTCCCCCGAGCCCCTGACTAGCAGGCAAGCAGGAGTCTGGGAGCCAAGGGATCGGTGTGTCTTGCTGGGAGAGCAGAGCTTTTTTTTTTTTAGAAAAGAATTTATTTGTGTAACACACTTACACAAATCGCCAAAGCAGATAAAACAAAACTGTGCAACAAAACAAAAGCAAACACAATGTATAACACAGCACCCTTCAGGGGAGAGAAGTGTTCAGGCTTGCCTGGGCCCAGAGCGGCGGGGCTTCCTCGACACTCATGGTCTTCCACCCCCTCGAGTTACCTAGTGCCACGCCCAGTGTCACCAACTATTCTTCTCCTGAGAGTGCCCAACAAGATGGGCAAGGCTGTGGTATGGACCGTTTGGGGGGAGGGGGCGTGCACCCCCGTGTGAAAGGGCCCCTCCTAGGTGGTGGTGATGATAGTATCCACAGCGGCAATGGCTGGGGCTGGGGTCTCTCGCTCTTCCCCTCAATCAAAGGGTCACACGGAGGGAACCAGACAGGGTCACTGAGCAGAGAACCTCAGACAGTGCCCACCGCTCCTCGAAGGTGTCAAGGGAGTTGGTGGACAACGCCCAGACTAACTCTGCCCGGATACGTGAGTGTACTGAGGATCGGAAAATGGCCCTACAGTTGCAGGAAGCTTCATTGGACAACCTTCTCTCTCTGGTTTTATAGATGGCTGTTTTAGCTACGGCTAGGAGGAGGTTAACCAGGAGATCCCATGACTTTGTGGGGCCACGGATGGGAAGTGTGTAGATAAAAAGGTGAGGGGAAAAATGCAGCCAAAATCATAATAAAATATTCGTGAGGAGCTGGAAAAGGGACTGCAGCCTGGCACACTCTAAATATACGTGTGCCAGGGTTTCCCTCATGTTGCAAAAAGGGCAAGTATCCGGGATGGGGGTGAACTGTGTCAAAAACACACCCGTGCTCACAGCTCCATGAAGGAGCTGCCAACTGATGTCCCCGACGGGCCTCGGGACCAAGGTGGAATACAGGCTGGCCCACTGGGGCTGCTCACTCTCCAAAGGTGGCAGGAGGTCCCGCCACTTTGTATCAGGGCGGGACACCAGGGTGAGGGCGTGAAGGGTGTGAAGTGTGAGTGTGTATAGATGTTTCCTTGGCATGGTTTGTAAGCTGACCAGCTGCAGTTCATGCAGCCAGCTCACAGTGAAAGGGCGAGGGGTTTGTTGGGATCTACGGGGTAGGGGCCCAATTGAAAGGTCCAGTGGGCCTGGGGTAGAGAGTGGGCGGGGTGCGCCCTCATGCAGGGCTCAGTTGAGATAAGCCTGAGCAGCGGGGGTCAAAGCGGCCTTCATCTCCTGAAGTACGCGCCAGGGGTACGAGGTCTGGAGAGCCCCATGCACCAAGCGAGCGTCAGAGGATCCAGCCAGTCTCCCCGGTCGTAGTCCAGGAGGTCTCCGACTCTCGTGACTTCCGCCAGGACCAAACTCTGGCGCACCGAGCGGGACTCCGCCACCTGCACATGGAGCTGGGGGTTGTGTAGCAGGGGCTCCGCGAGGAGATCTGCTCCCACAGTGGCCATCGCTGACCTGGTCGTTGAAAACAGTTTCCAGGTCTGGAGGAGGTCCTGGTAGAAGACCGGCAGCCCGGAGAGGTCTCGCGGAAAACCTCTCAGACAAAAATAAAAGAGCTGTCGGTCGTATTGGAGCCCTTGGAAGCCACGTAGGAAGGCATATGCTCCATGTCGAACTACCTGCACTATAGAGGAGCCTCTGCAGGGCCTGGAGGCGGAAGACACGGACCTGAGTGTGCAGACACTTCAGGCCCTGCCCTCCTTCCTTCAAGGGTAGATGAAGAACACTAACAGGGGCCCAGTGCATTCCTGACCAAAAGAACTCCAGAATCGATGTCTGGAGGTTGGTCAGGAAACCCGGGGCCGGGACCAGGGTGTTGAGCCAGTACCAGAGTATGGACAGGACTAGTTGGTTAAGCACCAGTGCTCTCCCTCGGAGGGAGAGACATCGGAGTAGCCTCGTCCATTTCCGGAGCCGCTCTATCACCCCGCCTTCTAAATTTTGCCAGTTCTCCAGAGGAGAAGGGTGCGTGGCAGAAAGATAAACACCTAGGTAGAACAGCGGACCTGCGTTCCACCGGATAGTCTGAAGCGCTGGTGGGAGGGAGCTCACCTGTCGCCAGTCCCCCACCACCAAGCCAGAGCTCTTGACCCAGTTGACTCGGGCAGAGGAGGCTGCCGAATAGATGTCCTGGCAAGCTTCCACCCGCGCCAAGTCACCCGGGTCCTGGACCACGAGGAACACATCATCGGCGTATGCCGACAGGACCAGCCGCAGCTCCGGGTCCCGCAGCACCAACCCTGTCAACCTCCTTTGGAGGAGACAGAGGAAGGGCTCGATCGCCAGAGTGTACAGCTGGCCCAAGAGGGGGCACCCCTGCCATACTCCTCGCCCGAAGCTGACCGGTTCGGTCAGGGTCCTGTTGAGCCTAACCAGACACTCTGCAGAAGCGTACAGCACCCGGAGAAAACTCACAAACTGAGGTCCGAATCCAAAAGCCTGCAGAGTGCCCAGGAGGTACCCATGGTCCACTCTATTGAACACCTTCTCCTGATCGAGAGACAGGAGGGCGAACGACAGACCGTCTCTACGCCCTAGTTCAAAAAGGTCTCTGACAGAAATAGTTGTCAAAAATGCTGCGACCTGGGACAGTGTAGGTCTGATCTGGGTGGATCATGTCGGCCAGCACAGACCCTAGCCACAGCGAGACTGCTTTTGCTATGATTTTGTAATCCGTGCTAAGGAGTGAGACGGGACGCCAATTTCGTAAATCGCGGAGGTCCCCCTTCTTCGGCAACAAGGCGAGCACTGCTCGCCTGCATGACAGAGGGAGGACCCTGCCCTGCAAAGACTCAGCCCACACAGTGACTAAGTCTGGGCCGAGAATGTCCCAGAACGCGCGGTAGAACTCCACGGTCAGCCCGTCCATGCCCGGAGATTTATTGGTGGGCATGCGACGGAGGGCTTCCGAGAACTCGGCCAGGGTGAGAGGCAGTTCTAGTCGGTCTCGGTCGCCCGCGCTGACCATAGGAAGTTCCTCCCAGAGCACCCTGCAAGCGCCAGGATCGGTCGGATCCGGGGAGAAAAGGCTTGTGTAGAAGTCACGGGTACTCCCACACATCTCCACCAGATCCGTGAGGGGGGTGTGGTCTTCTGGTAGAAGGAAGATGACATGTTTCTTGGCCCCCCTCATTTTCTCCAGGGCATAGAAGAAGCGGGAGCCGCGATCCATCTCCCGAAGGAGGCGGATGCGGGATCGAACAAAGGCACCTCGGGCCCAATGGTCCTCGAGGGCCCGGAGAGCAGAGCTGGAGAGCAGAAAAGGGCACTGGAGGAATTGGAGAAAAGTCAGTGTGACGGCTGGGTCATGGGCAGCCAGACCTCGTGGTCAGAGGCAGAGTCCACACTCACAAGACAGGAGTCGAGAGTCAGCTGGGTCAGGACACTGGAAGAGCAGAAGCAAAAGACCAAATTGTGTTCAGAACCTCAAATCAGATGAGTCACCCTGAGTCAGGATGCCAGAAAATCAAGCATGGGGAGTGGGAGCAGGAACAGTTAACGCACAGTCCAGAGGGAGCAGGGGGAAGCTCGGGTGTTCAGACAGCTTCTTGTTCCTGCTGCTGGTTTAAGGAGGTCCTGGGGGCCGATTAGCTGCTCTGGGACTCTGCCAATAGGCCTCAGAGATGGAGCGTCAAACTGGGTCTGGACTTCCTTAGTCCTAGCTAAGCAGTTTTTCGTAGGCTTCCAGGTGGCGTCCTGGAGTGTGGCTGCTCCCAGGAACCCTGCAGACCTGGGTTAATGACCCATGGGCTATGACAGTGAGTGATCTCTCCCCACTCAAACCTTCTGCAGGAAACCAACTCCAGGATCCCGGACGCATCCTCTGAGAATAAAAAAACACAGTCATGATGACAAATAGGCTATGTAACAGGTGCCCCCTCTTTGTTGCAATAGCCTCAAGCACCCAGAAAAGTGCACGGTTCTTACCTCCAGGAGATGCCTCGGCTCTTCCATGTAAGCCTCAATGGGACCCCTGTTGCTTGGTTTGACAGGATGAGATCATCTGTGCCCACTGCTCCCTTCTCTGGGCTGGCTGCAGCACACATCTGTGTAAGAGGCTGGGCCAGAGACTGGAAGAGAGATGTTACAATCAGGGTCCAGGCACCCCAGAAGGAGAACTGAGGGTCTGAAACCAAAAGACGAAGCAATCAAATCAGCGGATCGACAGAGAAGTTTTGGACCGTACAGGGACATGAAAGAAGTTCTGTTAGGAAAGCTGAGATGATAGTCTGGAAACTGCTAAGGCAAAGATTGTGACTTGTTAAGATTCGGTTTTAGTCACTGCAAAGTGTGTTGTGTTTTGTTTGTCTGTTTGAAATTTGTCTCTTTCTCTTGCTTAATATCACTTAAATCTCTTCTTTGTTACTGTGCTTCCCAAACCAGCTCAGTGTTGTGTGTTTGAGTGAAGTGTGAGTCTCCAGCCTGCCTAACAGGCTGAGCTGTGCCCTGTCTCTTTGAAGGTAGTGAATAATTTCTGAGTTGTGCTGGGCCCAGTGTCCAAGGGCAGTTCACCAGACACTGACCCATAGGCACTTCCCAGAGAAGAGGCTACACAGGGCTCCAGACACAGCCAGCAGGATCCCTCCCACAAGCTGGGCCATGTCCTTCCCCATGTCCTTCCCCAGCCCCACAGCTTCCTCCTCACCCCAGCCTCAGGAACCCCTCCCATCTCCCTGCTCTCCCCACCCACTCTCCAATACCAGGCTCTTTCCAGAATGGAAGCAGGTTTGTACCAGAGTTTCCTCACCGCTACATCCTGGCCAGGCCTCATGTCACAGCTTTCTAGCTGGGCTAGCAACCCTGCTGAGACTCACTCTTGCAGTTTGTTGGCTGGGAACTCAGCCCTCCAACCAGGTGACTGTCCTTTAGTCCACTCCTTCCTGGGTCGTGCTCCTTCCAAACAAAGTCCCAAAATGTCTTGAACAGCAACAAGGCCTTCCACCCTCGTGGGCAACTCTTCCTCAGCGTGATTTTGGCTCGGCCTCCCCTTCTTGGGTTTCTGTGGTCTTCTATGTCCCCTTCCTTAGGGATGGTGAGAGAACCCAGTCCTACCCTGGACTCCAGGTTTTGGCCCAACGCCGTCTACTGAACAGATCGATCTGCTTCTGTACTTTTGCTGCTGTTTTCCCTTGTTTCCTCTCAGGTGGAGCTCACTTGGTCATCAATTTGGCCTAGCTGCAGGCTTGGCAGCCACAGGCCAAGCCACCCTGTTAGATACCCTCCTCCTTCAAATCCGATCCAACCCGGCTGACAGGTTTGTTGAGGGGATGGTGAAACCCCATTGCTGATCAGAAGGAGGTCAGAGTCCGTTCTCTAGGATCTGAAGGTTCATTTATCCTGCTGCGGGAAGTGGAGCTGGAGAGCGGAGATGTTATGTGAATGAGACTGCATGATGCAGTTAGAGACTGAGGGACAGGAGCCTCTTCTCAGAAATGCTCCCAGCCAGGCTAAGCTGCAGGGATCCCATTTCTCCCCCAAGAGACCCATATGCCCAAAGAAGTCAATGGCTCTTACCTCCATGAGGGAGCGGGGTCTTCCCTCTCAGCCTTTTTGAGAACTAGCACTGCTTGGTTTCCTAGGACAAGGTGACCTGTCCCCACTGTTCCCTGAGGTGGGGCCAAAGAAAGAATAAAGGGCAGGAGATGAAGCTAGCCCTGAGCCTCTGTCCCATTCTCACCACCTCAAATGTGGAGCTTCCTGAGCTTCAGTTGGGCAGACAGTCTGTAGCCCTGACCCAAAGGTCCTTTTGCGCCATATGGGGCGGGAAGATCTCTGCCTGGGAGCAAGGGGAATGGGATGGGGGTCAGATCAAGGAAAGAGGGGAGGGGTATGGGTGTGAGGGAAAGAGCTCCTGCCCCACATGAAGGAATTTGGGGGACCGAGAGAAGGACCCAGCTCCACAGAGAGGGGAGAGAGTTTTTGTGAGTTCCAGGGGCCTCCATTTCCGCTTCCACTAGCCCCGCATTTGCAGTGAGACAGAGCAGTACCTGCAGCAGGGAGCGGGACTTGCTGAACAGGGAGACGAACCTTTAAGAGCATCAGATGAGCCACAGCCCTTGCAGCACCTCGGGCATCTGGCGCAACTGCTGGATGATGTGGAGCTGGCACATGACCTTGGCTGTGACATCCTCGTGCTGCAGGGGAACGAGAACATGTCAGAGACTGAGACACTCCCCAGGAATCAGGGAGGATTAAGGGCACCTGGAACCAGCGCCATCATTTCCACCCAGCAGCTGCTCATATCAGAGTGGTGGATTCGCCCTCCTGATCCCCAGGATGGAGGCTTGCTGTCCTCTCTAGTGACCTCCAGTGCCAACCCCCCTCCTTGTAGGGTGAGCTCCTGCCACCTCCCCATCCGTGCCCCTGACAGCTCTTCCACCTCCAACCCAGCTGTGGACACCGCTCAAGTTCGTAGAACCCTCTCCTCCACCCCTACCTCCATCCCCACCCAGATAGGGCAGGGAGGGGGCTCTAGCAGGGTGGCGGGGGGCAGGAGGGATTCTGGCAACAGTGAAGTGGGATGGGGAGAGCTTGAGACCTTTCCCCAAGTCACCCCAATGACAAAAGCTGAAGCCACAGGATGGCAGCCCCAGTGAACGGGGCAGGTCAGCAGCCCCTGCTGACTGAATCCTCCCAATCTCTCGAGAGCGGGTCCAGCCCTACCAGCAGCAAGACCAGCTTCCCATGCTCATGTGCCTCAGCCCTTCCTGGTCAGTCACCATCACCAGTCAGTCCTTGGCCTCCCAGGCTGCCAAGGATGGGAGCAACTCCAGATGGTGGCTCGGGTGACATGGACACTAGGCCATGGGGAAATGGGTGCAGCTCTATGGGGCAGGAAAGGTTCACAGAGGGCACTTAGGGGACTCTCGTGCCATTCCCAGGAGTGATAGCAGAGCACCACATCCTAAGAACAGAAGTCCATGAAGTCCAGAAGTCCCCACTAGGCTCCTTGCTCTCAGGCCTGCGAATGGCGATAGGATGGGAATGAGGCCCTGGGCCCCACCCCAAGCTCCTGAGTCTATTGCAGCTGCTTACCGTGACCCCCATCAGTTGCTGGGCTTCCCCCAGGAGAGAGTAGACTAGCACCAGCCCAGCCTGGCTAACACGCAGCAGGGGGTCGTGGATGGCCAGCACTGCTGTCCGCAGGAAGGATCTTTTCTGCCCAACAGAGAAGAATTTTCCAAAGACCTAGAACCAAGAGGACACGTGGCTCGAGCAGATTGCCCAGAGCCAGCCTCCAAGTCCTGGCCGCACAATGGCATCACCGCCCAGTGCCCCAAGGGGTGGGTAAGAGAGCTACTGCAGCAAAGGCAGTTCATTCCCCAGGAGGCTTTCAGGGTCCCAGGGAAGCCCCTTTATTAAAAGGTCGCAGATCCTTAGGGACCAAAGCCTCCAGTGGCTCTTTCTGGAGGGCAATTTATCGCAGGGGCCACTCTAATGTGTGTGAGCAGGCCCACTCTGCTGTGCAGGGCACAGAGATGACAGGGGACTTTGTGTTGCTTCCAGCAGAGAGATCTCCTGCACCTCAGTGGCTAGAGGAGTGTGCTTTTGTTTGGGCAAGTGGTGCGGGGTTGGAGCTGACAGACCAAAGGTCTCTTCCCCCCAGCTTAGTGATTTCTCTCGTCGCTGGGTATGGCCTCTGCAGCTCCTTGGTTTCTTCCAAGGGGAATCCAATCTGCAACATAACAAGGATAAGGAGACTCATGTCCCAGTCCCCATCACAGACACTCCTTGGAGACTTTTCTTCTGCTGCAGCAATTCAGCTTGTGGGAGGTGGGACAAGCTCACACAGTCTCTCTTACGGGGCATCTGTAGAGCAGCATTCTGTAGATACCCTTGTCGGTCCAGGAGCCACCTCTTCCCGCCCCTGCTCAGACCCCTCCCTTTTCTTCCTTCCTTGGCACCCTGAGACACACACTACCCCTGCTGCACTCTGCAGCCCAGCTGAAGTGTGAGAGTGTCTGGGCCTGGATTTTGTGCAGCACCCCTGGTGCAACAGAACAGCTGGAACTCAATGCTCCCAGCCACGCTCTGCAGTGTCGCAGCTCGGCCCTGTTAGGGGCAGGGCTGAGGCATATCAGGGGCAGAGTAGGAAGTGAGAGGGAGCAGGATATGCACAGCTGCGGTGTGTGCCTGAGAGCACCCCGTCTGTGCTCCTTCCCACTACGGCACCGTTTCCTCCCTACGTGAGATCCCCAGGATCTGACTAAGGGCTTGTCTAAATGGAGAGTCAGATCGTAGCAAGCTGGGGGGTGAATCTACAGCGCACTAGCCTGCCACATACTAACACGCTAGGTGGACCCTGCTCCAGTGCACGAAACGTTCCCAAGTGCTCATTGACCTACCCCCATTTCAAACAGCGCTCGGGCAAAGGCCACTAGGGGACTTTTGGTGCTTGACAGCGGGGTCCGTGTGGCCCCTTACTGCACAGCAACCTACAGCATGGTAGATTTCCACCCCAGCTTGCCACGCACTAACTCCCGGTGTGGACTTAATACGGCGACTTAATAACCCCACCTCCACAAGCGGCGTAGAGTCAAGGTCGATGTAGTTACTGTCAATGTAAACACTGCATTGCTTACGTCGACTGTTACTGGCTTTCAGTAGCCTTCCCGCAATGCCCCACACTGACGGTGCAATCCGTGCACATGCTGCTGGTGAGATCATGCACCGCCGACACAAGGAGCAAAGTGCAAACACGCACAAGTGATGTAATTACTGCGGCGGCTGTATGCTGATGTCAGTTAGGTCGACTTAATTTTGTAGTGTAGACATGTCCTGAGTTAGAGAAAAATGAGTTCCTTAGGATTTGGCTCCGTAGAAGTTATTCTTTGCTGACCGTCTGGGCTAGATTGCCTATTCCGGGATAAGTTAACAGGAGTGTTGTATGTAAGACCTGGGAGGTAATTTTTCTGCTCTACTCGGCACTGGTGAGGCCTCAGCTGGAGTAGTGTGTCCAGTTCTGGGCGCTGCACTTTAAGAGGGATGTGGAAAAATTAGACACAGTCCAGAGGAGAGCAACAAAAATGATAAAGAGCTTTAGAAAACCTGACCTGTGAGGAAAGGTAGAAAAAATCGGGCCTATTTAGTCCAGAGAAGAGAAGGGTAGGGGGGCTGTGATAACAGGCTTCAGAGCTGTACCAGGTTGTTAGAAAGAGGGTGATGATCCATTGTTCTCCATGTGCACCAAGGGTAGGACAAGGAGGAAACTACAACAAAACATGCCGAGGAGTGGGGAGGAGCACTGTGGAATCACAGAGCAACTGTGTGGCCCAGTGGAGAAACCACTGGATTGAGACTATTCCCAGCTCTGTGACTGGCCTCTTGGATGGACGTGGGCAACTCACCTCACCTCTCGGTGCCTCAGTTTTCCATCTGTAAAATGGGGATAATGATGTCAAGCTCTTGGCGATCTGCTGATGAAAAGCACAATATAAAAACTAGGTCTTTTGATTATTACCGAGCCACAGTAGCACATCAATTGCAAACCTAGGTGAGAACGACAGCTGTCTAAACAGCTAGTAACTCCCACCAACAAACATTGCTCCTTCTGTTTAAAAAACTAGGAAATAAAATGTCACAAAAAACCTTTGTTAATGCAGAGTTAAGGTGCCCGGTGATAGCTAGGGCCCTTCCCAAAGGCTGAGTTCAGCAAAAGTCTGACTTCTGAGAACCAGGAAATACAGAGGGAAGATAAATGCCCACACAACCTTAACACTGCCCTATTTGTGCGAAACCCCAAAATACCCACACCACACACTCCCACTCTACCATGTCACTGCAGTGGGCAGGCGCTCCCTGCCCTGGCCCTATGTCCAAACACTGATCCCACTCCCCCAACAGAATACCACACTTGTAAAGTGTAACAGCCACTTCACACCCTTTTCCAGCCCCTGAGTTGCTGAAGACACGGGAGAGTATTGTCACACTTTTCAAGACCACCTGGCTCACTCATGCCATCCCTGATGACAGGGGAAGAAGAGCTCTCAGGCTGTCTGGAGTGGCTGAAGAGCACGGGTACCAACCTCAGGGCAGACAGTTCAGAAGCAGGGCACAACCCCCACATTGGCTGTGAGTTCTAGACTTAGATTTCACCAACCAAGTATCAAGTGGGAACTCCTTAAGAACTATAACAACCTTAACGTGGAGTCACAGACAGTCCCCTTGGGCACTCCAGTCTGTCTTGCCACCCAGGTGAGCCTGCCTTTGCAATAGATGGCCCCTTACACCAAAAATCACAATATTCAGGTTAAACCCAGTCCCAAAGGACCAGTCACTTACCCCAGGTCAGTTGCACTTTAGATATTACACCAAAGATGATGCTTGTAGCCGATCCTACAGTAAACTACCTAAGGATTTATTAGCTAAGAAAAACAAACATATCTATTCAGGGGACACCATCACAGGGCCTAATCACATCAGCCACACTATCAAAGGCTCGTTCACTTTCACATCTACCAATGTGATATATGCCATCATGTGCCAGCAATGCCCCTCTGCCATGTACCTTGGCCAAACTGGACAGTCTCTACGTAAAATAATAAATGGACACAAATCAGATGTCAAGCATGATAACATTCAAAAACCAGTCGGAGAACACTTTAATCTCTTTGGTCACTCGATTACAGACCTAAAAGTGGCAATTCTTCAACAAAAAAACTTCAAAAACAGACTCCAATGAGAGACTGCTGAATTGGAATTAATATGCAAATTGGATACAATTAACTTAGGCTTGAATAAAGACTGGGAGTGGATGGGTCATTACACAAAGTAAAGCTATTTCCCCATGTTTATTCCCCCCCCACACACACACACTGTTCCTCACACATTCTTGTCAACTGCTGGAAATGGCGCACCTTGATTATCACTACAAAATGTTTCCCTCCCCCGCCTCCCCCCCTGCATCCCCCCCGACCCCGTTCTCCTGCTGGTAATAGCTCACCTTACCTGATCACTCTTGTTACAGTGTGTGTGGTAACACCCATTGTTTCATGTTCTCTGTGTATATAAAATCTCCCCACTGTATTTTCCACTGAATGCATCCAATGAAGTGATCTGTAGCTCACGAAAGCTTATGCTCAAATAAATTTGTTAGTCTCTAAGGTGCCACAAGTATTCCTTTTCTTTCTACAAGGGAAGAGGCAATTCTTGATTTAGTCCCTAGTGGAGCACAAGATCTGGTCCAGGAGGGTGAATATAGATGAACTGCTCAGTAACAGTGACCATAATGTAATTAAATATAAACATCCTTGTAGGGGAAAACCCCCACAGTAGCATTTAACCTCAAAAAAAGAGAACTACACATAAATAAGGAGGCTAGTTAAATGAAATTAAAAGGAACAGTCACAAGGGTGAAATGCCTGCAAACTGCATGGAGAGTATTTAAAAACACCATAATAGAGGCTCAAACTAAATTTACCCCCTGCCCCTCAAAGGAAAAGTAAAGAACACCAGAAAAATGGCTAACAGCAAAGTAAAAAAGGCAGTTAGAGACAAAAAGATATCTTTTTACAAATTGGAAGTCAAATACTACTGAGGAAAATAGAAAGGAGCATAAACTCTGGCAAGTCAAGCATAGTAGTATAAGTAAGTGAGGCTAAGAAAGAATCTGAAGAACAACGAGATAAGGACACAAAAACTAACAGCAATTGTTTTAAGTACATCAGAAGCAGGAAGCCTGACAAACAGTCAGTGGGGCCACTGGACAATCAAGGTGAGAAAGGAGCACTCAAGGAAAACAAGGCCATTGTGGAGAAGCTAAACAAATTCTTTGCATCAGTCTTTACTGCAGAGGGTGTGAGGGAGCTTCCCACACCTATGCCATTCTTTTTAGGTGACAAATCTGAGGAACCTCCCAGATTGAGATGTCAATAGAGGAGGTTTTGGACCAAATTGATAAATTAAACAGTAATAAGTCATCAGCACCAGATGGTATTCACCCAGGAATTCTGAAGAAACTTATATGAAATTGCAGAACTAGTAACTGTGGTATGTAACCTAGCACTTAAATCAATCTCTGTACCAGATGAATGGAGGGTAACTAATGTAACACCGATTTTTAAAAAAGGCTTCAGAGGCAATCCTGGCAATTACAGGCTGGGAAGCCTAACTTCAGTACCAGGCAAATTGGTTGAAACTATAGTCAAGAACAGAATGATCAGACACACAGATGAACACAACGTGTTGGGGGAAGAACCAACACAGCTTTTGTAAAGGGATATCATGCTCCCCCCAATCTATTTGAATTCTTCGTGGGTGTCAACAAACATGTGGAAAAGGGTGATCCAGTGGATATAGTGGACTTGGACTGTCAGAAAGGCTTTGACAAGGTCCCTCACCAAAGGCTCTCAAAAAAAGCAAGCAGAGAGGGGATAAGAGGGAAGGTCCTCCCATGGATCAGTAACTGGTTAAAAAGATAGGAAACAACGGGTAGGAATAAAAGTCAATTTTCACAATGGGGAGATGTAAATTATGGTGTCTCCCAAAGATCTGTACTGGGACCAGTGTTGCTCAACATATTCATAAATGATCTGGGAAAAGGGGTAAATAGTGAAGTGGCAACATTTGCAGATGAGAGAAAATTACTCAAGAAAGTTAAGTCTAAAGCTTGGAAGGTGCATAGGAATCTGCCCCCAGAAAAGTCTGGAGAAGCAGCTGATAAATAGTTGAGAAACTGAAGGGCAAGGTCCCTGAAAAAACAATGAGTTCTCAGAGAGAGAGAGAAAGACAGGAAGCGAGAAGGTGAGGGACAGACAGAGGATGAGTAACAAAGGAGATCTCACAAAATTGGGTGATTGGACAACAAAATGGCAGATGAAATTAATATTGATAAGTGCAAAGCAGTGCACACTGGAAACTATAATGCCAATGATGCATACAAAGTGATGGGGTCTAAATTAGCTGGCACCACTGAAGAAAGATCTTGGAGTTATTGTGGATAGTGCCCTGAAAACATCTGCTCCACGTGCAGCGGCAGTCAAAAAAGCGAACGACGTTAGGAACCTTTAGGAAAATGGTAGATAATAAGCCAGTAAATATCTTACTGCCTCTCTATAAATCCATGGTACACCCACACCTTGAATACTGCATGCAGATGTGGTCGCCCCCTCTCAAAAAAGATATATTGGAATTGGAAAAGGTGCAGAGAAGGGCAACAAAAATGATGAGGGGCGTGGAACAGCTTCCGTATGAGGAGAGATTAAAAAGACTGGGACTGTTCAGCTTGGAAAAGAGACGACTAAGGGGGGATAGGAGAGAGGTCTATAAAACTACGACTGTTGTGGAGGAAGTGAGTAAGGAAGTGTTATTTATCCCTTCACATAAAACAAGAACCAGGGGCCACCCAATGAAATTAATAGGCAGCAGGTTTAACACACACATACGGAAGTTCTTCTTCACACAATGCACAGTCAAGCTGTAGAACTCGTTGCCAGGGGATGTTGTGAAGGCCAAAAGTATAACTGGATTAAAAAAAGAATTAGATCAGTTTATGGAGGACAGGTCTATCCATAGCTGTTAGCCAAGATGGTCAGGGACACAACCCCCATGCTCTTGGTGTTCCTAAACCTCTGACTGTCAGAAGCAGGGACTGGATGACAGGGGATGGATCAGTCAATAATTTCCCTGTTCTGTTCATTCCCTCTGAAGCATCTGACACCGGCCACTGCCAGAGACAGGACACTGGGCTAGATGGACCATTAGTCTGACTCAGAGTGGCCATTCTTGTGATGTTACACTGTTTTAAAAAGTAACACAGCATCAATTCTCCTATGGAGGGAACCCAGAGGATCACCGGCAGCAGTCCCAAGGGAGATCCCAACAGCAGCGGCAAGGGCCAGGGGCTGGCTGCTTTCCCTGATAAATACTGCAAGAATCCAGAGCAGGAGACAGTAAGGGTTTGTGTGATGCCAACAATCAACCCAGGCAGCGAGAGATGCCGATCCCAGCAGCCACAGGCAGGTGTCTGCCCACAGACTGGGACAAGAAGGCTGACTAACACCAGACCCAGTCACTGGCGATGGGGAGCTCACTGCTTCATGCGAAGGTTTGAAGGTAAGTGTCACTAGCCTCGGGGCAAATCCTCAGGTCCTTGTTCATATGCAGCCCTTGCTCTGAGACACCCCCCTTGGACAGTGTCCTCACACGCTGGGAGCTCTGCCAGAGTAAGGACTTCAGAGTCAGTTGCTTTGTGGTTCACAGCTAGAAAAACTGATGAATCAGAACAGAGATCCAGCTATCATCTCTGCCCTTACACATCCCTCTGTCTGTCCTCCCCTCACCCTCTTGCTCGCTGGCTGGCTTTGCCCATCTCTCTCTCCCTGACAAATCATTGTTTTCTCAGGGACCTTGGCCTTCAGTTTCTCAGCTACTTAACAGCTGCCTCTCCAGACTTTTCTGGGAGGCAGATACCTATGCACCATCCCAGCCCAATCCTCAGATGCTTTCTGTCTCATGCTGAGTATTTCCTCCCTGCATTTCTGTGGGATTTGAGGGCCCTCAGCATTTCTTGGGCAGTATTGAGCACCCCACCGAAAAAGGGTGTACGTTAGAAATGAACTGAATGGAGACTGGATTCCTTACAGATTAGGAAACTTTGCTCAAGCATTTACTGCTCTACCTTAATTTTTTCCAGAGGATGGGTACTACAGCGTTTAGGGTACCAGCCTGTGAGTTAGAAGACCTGGGGTCTCTTCTCTGATCAGCCGCAGCCTCTTTGTATGACCTTGGATAGTCACTCAGTCAATAATTAATATTTAACATTAATCAATAATAGCTGGCAATTCATTATAAGCAGTTTCAGTGTTTTGTACTGGTCACTAATGGAATATGAATGAGAGGAATCTGAGTATGCATCTACTCCAAGGGGCGGTTTCATCTGTGCCTTGGGCACTTCCATTGGCAGAGTCACTTTCCCATCTGTGCTGTTGGTCATTGTCACTCCCTCATCGCAGGCACTGACCTGGTGCAATCTCATTCCTGCCCTTCTCTGGGGAAGCTCATGTGTCTGACCCTCGCCCCCATCACATTGTTAAGCTGGAGCTCAGACTACAGTGGACAAGTAACTCATCTTCAGCTCCCAGCATGATGCTGCGGGGCAAGGGCTGATGCGATCCACCATTTACACTAGTTTAATCTTGCAAGTGACCTGTGCCCCATGCTGCAGAGGAAGGCGAAACCCCCCCAGGGTCTCTGCCAATCTGACCTGAGGAAAAATTCCTTCCCAACCCCAAATATAGCAATCAGTTAGATTCTGAGCATGTGGGCTAAACTCACCAAGCAGATACCTGTGAAAGAATTCTCTGTAGTAACTCAGAGCCCTCCCCATCTCGCACCCCATCACCAGCCACTGGAGATATTTGGTGTTATCAGTTGCAGATCGGCTACATGCTATTGTATTCAATCTCATCATACCATTCCCTCCATAAACTTGTCAAGCTCAGTCTTGAAGCCAGTTAAGTTTTTTGCCACCACTGCTCCCCTTGGAAGGCTATTCCAGAACTTCACTCTTGTGATAGTTAGAAACCTTAATCTCATTTCAAGCATAATCTTCTTGATGGCCAGTTTGTATCCATTTGTTCTTGTGTCCACATTGGCACTTAATTTAAATAACTCCTCTCCCTCCTTGGTGTTTATCCCTCTAATGTATTTGTAGAGAGCAATCATATCTCCCCTCAGCGTTCTTTTGGTTAGGCTAAACTAGCTAAGCTCTTTGAGTCTCCTCTCATAAGATAGGTTTTCTATTCCTTGGATCATCCTAGTAGTCCATCTCTGCACCTGTTCCAGTTTGAATTCATCTTTCTTAAACATGGGAGACCAGAACTGCATACTGTATTCCTGATGAGGTCTCACCAGTGCCTTGTATGATGGTTCTTCCCTCTCTCTACTGGAAATACCTCACCTGATGCATCCTAGGACTGCATTAGTCTTTTTCACGGCCGCATCACATTAGCAGCTCATGGTCATCCTGTGATCAACCAATACACCCAGGTCTTTCTCCTCCTCTGTCGCTTCCAACTGATACATCCCCAGTTTACAGCAAAAATTCTTGTTAGTTCCTAAATGCATGACCTTGCACTTTGCACTATTAAATTTCATCCCATTTTGAGTACTCCAGTTTTCAAGGTCATCCAGATCTTCTTATTTGATATTCTGGTCTTCCTCCGCATTGGCAATACCTCCCAACTTTGTGTCATCCGCAAATTTTATTAGCACACTCCCACTTTTTGTGCCAAGGTCAGGAATAAAAATGTTTAATAAGATTGGTCCCAAGACCGATCCTGGATGAACTCCACTAGTAACCTCCCTCCAGCCTGACAGTTCACCTTTCAGTATGACCCATTGTAGTCTCCCCTTTAACCAGTTCCTTCTTCACCTTTCAATTCTCATATTAATCCCGATCTTCTCCAGTTTAACTAATAATTTCCCATGTGGAACTGTATCAAATGCTTTACTGAAATCCAGGTAGGTTAAATCTACTGCAATTCCTTTGTCTAGAAAATCAGTTATCTTCTCAAAGAAAGAGATCAGGTTGGTCTGGCACAATTTACCTTTTGTAAAACCACGTTTATTTTATCCCAATTACTGTTTACCTCTATGTCCTTAAGTACTTTCTCTTTCAAAATTTGTTCTAAGACCTTGCATACAATTGAGGCCAAATTAACAAATCTGTAGTTTCCTGGCTCACTTTCCCCCCCTTGTTTAAATATAGGCAGTATATCTGCAATTCTCCAATCCTAGGATATGATCCCCAAGTTTACAGGTTCATTAAATCCTTGCTATTGGGCTTGCAATTTCATGTGCCAATTCCCTTAATATTCTTGGATGGAGATTATCCAGGGGCCCCGATTTAGTCCCATTAAACTGTTTGAGTTTAGCTTCCACCTTGGACATGGTAATTTCGACTTCCATATCCTCGTTCCCATTAGCCACCCTGCCACTACCCCTAAGCTCTTCATTAGCCTCATTAAAAACTGAGGCAAAGTATTTGTTTAGGTGTTAGGCCATGCCTAGATTATCTTTTATCTCCACCCTCAGTGTTTAGTGGTCCCATTTATTCTTTCCTTGTTTTCTTCTTATTTATATGGCTATAAGAACCTTTTACTATTGGTCTTAATTTCCTTTGCAAAGTCCAACTCCGCTTGCCTTTTGCCATGTTCAGTTTATCCCAACACTTTCTGACCTCCATGAGGTAGCTTTCTTTGCTGAAGCATCCCATCTTCCATTCCTTGCAGGCTTTCTGCTTTCTCTTAATCACCTGTTTGAGAAGCTTGCTCATCTGGGCTGGTCTGCAACCCTTCCTTATGAATTTTTTCCCCTTGCTTCGGATGCTGGCTTCAGATAGCTTCTGCTACTTCTACCAAGTAATTCCAAGCCTCCTCCACATTAAGATCCTGAAGTTCTTCGTGCCAGTCCACTTCCCAAATAATTCCCTTATTTTTTTTAAGTTAGCCCTTTTGAAATCAAACACCCTAGTTGCAGATCGAGTTTTGTTTATCCTTCCATTTAGTTGAAACTCAATTAGCTCATGATCACTCGAACCAAGGTTGTCCCCTACAACCAGTTCTTCTATGAGGTCCTCATTGCTCACCCATACCAAATCTCAAATGGCATCACCTCTTCTTGGTTCAGCAACTATTTGGTGAAGAAATCTGTCAGCAATCACATCCAGGAAAACCTGGGCCCTACTATTATTAGTTTCAGAGTGGTAGCCATGTTGCTCTGTATCAGCAAAAACAATGAGGAGTCCCTGTGGCACCTTAGAGACTAACACATTTATTTGGGCTTAAGCTTTCATGGACTAAAACCCACTTCATCAGATGCATGGAGTGAAAAATAGAGTACGCAGAATATATATTCTAGCACATGAAAAGATAGGAGTTGCCTTACCAAGTGGGGGATCAGTGCTAACAAGCCAATTCAATTAAGGTGGAAGTGGCCTATTCTCAATAGTTGACAAGAAGGGAAGGAAAATTACTGTTGTCGTGCCAACAAGGCCAATGCAATCAAGGTGGCCCATTTCCAACAGTTGACAAGAAGGTGTGAGTATCAGCAGAGGGAAAATTACTTTTTGTAGCACTTGTCCTCCAATCTATATGTGGGAAATCAAAGTCTCCCTTAATCACACAATTCACAGTAGTATTTGTTTCATTACAAACATTAACAAGAGGTCTCTATCCATATTGGATCCTGGTGGTCTGTAGCAGACTCCAAGATTATCCTGGGAGAACCTCCAGAAGCTTTCTTCCCCAAAGTGATTTTAGCCGAAACAGACTCTGTCTTATCGATTCCATCACTTCTAATTTCTTTAGTCTACCTCATCATTAATATACAATGCTGCTCCACCACCTTTGCCTTTATTTCTGTCTTTCCTGAACAGCACCCACCCATCAATACCTGTACTGAAGTCATGATTATTACTCTACCATGTTTCTGTTATCCCTATAATATCTGGTTTCACTTCCAGCACCAGTAGTTCTAGTTTACCCATTTTGTCACCCAGGCTCCTTGCGTTGGTGTACAAACATCTTATCTGTTGCTGCTTGGCTTCGCCCACATTCCTTGCCTGATCGGGTACAGTTATTCTTCTTCCAGTGTCACCTATCCTTCCAGTGTCCCTATCCTTCCTCTTAATGTCCATTCTATGACCCACTGTGGCTCCTTTCTCCATTGCTGTATCCTTTCTGACTTGATTTTCCGCCCTCTCAATCTTAGAATCAGGCTTGGAGATTACTTGATCATCTCCCCTAAGTTTCTAGTTTAAAGCTCTTTTAATCAGTTGTGCCAACCTCCATCCCCAAATGGTCCCTTTTGGTCTTAAATCTAAGAATCAATTAATGAAAAAAGTTGGGGTATGGGGCAGAAGAGGGGCAAGTTAACTGGGTGACAGCTCTTTGGGGTGTGGGGAATCTCTCTGAAGAGAAGAAGTTTCTCTGTTGTGAGAGAATATAAACCCAGCTCTCAGTTTGCAGTGGGAACTCTTATGGGATCAAAAGATGGAAATCTATCTAATTTCATGGTCCAGCCAAATCTTTCGATGTTCATTACTTTTCACGATCACAGGATGCAGCTCATGGAGAAAGGAGATGTGGAAAATCAAACAGATGTGACAGAATTCATCCTCCTGGGCTTTGGGGATCTCCCTGAACTGCAGATCCTTCTCTTTCTGGTTTTCCTAGTGATCTATATTGGGACAATGGCAGGGAACTTCCTCATCATTGCTCTAGTTGTGACTGATCAGCACCTTCACACCCCCATGTACTTCTTCCTGGGGAACTTGTCCTGCCTGGAGACCTGCTACACGTCTGCCTTCCTGCCGAGGATGCTGGCCAGTCTCCTGACTGGGGACAGAACCATTTCTGTGGGGGGCTGCATGACACAGTTTTTTTTCTTTTGTTTTCTAACAACTACAGAGTGTTCTCTCCTGGCAGTGATGTCTTATGATCGGTATTTAGCCATATGCAAACCACTACACTATGGAACCTGTATGAATGGCAAGTTGTGCCTCCAGCTAGCAGCTGGGTGTTGGATAAGTGGATTTCTACTTTGTACAATCATGATCTGTTTTATGTCACAATTAATTTTCTGTGGCCCCAATGTAATGGACCATTTCTTCTGTGATCTCATCCCAATGCTAAAGCTCTCCTGCAGTGACACCAGCCAGATCATGCTGGTTCTTTACATATTTACCTTCCCAGATGCAGTTTCCCCATTTCTATTAACCTTGACATCCTATATTTGTATCGTTAGCACCATCCTGAGAACCCCTTCCACCACCGGGAGGCAAAAGGCCTTTTCCACTTGCTTCTCTCACCTCATCGTAGTAACACTTTTCTATGGGACCATAATGATTGTTTACTTGCTACCGAAATCCAGCAACCTGAGAGCCCTGAACAAAGTGTTCTCTGTCTTCTACACAGTCCTGACTCCTCTGGCCAATCCCCTCATCTACAGCCTGAGAAACAGAGAAGTCAAGGTGGCCCTGAGAAAAGCTGTCAGGAAATGTCTGGCCCTCACACAGAAGTCAGACTAGTTGAATGAAATGAGGATCAATCAATCTGGTTTCTATTGTGAAAGAAGGAGGGTCTAAGTGGGCCCTGATACAAAAATGCAGTGTACAAGAGATGTGTGTGCTTGCACACACACACACATATATAAATTTAAGAGTGATACAGATGGTTGAATTTTTTCAGGGGGAGGAGGGGAGAGAAGATTTTGACTTTTATCAAAATAACTGAAACCTGAAAAATGGTGGGTTTTTTTGCTTTTTGGCAACTGACATCTGAAAACCTTCAGATGGAAACTGTAAAATAAAAAATAAAAAAAAAAATCATGCACTGTTGTGGCTGTGTTGGTCCCAGAATATTACAAAGACAAGCTGTGACTCTCTGTACCTCAAAATAGCACCCTGGACCCCCCTATTCACCACTGGGATAGGAGGATGCTGTGTTTGGTACAAAGTGTGCCTTGGGAGGGATCATTTGAGAAGTCTGGATCTGCTGAACATTAGTATCCTGTTGAATTGTGGGTACTATCATTGTATGTGATGTTATGAAGAATTGCTAAATGTATTACTGAAATATAGTGAGGTTGGGAGATGGGCACAGCTGGCCTTTCATAACAACAAAGGGGCACCCATCGCTAGCCAGACAGGCGTTGATGGCCCATCAAGAAGAATCCACTCTCCCAGAGACTCCTCAGAGGGCAGGTACACAATGGGTACTGCCCGACCCCACCTCACAGCAAGGATCTTTCTAGCACCTGGAGAGAAAGTATAAGGAGGGTCAATGACATCACCACTTGGCCTCTCTCCTCCACCATCTCAACACCTGGAAGATTGTCTGGAAGACAAAGACTTTGGACTGGGGAAGATTGGTCCCAGGCTGGGAAAGGATTCCAGCCTGTGTATAGAGAACTGTGAGCTGCCTGTAACATCTATTAGGGTGAGAAGCTGTTTGATTCAAATCTTGCTTCATTTGTAGAATTTAGACTGCAAATTTATTTGTATTTCTTATGTAACCAACTCTGATCTCTATGCCTGCTTCTTATAATCACTTAAAATCTATCTTTCTGTAGTTAATAAATTGGTTTTATATTTTACCTAAAACAGTGTGGTTTTGGTTGAAGTGCTTGGGGAATCTCAGCTCAGCTTCACAAGGGCCACTGTTGCACGTCTACTTTCATTTGTTGGCGTGGCCAACTAATTAATGAGCTTGTACTGTCCAAAGGAGTCTTGAGCAGTGTAAGATGGTATGTTTCTAGGGTGCAAGGCTGAGGTGATTGACTGGTGCCTCTCTCTGTATAATTCATGACTGGCTTGGAGAACATTCATGCAATTTAACTGGGTGTGGGTCTCCACAAGCTGATGGCTGAGTGATCACAGCACCTGGAGGGGTTTGCTGCTTATCACTGGCATACTATTGTGAGAGACAGCCCAGGCTGGAGAGTTAAGGGGACACAGAGGTCCCACAGCTCCAGGTTGTACCCCAGGGATCCCATCACACAAGGCGGGTGAGGTAATATCTTTTATTGGACCATCTTCTGCTGGTGAGAGACTCAAGCTTAGACAGAAGAGCTCTTCTTCAGGACTTGGAAATGTACTCAGTGTGTCAGCTAAATACAAGGTGGAACAGATTGTTTAACATAAGTAGTTAACATATTTCACGGGACTGCTATAGAGTGATCTCTTGGTGAAAAGTGTTCACCCAAAGGTAATACAGTGTTTGTCTTTTATCATTTTTCTGTGACAGTTCATTTGAGAGCATAGTGATTGTCTGGTTTCACCCACATAGCTGTTGTCTGGGCATTTGATTCACTGGATGAGGTACACCACATGTCATGATAGGCACAGATAGGACCCATGGATCTTGAAAGGTGTGTTGGAGGAAGTATTGCTCATTGTAGCAGAGGAGATATGTCTGCTGCTTTTGCATCTGTTGTTCTGGCAGGGTCTGATGCGGCTTTGAGTTGGTGTGTCCTGATCTGTGGGGAACTTGCTTCTGATGGTGAGGTTGGAAAGGATGGGGGGTTGTTTGAAAGCCAGAAGTGGGGGTTCAGGAAAGATTTCTTTCAGAATGTGATCCCCATCGAGTGTGGATTGTAACTGTTTAATGATACTTTTCACAAAGCCTTCACTCTACATCTGACCTCTCAGTCCTCATTCTCAAAAGAAATCTGCACAACCCTGTCAAAAGATGAGCCTGGGAACTTAAATTCATAACTTTGCAAGACACTAAAAATCATGAACCGAACAGAGACACTAGATTTATGGCTTATTACAACAAACTGTAACCAACTAACCCCCGCTCCCCCCCCACACACAGCTGCATTTCCCACCCTCCCTCCGATGCCTGGGGTGTGTGTGTGTGTCATAACCCTAAGGGTAGCCTAAAATTCCTCCTTACCTGTAAGGAGGAACCTGGTTGGCACCTGACCAAAGGAACCAATGGGGACAAAAGATACTTTCAAATCTGGGGGAGGGGAGGCTTTGTTTTCGGTTCTTTGTTTCTGTGTTCCTTTGCTCTTAGGACTAAGAGGGACTGGACATCAATCCATGTCCTCCAAACCATTCTGAGCCAGTCTCTCAACTTGTGATTTTTCCCTTTGCTGGAGGGAGGTTTATCCCTGTTTTGTTGTAACTTTGACACTAAGGCTCGAGGGGGTTCCTCTGTGTTTTGTTCACCTTTTGTTACCCTGTAAAGTTATCTTCCAACCTGATTTTACAGAGGGGATTTTTAACTTTTTTAAAAAAAAAATAAAATTCTTCTTTTAAGAACTGATTGATTTTTTTTCAGAAAACAAAGATCCAGGGATTTGGGTCTGTGTTCACTTTGTACCAATTGGTTTGGATATTGTTCTCAAGCCTCCTCAGGAAAGGGGGTGTAAGGACTTGGGGGGGATATTTTGGGGGAACAGGAACTCCAAGTGGTCCTTTCCCTGATTCTTTGTCTAAATCACTTGGTGGTGGCAGCATACTGTTCAAGGACAAGGTGGAATTTGTGCCTTGGGAAAGTTTTTAACCTAAGCTGGTAAAAATAAGCTTAGGGAATCTTGCATGTAGGTCCCCACATCTGTACCCCAGAGTTCAGAGTGGGGAAGGAGCCCTGACAGGTGTTAATCATAGAATCATAGAATCTCAGGGTTGGAAGGGACCTCAGGAGGTCATCTCGTCCAACTTCCTGCTCAAAGCAGGACCAATCCCCGACTAAATGGGACATTTCAACTTGAATGGTCCCCTGAAATGTGTGTTAATTACTTATGATAAACTATCTGTTCCACCTTGTACTTAACTGTGATACCGAGTACATTTCCTAGACTGAAGAGCTCTGTGTAAGCATGAGAGCTTGTCTCTCTCACCAACAGAAGTTGGACCAATCAAAGGTAACACCTCACCCACCTTTTTTTTTTCCTCTCTCTCTCTCAAAAAAAAATGTTCTGTTGTTTTCAGTTTTCTGTCAAAACCTTTGGAGGTGGTTTGCACTGTGCTCCTTTCTACTCAGCTGAGGAAAGAGAGAGGGGCCCAGACTCACAATCCCTGCCCCACCCATGTGCACACACCTCCTCTCCACCCTGCAAGACTCACACTTCCCCATTAACCCACTTTTCCTGGGGGAGAGGAGCTCCTAGATACACAGATATTAAGGTGAAAAAAATCCATTCTGATCATTTTAGTCACATCTCCCACATAGCAGAGGCTGGAGCTTTCCAGCCAGCGATTCCCCCCTCAGGCCCATCGCCCTAGGGGGCTGGTGAAGATACCCTTTGGGGGAGCTCAGGGAAATGGTCAGGCCCCACTCTCTGGTGTCGGGGTCGCTGTCTCTATCTCAGCCTGGTGCAGAGATGAGGCCCCAGCAAGGAGGGGCGGGAGGTTGGAGAGCCAGCCTGCCCCACGCTCACCCCACAGCAGCGTCCTGTGGGGCTTGGCCCGGCTCCCTGCTCTGGCCTGTAGGCTGTCCCCACTCTCAGATTTGCTGGGCTGCTCATTCCAATGAGTGGGGCTCAGACCTCCGACCACCCCAAAGGGACAAGGAAGGGGAGGGCTAAGGAGGAGGAAAAAGGTCCCCAGCCCGACATATGGTGAAGGTAGGATGCTGGGGCCAGGGTAAAGGGGTGAGAGGCCCTGGGGAGGGTTCCAGGGTGAGCCCCAGGGGACCAGAGCGACTGAAGAAGGGAGAGGGGGGTTGGTGTAGCCAGGAGCTGGGGGCATTCGGGCTAATGGGTAGGGTAGATGGACCTGGGTGTTGGGGGACACAAAAGGGCCCTGGGGGGAGTCGGGGTGCTGGAGCAGTGGCAGAAGGGGCTGGGGTGAAGACAGAGGGAGGTGTGGGGATGGAAGCCAGGAGAGCTGGCTGTATTTCAAGGAATCCCTGTTGAGGTTACAGGGACAAACCATCCCGATGTGTCGAAAGAATAGTAAATATGGCAGGCGATCAGCTTGGCTTAACGGTGAAATCCTAGCAGATCTTCAGCATAAAAAAGAAGCTTACAAGAAGTGGAAGGTTGGACATATGACCAGGGAAGAGTATAAAAATATTGCTCGGGCATGTAGGAATGAAATTAGGAGGGCCAAATCGCACCTGGAGCTGCAGCTAGCAAGAGATGTTAAGAGTAACAAGAAGGGTTTCTTCAGGTATGTTGGCAACAAGAAGAAAGCCAAGGAAAGTGTGGGCCCCTTACTGAATGAGGGAGGCAACCTAGTGACGGAGGATGTGGAAAAAGCTAATGTACTCAATGCTTTTTTTGCCTCTGTCTTCACGAACAAGGTCAGCTCCCAGACTGCTGTGCTGGGCATCACAACATGGGGAATAGATGGCCAGCCCTCTGTGGAGAAAGAGGTGGTTAGGGACTATTTAGAAAAGCTGGACATGCACAAGTCCATGGGGCCGGATGAGTTGCATCCGAGAATGCTAAAGGAACTGGCGGCTGTGATTGCAGAGCCATTGGCCATTATCTTTGAAAACTCGTGGCGAACGGGGGAAGTCCCGGATGACTGGAAAAAGGCTAATGTAGTGCCAATCTTTAAAAAAGGGAAGAAGGAGGATCCTGGGAACTATAGGCCAGTAAGCCTCACCTCAGTCCCTGGAAAAATCATGGAGCAGGTCCTCAAAGAATCAATCCTGAAAAACTTACATGAGAGGAAAGTGATCAGGAACAGTCAGCATGGATTCACCAAGGGAAGGTCATGCCTGACTAATCTAATCGCCTTCTATGATGAGATTACTGGTTCTGTGGATGAAGGGAAAGCAGTGGATGTATTGTATCTTGACTTTAGCAAAGCTTTTGACACGGTCTCCCACAGTATTCTTGTCAGCAAGTTAAAGAAGTATGGGCTGGATGAATGCAGTATAAGGTGGGTAGAAAGTTGGCTAGATTGTCGGGCTCAACGGGTAGTGATCAATGGCTCCATGTCTAGTTGGCAGCCGGTGTCAAGTGGAGTGCCCCAGGGGTCGGTCCTGGGGCCGGTTTTGTTCAATATCTTCATAAATGATCTGGTGGATGGGGTGGATTGCACTCTCAGCAAATTTGCGGATGATACTAAACTGGGAGGAGTGGTAGATATGCTGGAGGGCAGGGATAGGATTCAGAGGGACCTAGACAAATTGGAGGATTGGGCCAAAAGAAATCTGATGAGGTTCAACAAGGATAAGTGCAGGGTCCTGCACTTAGGACAGAAGAACCCAATGCACAGCTACAGACTAGGGACCGAATGGCTAGGCAGCAGTTCTGCCGAAAAGGACCTAGGGGTGACAGTGGACGAGAAGCTGGATATGAGTCAGCAGTGTGCCCTTGTTGCCAAGAAGGCCAATGGCATTTTGGGATGTATAAGTAGGGGCATTGCCAGCAGATCGAGGGACGTGATCGTTCCCCTCTATTCGACATTGGTGAGGCCTCATCTGGAGTACTGTGTCCAGTTTTGGGCCCCACACTACAAGAAGGATGTGGAGAAATTGGAGAGAGTCCAGCGAAGGGCAACAAAAATGATTAGGGGTCTGGAACACATGAGTTATGAGGAGAGGTTGAGGGAACTGGGATTGTTTAGTCTGCAGAAGAGAAGAATGAGGGGGGATTTGATAGCTGCTTTCAACTACCTGAGAGGTAGTTCCAGAGAGGATGGTTCTAGACTATTCTCAGTGGTGGAAGAGGACAGGACAAGGAGTAATGGTCTCAAGTTACAGTGGGCGAGGTTTAGATTGGATATTAGGAAAAACTTTTTCACTAGGAGGGTGGTGAAACACTGGAATGCGTTGCCTAGGGAGGTGGTGGAATCTCCTTCCTTAGAAGTTTTTAAGGTCAGGCTTGACAAAGCCCTGGCTGGGATGATTTAATTGGGTATGGGTCCTGCTTTTGAGCAGGGGGTTGGACTAGATGACCTCCTGAGGTCCCTTCCAACCCTGATATTCTATGATTCTATGATTAAGTGGTTTGAGGATGGTGGGGGATGGGGGCGTAGGGACGGTTTTCAGAGGTGGGTTTATTAGGGAATGGGGCTGGGGGATGATAAGCAGCAGCAGGGGGAGGTCTGGGTGGGGTGAGGGGGTGCTGTCAGGGTGATGTTTTCTGGGGGTGTTTAGTTGGAGGGGTGTGCCATGAGGTGGATATATGTGGGGAGAAGGGGGTTGGTGTAGTGTGGTGGGTGGGGGATGTGGCAGAAGGGTTTTGTGGGGTTTGGGTTTCTCTGGGGTGTGTGGATGTGTTTATTTGGGGATGGGGTAAAAGGGGGTTGGATGGATTTGAACAGGAGCTGTGGGGAGGGTTGGGGGTTATATGGGGGTCTGTGGTGGGGGTGCTGGCTGGGGACTGCAGGAGGGTATTGGGGGGTCTATGGCAGAGGGTTGGTTGGGGGGCTATGGGAGAGGGTTGAGGAGCAACTCTGTGGGAAGGGATTAATTGGGGGGGTCAATGATGGGGGTTTGAAGGGGAAAGGGAAGGGCGGTGGGGGGCTGGGAGCACAGGCAGCCGTGTGGCAGTGCCGATGGCAGCAGTGGCTGTGTCTGTCTCCCTCCCTCCCCTGCAGCCCCTTCCCCCTCCCGTCCCCTCCCCTCCCTCCATCTTACTCCCCACACCGGGGACAGGCCTGGCACGCTGGGCACGCTCAGGATGGACTCTGCCCGCGGCCCACACCGGGCCACGGGGACTCTCCCTGAACGTCCTCCTGCTGGGCAGCCAGCGGGCTCTCACCAAGCAGGAGGCTCACTCAGATCTGGCAGGGGGTGAACCCCCTCTAGCCCGAGCCCACCCCTGGCAACACCCCTGGCTTGTCCCGGAGCTAGAGAGGATCTTTTAGAAGGACGCATCCAGCCCTGATTTAAAGACTGCAAATGACCCAGAATCCACCACAGCCCTGGACAAACTGTTCCAATGGCCAATTGCCCTCACTGTTAAAAATGTGCCCCTTCTTTCTAGCCCAAATTTGTCTCCCTTCTGCTGCCAGCCATTGGCTCTCATTTCGCCTTTGTCTAGGAGATTGAAGAGTCCCTGGCTACCATCAACACCCTCCCTGTAGGTACTTCTAGTCAACTCTTTGTGGAAGCTTTGCTCTCCGTCTCCCTGTTCAGTTACATAGTTTGAGGTTCTTGAGTCTTTCACTGTAAGGTTGGTTTTCCAGATCCCCAAATCGTTCTTGGAGCACAGGTCAGCACCATCATGTTGTGCGACGGACACTTGACAAAATTACTGGACTTAGTGACAGACATTACGGGAAGGGTTATGTCTTTCAATCATTCAACCCAGATTCAAATTGCCATGGACATCACAATTTTTACTACGGACACGTTGCCTGTTTTGCCTCCCTGTCTTGGAGCAACTCTGAACCATTTACCAAGGGATGTGGTGGAGTTGCCATCATCTGGAGATTTTACAGGAAGGCTGGAGTCTCCTTCTAAAAGCTATGCTCCAAGTAGGGTTATAATTGATTGACTTTAAATAATGAACACGCCTTTAGAGCAGGGGGACTGGATCCAGAGTCTCCCATGTGCTGGGGGAGTGCTGTACCCCCTGAGGCTCAGAGTTACGGGGCAGCTGCGTCTGATTCAAAGAGAGGGGCTGAGAGCCCCAATCAGAAGGATGCACCTCCCTCCAGCCAGGATTTAGGTGCTGAACTTTGTGAGGGGGCGGGTTTGGGACACACTCCTGTGCTTAGCATCTCCCAGGGGCTACCTTAGGCACCTGCCTGCAGAGCACGCTGGCTTTTGTGACTCCCAGTCTTTGCCCCGTCGCTCCCCATTCATTGTTCAGGGAGCCTGAGTACCTATCTCAGGCATTGTGAACCACAAGGATGTCCTTGCCGCTGACAAGCTAGGAGTTGCTCCACTCTAAGTTCCTGTGTGAATCACAGAAATGCAGGGTGGGAAGGAACCCTGAGAGGTCCTCACTGCTCGGGGCAAGATGACCTCAGTGCCCTGCTATTGACATAACCTAAATCAGTGGTTTTCAACCTGGGATCCGCACACTATGTCTAAGGTTTCCAAAGGGGTTTGCACCTCCATTCAAAATCTTTTAGAGGTCCGCAAATGAAAAAAAGCTTGAAAAGCACTGACCTAAATGATTCTATATTGGAACGGGTATTGACAGCAGTGAGATGGGATGTGAGAGTGGTCTGCAGCTTTAATGACGGGTAGGGAAAGTATAGGGTTAGTTGGTATCGTGCATGCAACAGTGAAGAGGTTGTTGTGACACAGGGGCCCCTTGGTGCCAACTGGCAAAGAGTTTGCTGTTTACAAGCAACTCCTGTCTCAGACCTGACAAACTCACTACAACTAATACATCACCTTCATGGTGTTTATCCATAAACATAAACTGTCTATCCATAAACAGTAGCATCCAAAGTGTCTACTGAAAGCTTGTAATGTACTGATACTCAATTATTGCGAGGTGTATATATAGGGAATAATGTAGCTATACTAAAAGTTTTTCCCTTATGGTCTTGGAGTAAGAGTTAGTCAGCAGGGAATCGTGTCTCGGTGATGGCCCATTTAACTGGGAGGGAGTTGTCATCCCTCCCTGGCTCATCTTTTAGGTAATGTATCGCTCAATTGTCTACCAATCCAGAACAATCAACGGAACCCAAAGACACGATAAACATCAAAACGCCATGGAAGCGAAAAAGACGAAATGACAGCGAGGGGACGGCCCTGTCTGGGAATAAAGACAAAAGACTCATTCCGTACATGACAGGAGAAAGAGCCTGCACTCGTTCACTGAGGAGGTACCTGGCTGAGCAGGGGTGCTTTTTTAAAAACCAGGTCCTAGCTCCGTGGGGCCAGCAATCCCTGTGACAGACTGAACTTTGGGGTGAGAATCTACTTTATTAGATAGGAAAGGTGACCATGAGTAAGCTTAGGCCCTAGTTTGTGCTTTATGATTTTGTTTTGTATGTAGCCATTTGCTTCTGTCACTCACACTTGTTTCTGTGTGAATCTCTGTTCTTTCTCAAATAAATTCCCTTTTGTTTTACTGTGACTGAACTCAAGTGCTGTGTGACAGAGGCCCGGGGGCGGAAAGGTGAAACTAAGGAACCCAGCGATCAGGGTGGATGCCAGAAGGGGACACTTTGGAGGGACTCAGGAGCTGGGGCGCATCGACTGTGAGGCTGCAGGGTTGGTGGAGACCAAAGGAGAGCGTCTGAGCGGCCAGGTGTGCCCGGAGCTCTCACTCAGTCAGCACAGGCAGGACTCCCTCGTGCTGGAGGCAGGGGGTAACAAGGTGACTCCCAGCCCTGGGCACCCCAAGAAGCATCATAGTTGTAAAAGTCTGGTTACATTTTACAGGGCCTGGCTCAGCACTGAGGGCCAGGCAGCTGTAGATATACCCGTCCATTGCCGTGACAAGGCAGAGAGGCAGCGTGTGTATTTGGGTCCTGGGTGGGGGCTGGGGGGAAAGAGCAGCACACACTGAGGACAGAGTTAAGGTAACTGAGGCTTTTACCTTACCCAAAAAAAGTTTGAGTTTTGCTGAACGCAATGGTATGGAAGGGCACAAACTTTCCCCTCAGCCACACGGTTGCTCTGTGATTCCGCAGTGTTCCTCCCCATAATTTGGTTATTGTGAAGTGGCTTTCAACCATTATTCATTTGCAGGCCCCTAAAAAATTTCCAAGGAAGGGATGCACCCCTCTGGAAATCTTAGGCAGACTACAGACCCCAAAGGGGTCTGTGGACCACAGGCTGAAAACCACTGGTTTAGTACAATAGCAGTGCTTCACAATGTTTGCAGTTGCTACCAGGACTGCCATGGCAAGTTTTAACACAATCTGCATAAGCATGTGAATTTTAGAGCACTTGGAGTCATCCACTTAACAAGAAGGGCTTCCCAACCTTGGCTAGGGCAGAGCTGCCCTGGCACTCCATTACTGTATGAAGTTGGGGGAGAATGAAGGGGAGGGGATCCCCCCATCTATCTGCAGCAGATTGGGCTTAGAGAGGTGGGAAGTGGCCCCCTCATCTCCCTGAGAGGTTCTCAGCTGAAAGAGAACACCCAGGAGGGTTCAATACAGCCTGAAAGCACAGCTCTGATCTGAACTGAACTGCCCCCATTCACTTTAGTGGGGGTTCCCCTCCCCAGGGCTGGAGAGTTTCCAGTGTGTCAAGCACCCTCCTTCTCAACAGTGTATCCTTGGTGCATGCCCCAAGCCTGCCTGTTCTCAGCTCCCCCATCCAGAGGGGCAAGGGCTCCGCAGATCCTGGCCCACAGAAAGGCAAGCTCCCCCTGAACCTGATTCAGGTAGGAGGAGACTAGAAGAATGGGTTAGACCCCCATAGGTAGGTAGGCAGGCAGGCAGGCCCCTTCCTCCCACCCCCCAAAAATACTGCAGAGCTGTGTGGGGACCATAAATTGGAGTGACCAGGACATCTCTGTAAATGAGCATGAGCTAGCCCTGACTTTAGTACAGACGCACACAAACTTTCACTGGCATTCAGCTGGTTGTGGACATCCAAATCCCCTCAGCACTTTAGAAATCTCAAAATCTCAGCCTGATCTCTCTGTGAAGGGAATGACTCAACCCAGGCACACCTCCTCCTGGCTGGGTCTGGGAATCAGTTCTCACCCCATCTGGTACCCTCTTCCATTAGTTGCTTACATTGTTACCCCTCCCTATAACTCAGGGTGCTCCCTTCTTGTGACTCAGCCCTCCGGCCAGGTCACTATGTGGCACCCCAGGGTAATGCAGTCCCAGCCAACAAGCTATCCATCTGCCTTCTCAGGCAGCTTCTGTCCCAACGCCAGGTCCTGGCCACTTTGCCGGTGGGGGGACCTAGGTACCCTCTGACTGGCACGCTAGGTCTGCTCAGTCTCAGACCCTGTTACTGCAGCCCAGCGCTCTATCTCCTTGCCTATCTCTGGGTTCACCCCTGGAGCTTCCTCCACACCCCTTCGCTATTTCACTCCTCTACAGCTCTTGTCAGACTCCCTGGCTCAGGGCACAACTCCAGGGCTTCTTTATCCCCCCGGATCTCCTCCTTGTCCCAGGCCAACTCCCTTTCTCTCCAAGGAACAACTGCAGACATCCTGCCTCCCAGCAGCTCATTACTGCATGGGCTTCCTGGCTTGATAATGCTCACCCAGCTCATCCCATAGCTGGGCTTCACCTGCCATTAGGCCCTATCAAGCCCTGGTTTCCCTCCAGGTGCAGCATGGAAGGTTAATTGGCCCCTCCCAGCCCACATTAACCCACTCAGGGCTTGTGTGGGGTGGACACCCCACCACACCCACATACCCAGTGCAATTTTCTTGAGCTCAAAGCACCTTATAAAGAAAGAGAAACATGGCTAACCCCCTTTTGCAGATGGGGAGCCCGCCCACCTCCTGGATCCCAATAAGGCAGATGGGGAAACTGAGGCACTGAGAAATCATGTGATTTGCTCAGGGTCACCCAGTGGGTCAGTGGTAGACATGAAAATAGACAGCAGGCTCCCAGCTCCCCAGCCACTGCCTCCCATGATATAAACACCAATTTAGTGAAGAAAATGATAGAGCCCAGGATTGTCAAAGGGGCTCATGGGGGCCAGCTGAAATTCCAGGGGAGCTGGGTATCTAAGTCCCTCTCAAAGCCCTTTGAAAATCCAACCTTAAGAGAGGGGATATTATATCAACTTTTTTTTCTTTTTTGCATATGTTTATTCTCCTTGGCATGAGTCAGGAGAGATTCTCTTGCCGTGAGCACCCTGACAGTGCTATGAACTAAGGTGAATGGAGCGTTAACTCACAGAGATACATGTGTGATTAATTTAAAAGTTGACGTGGGAACATCCAGGTTTTCGGGGGGGTTTCCCCAAGGTCAGACTGCCAGAGAGCCTGGGGGGTTTTCGCCTTCTTCTGCTGTGCGGGGCAGGGGTCACTTGCTGGCTTGAACTAGTGTAAATGGTGGATTGTCTGTCACTTGAGGTCTTTAAATCAAGATTTGAGGACTTCAGTAACTCAGCCAGAGGTTGGGGGTCTATTCCAGGAGTGGGTGGGTGAGGTTCTGTGGCCTGCGATGGGCAGGAGGGCAGACCAGATGATCATGATGGTCCCTACTAGCCTTAAAGTCAAAGTGTTCTCCGGGGGGAAGACAGAGGCAGCACCCAGCAGAGCCCCCCTCAGCTGAAAGGGGTGCTGCAGGAGGCGATGGTGACCTTCTGTACAGCCTGGATCCATTTCATTTGAAACACATTAATTTCACTGACGCTCTGCTTAGGACAAAAATATTTAAAAAAAACAAACAAAAAAAACTAACCCAAAAGGCCACTTCATTCTGTGCTCATTAAACCTATTCCTGTTAGCAAAGCTCCTTCTAAAAAGAACTCTCTCCAATGAGCCTTGCAGCGTCTGTGAGTGTACCAAGACCGACAGGAGGACACGCTGGTCATTAGAACTTCACTTGTCTTAGTGAGCACTCGGAGAAGGGCTCAGCCCAGCACAGGGCTGGACCGGCTTGGAGAGCTGACAACCCTCTCGAGGCATTACGGGCCAACAGCAGAAACAAAGTTACTCGCTGCTTTAATGGGTCCCGCCGCGGGCCATTAGAATGGCAACACTGCTGGGAAATGCCAGTCTCGGTGGCAGTCTCGTGGGGGCTGATTAGAACAGAAACTCAGAGGCATTGATTAAACTTAGACAAAGGAAGGGACAGGTCTGTTCCTATGGCAAATAGCCCCGATGGGTAAAGCCAAAGGAGTCAAGCCGTTCATTCCCAGTGCCTGTGACAGGTGATCCCCCCCTTCGTAAATTCCATCAGACCCTCAGGTAGTGAGGGAATGTGAGGGGTTTGGGGGGGGCTGCAGTGAAACAGACATGTAAACAAACCTCAGTTTCCCAGGAGGTTAGCAAAGGTGTCAGGGCCCAGGGGCAGTGAGCAAAAGGCAATTCGGTGTTTCTAGGCTTCAGTGACTGACAGGCATTGCTGTCCTGCCCACAACCCCTACCTCTGCCGATGTCCTCGGTCCTCACCCACAGCCCCCTTCTCCCCCACCCTGTTCCATCTTTCGGCTCACACACACACAGCTGTGCTGCTGCCCCTCCATCCCGACCCGCAGCCCCCTGCGGTCCCAGCCCTGACTCCCTGACAGCTCTGCTGAGGGATCTCAGCCCTGACTGACAATACCCCTGTTGTGCCCATCCTGACGCTGCCCATACATCACAGCAAGGAGCTGTCATTGCTGCCCTGCCCCAAACACACAGCGCTGACAGTTCCCGTCCGTCCTGACCCTCTGCGATCCAAGTCCACCCCCCACCAGAGCTCTGTCAATGCACCACAGTTGTGACCGGCAGCTCTCCTCCTGCACTGCTCCTGCCCTGTCTGCAGCACGCAGGCGAAGGAGCCTGGCCCAGGCCCTGCGTCCTCAGAGCTCTGGTATTTCTGTGGAGTTCTGAGCTCCGGCAGCCCCTGCCAGGCCAGGCCAGGCCCAGGCCAGAACTGAGCTGTCTCCATGACTCACAAAGCAGCTTGCACTTCTCCCCCCTCACCCACCCACCCTCACAGAACAAGTGTCCTTCCTTCCAAGAGGGTGCAGAAGGGAAATATGCATCCCGCCCCACACCCGAGCGAGGGAAGAGGACAGCAGGGATGCATGGACCCGCACCCACACACTGAGCAGGTCTCATTCCCTCCAGCCGGGGACAACAACAAAACACACACACACAAATACACAAGAGATCCCACAGCCTCCGGCAGGGGGAACAGCCTCACACACATATTGTCCCAGATCCACAGGATCCATGCTGCACCCCCAGCTTTGGAACAGTCCCTTGGAGGATCCCCTTTGATGGGCCAGACCCCCAAAGGGTCTCACTCTCCCTTCAGGGAAGGCCACGTGGTCTCACCACCTTCCGGACTGACCCTCTGGGGTTCCAGCCCCGCTGCTTCATCCCGTGAGCTCTGTCCAGCGGAGCCAGACTCCTGAGAGAGACGAGTCCACTGTGCAGGGACCCGGGCGCCTCCCCCAGGATTCGCAGTGACACTCGGGCAGCGTGTGCAAAACAGCCGGGTTTATTAGTCAAGTGGACACAGCCTTGGAAGCTCTCAGGTTAGCACAGACAAATGAAGGTGAAAACGTCATCTGTTCTGGTCAGCCCCGGGCCCCACCCAGCCGCAGTGAACCCCATGTCCAGGCTGTGTCTGTGTATCTGTCTAACCTCTGTAGTCAGTTCCCAGAGAGAGAGCATCTAGAAGTCACCTCTGACCCCCCAGCTCACCCCTTCCCAGTCCTTCGTTCTCCAGCTGGCAGGTGTGTGTCTTTGCTCAGTTTCCCTGTGAGAAGGGGGGAAATCCAGGCAGCGCTGGCATTGTCTCGCTGGCCCCCTTGTTCATCTGGGTCAGTTTCAACCAGTTCCTTAACAACTCTTCATGCCACTCAGACAGGGAGCTGACATGCACACTACTCTGTCTTTTTGCCTTTCCTGCAAACACAAGGAGTCCTTTTCCCCACACTGGGTAACCATGTGCCATAGAGGGGAAACCGAGGCACATAGTGAGGTCGTAAAAATATTACCAAAAATTCCCCCTTCCTCACATATACACCTAGCAATATATCACCAAAAATGTTAAACTTCTGTTATAGATCTGGGTCTTCATAGTGTGAATCAGAATTCACCTTCCGTGACTTAAGTGGGGCTAATGCATTGGGGCATCTGAGACCCTGATTTGTCTCCAGAGGTCAGTTTCTAACCTTGGTCTCACTGGTGTAAGTTTGGAGAAGAAGAAGAATTCATAAGAATAGTTTGGAGCACGTGATGGGGATCCAGAGACCGTAGCTTTAATATCGGAGCTGGCCCGGACTGTCTTTGCGACCTCAGCCAAATCACTTAGGCAAAAGTTTTCAAACTCAGGTGCCTAAAGTTAGCCAGCAAAAATCCCTACTAATTCAAGTGGCCAGACTTGTAGGTGTGTTGGGCACCTGCATTTCTCAGTGACCTGTCTGGGAGCCAGGGCTGCCCAGCAATCCTGAAAAACACACCCAGACTAAAACAGAGACGTTAAGGCTAACATTTTCAAACTGCCGAAGGGATCTGGATGCCCAATTTCTCTTCGTTTCTAGGGGAGTTAGGCATCTAACTTCTTTAAGCACTTGTGAAAATTCCACAAAGCACCGAAATACCTTTAAAAACCTGTCCCTCTGGAAACTAGGATTAGATGCTTTTGACAGTGTGACCCACCCCCTCTCTGTGCCTCAGTTTCAGCAAATGGGGCTGGGGCTGAGGTCTACAGTTGTGCTAGATGAGAGCTAAGTTTGGCACTTTGAAAGCAGCTTTATAGAAGCCAGATGTCCAAATCCCATTGACAGGTTTCAGAGGAACAGCCGTGTTAGTCTGTATTCGCAAAAAGAAAAGGAGTTCTTGTGGCACCTTAGAGACTAACCAATTTATTTGAGCATGAGCTTTCGTGAGCTACAGCTCACTTCATCATCTGATGATGAAGTGAGCTGTAGCTCACTAAAGCTCATGCTCAAATAAATTGGTTAGTCTCTAAGGTGCCACAAGAACTCCTTTTCTTTTTCCAAATCCCATTGAAATTCAGTCGTATTTAAGTGCCTAATTCCAGCCTAATTATTATTAATTTTAGGTCCCCAAATTTGAAAATGTTGGCCACAAATCAATCTTCCTAAAGCTGTTCATTTGGGAAAAGCAGAGGTTGCAATTTTCATTGAGGAGCAGGACGCTTAATGCTAAACGATTGTTTTGAACAGCCACGGATCACAGTTTCGCCAGGACACTCAGATTCCCTGCTGTTCCAAGGCCGGAAGGGACCCCTGGGATATAGTCTGTTCTGGGCATAGCACAGGCCAGAGACCCTCACCCACGGACCCCAGCGTGGCGGTGACGGCTGATCGTGTGTTGGAGGCACTGGACTGGCCCTCGGCACTCCCAGCTCAGTTCTTGGCTTTGCCCCAGATGCCCTGTGTGGCACTGAGCGCGTCGCTTAGGTTGATGTTTTCCAACTAAATGTGATGGGAATTGTGTGTCCAAATCACCTAGTCAGGATTGGAAAATATCAACCTTAAACTCTGGCTCCAGCTGAGGATCTGGCCCACAATCAGCCGTCGCTCCATTGGAGTCACTGGGCAGATCCCCAGTTGGTGTGGCCCGGCCGTAGCTCCACTGGACTCATCTCAGAGGCATTTACCTACCCAGATAGACAATGGGGGCAAAACCTGTCCCCACTGAGATCAAAGGCCAACCTCCCACTGGCCCTGTCTCACCAGGATTGGGGCCTACGTGCGTTCCGTGCTGGTGACTTAATACAAAGGCAAATCTTGGAGGGTGCCTGGGGCGCTGCGATCCCATCCACAGTCCAAGCACCCCAATCAGCCCTTGCTGCTTAGGAGTTTTGACTGACAAATGGGAAGCATTTGGAAGCGAACCGGTAAAGAGAAAAGATGGAGAATACAGCAGATGTCCATGAAATTCTGGTTGCTTCATGCAGTCGCCAGAGGGCAGCAAAGGATAAGGAATGAGAAGGAAGCAGCATTATAGGGACTGGACAGGAGGGGATGACTCACTGGTCTCTTCTGGCCTTGGAAACTATGGGACCATCTCATCTTCCCTCCTGTGTAACACAGGCCCTAGCCCTAGTCGCATTCTGGGGTGAATTAACAGGAGTGTCATATATAAGACGTGGGAGGTAACTGTCCTGCTCTACTCGGCCCTGGCAAGGCCTCAGCTGGGATACTGTGTCCGGTTCTTGGTACCACACTTAAGGAAAGATGTGGACACATTGGAGAGAGTCCAGAGGAGAGCAACAAAAATGACCAAAGAGTAAGAAAACCTGACCTGTGAGGAAAGGTTAAAACACTGAGCATGTTTAGCCTTGAGACCAGAAGACTGAGGGGGACCCGACAACAGGCTTCCAATAAGCAAAGGGCTGTTCTGAAGAGGATGGTGATCCATTTTTCTCCATTGCCACTGAAGGGAGGAGAAGAAGTAATGGGCTTAATCTGCAGCAAGGGAGATTCAGGTTAGATATTAGGAAAAACTCTCTCTCTCTCTCAGGGTAATCGAGCTCTGGAACAGGCTTCCAAGGGAGGTTGTGGAATCCCCGTCACTAGAGGTTTTTAAAACCAGGTTGGACAAACACCTGTCAGGGATGGTCTAGGTTTACTCTCGCTGACTCAAAGACTAAAGGATTTATTCCAAGAGGAGGTGTGAAATATACATTTGATAAGTGAAGTTTCTTGCTCATAACTATTTCTGCTTCAGTAACTGACCAAGATGTTACCCTTCACGTATCTACCCTAGGGATTATACCGCACCCAGCACTGTCGTATCCGACTCCCAAGTATTTTTCGAGTTATCCTCGTAGCACAACTGGAAGTGGGAATATCATCTTCATCCTCATCCCTATTTTTCAAAGTGGAAACTGAGGCACAAAGCAATGAAGTGACTTACCCAAGGTCACGCTATGATTCGGTGATAGAGCTGAGAATTGAACTCAGCACCCATGTTCCCCAATCCAGTGCATCACTAGGATGCTCTCTGCAGGCCAGTCTTAGATATCACACCCTGTTAGGATATAGATATTCAGGCCTGTCTGTAAAGGCCTATACTCTAAGAATTTAGGTGTATTCTTATCACTTGGCTAGTGATAGAGGTATAAAAGAAAGAATCAAAACCACTGTCTGCCAGTGTAAGGGCCTTCTCTTACTGTGACAGTTTGTGGCCCTGTGCTTAGGCTCAGGCCTTTGGCTAAGCAGCAGAGGCAGCCATAAGCTGGGAAGCGAACGGTCACATCCTCACATTCCAAACTAGTCACATTGAAATAAGGTGCTATTGGGCTGTTAGGCACTATCAGGACAGGATTGTATTCCTATCACCTCCAGAGAAAGGGAAGTGCCTAGAAAATGTAAAAGGAAACTTAGTTTGATAGCATCCTGTCTGGCAAGAACTCACTTATCAATAGCTGGGATGTGAAATCCTCACTTCTGTATTGTTTTGTCATTATAGTTCCCACTTTGCTGTTGTTTGTCTGTATAATCTCTGTCTGGTTCTGTGATTGTTCCTGTCTGCTGTATAATTAATTTTGCTGGGTGTAAACTAATTGAGGTGGTGGGATATAATTGGTTACATAATCATGTTACAATATGTTAGGATTGGTTAGTTAAATTTCAGGAAAATGATTGGTTAAGGTACAGCTAAGCAGAACTCAAGTTTTACTATATAATCTGTAGTCAATGAGGAAGTGACTGGGGGTGGGTGTGTGAGATGGGAACAGGGAATGGGGGTAAGAAAATTGGAATCATGTTTTGCTAAAGGGGGAAATGGGATCAGGGAATGGGAGTAAGGAAGTTGGAATCATGTTTGGCTAAGGGCAGGAATGGGAACAGGGACACAGATGTAAGGCTCTGTGGTGTCAGAGCTGGGAAGGAGGATACTAAGGAAGGAAACTGGAATCATGCTTGCTGGAAGTTCACCCCAATAAACATCGAATTGTTTGCACCTTTGGACTTCGGGTATTGTTGCTCTCTGTTCATGCGAGAAGGACCAGGGAAGTAAGTGGGTGAAGGAATAAGCCCCCTAACACACCCCATCAATATTTTGGGGACCACACTGTATTAAGTTTATGTATCATTGTGGGCCAGGAATTGTACATAACTCCATGGGGGAGGGCTATGCCAGCTCCTCCAGGAACCAAAAATACCAGGGGAGGGGTGAGTAAAGCAAAGCAACTTACCATCTATGTCTACACTGCACCCTACGCCCGGACTCTGACTCATGTCTGAGCCCAAGGCCCCCTTCTGCATGCACACAGGTCAATCTGACTCAGAGCAGGAAGCACTGAGGGCCAGGGTCCTAGGATGCTGCTAGGTGGATGGGTCAGAGCTCGACTCCCACTGCAACTCGGGTCCAAGCCCTGTCATCGTGCAGTGTGGACATGGGTCAAGCCGCAGACCCGAGTCAGAAGGTCTGCACAGTGCAGCATGGACACATTAGCACAGCTGTGATCCAGGTAAACCCAGGCTTCCAATGCAGTGTGGACACTCAAGCACGAGCTTGGAAACACCGAGTCCACAAGCCTGGGTTTACAATGCAGTGTAGACACCCCACCGGAGACTGATCCGCTCTGCAGAAGTTCCACGCCCTCTGGGGGGTTCGCACACATTGGGTCAAGCTGGCTTTTCCAGAAACGAGGAAACAAAGAAAGGACTTTTGCTCTGAAAGGATGAGCTTGAACTGACTCGGACCCATCGACTGACAGGACCTTCTGGGCTGGCGGAAGCGTTGGAAAGTCTCTGACCTGCTGGGGCCCCATAAGACTGACGGGTGACTCCTGCTATGCTCAGCGTGTTTACATCGGTTTCTTGTCTTTATTATGTTTTCTCTGTGATGCTTTTACCACAGTATAAACCAGAAGTCCTGAGTCCCAGTCGCCCCTACTCAACCAACTAGGCCACATTTGCTTCCAGGAACCAAAACAGAACCCGGGAACGCCATGGGCCAGTCCCCTGCTCTAGTCACTAGCATGCCAAGCCCAGACAGAGCCAAGGAGAGGACCTAGGAGCCAGGACCAGATGGGAACAGATGGGGCATTACAGGCTGGAGGGTTCATACATTAATGAGTGTGCTACAGTACGTGAGGTTGTTTATGGTCACATATGTGTGAGTACAGGCGGTCATATGATTCTATTTAGTTATTCTGTGTGTGGATTTTCTATCTATCTATCTAAAGGCTCAGAAATACAGACTGGCTCTGCTTCAAAGTCCACTGGAGTCAGCTGGAAGCTGGGATATCCAAAGGCACCGAAGGGAGCTAGACAATCAGCTTCTACCAACGGAGTTTATCTAAAGACCACTGGAAAGACTCACTCCGGCTGGAGTTTTCAATGGGGGCTGGTTCCCCAGCTGTCTGTGAAAGAGCCTTTCCTCTGACTTCATTGCGTTTGGAACAGGATAGTAGGTTGGGATTTTCAATTTGCAAAAGCCTCGTAATATGGGCTAAAATACTGTGCCCGTTGAAGTCAAAGACAAAACAGCCTTTGATTTCAATGGGGCCAGGGTGTCACTGCTGGTATTGAAGTTCCACTATTCACAGCGGGAAGTGAGAATTAAGATCTCTGAATTCCGTCTGGCCTTTGGGGAAATCTCCGTCCCAGGGCAGCATTCCTTCAGGCCTTAAGGCAATTAATCCATTACCTGGTATCTTAATCCTTCCCTGGAGTCGCTGCGCAATGTGGCTGTAAATTGAGTTTGTTGAGTTGCCTTCTCAGACACGGAAAGGCTGAAATAGGGACACCACCCAGCACAGAGTCATATGGTGAAAGGTCTTCAAAAGGGGTCAGTGCTGGCTAACATGAAGTGGGAAAACTGTTTGCTTCTTCCTTATGTTCCTGCAGTTTCTTGATAAAAATAGCACTTTCTTTCCAGGGAATTAACCAGCTGAGGTCTTTCATCATTTGCTTGAGTCCCAGGATGTCCTGAGAAGGGCCCGGTGCTGCCCAGGATGGACACAGCATGAGCATTAACCATCGAGATGGACGGTCAGGTTTTGAAGCATTTCTTCCTGTGGTAGAGAATTCAGCAGCTGGTGAATGGGGACGGATTCACAACACGCAGCACGGGGCAAGCTTCCTCCATCTGCTGCCTGGTTCCAACTTTCAGCCTTCACCATGGAATTGCACTTGCCAACACAGCACTGTTCAGCTGCAAAATGTCTGACCAGCTCTAGTCTGGACCTAGGCAGAGAGGAAATGAAGAATTAAGCCAATCACTTCGCTCGTGTTTGCGTTCAGGATTGTCCAGCGAAGAGAAAACTGCCATTACGACAAAGTGAGGTTGTGTTTGGACAAGCAAAGATCCGGTTGGTCTGGCTGGTTGTCCAGTAGCTGAACTCCGTGCAGATGGGACTAGGTTGACACTGGATGGCTCAGGCAGGGCGAGGTCAGTGCAGCCACCTCTGGGGTGGGGGCCGGGGGCTATTTACAGAGGGACCCCTCAGTCATTTGTAAAAAGCGAAGAAATGTGTGACATTGATGCAGGTGATGCCGAGGACTCGCCCACAATGCGGAGAGGAGGCAGCGGCTGTGAGCAGCGTGAGGGTTACTCAACAGTGGGTCAGAGTGGGGTGGAGCCGGGGGACAGCCATTGCTCCTCTTCAGCCAGTGGGAGGCAGATGCATCCGAACTGGTGGCAGAGGTGGGATCCCAGCTGGGGGTTTGCTCCGGGATGGGCACAGGCCGGCCAGGTGGGTCTGCACCCAGTGTCCCCTGCTGGCCCTCGGGCTCCCAGTTGGACGCCCAGGGTAGTTTGGGGACCGGGTGTGGGGATCCTAGAGGGGGCTCAGAGCCCGAAGATGGCAGGGCCAACGCTGCAGCCCAGCAGGGCATTGGCGGCTTCCAGGCACTCGCTCAGCCGGTCCCCTGAAATGAGAGGGGGGTACTGGAGAGACACCAGCCTGGGGAACAAGGGGAGGGCCTGGGGGAAAAGGGAACAGAGCTCACAGCATGTGGGGAACTGGCGTGGGGGTTGGGAAGCTGGGAATTAAAGGTGCTGAGGGGCGGGGCACAGAAACCCCAGAAGGGTGCTGGGATTGGGATGGGGAGAGGCTGAGGATGGGGGCTCTCGAGGGCTGGGCTGTGGGGCCCTGGGGGGCAGGAATCTCAGGAATGGGAGCCCTGGGACCCATGGGGCACAGGCTCTCAGGGCCCTGAAGGGGGCTGAGCTATGGGACATGGGGGGCAGGCTCATGGCTCTGGGCCGTGGGGACAGGGGCATGAGGATGGAGGTTCCTGGGGCCCAGGCTCAGGGGCCCCATGGGGCAGGGGCTCTCAGGGTCGAGACCCTGGACCCTGTCCCTGCCCCCCACCCCCCAGGCTCCCTTTCACCTGCTCAGTCCCGCACCCAGCCCACAGCCTTGGCCTCCAGCAGCTCGACTCGTCACGCTGCCCCACGGCCTGGCCGTGCAGCCAGACCATGGACAGCACTGTGGCCCAGATGCTGGGGGTCACGTCCTGTGTGGGGCGGGATAGAGACAGCCTGAGTCAGCGCCCAGCCTGGTCCCCTCCCCTGACTTCCATCCCTCACTCAGCCCTCCCCCTTCCCTAGGGACCCCCCACTCCATCCCCCCACCCCGACTCGGAGGGTTCCTATCGCCCCCGCTCCCCCTCCGTGGACCCTCTACCCAGATGCCCAGTGCCATGTCCAGGGAGTAGAGAGATGGCCTGAGACAGGGCCCAACCTGGGTGCCTCCACCTGGCCCTGGGCCCCCTCGATCCAATGCTCCGACCCCGTTAGGGGGTTCCCAGCCCGCTGATCTCGGCCCGTCTTGCCTACTGGGCTCCAGGTTCAGGGGACCTTTAATCCAGTCACCCTCAGACTACCCCCCCAATCTCATCTGGGAGCAGAGAACAGGCCCAACCCATGGCACCTGCCCCCGATCTCTCCCCTCTCCTCTGCACCCCCGCTCACCACACTGGGTATCCTCCCCCTGGCGTCGGTCTCGCTCACCCCCAGCACAGCAGCCAGATGGGGGTCCAGGTTCCACCAGACGTTGGCATTTTGCAGAGACACCAGCCTCAGCAAGGGAGACTCCTCCGGTGCCCGCTCTGGGGAGAGACACAGGGAGATGGGGCTGGCACAGGGTTGTGGGTACAGAACAGCGACATGGCCTGTCCAGGCTGGGGGACAGCCAACAACCTTAACTGTCACCCTCTGTGTGTCCTTAACTCTGTCCCTCCATGGGTGTCCTTAACCTGCTCTTCTGCACCCTTAACCCCACCACAGTCATCCTTAACTCTGCCCCTTCTTGCACCCATGGGATGACAATTAACTTTCAATCAGAGATAGGCACCCAACTCCCTGTGAATGTTCCTACACAGACATTAATTCCACGACCCCACGCTGTTTCTCAAACACAGTCTGACCCCGGGACCATCCCCCACTACAACCTGTGATACAGACCTACGTCCGGAGAGAGACACAAGAGTCTAAAGGGGTAGCGGGGGATGGGATGTTACAGAGTCTATATGATAGTATAGCCATGCATGGGCCAGGGTTACGGGGCAGAGTTAACGTTATCTGGGCTACAGTCACTTTGTATTTCCAGACTCTCCAAATACAGGTTTTAAGGTAACCTTCACTTTAAAATTTCTGCCTTTTGTGGGTTTCTTTGTTTATAAACCAGAAGGTGCCAATAAAGACTTTTGCCCCTGAACTCGCCTGTACAAACCTCCAAGCTCAGACCCAGCTTCACAAGGTTTTTTTTGCCTGGGAATTGCCCTCTGGGTTTATTTCACAGAAAACTGCTCAGAGACATTCCTGTTAGGAAAAACTACTGATCCCACCCCCCCGCCGCTCCCCACACACACCCTTAGCTCACTGACACAAACCTTACACCCCAAATTCCACCTTCACAGAGTTTTTTGCCTGAGGGTTTCCTTATTTTTTTATTCATTTTCTTTCAACATAATTTGCTTCACGACACAAAAAAAAACAGCCAAGAATTCCCCCTCCCTCAGTGACACAAAGGTTTTTCACCCAGGAATTTCCTTCGTTTTCTATGTCGTTTTTAAAGACTTGCACAGCTCCGTGACCTTCAGGGCACATGGGTCTCTAACCCGAAGAAGCGTCACCCTGGCGTTGGCCCACCCCCGGAGTCCTGACTCCCAGCCCCCTTCACCTTTCTGGGGTGCCGTCTCCGGTGGGGCCCTCTGATTGCAGGACTGTCTGCCCTTGGGTGGGGGGGCTGAGCTTTGGGAGGCCACAGAGCCAGGACAGGCGCTTGCGAGGGAGGAGATGGCCGGCGCTGGACTTTGGGAGCTGCAGGCATGCGTAGCAGTGGTACTCACGTGCCGCAGCCAAGTCACGGGACAAGCGCCCGAAGACAGACCCAGAGAAGCAAAGGGAGGGAAGAAAATTCCATCCCCCCGCCAGGCGCTTAGAGCCAACGCACTGCTGGGACCCCTCCTCCATACCCCCCAGCCCCTTTCCCCGAGATGGGACCTCCCCACACTCAGCCCCATCCTCCTCTCCCCACAGCTCCATCACAGGAAGGATCTCCCAGCTCCTGCCCCTTCCCCCCTGACTGCGACCCCCAGATCCAGTCCCCACAGCCCCATTCTTCTCCCACCAGCCAGGACCCCTCCTCCAGCCCCAATGGATGCAGGGGTGGGTGCTGCGCTCCATGGATGATGGCAGGATGCCGGGGGGCGAGAGGCCCCCTACTAGCCAGGTCTGCTCATGACAGCAATGTGCCCGCCCCTCCTGTCCCGGCCTCTATCTGGGTTGGTCTGTCTGTCTGACTGGGTCTGTTTCTCTCTCTGTGTCTCTCCGTCCTGTCCCCGTCTGGGTCTGTCGGCTGATTCTCGGTCTCTGTCCCTGTCTGACTCTGGGTCTCTGCATGCCTGTCTGCTTCTGTCCGTCTGTCTGGCACAGGTCCCACTCTTCTGGCTGGGGGGGGGACACCCCCCGTGCGCTAGTCCCCGTCTCACCCTGCCAGCGCCCCTGCTCTCCCCATGCCCCGGAGGTTTGGGGATTGGGGTCGCCGTTGCCCTGGAGCAGGGAAGGGACAGCACAGCCCCCGGGAGTCAGGGGGGCAAGGAGAGGGCCAAAGGGACATTATCCCGTAAACATGACGCCCTCCGCATGCCCCTTCTGGGTCCCCCCTCTTACACTGGGATCCCCTCCGTGCTAGGATCCCTCCCTGAATTGCCCCCCTCCCTGGCACCAGGTTCCCCCTCCCACCCGAGTTCCCCCCACATGCTGGGTCCCCCCGTGGCACCAGGAGCCCCAGCCCCTTCGGGGGTTACCTGCCAGCGGGACATCCCGTCTCACCAGCAGCCCCTGCACCAGCTGCCCCCGCTCCATGTCCACCCCCACGTAGGCCGTGAGGGAGCAGACGACCCCCAAGCTCAGGCTGGCCTCCACTGCCCAGCGCCCGTCCCCCTCCGACCCCGTGCCCACGGCCCCCTCCAGCTCCAGCAGCAGCGACTTGGCAGCCAGCCGCTGAACGGGCAGCCTGTGCCAGGGAGAGAGATTCACGGGGTCAGCCCTGGACGCCTGGGTTCCAGCCGCTGCGGGGTGGGGAGCAGGGTCTAGCGGGATTGGGGTGGGTGGGTGCCAGGACTCCTGGGTTCTATCCTCGCCCCAGGAAGGGAGTGGGGTCTAGTGGTCACAGAAGGGGGCTGGTCCCATCCTGTCTCTGTTCTGCTGGGGTGAGGACGTGGGGAGGCAGGACCCAGCTACCTGGGGTGGGGGATGGGAGCCAGGGGAGCATTGCTGTCACCTGTCTCCATCCTGTGGCTGCAGAGAGAACTGCAGCGTCTCCTTGTAGGTCTGGTCCTGGATGCGGTACTGCAGGGTGATGCCCCCCATGGGAATGTCTGGGGGCTGCGGGGAAAGAAAGGTGGTCAGAGGTGGAATGCAAGGGGGGAGAAGATGCCCTGGGACCCCTCAGACCCAGCTTACAGAACAAAGGGGGCAAATACACCCAATTAACACCAGTTGGAGGGGCTGGCTTCGTAAGCCCAATGGCCGGCATTAGGGTCCAGAGATAACAATCCCCATTGAGCTCAATGGGGCTGGGGTAGCACAGAGACTTCCAGCCCAGTGGCTATCATTAGAGGTCAGAGTTATCAATCCCCACTGAGGTCTCGTCTACACGACATACTTTGGTAGAATTACATCGCTCAGGGGCATGAAAAATCCACACCCATGAGCGGCGTAGTTACACCGACCGTAGCCCCCCGTGCAGACAGTGCTACGTTGGCGGGAGATGAACATTTGTAGTGTAGACCGGCCCTGAGACCAATGCAGCCAGGCTAGTACAGAGACCTGCAGCCTAATGGCCACCGTGAGAGGTCAGATTTATCAATTCCCATTCAGATCAATGGGGCTGGGGTAACACAGAGACCCCTGGCCCAATGGCCATCGTAAGGGGTCAGAGTTAACTCTCCCCATTCAGAACAATGGGGCTGGGGTAGCACAGGGAGCTCTAGCCAATGGCCATCGTTAGGGGTCAGAGTTATCGCCCAGGAGGGGACTGTGGGGCTCCTGCCTCAGTCACTGACCCCAAGTCCTGGGGGCATCCCAGTGCGGGGACCTCACTCTCTCACCTGGGGCAACCCGCGGAGCTGGGCGTAGACAAGGCACCGCTGCCCAGCAAAGATCACCTCAGGGTCCCAGTGCAGCAGCTCGGCCTGCATCCCAGGGGGCAGATCCCAGCTCAGTGAGATCCCAGTCACCGCTGGCTGCATGGCCCACTTCAGAGACTGCAGCACCTGGCGGGGGACCGGCCCAGTCCCCGATGCCGAAGGAGAAGCACCTGCTGGGGGGCAGAGACTGGATTGGGAGGGACAGAGCTGGTGGGGCCCATCCAGTGCTCTGGGGGGGGGGGGGGCAGGGCAGTTGGAGAGGGGCCAGTAGGGCTGGCTGGACTGGGGGGGGCTCCCCATGCTGGCGGGGCTGGGAGGCAGGGTGAGGCAAAGGGTTGGGCAGATGCTGGGCACTATGGTGGTGGGGGGCCACATGATGGCAATGCTTATGGGGTTAGGCACCCCCAGTTACCTGTGGGTCCCCCAGTGATGCTGCACCTCTGCAATGATGTCCTGGGTGTTCTCTGCCTCCTCGTCCGTAAACACGAACAGCTGAGCAGGGGAGAGACACTGTCAGAGCCGGGGACCCCAACCCCCCCAGAAACACCCCCACCCTGTTGGGAACGGGAGCAGGCCCCCGGAGAGTCTGCCCCACTGACCCTCCCAGAGACCCCCAGCCCCATCCCTCCCCTCCCAGAGATCTCCCCTGAGGGGCTGACAGATAGGGACTGCTGACCTCCCCTATCTCTGTGACCCCCAACCCCTAGGCATGACCCCAACCCCCACCCATCACCTGTTCACCAGCCCCTGGAGACAAGAACCCACCGACTGCTGTGGGCACTTTTCCAGGAGCTCCCTGCTGACCCCCCACCAGTGACCTCCCTGCCCCTCCCGGCTGCAGGGCACCCCCCAGAGCTAGGCACAGCACAAAGCGCTGCCCCTCCCAGCTCTATACAGAGGTACCCCCCGCCCCCAGCAGTTGCTACCTACCACGCCCTGCTCACACCCCCAGAGGCACCGGCCCCCCATCTGGCCCAGAAACCCAGGCCCACTCCGAGCAACCTCTTGGCCCCGCTCGGCTGCCCCACAGGGCTCCCAGCCCCTCTCCGATCCCCTCTCCCAGGGTCTCCCCCTTGAACAGCTGAGGGGAGTGGGGGGTGGGGGGAGGGAGGGCTGGCAAGGAGGCGCCTGTAATGGCGTATGGCCCACAGCAACAGCTGGGAGCAAACACCCCATGGGCGGCAGCGGGGCACTGGGAGTGGGGGGGGGCTCAGAGTTACTGCAGAGAATCCTTCCCAGGGGGCTGGCTGGGGGGGTCTCGCCCCCATCCTCTGGGCAAGCTGACCCCCACGTGTGGGGTGGGGAAGGGATTTTCCCCTGGCTCAGACTGGCAGAGACCCTAGGGGGTTGGTCTCCCTCAGCAGCCTGGGGCACTCACTGCTTTGAACCAGAGCAACTGGGGGGTGTCGCTGTGACCTGACGCCTGTAACTCAGGGTTTGGGGGTGCCGGTGACTCAGCCTGAGGGGCGGGGCTGTCCCCGGGGGGAGCGAGGGGCTGAGCAGTGTCACGGGGGGGGATTGCGGGCGAGGAGCTGGGGCCTGATGAGATGATCATGATGTTCCCTTCGGTCCTGAAAGTCTGTCCCCGCAGGCCCGCATCCCCCTCTGCGACCCCCCACATCACCCCTCGGCCCCACAATCACTCTCCAAGCCCTCCCCAGGATGCCCCTCCGGCTGGCCCCGGCGCCCCGGTACCTGGCATGGGTGCCCGTCCCGGCAGGGGCTGCGGTAAATGGCTCGTAGCGGCTCCAAGATCTCGGTGCCCCCCAGGTGAGCCTGGAGCAGCTGGAGGCGCTGCAGGGACTCGGCCTTGGTCTGCTGGGTATTCTCCACGCTCTGCCTGCGGGGGGCGCCGACAGGTCTGGGGCTGGGACAGCCGGAGCCAGGGACACCCTGCCCCCAGCCAGCCCTACCCCCTCACCCACCGACACCCCTGTCCCCTAACCAGCCCTGCCCCCAACCCACAGACACACCCTGTCCCATAACCAGCCCTGCCCCCTAACCAAGAGACACCCTCTGTCCACTAACCAGCCTTGCCTCCTAAACCAGCCAGCCCCGTCCCTGCCCTTCGGACTCACGGGTAGAAGGACTCGAACTCAGACCCAAAGCCATAGATGTTGAAATAACAGCCCAGGGGCAAACTCTTCAACAGGAGGACCAGGGTCTCCTGGGGACAGACAGACGGATGGAGAGTCAGCCCCATGGGCCCAGCCAGCCTGGGCTGCTCCCCCGGGCCCATCTAGTGCAGCCTCCCGCCTTGCCGTGCCTTGGTGCTGTTGATGCGCTGTCGGGAGAGGTCTCTGCCGTCCAGGAGGCAGGCCACGCTGCCGGAGCGGCCCAGCAGGAGGACGAACTCCCCGGCTGGCTCTGGGCCGGCACCGCCTCGGGCACTCTGGGCAGCAGGGTCATCATCACGGCCGGGTCGCCCATCAGGGAGCCTGCAGGGAGATGGGGGCCAGTCCCCAAATGGGGTGGGCGTGGGGTCGAGCCCCTGTGAGCCGCCCCTCAGAGCCCCATGACTGCCCCCAGAGACCCACCCCCAATGCTCTGTCCCTCCCCGCACACCACCCTCCTCCTAGATCCTCCAATCCCAATACCCAGCCCTGTCAGCACCTCGAACTGCCCTAGAGACCCACCCCCACTGCTCTGTCCCTCCCCCACCCCCTCTCTCCTTAGATCCCCCCACCCCCAATACCCAGCCCCCCAGGGCCTGCTCGCCCATACCCAGTTCTCCCCCATGCCTCCCAAACCTGCAGTGCTCCCCAGTGCCCACCTGCTCCCAGACACCCTGCCCTGCCAATGCCAGCTCTGCCAAGACCCCCCGCTCCTGTCCCCTGACCCTCGCCTGCCCCCAGATTCCTCCAGCACCCACCTACATCAGTCCTAGGACCCCCCATTCCCCCATCATCCCCCTCATTGCCCCGTGCCCCCCCCCGATCCCATGTCACCGCTCAGCACCTACCTCACCCTCCCCAGATCCCCACCCCATGGATCCCCCTCTGCGCCCCCGCCCAGGGGTAGTAGGGGTCAGGATCCCCTCCCGCACCTGGCTCGGCTCCGGGCAGCCGGGCCTCCAGCACCGCGCTGGGTTTGTGTGGCTCCGTGTAATACACCAGCAGCTCCAACTCCCTGTCCCACCGGGGGGCCTGGGCCAGCGACACCTGGGGGGCGACAGACACACAGTCACCTCCACACGGGTCCTGGGGGGGCAGGGTCCCGCTGGCTCTTGCGCTCGGCTCGGCACCCCCCAATGGAGACGGGGGGGGCAGACCGTGGGAACGCTGGCTGCCCCCCCGGTTAGGTGGAGAGAAAAGAAGGAAGAACAACCCCAAAGGCCAACGCGGGAATTTGGATTTTCCTGGTGAAAAATTGCAAAAATTTGACATTTGGGGGGGGCTAAATCTTTCCAATTTGGGGGTGACATTTTCCTGGTCCCCCCACCTCCACTTACTTCCACTGAGAAACAAGGCGAGGGAAAATCCCAGACACTAAAGACTTACAGAGCCCAGTGACTGCCAGGGATTTCATCCCCAAACTGGCAGATTTCCACCTGTCCAGATTTTCCCCAGAGAAATTAGGAAATTCCCCAAATCCGTTGGAGTCGCTCAATTCCCCCACCCCCATAATCACCCAAAGAGTCTGGCCCATGCTCCCCCTTTCGGGACCCACCCCCTGCCCTACACCACATCTCTCACCCCCTGGGACCCCCCCGCCCCCCGCCCACAGCCCCTTTCCTTGAACCCACCCCTCGCCCCAGAACCCTCCCCCCTGCCCCACCCCCAGCACCCTCCTCCCAGTGGGGATGGCCGGGACCCAGGTGTCCGGATGAGCCCTTACCTGGGCAGTGGTGGTCCCTGGCTGTATAGCTCAGGGGGCTGAGGGGGCAGTTGGAGAGCAGTGGATGCTGTGGGGCGACTGCAGCATGGCGCTTAGGCTCAGGGTGTAGGACAGCTCCCCATGGAGGACCCGCGGGACCTCCTGGGTGATGTTCTCCCCATCCCACCCTGCAGAGAGAGACCCAGGGGTGAAGGCCAGGGGGCTGGGAGAGTGGGGGGAAGGATGGGGAGTATGAGGTATTGGGGGTGTATTGGGCTGGGATATCAGGGGATTTCAGGATGGCTGGGGTGGGTCACATACATTAGGGCAGGGACTGCAGACCCTGGGGGGGGCACTTGCCACAGGGAACACAGTTGTGGCCTATTGGGCATTATGAGGGCTATGTGGGTCTTTCAGTGTGGGGTACATAGAAGGGGCTATGGAGATTTCAGGGAGTTACAGACTGCGGGATCACTCACCATGGGGTGTGTAGCTGGGGTTCTGGGGGCTATGTGGTACAGGGAGCTATGCGGGATCTAGGCCACCAATAGGCCTGGTTTCAACATGAGGCATGTCAAAAGGGGTGCAGCATGGCTGGAAGCACACAGCTGGGGTACAGGGGAGTATGGGGGGGATCTGTGGGTCTCACTGGACGGCGTGTAGCGAGGCTGCAGGGGGATCTGTGGGTCTCACCGTGGGCCTGTAGCGAGGGTGCAGCACAGTTGGCAGCACGTAGCGGGCGGCCCCATCATGCTCCAGCAGCAGCTCATAGGTGTAGCTCAGGGTCAGCATCGCCTCCTCCCCGGGGGACAAATTCCCCAGAGAGCAGCTGAACATGTCGCCCCCGGCCTCCTCCTGCTGCAGCAGGAACGAGCTCTGCCCCCCGGCCAGCGCATCCCCATGCAGCTCCTGTGCCTGCCAGGAAAGATGGGGTCACCCTGAGATCCCCTTGACATCCCCCTGCCAGCACGTTCCCATACAGCTCCTGTGCCTGCTGGAGAGATGGGCTCACCTCCAGATCCCCCTGCCCCCCAAGATCCCCTGCCCTCCTGACGAGCACATCCCTGGACAGCTCATGCACCTGCCGGGAGAGATGGGGTCACCCCGAGATCCCCCCAGCCCGGCCCCCTCCTCTCTCCCCCCCGGGACCCCTGCCCCCCAGCACCTGTCTCTTCTCCTGGAGCTGGGCCTGGATGCAGGCCCCCCGCAGCCAGGCCTGGAAGGCATCGACAGCCGCCTCAGCGTCCACGGGGAACTTGAACACCGCCTCCACGGGCCCCAGCTCCTTGTTCCTGTGGAGCAGCTGGCAGCCCACGTCCGCCACAAAGCCTCGGATCAACACCGACACTGAGCTGTGGTGCAGGGGCACTGGGGGGAGGGGGATATCGGCTACAGACCCCCCATGGGCACGGGGGGGAGGAGCCATGTCAGCCATGGGGCCACCCTCCCCCTCACGGCACCGTCCCCCGCAGCCCTGACTCACCCGGCTCCTTGGAATCATAGAATATAAGGGTTGGAAGGGACCCCAGAAGGTCATCTAGTCCAACCCCCTGCTCGAAGCAGGACCAATTCCCAGTTAAATCATCCCAGCCAGGCCTTTGTCAAGCCTGACCTTAAAAACCTCTGAGGAAGGAGATTCTACCACCTCCCTAGGTAACGCATTCCAGTGTTTCACCACCCTCTTAGTGAAAAAGTTTTTCCAAATATCCAATCTAAACCTCCCCCACTGCAACTTGAGACCATTACTCCTCGTTCTGTCATCTGATACCATTGAGAACAGTCTAGAGCCATCCTCTTTGGAACCCCCTTTCAGGTAGTTGAAAGCAGCTATCAAATCCCCCCTCATTCTTCTCTTCTGCAGGCTAAACAATCCCAGCTCCCTCAGCCTCTCCTCATAACTCATGTGTTCCAGACCCCTAATCATTTTTGTTGCCCTTCGCTGGACTCTCTCCAATTTATCCACATCCTTCTTGAAGTGTGGGGCCCAAAACTGGACTCAGTACTCCAGATGAAGCCTCACCAATGTCGAATAGAGGGGAACGATCACGTCCCTCGATCTGCTCGCTATGCCCCTACTTATACATCCCAAAATGCCATTGGCCTTCTTGGCAACAAGGGCACACTGCTGACTCATATCCAGCTTCTTGTCCACTGTCACCCCTAGGTCCTTTTCCGCAGAACTGCTGCCTAGCCATTCGGTCCCTAGTCTGTAGCTGTGCATTGGGTTCTTCCGTCCTAAGTGCAGGACCCTGCACTTATCCTTATTGAACCTCATCAGATTTCTTTTGGCCCAATCCTCCAATTTGTCTAGGTCCTTCTGTATCCTATCCCTCCCCTCCAGCGTATCTACCACTCCTCCCAGTTTAGTATCATCCGCAAATTTGCTGAGAGTGCAATCCACACCATCCTCCAGATCATTTATGAAGATATTGAACAAAACCGGACCCAGGACCGACCCTTGGGGCACTCCACTTGATACCGGCTGCCAACTAGACATGGAGCCATTGATAACTACCCGTTGAGCCCGACAATCTAGCCAGCTTTCTACCCACCTTATAGTGCATTCTTCCAGCCCATACTTCCTTAACTTGCTGACAAGAATACTGTGGGAGACCGTGTCAAAAGCTTTGCTAAAGTCAAGAAACAATACATCCACTGCTTTTCCTTCATCCACAGAACCAGTAATCTCATCATAGAAGGCGATTAGATTAGTCAGGCATGACCTTCCCTTGGTGAATCCATGCTGGCTGTTCCTGATCACTTTCCTCTCATGCAAGTGCTTCAGGATTGATTCTTTGAGGACCTGCTCCATGATTTTTCCAGGGACTGAGGTGAGGCTGACTGGCCTGTAGTTCCCAGGATCCTCCTTCTTCCCTTTTTTAAAGATTGGCACTACATTAGCCTTTTTCCAGTCATCCGGGACTTCCCCGGTTCGCCACGAGTTTTCAAAGATAATGGCCAATGGCTCTGCAATCACAGCCGCCAATTCCTTTAGCACTCTCGGATGCAACTTGTCCGGCCCCATGGACTTGTGCACGTCCAGCTTTTCTAAATAGTCCCTAACCACCTCTATCTCCACAGAGGGCTGGCCATCTCTTCCCCATTTTGCGATGCCCAGCGCAGCAGTCTGGGAGCTGACCTTATTAGTGAAAACAGAGGCAAAAAAAGCATTGAGTACATTAGCTTTTTCCACATCCTCCGTCACTAGGTTGCCTCCCTCATTCAGTAAGGGGCCCACATTTTCCTTGGCTTTCTTCTTGTTGCCAACATACCTGAAGAAACCCTTCTTGTTACTCTTGACATCTCTGGCTAGCTGCAGCTCTAGGTGCGATTTGGCCCTCCTAATTTCATTCCTACATGCCCGAGCAATATTTTTATACTCTTCCCTGGTCATATGTCCAACCTTCCACTTCTTGTAAGCCTCTTTTTTATGTTTAAGATCCGCTAGGATTTCACCATTAAGCCAAGCTGGTCGCCTGCCATATTTACTATTCTTTCGACTCATCGGGATGGTTTGTCCCTGTAACCTCAACAGGGATTCCTTGAAATACAGCCAGCTCTCCTGGACTCGTTTCCCCTTCAAGTTAGTCCCCCAGGGGATCCTGGCCATCCGTTCCCTGAGGGAGTCGAAGTCTGCTTTCCTGAAGTCCAGGGTCCGTATCCTGCTGCTTACCTTTCTTCCCTGCGTCAGGATCCTGAACTCAACCAACTCATGGTCACTGCCTCCCAGATTCCCATCCACTTTTGCTTCCCCCACTAATTCTACCCAGTTTGTGAGCAGCAGGTCAAGAAAAGCGCCCCCCCTAGTTGGCTCCTCTAACACTTGCGCCAGGAAATTGTCCCCTACGCTTTCCAAAAACTTCCTGGATTGTCTATGCACCGCTGTATTGCTCTCCCAGCAGATATCAGGAAAATTAAAGTCACCCATGAGAATCAGGGCATGCGATCTAGTAGCTTCCATGAGCTGTCGGAAGCAAGCCTTATCTACCACATCCCCCTGGTCCGGTGGTCTATAGCAGACTCCCACCACTCCATCACTCTTGTTGCACACACTTCTAAACTTAATCCAGAGACACTCAGGTTTTTCTGCAGTTTCGTACCGGAGCTCTGAGCAGTCATACTGCTCCCTTACATACAGTGCTACTCCCCCACCTTTTCCACTCCTTCCTGGGTCGTGCGCCTTCCATACAAATTGCCTTGAACAGCAACAAGGCCTTCCACCCCTGTGGGGAGCTCTTCCTCAGCCTGATTTCAGCTCGGCCTGCCCTTCTTGGGTTTCTATGGTCTTCTATGTCCCCTTCCTTAGGGACGGTGAGAGAACCCAGTCCTACCCTGGACTCCAGGTTTTGACCCAACGCCGTCTACTGAACAGCTCGATCTGCTTCTGTACTTTTGCTGCTGTTTTCCCTTGTTTCCTCTCAGGTGGGGCTCACTTGGTCATCAATTTGGCCTAGCTCCAGGCTTGGCAACGACAGGCCAAGCCACCCTGTTAGATACCTAGGATGGTTCTAGACTATTCTCAGTGGTGGAAGAGGACAGGACAAGGAGTAATGGTCTCAAGTTGCAGTGGGGGAGGTTTAGGTTGGATATTAGGAAAAACTTTTTCACTAGGAGGGTGGTGAAACACTGGAATGCGTTGCCTAGGGAGGTGGTGGAATCTCCTTCCTTAGAAGTTTTTAAGGTCAGGCTTGACAAAGCCCTGGCTGGGATGATTTAATTGGGGATTGGTCCTGCTTTTGAGCAGGGGGTTGGACTAGATGACTTCCTGAGGTCCCTTCCAACCCTGATATTCTAAGATTCTATGATGCCCTCCTCCTTCAAATCCGGTCCAACCCGGCTGACAGGTTTGTTGAGGGGATGGTGAAACCCCATTGCTGATCAGAAGGAGGTTAGAGTCCGTTCTCTAGGAGCTGAAGGTTCATTTATCCTGCTGCGGGAAGTGGAGCTAGAGAGCGGAGATGTTATGTGAATGAGACTGCATGATGCAGTTGAAGACTGAGGGACAGGAGCCTCCTCCCAGAAACTCTCCCAGCCAGGCTATACTGCAGGAATCCCATTTCTCCCCCAAGAGACCAATTGAAGTCAATGGCTCTTAGCTCCATGAGGGAGCGGGGTCTTCCCTCTCAGCCTTTTTGAGAACTAGCACTGCTTGGTTTCCTAGGACAAGGTGACCTGTCCTCACTGTTCCCTGAGGTGGCTCAGCTTCTGACTGCACCCATCTGGGAGGCTGTCACACTACCCCAGGGCCTAGAAGACACGGGGGGAGGAGGCTTCTCTGCATGTCAGACACTGAGAGCCCATAGAAGGGCCAAAGGAAGAATAAAGGGCAGGAGATGTAGCTAGCCCTGAGCCTCTGTCCCATCCTCACCGCCTCAAATGTGGAGCTTCCTGAGCTTCAGTTGGGCAGACAGTCTGTAGCCCTGACACAAAGGTCCTTCTGCATCATATGGGGCAGGAAGATCTCTGCCTGCGAGCAAAGGGAATGGGATGGGGGTGAGATCAAGGAAAGAGGGGAGGGGTATGGGTGTGAGGGAAAGAACTCCTGCCCCACATGAAGGAATTTGGGGGACCGAGAGAAGGACCCAGCTCCACAGAGAGGGGAGAGAGTTTCTGTGAGTGCCAGGGGCCTCCATTTCCGCTTCCACTAGCTCCCCATTTACAGTGAGACAGAGCAGTACCTGCAGCAGGGAGCAGGAGTTGCTGAACAGGGAGGGGAACCTTTAAGAGCATCAGATGAGCCACAGCCCTTGCAGCGCCTCGGGCATCTGGCACAAGTGCTGGATGATGTGGAGCTGGCACATGACCTTGGCTGTGACATCCTCGTGCTGCAGGGGAACGAGAACATGTCAGAGACTGAGACACTCCCCAGGAATCAGGGAGGATTAAGGGCACCTGGAACCAGCGCCATCATTTCCACCCAGCAGCTGCTCATGTCTGAGTGGTGGATTCACCCTCCTGATCCCCAGGATGGAGGCTTGCTCTCCTCTCTAGTGACCTCCAGTGCCAACCCCGCTCCTTGTAGGGTGAGCTCCTGCCACCTCCCCATCAGTGCCCCTGACAGCTGTTCCACCTCCAACCCACCTGGGGACACTGCTCAAGTTCGTAGAACCCTCTCCTCCATCCCTACCTCCATCCCCACCCAGGTAGGGCAGGAAGGGGGCTCTAGCAGGGTGGCGGGGGGCAGGAGGGATTCTGGCAGCAGTGAAGTGGGATGGGGAGAGGTTGAGACCTTTCCCCAAGTCACCCCAGTGACAAAAGCTGAAGCCACAGGATGGCAGCCCCGGGGAACAGGGCAGGTCAGCAGCCCCTGCTGACTAAATACTCCCGTTTTCTCTACAGTGGGTCCAGCCCTACCAGCAGCGAGACCAGCTTTCCATGCCCATGTGCCTCAGCCCTTCCTGGTCAGTCGCCACCACCAGTCAGTTCTTGGCCTCGCAGACTGCCAGGGATGGGAGCAACTCTAGATGGTGGCTCGGGTGACATGGACACTAGGCCATGGAGAAATGAGTGCAGGTCTGTGGGGCAGGAAAGGTTCACAGAGGGCACTAAGGGGACTCTCCTGCTCTTCCCAGGAGTGATAGCAGAACACCTAAGAACAGAAGTCTATGAAGTCCAGAAGCCCCCACTAGGCTCCTTGGTCCCGGGCCAGCGAATGGCGATAGGATGGAAATGAGGCCCTGGGCCCCACCCCAAGCTCCTGAGTCTATTGCAGCTACTTACCGTGTCCCCCATCAGTTGCTGGGCTTCCTCCAGGAGGGATTAGACTAGCACCAGCCCAGCCTGGCTGACAAGCAGCAGGGGGTCGTGGATGGCCAGTACCGCTGTCTGGAGGAAGTATCTTCTCTGCGCCTTCGAGAAGAATTTTCCAAAGACCTAAAACCAAGAGGACACGAGGCTCCAGCAGATTGCCCAGAGCCAGCCTCCAAGTCCTGGCGGTACAATGGCATCACCGTCCAGTGGCCCAAAGGGAGGGTAAGAGAGCTGCTGCAGCCAAGGCAGTTCATTCCCCAAGAGGCTTTCAGGGTCCCATGGCTCAGGGAAGCCCCTTTATTAAAAGATCGCAGATGCTCAGTGACCAAAGCCTCCAGTGACTCTTTCTGGAGGGCAATTTATCTCAGGGGCCATGATAGGCTGGAAATGGATCTCTAATGTGTGTGAGCAGGCCCACTCTACTGTGCAGGGCACAGAGATGACAAGGGACCCTATATTGCTTCCAGCAGAGAGATCTCCTGCACCTCAGGGGCGAGAGGAGTGTGCGTACGTGTGGGGCGAGTGGCAGGGGGTTGGAGCTGACAGACCAAAGGTCTCTTCCCCCCAACTTAGTGATTTCTCTAGTGGCTGGGTATGGCCTCTGCAGCTCCTTGGTTTCTTCCAAGGGGAATCCAATCTGCAACATGACAAGGATAAGGAGACTCATGTCCCAGTCCCCATCACAGGCACTCCTAGGAGACTTTTCTTCTGCTGCAGCAATTCAGCTTGTGGGAGGCGGGACAGGCTCACACAGTCTCTCTCATGGGGCGTCTGTAGAGCAGCATTCTGTAGATGCCCTTGTCAATCCAGGAGCCATTCCAAGGCCTCCTCTGTGATGTTGTACAAATAACCCATTTCACCTTTGACTCCCGTCTGTGTTATGGTGTTATGGTGTGTTCAAAGGTTTGAATATTCTCACCACAGTTGTGAGATGGGGTGGGGGTGGGGGGCAGGTCTTTGATTTTCTACTTATTCAGCAAGTAGCCGCAACTTGGGTCAGTGACAATCCGTTTCTTTGGAACAGTGGCTAAGGTCTAGATACTCTGCCATTCCCTGGCCGGGTCTGGAAACATGAGTGGGGCGCATGTGGTCCATATTGGCTCTGGAGCTCACTGTGTCCCCTACCCAGTTCCCAGGTTGGGGCATACTGCTTCCTGACCGGCAATGGAATTGGGCTAAGCCCACCTCCTTTCTGTGCTTCTACAGGGTGCAGGGAATTAAACAAGGGTCTGATCAAGCAATAGTGACTGACCCAGTGCTCTTCTCTCAGACACTTGAGATCAGCCAGGGGGACAAGGAGCAGAGAGACACCCAGAGCCACAATCCTATATTAACTCACCCACCCAGGGATTCTCCTTATGCCACGTAGCAATGGATCCATGTAAGACACTGAAATCATGGCAACTAGTGAAGTTCCAATGTGGGACCTTTTGCACCAGCCTGTCCCACTGGTTGCTGGATGAGGAACTCTGAGCTGGAAATAAGGAGTGGGCTCTTTTCCTGTCTCCAGGAGGCATCCACTGCAGGGAACCCAGCCAGCCCCGCTCCCTGGACTGTGTCATGCCCTGGCACAGTGCCCTTACCTCCCCCACTCTGGCTGTGTTCTTGTAGCCCAGGAGCTTGCTATCCTGGTGCCAGTCGTAGCACCACAGATCTTCTGCCTCATGTATGGTCAGGCCTGGAAGAGAGAGAGAGAGAGAGAGAGAGAGAGAGACTTTTATCATTCTGGTTGCAGTTTCTGTGTCCTTCCAATCCCATTGGTGACTCCACAGTGGAGTGGAGAAGAACAGAGGCAGAGAGAGACTTGTCCTCCAGCTGGGGTCAGTCTGAGAGAAATTGCCTGGGGTCCCATTATTCATCTGTGGTCAGTCTCAGTCCCCTATTGGGCTCCGTGTCCCAGCTGGGTTCCTTAGCCCTCTGTTGGAGCATCAGTTGGTAGAGCCTGTAAGTCCCCTCCCTGGCCTGCCGGCTGATGTCCTTGTCTGGGTCACTGACAAACAGAGCCAGCTGGGCCACATGGTGCCCCATCCTAGGGAACTTGGCTGAGATCTAATGGAAGGGAGAGGAGAGGGGACTCCATCAGCATTTTCCTGTCAGCTCCCTGTCCTCCCTGGGCCAGAAGGCTCCTTCCCCTTAACTCTTCTGCAGGAGATGCTGGGGGAGAGGAGCTTGAGATCAACCCTTCATTTGCTCTGCTGCCAAGGGAGCCAGGAGCTGCTTTGGGATGCCAAGCAGGGGCTGGAGCATGGTCCCCTTAAAGGCCCAGGGACAACACTTAACCAGGACAAGAAGAACTTGACTCAAGCCTAGCTCAGTCCCTGCTCTGACTCTGCCTCCCCATGAAGAACACTCCTAAGCCACAGCCCCTGTAGCAGCAGATCCTACAGCCGGTTGGAGCCAGCCCGCCTACGCCTGGAGTCAGGAAGCTGGGGTCAGAGGTCACTTACGTCAAACTCAGGGAGGGTGACTGTGTATCTCAGCAGGGCTGTGCTGCTCCGAATGGCCCTGGCTCTCTCCTGGGACATCCTGGACACGATCCAGAAGCTGACATGCTGTGGGGAAAGGAGGCAGGTCAGACTCAATGGCCACGTGCACATGCTTTGCAAATAAGCCCCAGCCCCAGGGGCCTGAGACATTCTGTGCAGGGGGGAATATCTGAGTCATTGATGGCAGAGCTGTAGAAGGGGATTCTTTCCCTCGGACGCAGCTTCTACCCTGCAGGACACAACTTGTCAATGTCTCTCTAGATTGGGACAATGTTTGGTGTCGCAGCTGGTCTCATCCTCCCAGAACTCCTGATTCCTGAACAGTTCACCAGAAAGGAGACTGAAGCCTTGCCCTTCCCTGCTACGCAAATCCTTGGGGGGATGTAGGGAGTGACTGAGAGCACAATCCCCCTGGGAATTTCAGAGCAGATCAGAGGGAAGGGCTGATTCCCTGGACTCCTCCTGTTTCTCTAGGAAGGAGCATGTGCCTCTTCTCTGAGAACCATCTCCCAAATCTATGGTGTGTGTGTGTTGGAGCGGCGGGGGAAGGGTGGGTTTTCAGACTCTCACTCCCCAAGATAGCCAGGGGCCCCGTGGTTAGTGTTCCACAGAACCAGGCAGAGTTCTGGCTTGAAGTCCCAGCTCCTTCCTCTGTCCCTCAAGAAGGAAGGACCTGATACTGCATTTCACTGACCTCCCCAACCAAGGACGGCCCACTGGGGACCCTGCTAGGAGGACAGAGTAGAAAATGGATCTTCCAGTCTCTCCTTATCAGTCCCCCAAAGAGTTAAGGTAAAATTGGTCCCCAGCCCTCCTTATGGGGCTCACCTCCTAGATGTAGAGGAGCCTGTCTGTGTCTGGGGACTCTGCCATCAGGTTCCTCAGCATGGCATTCAGGACCTCTGGCATGACTTTGTGCAGAGCCTGCAAAGCATAGGTCAGGGTTAGGGAAACTGGGCCTACCCCTGCCACAGGACAGGAAGAGGGGTCTCTGGGAAGCACTGTGGAGATTCCCAAACACATATCCTGACCTCTCTCATTCACATATAACTGCAGGCAATTTGCAAGAATTGATGACAACTGGATCTTCGAACCATGAGCTTAGCAGGTCTTTGCAGAGGGCCTTGTAGGCAGAAGAGTATGAAACAGCCAAGTTGCTGCGGATGGAAGCTGGGCTGCTGGGCAAAACACGGCATAAGAAAGAAAGAAAGAAAGAAAGAAAGAAAGAAAGAAAGAAAGAAAGAAAGAAAGAAAGAAAGAAAGAAATCCCACAGTAACAGATAATCTCTTAGCTGCTGGAGGGAAGGATGCAACCTTGCAGCTTGTTCCATCTCTGCCTACTCCACCCCTAAATCTGGAGCTCCAGCAAATCAAGGGAGCAGGGACCAAGGACCACTCTGGAAGAGTAGGAGGATGGAGGAGGATGTACCTGGATGCGAGCGGTGTCCCTCTCAGTCCCAGGGTGAAGACGGAGTGAAGGGCAAGTCACAAGAGGTGGGTCTCTAGGTCTGGCTCAAGGGCAGGTTTCATGGTGCTGGCAAGAGAGAGGAGTTGGTATTAGACTGTGCAGTACGGGGGTGGGACTGTCGCCAACATGGACACGGAACCACAGGAATATAGGCACAGGCTGGCAAGGATGGAAACTGAGACACTGAGCTCGGAAATGACAAGGCCAAGGCGTCACAGACAGACAGTGTCAGGACAGGAATAGCTCCTGTTCCCTGGAGCCTGCTGCCCATCCTGTATCTGAGCCTGGGAGTGAGCCCCTCCCCAAGGCCCCTGTAATGTTATTTTAGTGAAAAGAACAGCCCAGCCAGGACAGAGTGAACCTTCCCACCCCACCATCTCTGCCAGAGGAGCCACTCTTGGGAGGTGACCTGGGAGGGGGAGGGACAGTGACTGCCAGCCTTGGGCCTGAGCAGCACTCGGGTTAGGGGAGACGGCGGCAGGGCGGGGTGCGGCTCTCTCGGTACCTGAGGTTGCTCACTGCAGTCAGAAAGTTGGCGAGGACGGCACAGGGTGGAGAGTCATTGGGAAGCTCCTCAATGAGCTCCTGTGAGACATGAAGGAGACAAAGGGCTGTGTGAGATTCAGGCCCGACTAACACCTCCCAGTGAGGAGATAACACAGCCAGTGCCCCACGTGGCCAGCAGGATCCCCCACCACCTCCCGCTCCTCCGATTCCTTCCTGCCCATCAAATTTGTCCCCTTTCCAGGATTCCTGCCCAGCTCAGTCCCAATCCCCTTCTTTCCTCCTCCCTATCAAAACAGCCCCCATTCAGCACCATCCCAACTACTGAGCTGGGACCATGTGATTCCTTGTCCTCCAGTCTCAGCTGCCCTCCAGCCCCACAATTCCCCCACTGCCCACTACCCACCAATCTCAGAATTTCTCCCTTCTCTTCTCCCCAGTCTTCAGCCCCAGCAATCCCTGCCCTCTGCTGCTCCCTCCAACACCACCCAGCCCCCACCCATTAGCCCGGCCATACCCCTGCCAATCCCATGTCTCTCTCCTCCCTCCAGCTGCCGTATGGCGTGTCTCACTCACCATGATCCTCTTCACCACAGCCGCCTTGCAGCAGTGCGGCTCCAGCGTGTCCTCCTCTCTCTCCCGTGCAGCCAGACATGCGGGGTAGATGGCCTGAAGGAACAGGAGCTGCTGCCCCTCATCCTGTACCCACCAGGAGTGGGGTATAGCGAGAGAGAACCTGTTAGCTAGGGACCTTCCTTCCCCACCCACACCAGCTCCAGGGCTCAGGCCTCAATGGGGGATTGTGGGGACCCGCCTATTGACCAAATCCCCCACGCCTCCTACACAAGCAGGATCAGGAACTGGGACAGTGCCTGTGGGGGGAGACGACCTCAGCTGTTGTGGGACAAACACCCCCATATTGGGGGTCCCACATCATGGATGTAAAAGGGCCCCATTAGGGGTGGTGGATCATGAGGGACAAGACCCTCGGCAGGGGGTGGGGATGCTGGGAAGGGACAAGACAATCTTGATTCCAGCCCAGGTGGGGAACATTTGTACCTTTTCTCTGTACTGGAGCTGCTCTCTGATGACCTTGGGAGCAGCTTCATCTGTAGCCATGTCCACCCCTTCCTCCTGCTCCAAATCCCTGGGGGTTCCTGCACCAGAGAGAGAAGGTAACAGGGTGATGCCTGCTGCCACTTGGGGGAAGGACAGAGGTGTGGTGGGGAGATCAGGATTAAAAACCCCCCTTCCAACCTCAGTCACCCAGGGCAGATGGGGCCCCACACTTCCCTCTCAGGGATGCCTTCAGCCCCCAACAACTTCAGAAACCCCTAGCAGAGAGCCCCCCCTCCACTGTCCAGGACTCCAGGGGAGGTGCCTACTCCCCCAGCCCCGGAGCAGCAAGGACCAAAGTGGCAGCAGCTCTTGATGCCCCGACCCCCAGTTCCCCGTGCGGAAGGGGCAGCTGTGTGACTGCTGCTGCTGTCAGTGGGGTTCCCGTGGCTCAGACCAGACACTTGGGCTGGGGACCCCCCCACATATCACTGGGAGAGCGTCTGGGCCCAGGGTGTTCACATCCTGTCCTCAGCCCTCCCAGAGCGCAGCCTGGCTCCTCACCTGGAACAAAGCAGTGGCATCCATTGGCCTGGCTGCTGCCAGAGGCCCAGGTGCTGCCGCTGTCCCATTCTGAGCTGCCGGTGCTGGGACAGGGACCTTCCCCCTCCTGGCCGGCGGGGGCTGGAAGGTCCTCAGTAAGCGGGCAGGGCGATGCCTCCTGATGGGAACGAGGGCTGGGCTCCTGGGGCCGCTGCTGCCCACACAACAAGCCCCAGAGCCACCCTGCCCGGCACCCCTTCTGGGCTGGATCCTGTCTGCAAAACCGCATCCTGGGCCAGCTCCATTTGGGCTTGTTTGGGACCTCTCCCAGCTCAGCGCCTGCGCCGGGAGCTGGTTTCCTTTTCCAGAAGGCTGGGCACTTCCGCTGTCTGGCCTGGACAGGAGCTGCTTCCCTGGAAGATGGCAGCTGCTTCCCTCAGGCTCTGGGGCCACCTGCAGAGCCTTTCTTCTGAACACCCTCAGGAGCCTGGCCATCCTGCAACCAAGCGAGGAGCAGGTCTGAGTTTGGGCTCAAGGCAGCCTTTCACTCATGGGCCTTTTCTGTCCCTCTTCATCCCTGCTCCAACCACAGCAGCCCCTTCTCCCCCAACAGGTGTGCAGGGAGTGCCATCTACACACACTGGCAGGAGTTCATTGCATGATCTGCTCCCAACATTCACCCTCATCATCCCTGCTGCTGCAATGTCCAGGAAGTCTCATTCTTTTAGATCAATGCGGTCAGTCCCAAAGACCATCGGTTACTCTGGACAAGTAGCCCCCTCCTGTCATCCAGGCCACACTCCCGCCCAGGCTAGAGAAGGAACAGAACCCAGGAGTCCAGACTTCTCCTGGGAAACCATTCCCCACATCAAAGTCACAAATACCCTAGGCACAGGAAGACCAGGGCACTCCTCCTTCCCCATTGATTTCCATGCTCAGCAGCTCACAGGGTCTGGCCCAGCTCAGAGACTCTCAGCCGGGGGAACAGTGTCCCACAAGGGAAGAGCTGGGAGCCCCAATGCTGGAACCTTTCCAAACACACTGGAGACGGCTCTGGAGAAGCTCCTGCCTGGTCTGAGAGTGAGGGGCTCTTGGGGGCTGTTTGCAAATGAAATCCCCCTTTGGAGATATTCTCTCCCCCTGTTTCTGCCTCTCCCCATTCAGACAGGGGAAGCCACCAAGGAACCCTAATGCCAATCACTTGCTCTCGGTGATGGTATGATGGATGGTGGATGTTCAGGGTCAGCAGACGTCCCTCGCCCTCCTCCTCACTCTCCAAGCCCAAGGCAGGCTGGAGAGGATGGTGACCTCAGGAGTTACCCTGCCCAGCCAGCAGGCAGGGTGATGACACGAGGGCGATCCACTGGCTGTGAAAACAAGAGTCTGTCTGATTGCCAAGGGACGGAGAAACTCAGCCAGCAGCAGGGGGGTGCAGAACACGGCCTCTGGGGTGGAGATGTCAGCACCTCCAGGATCCTGACATCCCAGCACTTTACACACCTTCCTGGAGCCTCCCAACCCCGCTGGGCTGTAGCAATGGGACCCCAACCCTACTGACGGCAAACGGGCCTCAGCTACCTGCTCAGGGTCACACTGAGTGTCAGAGCCATGGATGGACCCCTTCACTAACCACTGCCGCACACTCCCTCCCACAGCTGGCAATTGCAACCAGGCCCTAATGTCTGGTCCCCCTGCCTTTGAGAGGGAGTGTCACTCCTGGTTCCATTGCTGCCTATTGATCTGTGGGACTTTGGGCAAGTTTATCCTCCTCTCTATGGCTCTCTGGGACTCACATCCCTGAATGGGCTTTAAAAAAGACAATGGTTAAAGTTTGGCCCCAATTAGTTCTTGTTTCTCTAGACTAGCCATTTTACAAAGTTTAGAATTCTTGACAATCAACACCTGGAAACATCCCTTTCTCCTTGGCAGATGGCTTTAACAGACCTCACTGCTGCCTGGAGTTAGAGAACTGACCCTATTCCCATTGGACCTACCCAAGGTGTCACACAGCAAAGCAGTGACAGAGCCAGAAAGAGAAGCCAACAGTCCTGACTCCTGTTCTCACGAGCAGACAACAAACCCAACTTCCCCCTCTTCCCCCCGGAGGCAGGGATAGAGCCCAGGAAATAAGGTGTGAAAATTGTAATGGAAACTGTTTTCTGTCAGAAATTCTATTCAGACTAAACCACTGTGTTTCTTGAAATCATAACAAGTAGGATAGCTCAGTGATTTGAGCATTGGCCTGTTAAATCCAGGATGAAAATTCTTTTCAAAAATATTTGTTTGCAAAACAAGAGCATCTCCTGTTCTTCACAGTGCATTAAACTGTCTCGTCTTACGCAAAGGGGAGACACTCTGATCTAGAAAATTAAATGAAATGCTTGAGTCTGAGCTAAGTAGTTGCTGCTCTTCACAATTTTAAAATAATAAAATACAAATAAAATAGAATATTAGGTCATAATTGGATGTGGCTCAGTGTGATAGGACACCCCCTAGTCTGCTCTGCTCCGAGTGACACTCTGCAGTGGATCCCCAGCATCCACCCATGGCGAGGTAGGTGGGAGAGGATTGTTATTCGTACTTGACAGAAGGAGAAACGAAGGCTGAGAAAGGAACAGGGACTTGTCTTAGCTGATGCAGCCAGTCAGTAGCAGGGTTGCTCTCAAATGAGCTACAGACCAACAATTGTTCATAGGAATTATTCAGCAAGTATTTGAGAAGAATTGGAATGTTAGAGAGGATCATGAACTGCTCTGAGAGAATTAATGGAGAGCAGCATCCACATTGGTCAGACATATAACTGGTTGTGACTTATTTGCTTGGTCATAAAAGAGAACAACAAAGAGCAGAGTTTCCTCCCTGTCAATAGCCCCCTCCTCAGCCAATCAAGGTTGAGGGGGGTGGGAGGCTAAGGGTTCTCACCAAATAGCCCAAAGAATGGCCCAGGTCACCACCGAGGGGATCACTCTCGAAGCACAATTCCAGTCTCACCTCTCTATGAGGGCCTCCCACAACCCCCCCCCCGGCCCCCGTTCCACACACAGAGCTCCTGGTGGTGGGAAAAGAGCAGAGGAAAAGAACAAAGGAAGCAAGAAGAGAAAGGTAGGAGGGACAGAGGAAAAGGGAAAACAAAAAGGAGAAACCCCAATGTCCCCAGGAATTCTAAGGGACAAAGTCCTACATTGGGAATATAATGCTGCCACCTCAATCTAGTGTTTTCCTTTCCTAGAATTCAGCCGGCACCTGATGAATCAGACTGAACAGGTTCCAAACCTCTCCGAGGCTCTTACCTTCTGTCAAGCTTCCTTTCCCACTCTGAATTCTAGGGTACGGATGCGGGGACCTGCATGAAAACCTCCTAAGCTTACTTTTACCAGCTTAGGTTAAAACTTCCCCAAGGTACAAATTATTTTACCCTTTGCCCTTGGACTTCCACTGCCACCACCAAACGTTTATCTGGGTTTATTTTATTAGGAAAGTGTTGTTTGGAAACATCTTTCCCCCCAAAATCCTCCCAACCCTTGCACCCCGCTTCCGGAGGAAGGTTTGGTAAAAATACTCACCAATTTGCATAGGTGACCACAGACCCAAACCCTTGGATCTTAAGAACAATGAAAAAAGCATTCAGTTCTTGAAAAGAAGAATTTTAATAGAAGTAACAATAAAAAAGAAGTAACAATAAAAAGAATCACCTCTGTAAAATCAGGATGGTAAATACCTTACAGGGTAAGTAGATTCAAAACATAGAGAATCCCTCTAGGCAAAACCTTAAGTTACAAAAAGACACACAGACAGGAATATCCATTCAATTCAGCACACCTTAATTTCTCAGCCATTTAAAGAAACCATAATCTAACGTATCTCTAGCTAGATTACTTACTAAATTCTAAGACTCCATTGCTGTTCTGTCCCCGGCAAAAGCATCACACAGACAGACCCTTTGTTTTCCCCTCCCCCCAGCTTTTGAAAGTATCTTGTCTCCTCATTGGTCATTTTGGTCAGGTGCCAGCGAGGTTATCCTAGCTTCTTAACCCCTTACAGGTGAGAGGATTTTTCCTCTGGCCAGGAGGAATTTTAAAGGGCTTTACCCTTCCCTTTATATTTATGACACCTTCTATACAGGGTCGTCTGTTTTCTAGCAAAACCAGTACAAGACAAGGAGAAAACTCTGAAGAGGGTCCTCCTTGTGCTCACGTACATGAAAGTGAATGCTCACTCAGTCCTCCAGGAGAGACCTCGAGAAGGAGACGTGCTGAAGCAAAGCCACAGGGATCTCCGAGGTGTCCCCTGTCCTGCACCCCTGTCCTGCCTGGCTGATGTCAAGATTTCTCTGTAAGATCATCGCCTCCCCACCACCTTTGTCCAATAGGCTGAGGTCCTGCCTAAGGCCCTTGTGATGTCACTGCCACACCCTCCCCACCCTTGCAGTGCTGATGTCCTGTCCCTATCCAGCCACATTGGATGTTTGAGCCGCTTCCCCTGGATCACCCCACTCAATGACTCTTCATTGTGGGGATGACACCGAATACACAGTAGAACACAGAGGCTCTTCCCCAGGCCACAATCAGGTTTTCATAAGTTAGTAGACTTTATGGCCAGAAGGAACCATTAGAGCATTTAATCTGATCCCCTGCGTATCCTAAGGCCTCCTGTATGTCAGAAGAGCTGTTTTTTTCTCTTACTCAAACATTTTCCAGAAAGGCATCTAGTCTTTATTCAAAGATATCAAGAGATGGAGAAGCCATCATTTCTCTTGGTAGTTTGTTCCAATGACGAGTCACCCTCTTACAAATCTGGGTCTTATTGTCATTATACTTCTTCCAATTTCTGCTTCCATCCATGGGGTCTTGTCACGCCTTTCTCTGCTTGATAAAAGAGCCCTTTTATACTCAACATTTTCTCTCCATGAAGTCAAGCAACTCACCTCTCATTCTTCTTTTGTATGTACACTAAACAGATTAAGCGTTTTCAATGTCTCATTAGAAGGCATCATCCCCATCACTCAATTATGAATCTTTTCTGTACCCTCTCCAATTGTTTTAACATCATATTCAAAATGTGGACACAAGAACTGGATTCAACATTCCAATGTCAGTCTCACCAATGCTGTATCACTTCCCTTTCCATACTCACTAGTCTATCCATCCAAGAATGGCTTTAACCTTTTTTACCATAGTTTCACATTGACAGATCATGTTGAGCAACTCGTCAACTATGGCCCTGGAATCCTTTTCAGTGTCACTGCTTTCCAGCAGATTTTCACCCATTCTGTAGGGTGCCGCCTGACTCCTTTGTTACTGGAAGTATGGGTTTGCATATGGCTTTATTAAAACCGAATTATTCAGTAAGTATTTTAGAAGAACTAGCCCATTAGAGAGAGATTCATGAATTACTCAAAGGCAATGAATGGAGAAAAGCATCAAGAGCAATCAAATACATGTTTGGTTATGGCTTATTTCCTTGGTCTTAAAAGAGAGTAACAAGGACCTGAGTCTCCTCCCTCACAATAGCCCCAAGCTCCCCCAATCAGCATTGAGACTCTGAGAATCAGAAAGCTGAGAGTTCTCGCCAGATATCCCAGGTCACCACCAGAGGGAGTCACTCTTAGAGCATTGTTCCAGCCACATGTCTTTGGGAGGGCCTCCTGCAATGAGAGTTGGAGGGCAACCACCCCCACCGCCCCATCCCCAACTCCACACGCACAGACAGCTCCTGGTGGTGAAAGGAAAGCAGGAAAAAGGACAAAGATGCAAGAGAAGAAGAGAAAGGAGGGAGAGACAGGAAAGGGAAAACAAAAAGGAGAAACCCCAATGTCCCCAGGAATTCTAAGGGACAAAGTCCTAGGTCGGAAATAAAATGCTGCCCCCACAGTCTAGTGTTTTCCTTTCCTAAAAATCAGCCGGCACCTGATGGATCAGACTGAACAGGTTCCAAACCTCTCTGAGGCTCTTACCTTCTTAACAGGGACATCTGATTTCTAGCAAAACTGGTACAAGACAAGGAGAAAACTCCAAAGAGGGTCCTCCTTGTGCTCACGTACATGAAAGTCAATGCTCTCTCAGTCCTCCAGGAGAGATCTCGAGAAGGAGACGTGCTGAAGCAAAGCCACAGGGATCTCTGAGGTTGCCCCTGTCCTGCACCCCTGTCCTGCCTGTCTAATGTCAAGATCTCTCTGTGAGATCATCGCCTCCCCACCACCTTTGTCCAATAGGCTGAGGTCCTGCCAAAGGCCCTTGTGATGTCACTGCCACACCCACCCCTCCCCTGCAGTGCTGATGCCCTGCCCCTGTCCAGCCACATTGGGTGTTTCAGTCGCTTCCCCTGGATCACCCCACTCAATGAGTGTTCATTGTGGGCTCAAGCCGACTACACAGTAAAACATCAGAAGCTTCTCCCCATGCTATGCTCAGTTTTTCATAAATTAGCAGACTTTATGGGCAGAAGAGACAACTGGAGCATGTCATCTGACCCCCTGCATATTACATGCTTTCTGTAGAGCATAGTAGCTAGTTTTTGACTAAATACATTCCAGAAAGGCATCTAGTCTTCATTAGAAGACACCAAGAGATGGGGAATTCCCACCACTTCCCTTTCTAGTTTGTTCCTTTGGTGATTCATCCTCACTGTTGAATATGTGTGCCCTCTTTCGAATATGAATTGGTCTCTTTTGAGTTTCCAGCCACTGGGTCTTGTTATGCTTTTCTCTGCTAGATTAATGAGCCCTTTAATACCCGATATTTTCTCTCCGTGAAGTCACTTCAACACTTCAATGACTTCACCTCCAGATCTTTGGAAAGCGTAGGGGACAATTTCCTGGCGCAAGTGCTCGAGGAGCCAACTAGGGGGGGGCGCTTTTCTTGACCTGCTGCTCACAAACCGGGTAGAATTAGTGGGGGAAGCAAAAGTGGATGGGAATCTGGGAGGCAGTGACCATGAGTTGGTTGAGTTCAGGATCCTGACACAGGGAAGAAAGGTAAGCAGCACGATACGGACCCTGGACTTCAGGAAAGCAGACTTCGACTCCCTCAGGGAACGGATGGCCAGGATCCCCTGGGGGACTAACTTGAAGGGGAAAGGAGTCCAGGAGAGCTGGCTGTATTTCAAGGAATCCCTGTTGAGGTTACAGGGACAAACCATCCCGATGAGTCGAAAGAATAGTAAATATGGCAGGCGACCAGCTTGGCTTAATGGTGAAATCTTAGCGGATCTTAAACATAAAAAAGAAGCTTACAAGAAGTGGAAGGTTGGACATATGACCAGGGAAGAGTATAAAAATATTGCTCGGGCATGTAGGAATGTTATCAGGAGGGCCAAATCACACCTGGAGCTGCAGCTAGCCAGAGATGTCAAGAGTAACAAGAAGGGTTTCTTCAGGTATGTTGGCAACAAGAAGAAAGCCAAGGAATGTGTGGGCCCCTTACTGAATGAGGGAGGCAAACTAGTGACAGAGGATGTGGAAAAAGCTAATGTACTCAATGCTTTTTTTGCCTCTGTTTTCACTAACAAGGTCAGCTCCCAGACTGCTACGCTGGGCATCACAAAATGGGGAAGAGATGGCCAGCCCTCTGTGGAGATAGAGGTGGTTAGGGACTTTTTAGAAAAGCTGGACGTGCACAAGTCCATGGGGCCGGACGAGTTGCATCCGAGAGTGCTGAAGGAACTGGCGGCTGTGATTGCAGAGCCATTGGCCATTATCTTTGAAAACTCGTGGCGAACCGGGGAAGTCCCGGATGACTGGAAAAAGGCTAATGTAGTGCCAATCTTTAAAAAAGGGAAGAAGGAGGATCCTGGGAACTACAGGCCAGTCAGCCTCACTTCAGTCCCTGGAAAAATCATGGAGCAGGTCCTCAAAGAATCAATCCTGAAGCACTTGCATGAGAGGAAAGTGATCAGGAACAGCCAGCATGGATTCACCAAGGGAAGGTCATGCCTGACTAATCTAATCGCCTTCTATGATGAGATTACTGGTTCTGTGGATGAAGGAAAAGCAGTGGATGTATTGTTTCTTGACTTTAGCAAAGCTTTTGAAATGGTCTCCCACAGTATTCTTGTCAGCAAGTTAAGGAAGTATGGGCTGGATGAATGCACTACAAGGTGGGTAGAAAGCTGGCTAGATTGTCGGGCTCAACGGGTAGTGATCAATGGCTCCATGTCTAGTTGGCAGCCGGTATCAAGTGGAGTGCCCCAAGGGTCGGTCCTGGGTCCGGTTTTGTTCAATATCTTCATAAATGATCTGGAGGATGGTGTGGATTGCACTCTCAGCAAATTTGCGGATGATACTAAACTGGGAGGAGTGGTAGATACACTGGAGGGGAGGGATAGGATACAGAAGGACCTAGACAAATTGGAGGATTGGGCCAAAAGAAATCTGATGAGGTTCAATAAGGATAAGTGCAGGGTCCTGCACTTAGGACGGAAGAACCCAATGCACAGCTACAGACTAGGGACCGAATGGCTAGGCAGCAGTTCTGCGGAAAAGGACCTAGGGGTGACAGTGGACGAGAAGCTGGATATGAGTCAGCAGTGTGCCCTTGTTGCCAAGAAGGCCAATGGCATTTTGGGATGTATAAGTAGGGGCATAGCGAGCAGATCGAGGGACGTGATCGTTCCCCTCTATTCGACATTGGTGAGGCCTCATCTGGAGTACTGTGTCCAGTTTTGGGCCCCACACTTCAAGAAGGATGTGGATAAATTGGAGAGAGTCCAGCGAAGGGCAACAAAAATGATTAGGGGTCTGGAACACATGGGTTACGAGGAGAGGCTGAGGGAGCTGGGATTGTTTAGCCTGCAGAAGAGAAGAATGAGGGGGGATTTGATAGCTGTTTTCAACTACCTGAAAGGGGGTTCCAAAGAGGATGGCTCTAGACTGTTCTCAATGGTATCAGATGACAGAACGAGGAGTAATGGTCTCAAGCTGCAGTGGGGGAGGTTTAGATTGGATATTAGGAAAAACTTTTTCACTATGAGGGTGGTGAAACACTGGAATGCGTTACCTAGGGAGGTGGTAGAATCTCCTTCCTTAGAGGTTTTTAAGGTCAGGCTTGACAAAGCCCTGGCTGGGATGATTTAACTGGGAATTGGTCCTGCTTTGAGCAGGGGGTTGGACTAGATGACCTTCTGGGGTCCCTTCCAACCCTTATATTCTATGATTCTATGATTCTATGATTCTATGATCTTTTTTATCATGTAAACAGGCTGAGCTTTTTCAATAGCTCACTAGCAGGCAGTTTTCTCCAGCCCTCAAAACGTTTCATTGCTTTTTGCTGCCCCATCTCCAGTATTTCAAAATCTTTTTCAAAGGTGGATGCCAAAACTGGAAATGTGAATGCAGCTCCAGATCTGGGAGCAGCTTCCATTTGCTGGCAGGAGACTGTGTATGAGATCTTGCAGGTTGCAGGGGGGTGTGAGACAGGCACTAACATGGGCATGGAAGTTTAGGGAACAGGACAGAGGCCAGGGTTGGGCAAGGTGGGCAGGGACTTGGGAAGAAAGGGAGAAGATCAACCACTTTCTGAATGTGGGTCAGGATTATGCCCACTTTAGAGAGTGGGAAATTGAGGTGCCACGTGGGAGCGGGATTGCCATTTGGCCGAGCGTCTGAAGAATCGCTACAGCCACAATAGAAAAGCTATTAAGTGTCAGAAGAAGATTAATCATAGAATTCAGAGTTCAAGGCTGACTAGCAAAGGTGTCGTATATGTCATAAACCAGTCTGCGCTCTGCCACCTCCCTGGTCTCGGAGACAGGGGTCCACCTCTTGGACAGGGATTAGAGGATCTTTCTCTCAGACACACAACTGTGAATAGTTTGGAAAACAAACCCTACTTGTAATTTTGTTCAGTGGCCCTGCTAGAAACTCCACCCTCCAACCATTTTGATCCAGGACCAGGGACACCATTCCCCTCTCCTGTCCACATGTACCTGTGCACCTGCAGACATTGCAGCTGGCACATGCATTGTTGCAGGCTCTGTCACGGAGCTGGATGAATCACCCTGCTGGCCCACATACCCAGCATTCTCTCCCTGAGCAATCCATCCCGCTGTCTGCTCCACCTCTCTTCATCCAGGAACCTCTAGAGCAGTCTCTCTTGATGGATTGTGTCCTTCTCCTCCTTGGCTCTTTTGGAAGCAAGGTGTTTTTGGCTTCTCTTTACCCCTATTGGCAAACCTCCTGCACGGTCCTCGTCCTTCTGGCCCACTGCTGGCCACTTGTAGCACCCGCAGTCCCAGGCAGCAGTCTTGGCCCAGCAGGTGTGCAAGTGTCTTCCAGTGGAAGGAAACAGAGGCTATATTCATTGTATTGCCTGGGGTGGGGGGAAGAATCTGTCCACAAGGCCATGATTTGCAACACTGTGGAATGCTTCTAGGTCACTCCTTCATAAATTCTTGTGTACTCTCCATCTCACTTCCGTCCTTGGAAGATTCACAGAGGCACAAGCAACCTGTCTTCCGACAATGGCCAATGCCAGGTTCTCCAGAGAGAATGAACAGAACAGGTATTCATCAAGTGATCCATTTCCCGTTGACCATTTCCAGCTTCTGGCCAACAGAGGCTAAGGACACCATTCCTGCCCATACTGGCTTATAGCCATTGATGGACCTTTCCTTCATTACATTGTGCTGGGTGCTGCACAGACATAGAATAGAAGATCATCCCTACTCCAAAAAGCTTACAATCTAAAAGACAAGCCAGACAAACAGGTGGAGACAAACAACAAAGAAAACAGCTTCCCAGAAATACAGTAAAATTGCTTCTCCATTTCCCTTTCATATAACAACTCCCCTCTTCCACTCATCTCCCCTGGGCTCAGCTTTCAGTCAAACTCTTACAGCCTGGGTTAGACCAGAACAATAGCCTAACTAGTTAGGAATCATGTTTCAAACGCATCACAATGCCAAATGCTTAAGAAACAACCTATAACCCACCCTACTACTCTAGGTACTTCTGCTGCATTGTACAAAGGACATTGCTCCCTGAACTGAGGTAGACATCAGTTTATAGAGGGAAGAATGATTGATAGTTATTGTAGCCTGATATTTTCAAAAGGGTCAGAGGGAGTTAGTGCAACAGAATCTGGGTGACTAACTCCCTTTTGCTTCTTTGAAAATCCCAGCTGTAATGCCTATCCTCTCCATTGTAATTTGAAATTATTCATGCACAGATAACAGTACTTAGCACTTGTACAGCTCTTTACATGTGCATAGCAATGTGCAAAGAAGGACTATTAATCCACACAACGTGACTACACACTAGAGGTCTGATTTAAGGCACTTTGGAGTGAATGGTTGACAAGGTCAGTAGAATTGTTCCCATTTTACAGATGGAGAAACTAAAGCAGGGATGTGAAGCTATCTGTTCAAATCAGAGAGACAGCTGAGGACAGAACACAAGAGCTGATATTAACACTTCTCTGTCCTGTGCAGTGTTGAGAAATAGATCTATCTATCTATCTATCTATCTATCTATCTATCTATCTATCTATCTACCTTCTCCTTTTCTTATTTGCTGCTGTTAAGTTACTATACCAGAAAATTCCACAGGTTAATATATTAGAGCTGCTTGAAAGTTTTCCACCAACACATTTTATCAACGGAAACTGTCTTTATGATGAAACTGAGATTGTTGCAAAAGAAAGAAAGACGGAAAGAAAGATGATAACTTGGGGATTTTCATGAAAACAATAACAACAAGAAGTTGTTTCTGGTGCAAAAAGTACAAAATATTTTGGCTTAAACCTGAAAACTTTTGGCGAACTGAAAACTCATTTGTTTTTTGACAAAAATCTGAAAAAAAAATTAAAACAAAAATTGGACAAAAATTAAAATATTTTTCATTTTTGTCAAAAATTTTGATGTAAAACAATAATTTCCCAAATGGCTCTATTAGTTTTACAACTTACAAAAAAGTACTATTTCCTTTTGTTCTTTCTAGACTTTATACTATATTACAAAAAGGGAATAAGATATACTCATTCTTTCAGTACAGGTGTGTTGACAGCAATTTCCATGTAGCTCACATTACAGAGAAAGGCAAACTTATTTCTCAGTACAGTTACTTTAATCTGTAAGGCCAGGATAGGCTTTCGCTGTCTGGTGGATCAACTTACCATGTCTTCTGATAGAGCTTGTCAGTACAACCTGGTTTCATTCACAATCTTTTTCTCTTTGGATGACACACTATAGCACGGGTGCTGAAAAACAGTGCATCCTGAGATCGTATATCTTCCTTTCCCCGCATCTAAACATACAGCAAATACAGGACTATTTCACATGTGGTTCACATTGACATCACAGTCATTTTACACCACTGTAGCAGTGTAAAGGGGCCTTAAAATGTTTGTGATAAGTATAATTCACTCCAACGGTAAGCCCCCATTCCACTGCCAGAGTGGTGTGAAGTGTCCTTAGCAAAAATGCGAATCTGCCTCTTCAAAACCAAAAGTCTCCGGCAAATTCTGTAGATTTTGACATTGAGAGGAATCTGTTTCCATCATCATCCAACTGGCTTTACCCCTACCTACCTTGTTAATGAACTGCTGCTGAAATTGGCTGCATGGGAGGGTTTGTTTTGTACTCCACCGTCACCTCCCCATCACCCTGGGGATATTCGATTTCAACAGAATTTCACAGACTTCCCTAGGATATGTAGTGAACTCTGCTAAAGCAGGCTGGTCTCCTGGTGAAAGCACGGTACTGGCAGCCTGGAGACCAACATTCCAGTCCTGCATTTGCCAAACTGTTGCTACACAGTGGGAGCTTTGTTGTCTTAGTTAAGCCCCACCTATCCACATTTCCCGAGCTTTAAAATAATGGCAAATGCCAAAACTGGACCCCTTCGACCTGCTGAACACAGACAAAGAGCTGGACAGAGGAAGCCCCAACAGTGAATTTTATTGGTCCTACAAAACCAAGGAGATATGCTTCATATACTTGACACCATCTTCTGTCACCTAATCAATTCCCCATTTCCATATATCCAGATATAGAGAACTCCTGTAAGAGAGGGGAGGAAGCTGCATCTAAGGGAGTCAGCTGCATCAGTAAAATGTTCAAGAGTTTCCAAGGGACAATTTTTTAAAGGTATTTAGGAGCCTAATTCCCATTGAAATCAATAGGTGTTAGGTGTTTAATCTGTTCCAAGACTTTTGTGAAATACTCAAGACATCGACCAGCAACTTTGGAAGCCTAAAGAGCTCTGAAAATCTAGCTAGGGCAAGATTTTTAAAGATATTTGGGCACTAGTGGACAATTTCAAAGGTATATAGGCACCTAACACTCATTGAAACCAGGTGCTTTTGAAAATCCCACTGGGTGCCTAAATACCTTTAAAAATCTGTCTTTATAAAACTTTTGAAAATGGGACTTAAATGCCACAATCCCTTTCGTACTTTTCAGTATTTTAAGCCCAGTTCCTACCGGGATGTAACAGAGAAGTGGGCCTCTTGTGTAGCAAGTGCATCTCATTTGTGTTTCACAGATGTAGCCCTTTAACCCCAGAGGTTTCTGGGAGTTGTAGTCTCCAGACAAGGCACATGAGTTTGGGTCAACCGACCAAGTGTTATTTGATTACCTGCTGGAGACTATAGAAAGTGAGGTTCCAGGCTCAGTCTTTGGAAAATGAGGATTGAGGAAAGACCCAGAAGTCATTTGCTGCATGGAGATCTAGCAGGAGTCCAAAGGGGTAGCCCAGAAGGGCTAGCTAATTGCTTTTCCACAAAAAAGTTTTAACACCAGACAATGTGTTTTTGTTGAACTCAACATTTTCTACAGGAAAATGTCAATTTTGCCAAAAATCTCGAGTTTCTCTTGGAAAATCAAAGCTGTATATCTCGTTTAGATTTGACATTAAACTATAAAACCACATTTTTTCCTTTCCAAACTTTAATTTGAAACAAAATATTTCATTTTTAAATATGGATTCTAAATCATAGAATCCTAGCAATGTTGAGCTGGAAGGGACCTTGAGAAGTGACAAAGTGAAGACCCTTGTGCTGAGGCAGGACAGGGTAGGACAAAGTAAACCTCGACCACCCCAACATATGTTTGTCCAAATCTCCACTGATGGGGATTCCACAATCTCCCTTGGGAGCCTATTCCAGAGTTTACCTGCCCTTATAGTTAGAAAGTTCTTCCTAATATCTAACCTCAATCTCCCTTACATTTATTGCTTCTTCTCCTACCTTCAGTGGACATAGAGAACAGTTGATCATAGTCATCTTATAACAGCCCTTAACATATCTGAAGATTGTTATCAGCTTCCCCCTCATTCTTCTTTTCTCAAGAGTAAACATGGCCAGTGTTTTTAACCTTTCCTCAAAGGTCAGGTTTTCTAAACCTTTCATCATTTTTGTGTTGCTCTCCTCTGCTCTCTCTCCAATTTTTCCACATCTTTCCGAAAGTGTGGCACCCAGAAGTGGAAATAATGCTCCATCTGAGCCTCATCAGCACTGAGTAGAGGAGGACAATTATCTCCCATGACTTACATACAACATTCCTGTCAATACACCTCAGAATGCTATGAGCCTAGTTTACAACTGCATCGCATTGTTGGCTCATATTCAGTGTGTGGTCCACTATAAATCCCCAGATCCTTTTCAACAGTGCTACCACCTAGCCAGTTATTCCCCACTTTGTAGTTGAACATTTGTTTTTTCCTTCCTAAGTGAAGTACTTTGCACTTATCTTTACTGAATTTCATCTTGTTCTTTTCAGACTAATTTTCCAATTTATCAAGGTCCTTTTGAATTCTAACCCTGTCATCCAAAGTGCTTGCAACCCCTACCATCTTGCTGTCATCTGCAAAACTTATAAGCATACTCTCCGCTTCCTTATCCAAATTATTAGTGAAAATATTGAATAGGATCAGACCAAAGACTGACCTCTATGGGACCCCACTAGATACAAGCTTCAAGTTTGACAGCAAACCCTTGACAACTACTCTTTGAGTACGTTCTTTCAACCAGTTGTTCACCCACCTGATAGTAATTTCCTCTAGACCACATTTCTTACTTTGTTTATAAGAATGTAATGCGGACTGTGTCAGAAGCCTTACTAAAATTAAGGTATATCCCATCTACTGCTTTCTCCCATCAACCAAGTCAGGAACCCTGTCAAAGAAATTAAAAGTTTTATTTTGACTTAATTGGACATTCAGATGATAAATTTTGATGTCATTTTTAATCAAAGTGCCACTTTTTCATTGACAATTGACGATTTGAAATGGAATATTTCATTCTGAAGTGTTGCAAGTACAACTGATTGAATTTTTTCTAACAGAACAGTTCTACGGGGATGTGTTGATTCCATAAAAACTTTTTAGAGTGGTAACCAAGAACATCTGGAGTATAATACATAACTTGTTTGTAGCAATTGTGAATCATAGAATATCAGGGTTAGAAGGGACCTCAGGAGGTCATCTAGTACAACCCTCTGCTCAAAGCAGGAGCTAATCCCCAACTAAATCATCCCAGCCAGGGCTTTGTCAAGCCTGACCTTAAAAACTTCTAAGGAAGAAGATTCCACCACCTCCCTAGGTAACACATTCCAGTGTTTCACCACCCTCCTAGTGAAAAAGTTTTTCCTAATATCCAACCTAAATCTCCCCCACTGCAACTTGAGACCATTACTCCTTGTTCTGTCATCTGCTATCTCTGAGAACAGTCTAGAGCCATCCTTTTTGGAACAACCTTTCAGGTAGTTGAAAGCAGCTATCAAGTCTCCCCTCATTCTTCTCTTCCGCAGACTAAACAATCCCAGTTCCTTCAGCCTCTCCTCATAAGTCATGTGTTCCAGTCCCCTAATCATTTTTGTTGCCCTCCGCTGGACTCTTTCCAATTTTTCCACATCCTTCTTGTAGTGTGGGGCCCAAAACTGGACACAGTACTCCAGATGAGGCCTCACCAGTGTCGAATAGAGGGGAACGATCACGTCCCTCGATCTGCTGGCAATGCCCCTACTTATACATCCCAGAATGCCATTAGTCTTCTTGGCAACAAGGGCACACTGTTGACTCCTATCCAGCTTCTCGTCCACTGTAACCCCTAGGTCCTTTTCTGCAGAACTACAGCCTAGCCATTCGGTCCCTAGTCTGTAGCGGTGCCTGGGATTCTTCCGTCCTAAGTGCAGGACTCTGCACTTGTCCTTGTTGAACCTCATTAGATTTCTTTTGGCCCAATCCTCTAATTTTTCTAGGTCCCTCTGTATCCTATCCGTACCCTCCAGCGTATCTACCTCTCCTCCCAGTTTAGTGTCATCTGCAACTTTGCTGAGGCTGCAATCCACACCATCCTCCAGATCATTCATGAAGATATTGAACAAAACCGGCCCCAGGACCGACCCTTGGGGCACTCCACTTGATACTGGCTGCCAACTAGACATGGAGCCATTGATCACTACCCGCTGAGCCCGACAATCTAGCCAACTTTCTATCCACCTTTTAGTCCATTCATCCAGCCCATACTTTGTTAACTTGCTGGCAAGAATACTGTGGGAGACAGTGTCAAAAGCTTTGCTAAAGTCAAAGAACAACACGTCCACTGCTTTCCCCTCATGCACAGAGCCACTTATCTCATCATAGAAGGCAATTAGATTAGTCATGCATGACTTGCCCTTGGTGAATCCATGCTGACTGTTCCTGATCACTTTCCTCTCCTCTAAGTGCTTCAGAATTGATTCCCTGAGGACCTGCTCCATGATTTTTCCAGGGACTGAGGTGAGGCTGATTGGCCTGTAGTTCCCAGGATCCTCCTTCTTCCCTTTTTTAAAGATTGGCACTACATTAGCCTTTTTCCAGTCATCCGGGACTTCCCCCGTTCGCCACGAGTTTTCAAAGATAATGGCCAATGGCTCTGCAATCACAACCGCCAACTCCTTTGAAGGGGAAAGGCCAGATGGCTATAGTAAAATAATGGGAGACAGATATATTAGCCACAGGCTAAATAAATCCCTGTTACCAGGCTAAGCAAATGGCAGCTGCTACATGTCAATTAAGACACCTGGGGCCAATTAAGATCTTTCCAGAAGGCAGGGAGGACAGCTAGGTTGATTGGGACACCTGAAGCCAATCAAGGGCTGGCTGAAACTGGTTAAAAGCCACCCAGTTAGTCAGGTGGACATGTGTGTCAGGAGCTGTAGGAGGAAGTTGTGCTGTTGGGGAGACTGGGCAGTACAAACCATATCAGGCACAAGGAAGGAGGTTCTGAGGTAAGGGTGAAGTGGATCTTGAGGAAGTGGGGGCTGCTGTGGGGAAGTGGCCCAGGGAATTGTACGCGTCCTGTTTCTAAAAGGTCAGCTACTATAGTTGATACTATTAGGGTCCCTGAGCTGGAGCTCAGGGTAGAGGGCAGGCCCAGGCTCCCCTCTTTGCACCCCCCCCCCAGCCGATACAGACCAGTCAGCTTAACTTCTGTATGTGGAAAGACAATGGAGCAAATAATTAAGCAATGTATACAAGAAGAAGTCATAGGAGGGGCATCTCTGTTCTGCTCTAGGGGAACAGGATCCTGCTGTCCTGACTGATCAGTACCATTGTAGCAGGCATACATGTGTTAGTGTACCTGTAGCTCCTATGGGCGCTTCTAATACAGTGCTTTGTGGACAATAAATCTGGCCAAGCGCCTTCATCACTGAACCGAGCCTGTGGTCTTTATGAATAACATTGAGGTCTGCTGAATCTTCATGCTGCATTCTCTGCTAGTGCAGCTAACACCGGAGTTCCAAGAACAGCCGCACCAGCATCATTAACAACTTAGCATCCTTAACAACACTCTGCAGAACTAACAACATATATCAGTAAGGGGGGGGGGGTTATGGTTTGCTGTACCCCTAAGGGCAGCTAATCATCAACAGGCCCCCTTACCTGGTGTCCCTCTGCTTTGACTGCAGTGGCCTATGTTCTTAGCCACTAACAGGCGGTGGTTCCATTGGTTTATAGAAGTCAGGAAACCTTCTTTGCCTCCCTATGTGGTTTGGACTATCCCCAACCTGGCACTTATCCTTATGACTAGCCTGATACCTCATACGTACACTCTTCTGACACCTCCATAATGGATGAACCAATGATCAAGGTACACTTAATTTACAATGGGAAATATAATGTAATTGAAACATATAAAGGGAAGGGGAAGATTGATGTGAATTGGGTACATCAGTAACACCAACCAACCCACATGTAACACTACCCCCACAGTGGATTTCCTTGGATTCACGAGTTCAATTTATTCCACACTAGTAGGCTCCCAAATGTGGAGGAGCCCACATACCTTCATGAGTCATTACAGGCCTGAAGGTGCTTGAGTGAAGTGAGATGATGAGGGCACCAATTCATCCAGGGGGAACACCTCTCTGTGGCAGCAATAGGCATTAGATATTATAATCTAATATAATCTAATATAATCTAATACCTTATTTATATAAGCTATTAGATAATAGCTTATCTAAAGTGATCACTCTCCTTACAATGTGTATGATAATCAAGATAAGCTATTACCAGCAGGAGAGTGGGGTGGGAGGAGGTATTTTTTCATGCTTTGTGTGTATATAAAAAGATCTTCTACACTTTCCACAGTATGCATCCAATGAAGTGAGCTGTAGCTCACGAAAGCTTATGCTCAAAGAAATTGCTTAGTCTCTAAGGTGCCACAAGTACTCCTTTTCTTTTTGCGAATACAGACTAACACGGCTGTTACTGTGAAACCTGTCATATATAATATAATAGGTTATAAACATAGAATATATGTTAAACACAAACAGAGAGAGAGAGAGAGCAATAGTGTGTGAACATTTTCATGTATTGATTTTTTTTCAATATCCATTCTGAGATTTTTTGATCATTTCTTCAATCAATTAAAAAATATAGAAAAAAACTGCATGATTTCTTGTGATGAAAACTGCTGACAGTGTTGACAATTTCAATTAAAAAGGGACAAATAGTTTCAGTGGAACTACTCTTTCTTGGAAAAATGCCAGGAAAATCAAAATAAATAAAAGCAGCAGCCAGACTCTCTTGCTATTCAAGGTCACCTGCTCCGGACCAGAGCGGGGTGTGTATTGGTGGCTTAAGACACTGTTTAATTCATCAATCCTGGGGCCCCTATTTGGGATGCTGGTCCCAAATGTAAAGTAAAGCCACCAAAATCCTACTTTCATGTGTGTCAGATGCCAATGGCCTTCATGGGCTATTCCAAAAGCTGGGAATTGGCCACACATATGGATATCTTTGCCATGTTCTTTTTCCTGAGCAGCAAGAGGTGGATTGGGTAGGAGTCATAACAACTGTCCCACGCAACTGGATCAGAAGGAATATTCTAGGGGACAGATCTGCTATTTTATGGGTGTTGATCACTATCTATGGGCCAGATCTTGAGCTGGTATAACTATGATCTATTGTGAGGGTGTAGAGGTGGGAATCAAGTGGTTTTCTGCAGGCTCATTGCACAGGTTTCAATTTTTCTCTATGGCATTAAATTATCATTTAACATGTACCCCCTGGAGTGAAATCCTGGTCCTATTCAAGCCAATGGGAGCTTTGCTATTGACAGCAGTGTGGTCTGGTTCACCCCTGGAATCTTAAAATTCCACATCCATCCATCCACCTGTTGGAGAGACCTCACAAGTAACTCAAATTAATTCATCCTGAAGGAGAGGAAATCCCATGTATATTTGTGGCTGGGAATTTGAAAATCAATGGTGTTAAGCACATAGGTGCTTTTGAAAATCTCACTAGATGCCTAAATACCTCTAAAAGTCTGGTCCCCTATTAGTAGTTACATAGATAGTGAATACCTCACTCCTCCAGAGAAGTACATCACACTATGGAACAGGCCACCCAAATACCCCATATGGATTCTAGTGTGGGATGGAAGGTGACAACTAGGGGTGTGCAGTCAGAGGGGGTTTTATTTCTGTATTGAAGCAGGTTCTTTCCAGGTATCATCAAATACCTACAACCCATACCCTATGGGGACCCCATCCTGGAAGAAATCTTTTCTGAATTCCCTCTCCTGGCCTTCAAACATCTCCCCATCCTCTCCTAGCTCATCGTCAGACTCAAGCTGCCCACAGATCAAGAAACACCAACTCAAATTGGCACCAGACCCAGCCACAACAACACATGCAAAACCTGCAGAATTATCTCCACTGCTACAATGATAACACCCCCCACAATACACATTTCAAGACCCATGGATCCTACATATGCCTATCATAACATGTGGTGTACTTCATCCAGTGCACTACATACCCCAATAGCAACTATGTGGGTGAAACCAGACAATCACTATGCTCGTAAATGAACTCACACAGGAAAAATGATAAAAGACAAAAACACCACATCACCTGCGGGTGAACACTTTTCACAAAGCTATCGCTCTATATCTGGCCTATCATTCCCCGTCCTCAAAGGTTACCTGCATAACACTCTCAAAAGATGAGCCTGGGAGCTTGAATTCATAATTTTGCTAGACACTAAAAATCATGGTCAAGGCCTGGTCTACACAGGGGAGGGGGGGAGAAAAGGGGATCGATCTAAGTTATGCAACTTCCGCTACGTGAACAACGTAGCTGAAGTCGACGTACTTAGATCTACTTACCGCGGTGTCTTCACTGCGGTAAGTCGACGGCTGACGCTCTTCCACTGAGTCTGCCTGAGCCTCTTGGTCTGGTGGAGTAACAGGGTCGACGTGAGAGCACTCAGTGGTCGATTTATTGCCTCTAGACGAGACGTGATAAATTGACTCCCACTGGATCGATCACTGCCTGTCGATCCAGTGAGAAGGATTTATGGCTTACTACAACAATCTGAAATGCACTAACCACCCTTTGTGTCCTTTCATAGGATGACCTCTGGTTTTTGTATTGTGGGAAAGGGTAACTATCACTTTTCTATTCACTTTTTCCACATCATTCTTGATTTTATAAACGTCTATTATATCCCCCTTAATCATCTCTTTTCTAAGATGAACAGTCCTAATCTTTTTAGTCTCTCCTTGCATGGAAGCTGTTCCATACCCTTGATCTTGATAAAGGAGGGCTTTAAACTAGGTTCACCGGGGGAAGGAGACCAAAGCGCTGAGGTAAGTGGGGAAGTGGGATACCGGGAGGAAGCACGAGCAGGAGCGTGTGAGAGGGGAGGGCTCCTGCCTCATACTGAGAAAGAAGGGCAATCAGTGGGTTATCTCAAGTGCCTATACACAAATTCATGAAGCCTGGGAAACAAGCAAGGAGAACTGGAAGTCCTGGCAAAGTCAAGGAATTATGATGTGATTGGAATAACAGAGACTTGGTGGGATAACTCACATGACTGGAGTACTGTCATGGATGGATATCAACTGTTCAGGAAGGACAGGCAGGGCAGAAAAGGTGGGGGAGTTGCACTGTATGTAAGGGAGCAGTATGACTGCTCAGAGCTCAAGTATGAAACTGCAGAAAAACCTGAGAGTCTCTGGATTAAGTTTAGAAGTGTGAGCAACAAGGGTGATGTCGTGGTGGCAGTCTATTACAGACCACTGGACCAGGGGGATGAGGTGGCCGAGGCTTTCTTTCGGCAACTCACAGAAGTTACTAGATCACACGCCCTGGTTCTCATGGGAGACTTCAATCACCCTGATATCTGCTGGGAGAGCAATACAGCGGTGCACAGACAATCCAGGAAGTTTTTGGAAAGTGTAGGGGACAATTTCTTGGTGCAAGTGCTGGAGGAACCAACTAGGGGCGGAGCTCTTCTTGACCTGCTGCTCACAAACCAGGAAGAATTAGTAGGGGAAGCAAAAGTGGATGGGAACCTGGGAGGCAGTGACCATGAAATGGTCGAGTTCAGGATTCTGACAAAAGGAAGAAAGGAGAGCAGCAGAATACAGACCCTGGACTTCAGAAAAGCAGACTTTGACTCCCTCCGGGAACTGATGGGCAAGATCCCCTGGGAGAATAACATGAGGGGGAAAGGAGTCCAGGGGAGCTGGCTGTATTTTAAAGAATCCTTATTGAGGTTACAGGGACAAACCATCCCGATGTGTAGAAAGAATAGTAAATATGGCAGGCGACCAGCTTGGCTTAACAGTGACATCTTTGCTGATCTAAAATACAAAAAAGAAGCTTACAAGAAGTGGAAGATTGGACAAATGACCAGGGATTAGTATAAAAATATTGCTCAGGCATGCAGGAGTGAAATCAGGAAGGCCAAATCACACCTGGAGTTGCAGCTAGCAAGAGATGTTAAGAGTAACAAGAAGAGTTTCTTCAGGTATGTTAGCAACAAGAAGAAAGTCAAGGAAAGTGTGGGCCCCTTACTGAATGAGGGAGGCAACCTAGTGACAGAGGATGTGGAAAAAGCTAAAGTACTCAATGCTTTTTTTGCCTCTGTCTTCATGAATAAGGTCAGGTCCCAGACTGCTGCACTGGGCAGCACAGCACGGGGAGGAGGTGACCAGCCCTCTGTGAAGAAAGAAGTGGTTTGGGACTATTTAGAAAAGCTGGACGTGCACAAGTCCATGGGGCCGGATGTGCTGCATCCGAGAGTGCTAAAGGAGTTGGCGGATGTGATTGCAGAGCCATGGGCCATTATCTTTGAAAACTCATGGAGATTGTCGGGCTCAACGGGTAGTGATCAATGTCTCCATGTCTAGTTGGCAGCCGGTATCTAGTGGGGTGCCCCAAGGGTCGGTCCTGGGGCCGGTTTTGTTCAATATCTTCATAAATGATTTGGAGGATGGTGTGGATTGCAGCCTCAGCAAGGTTGCAGATGACACTAAACTGGGAGGAGAGGTAGATAAGCTGGAGGGTAGGGATAGGATACAGAGGGACCTAAATCCTAAATTGGAGGATTGGGCCAAAAGAAATCTGATGAGGTTCAACAAGGACAAGTGCAGAGTCCTGTACTTAGGACGGAAGAATCCCAGGCACTGCTACAGACTAGGGACCGAATGGCTAGGCAGCAGTTCTGCAGAAAAGGACCTAGGGGTTACAGTGGATGAGAAGCTGGATAGGAGTCAACAGTGTGCCCTTGTTGCCAAGAAGACTAATGGCATTTTGGGATGTATAAGTAGGGGCATTGCCAGCAGATCGAGGGACATGATCGTTCCCCTCTATTCGACACTGGTGAGGCCTCATCTGGAGTACTGTGTCCAGTTTTGGGCCCCACACTACAAGAAGGATGTGGAAAAATTGGAAAGAGTCCAGCGGAGGGCAACAACAATGATTAGGGGACTGGAACACATGACTTATGAGGAGAGGCTAGGGAATGTGGGATGTTTAGTCTACGGAAGAGAAGAATGAGGGGGGATTTGATAGCTGCTTTCAACTACCTGAAAGGGGGTTCCAAAGAGGATGGCTCTAGACTGTTCTCAGTGGTAGCAGATGACAGAACAAGGAGTAATGGTCTCAAGTTGCAGTGGGGGAGATTTAGGTTGGATATTAGGAAAAACTTTTTCACTAGGAGGGTGGTGAAACACTGGAATGCGTTACCTCAGGAAGTGGTGGAATCCCCTTCCTTAGAAGTTTTTAAGGTCAGGCTTGACAAAGCCCTGGCTGGGATGATTTAATTGGGGATCAGTCCTGCTTTGAGCAGGGGGTTGGACTAGATGACCTCCTGAGGTCCCTTCCAACCCTGATATTCTATGATTCTATGATTCTATGATCATCTTTGTTGCCCTTCTCTGGACAGTTTCCAGTTCCACTATATCCTTTTTTGAGATGGGGACACCAGAAGTGGACACTGTATTTAAGATGTGGGCACACCAAGGGTTTATCGTGACATTATGATATTTTTGTTTTATTTTCTAACCCTTTCCTAATAGTTCCTAGCACTCTAACATTATTAAGGGCACAAGAGCAAACTATCCCACTGCGTAGGAAAGATAGGAAGTGTGATGAGCTGAGTCACAGAGACCCCCTTGGGACTGTCACCTGAGGTGCTGAGACTACCTCTGAGCCAGTTTTCCCTGCCAGCTTGGGACTTCAGTACCTTGCCTTGTTTGAGCCAGACATGGTAGCCTGCTGCAAACAGATCCAAGTCTGAACCTCGTCTCCCACAAGCTGCAGGCTTAACTGAAAACAGCTTAAGAAGTGCTCCTGTCTCCAGCACTCAGATACCCAGCTCCCAATGGGATCCAAACCCCAAATAAATCCATTTTATTCTGTATAAAGCTTATACGGGGTAAACTCATAAATTGATCGCCCTCTATAACACTGATAGAGAGACATGCACAGCTGTTTGCTCCCCCAGGAATTAATAATTGCTCTGGGTTAAATAATAAGTAAAAAGTGATTTTATTAAATATAAAAAGTAGGATTTAAGTGGTTCCAAGTACTAACAGACAGAACAAAGTAAATTACCAAGCAAAATAAAATAAAACACGCCAGTCTATAATACAGTAAGAAGCTGAATACAGATAAAATCTCACCCTCAGAGATGTTTCAATAAGCTTCTTTCACAGACTGGATGCCTTCCTAGTCTGGGCCCAATCCTTTCCCCTGGTACAGACCTTGTTCCTGCTCAGGTGGTAAGTAGGGGATTTCTCATGACTGCAGCCCCCTTTGTTCTGTTCTACCCCCTTATACAGCTTTGGCACAAGGTGGGAATCTTTTGTCTCTTTGAGTCCCCACCCCTCCTTCTAAATGGAAGAGCCCCAGGTTTAAGATGAATTCCAGTACCAGGTGACATGGTCACAAGTCCTGTGTGACCCCAAGCCTTCATTCTTTCCTTTCCTTCAGTCCACAGGAAGACTTGCAAGGAAACAGAGCCATCTATAGTCAATTGTCCTAGCTCATGGGAGCCACCAAGATTCCAAACCACCATTAATGGCCCACACTTTGCATAATTACAATAGGAATTTAAATATTCATGGTAAATAGGCCCAAAGGCCTGTGATGGGATGTTAGATGGGGTGGGATCTGAGTTACTACAGAAAATTCTTTCCTGAGTTTCTGGCTGGTGAATCTTGCCCATATGCTCAGGGTTTAGCTGATTGCCATATTTGGGGTCGGGAAGGAATTTTCCTCCAGGGCAGATTGGAAGAGGCCCTGGAGGTTTTTCGCCTTCCTCTGTAGCATGGGACACGGGTCACTTGCTGGAGGATTCTCTGCTCCTCGAAGTCTTTAAACCACGATTTGAGGTCTTCAATAGCTCAGACATAGGTGAGAGGTTTTCCGCAGGAGTGGGTGGGTGAGATTCTGTGGCCTGCGTTGTGCAGGAGGTCAGACTAGATGATCATAATGGTTCCTTCTGACCTTAATATCTGTGAATGTATGACTTCAGAGTCATATTTCTAGTTTCAGATACAAGAGCGATACATTTATACAAATAGGATGACCACACTCCGTAGATTATTAGCTTTGTAATGATACCTTACAAGAGACCTTTTGCATGAAGCATATTCCAGTTTCATTGTATTCACACTTATTAGCATATTTTCATAAAATCATATGGAGTTCAGTGTCACAGGAAGTATGTCAAGAGACCACCATGACTTAACCAGGAGATCTTCAATGACCTAAAACCCAAAAAAGAGTCCTACAAAAAGTGGAAACTATGTCAAATTACATAGGATGAATATAAACAAATAACACAAGTATGTAGGGACAAAATTAGAAAGGCTAAGGTACAAAACGAGATCAACCTAGCTAGGGACATAAAGGGTAAAAAGAAAACATTTTACAAATACATTAGAAGCAAGAGGAAGACCAAGGACAGAGTAGGCCTGTTACTCAATGAGGAGGGAAAGGCAATAGCAGAAAATGTGGAAATGGCAGAGGTGCTTAATGACTTCTTTGTGTCGGTTTCCACCAAGAAGGTTGGTGGTGATTGGACATCTAACATAGTGAATGCCAGTGAAAATGAGGTAGGATCAGACGCTAAAATAGAGAAAGAACAAGTCAAAAATTCCTTAGACAAGTTAGATGTCTTCAAATCACCATGACTTGATGAAACACATCATAGAATACTCAAGGAGCTGACTGAGGAGATATCTGAGCCACTAGCGATTATCTTTGAAAAGACATGGAAGACGGGAGACATTCCAGGAGACTGGAAAAGGGCAAATATAGTGCCCATCTATAAAAAGGGAAATAAGGACAAGCTGAGGAATTACAGACCAGTCAGCTTAACTTCTGTACCTAGAAAGACAATGGAGCAAATAATTAAGCAATCAGTTTGCAAACACCTAGAAGATTATGAGGTGATAAGTAACAGTCAGCATGGATTTGTCAAGAACAAATTGTGTCAAACCAACCTGATAGCTTTCTTTGACAGGGTAACAAGCCTTATGGATGAGGGGAAGTGGTAGATGTGGTATATCTTGACTTTAGTAAGGCTTTTGATACTGTCTCACGTGACCTTCTCATAAACAAACTAGGGAAATACAACCTAGGTGGAACTACTATAAGGTAGGGGCAAAACAGGTTGGAAAACTATTCCCAGAGAGTAGTTATCAGAGGTTCACAGTCATGCTGGAAGGGCATAATGAGTGGGGTCCCACAGAGATCGGTTCAGGGTCTGGTTTTGTTCAAAATCTTCACCAATGATTTAGATAATGGCATAGAGAGTACACTTATAAAGTTTGTGGCTGATACCAAGCTGGGAGGGGTTGCAAGTACTTTGGAGGATAGGATTAGAATTCAAAATGATCTGGACAAACTGGAGAAATTGTCTGAAGTAAAGAGGATGAACTTCAATAAGGACAAATGCAAAGTACTCTACTTAGGAAGGAACAATCAGTTGCACACATTTAAAATGGGAAATGACTGCCTAGGAAGGAGTACTGTGGAAAGGGATTTGGGGGTCATAGTGGATCACAAGCTAAATATGAGTCAACAGTGTAACATCATTCTGGGATGTATTAGCAGGAGTGTTGTAAGCAAGACATGAGAAGTAATTCTTCTGCTCTATTCCACGCTGATTAGGCCTGAGCTGCAGTATTATGTCCAGTTCTGGGTGCCACATTTCAGGAAAGATGTGGATAAATTGGAGAAAGTCCAGAAAAGAGCCACAAAAATGATTAAAGGTCTAGAAAGTATGACCTATGAGGAAAGATTGAAAAAATTGGGTTTGTTTAGTCTGGAGAAGAGAAGACTGAGAGGGGACATGATAACAGGTTTCAAGTACATAAAAGGTTGTTACAAGGAGGAGGAGAAAAACTGTTCTTCTTAACCTCTGAGGATACGAAAGAAGCAATGGGCTTAAATTGCAGCAAGGCGGTTTAGGTTGGACATTAGGAAAAACTTCCAAACCGTCAGAGTGGTTAAGCACTGGAATAAATTGCCTAGGGAGGTTGTGGAAACTCCATCACTGAAGATTTTTAAGAGCAGGTTGGATAAACACCTGTCAGGGATGGTGTACATAATACTTAGTCCTGCCTTGAGTGCAGGGGACTGGACGAGATGACCTCTCGAGGTCCCTTCCAGTTCTGATTCTATGATTCTGCTAGCCTTTTAGACTTCTGTTGTGTATTAAGATGAAGTTTTCAGAGAACTATCCACAATGACTCCAAGATCTCTTTCTTGAGTGGTAACCGATAATTTAGAACCCACCATTATCATTTTATATGTATAGTTTGGATTATTTCTTCCGACGTGCATTACTTTCACTCATCAACTCTCACTCATTTGCCATTTTGTTGCCTAGTCACCCAGTTTTCTGCAGTCAGCTTTGGACTTAACTATCTTGAATAATTTTGTATCATCTGCAAACTTTGCCACTTCACTGTTCATTCCCTTTTCCAGATCATCAGTGAATATGTCGAACAGCACAGGTCCCAGTGCAGATCCTTGGGAGGCCCCACTCTTTACCTCTCTCCATTTTTAAAACTGACCATTTATTCTTACCCTTTGTTTCCTATTTTTTAACCACTTACTGATACATGAGAGGACTTTCCCTGTTATCCCCCTGAGTAATTTCCTTCAGAGCCTTTGGGGAGGGACCATGTCAAATGCTTTCTGAAAATACTAGTACATTATATAGACTGCATCATCCTTACCCACATGTTTGTTGACCCCCCCCCCCCACACACACACACACAAAAGAATTCTAATAGATTGGTGAGGCATGGCTTCCTTTACAAAAGGTGTTTTGACTCCTCCCCAACAAATTCTGTCCATCAAGGTGTCTGATAATTCTATTCTTTAATATAGTTTCTACCAGTTTGCCCAGTACTGACATCAGGATCACTGGCCTATAATTCCCAGGATCACCTCTGGGGCCCTTTTTAAAAATTAGAGTTACATTTGTTACCATCCAATCATCTGGTACAGATGCTGATTTAAGTGATAGGTTACAGACCACAGTTTGTAGTCCTGCAATTTCATATTTGTGTTCCTTCAGAACTCTTGGGTGAATATCATCTGGTCCTGATGATTTATTACTGTTTAATTTATCAAGTTGTTCTAAAATCTCTTCTATGGACACATCAATACGGGACAGTAATTCAATAAGGTCTCCCAAGGATATTGCAGGAAATTGCCATTTTTCTCATAGTCCGTTCCATGGCATCACACAAGTCCCCCCTACTGGAAAATATATCAGAAACATAAGTAGAGGAGATAAAGTGTGAAAGTGGGAATTTCAGAGGAGTGCAAGGAAGCTGGTCAACTAACTTGTATTGAAATTCAGTGGGATCTGGGCAATTAATTTCCACACATTCCTTTGAAAATGTCAGCTTGAATCTACATCTGACATTCAGTGGGAGCTTCTTACCTAACTCCCTTCGGCATAGGCCCCTATGTAATTATCAATGGCTGCATCTCTACAGATCCTGGCGAATGCCACACAAATTTAGCAACTTGGAATTTTCAGCATACCAAATTTGCATTTCTCCCACTTGAATTCATCTGTAAGTCAACATCAGGTTGTTACAGTCAATGAGGAAACCTGTAAAACAAAGAAATGTTCACACACACTAAAAATGACCTTCGGGGAATTTTAATTTTGGTCCCTTTGACAACATTTCTACAGAATGCAGACCATTTGAAAACCACTTTACATTCCACTGATTGCCTTTTCCAAGACTCGCTTCACCTCTTTGTTTCTTAGAGTGTAAATGAAAGGGTTTAATAGAGGAGTGACAATTGTGTTAAAGATGTTGACTATTTTGTTTAAATCCAATGAGTTCTGTGCAGAAGGCTTGACATACAGAAAAATGGAGGAGCTGTACCAGATAGTTACGACAGTGAGATGGGCAGAGCAAGTGGAAAAAGCCTTTTGCCGGCCTTGGGCTGAGGGGATTCTACAGATGGTGGAGATGATGTAAATGTACGAGACTAGGGTTATTGCACATGAGCCCAGGAGGACATTAATAGAGATGATAAAAGTTGCCAGCTCAATGAGGCTCGTGTCAGTGCAGGAAAGCACTATCCAGGAATCTATGTCACAAAAGAAGTGATTGATAATGTTAGGGCCACAGAAGGACAACCTGGATATTAGAGATGCCAACACAGAGATAGCCAGGAACCCACCCAGCCAAGAGATGAGGGCCAGCTGAGCAGAGAAGGTGCTGTTCATGAGGGAGCTGTAGCGCAATGGGTGACATATGGCCAAATAGCGGTCATATGCCATGACAGCCAATATGAGACATTCTGTAGAGCCCAGTGATAATATGAAATACAGCTGCAGGATGCAGCCAGTGAAGGAAATGGTTTGGCTTTTCCCGAATATGACACAAATGGCCTTGGGGGCACAGGCTGTGGTGTACCAGATCTCCAGGAAGGAGAGATTGCAGAGGAAGAAGTACATGGGGGTGTGGAGCCATGGGTGGGTCCACACTAAGGTTATAACAGACATATTCCCTATAATTGTAAGGAAATACATAATTGAAAACACTACTGCAAGGGAAATCCGAAAATACCAAGTGCCAGGAAAGCCCAGGAGTATGAACTTCTGCACGCTGGTTTGGTTTTCTATTTCCACTCCAGTCATGAGGTCCATCTGTCAAAACATGAGGGATTATACAGTATTTAAAGATGTTGAACACACTTTGGGATGTACAAAAGTGAAGCGTGAAATACCTTACCCTATCAGGGTACCTATAAAAAATCTGCAGATCCACAGCCCTGAAACTGCCCACATCTCCTAAAACACTTTCAAGATACCCATCTGGGCTCTGGAATTGTGGGATTTAACTCTGCATCTGGTAGACCTGGCTCTTGCTTGAACTTGCTTCACTGGTGAAATACGAGGAACAGGATTCCATGCTGAAATAATTCTAAGGGATTTGGGCACCTTAGGGCTCCTTCTAAAATCCCAGCAATAATACCCAGAACCCTGATTAAAGCTAAGGGAAGGGAAGGGAAGCAGGTGCTACTCAACACCATTCTGTGCTTGTGCACCTTTCAGGCTCTGCAACAGAGATGAGAGCTCCACTCCTTATTCCTCCAAGCCCCATGAGGAGTTAGTGGGATGGCTGACCCAATGGCATCTTTCCCCTGTTGCTGGTCTAGCCCATCAACCCCACTCCACTCACCCACGAGAAAGCCTCACAATTTGGCCCATTGTCTTCATGCCTCACCTTCAAGATAACTTTGCTTGCTGCTCAGGAAAATGACTGGGATTTTCAAAAAACACCTAAGTGACCTGGGACCACAAGTCTCCACTGAAAGTCAATAGGACTTCTGTTCCTAAGCCACTTATACTCCCTGATCTTCAATGGGATTTGTGATACTTAGGCTGAGAGCTGGTAAAAATACAATACAATACAATACATAATTAGACAAAACTTTTTTTTTTTACATTGAAAAATACCATTTTGTTGAAACAGAAATTTTTCACAGAAACATATCGGTTTCAACAAAAGTGTCATCCAGGTATGTTCTTAGGTCCAGGATGGAATTACTGATCAAAGTGAGAACAAATTATAAGGACCAATGCCATAGCCTGGTGGCATATGCACTTCCCAAGGCTTGAGCTCCACTTCTGAATCAACCAGACCTGGGACTTGAACACGACTCTCCTATGATCTGGGTAACTGCTCTAACCACCTGGCTATAGTGGGTTAATCTTTTGCACAGCTCTTTTATACTGCCATTTTTTTAAAAAAAAAGCCTTGTGTTCTTTCCATATCAGAACAAAACATAGCTTGAAATCTTGAGGGTTTTTTCTTTTTTCAAAAAATGAAATTCCAATTTCCAGCCTGTCCTCCTTAGACCCTTTAGCAAATTCCACCCCAAATTCTCAGGAACAAGGGATTGACATCAGAAATTATAAATTATGTTTATCTCTTATTGTGCGTCTTCTGGTAGAACCTTAAGGTCCCATCTGTGGTTGGGACCCCATTGTGTTGCACATGGCACAAACATAGCACAGAATCCAGCCCTATTCCAAAAATCTTACACTCTAAAAGACAAGCCAGGCAATCAGGGAGAGACAAAAAACAAAAAAAAACCTGTTTCTCAGAAACACAGTAAAATTGTTTCCCAATTTCCCTTTCACATAACAACTGCCCTCTTTCACTCACCTCTCCCAGGGCGAGTTTCCAGTCAAACCCTTAGAGACTCGGCTAGACAAGAAAAATAGTCTAGCTAGTTAGAAATGACATTCTAAACATGTGATATATGCCATCATGTGCCAGCAATGCCCCTCTGCCATGCACATTGGCCAAACCGGACAGTCTCTACGTAAAAGAATAAATGGACACAAATCAGACGTCAAGAATCATAACATTCAAAAACCAGTTGGAGAACACTTCAATCTCTTTGGTCACTTGATTACAGACCTAAAAGTTGCATTTCTTCAACAAAAAATCTTCAAAAACAGACTCCAATGAGAGACTGCTGAATTGGAATTAATTTGCAAACTGGATACAATTAAATTAGGCTTGAATAGAGACTGGGAGTGGATGGGTCATTACACAAAGTAAAACTATTTCCCCATGTTTATTCCCCTCCCCCCCGCCCCCTCGCCCCCCCCCCCCCCGTCTCACTGTTACTCACACCTTCTTGTCAATTGTTGGAAATGGGCCAACCTGATTATCACTACAAAAGGTTTTTTTTGTTTTTTTCTCCTGCTAATAATAGCTCACTTTAATTGATCACTCTCGTTATAGTGTGTATGGCAACACCCATTTTTTTGTGTTCTCTGTGTGTATATATATATATCTTCCTACTGTATTTTCCACTGCATGCATCCAATGAAGTGGGTTTTAGCCCACGAAAGCCTGTGCTCAAATAAATGTGTTAGCCTCTAAGGTGCCACAAGTCCTCCTTCTTTATTCTAAACATTGTGGGTTACCAGATTCTTAAGAAACAACCTATAATACACTTAACAACTTCTGCCACTGTGTACAAAGGACATTCCTCCCTGAACAGAGATAGACATCAGATTATAGAAGAAAGAATAAATGATTGAAAGTTTTTGTAGCCTGGTATTTTCAAATGACTCACAGCAATACAAGCTGTCAATGAACTCCCTTATGCCTCTTTGAAAACCCCTGCTGTAATACCTATCCTCTCCATTTGAATTTATTTTTGCACAGATAACGCTATTTAGCACTTGCATAGCTCTTTACATCTTGAAAGCAATGTGAAAAGAACATGCCTAGACACAAATGGCCTGATTTAAGGCCCTTTGGAGTGAATGTTTGACTAGAACAGTATGACTGTGCCTATTTTACAGGTAGAGAAACTAAAGCAGGGATGTGAAGTGATATGTTCAAATCACAAAGGCAGCTGAGGATAGAACGCAAGAGATGAGATTCCCACTTCTGTGCAATGATTGGAAATAGGTGAGCATCTATCTATCTTTCTGTGTATCTATACATATATTTTCTTCTTTGCCTCTGTAAAGTTACTATACCAGTAAATTCCACAGGTTAATGTATTAGAGCTGCTCGGAAATTTTCCATTATAACATTTGTTTTGATGAACACTGTCTTTTTGATGAAACAGAAATTTTTACAAATCAATCAATAACATGATTTTGGGACTTTCATCAAAACAACACCAAGAAGAAGAAATTTCTGGTGACTAAAGATGTTTTGACTGGACTTCTGGTTTATCAAAAAAAATTAATTTTTCTGATAAATTTTGAGGCAAAAAGCCACTTTCCCAATTGATTCTATTAGTTATACAATTTACAAATAATAGTATTTCCTTTTGTTCATCCTAGATTTCATACTATATTAGAACAGAAGTGATGAGATTGCCTCATTGAAGAGCCAACACACCTGTACTCAAGGAACGAGTCTACCTTTTTGAACAGCAATTTTCAGGTAGCTCACATTACCAAGAAAGGGGAACGTATTTCTCAATACAGTTACTTTAAACTATAAGTCCAGGATGGGCTGGATCAGGCTAGTAGATCAAACTTACCACGTCTTCTGGTAGAGCTTATCAATACAAACTCCTTTCATTCACAATGTTTTTTCTCTCCGGATGACACACAATAGCCTTGGCTGCTGAAAAATGGTGCATCATAACATGGTTTATCTTGTTTTCTCCCCACCTAAATATATAACAAATATAGGACTGTATCACACCTGGTTCACATTTACATTAAGGTCATTTCACACTGCTGTAGCAATATAAAGGGACCTTCAAATGTATGTAATAAGTATAATTCACTCCAATTTTAAACCCCCATTCTTCTGCCAGAGTGGTGTGAGGTATTGTTAGTATAAATGATAATCTGCCTCTTCAAAACCAAACGACTCGGGCAAATTCTATAGATTTTGATGTTGATAGGAATCTCCTTCCACCAGCATCCAACTGGCTTTACCCCTACCTACCTTGTTAATGATCTGTGGTTCATATTGGCTGCATGAGGGGGTTGGTTTTGTACTCCACTTCCATCTTCCCAGCACCCTGAGGCTATTCAGTCTCAACAGAATTTCACAGACTTCCCTAGAATGTGTAACAGACTCTGCTGAGCCAGGCTGGTCTCCTGGTGACATCACCGTACTGGCAGCCTGGAGACCAGCATTCTAGTCCTGTCTTTGCCAAACACTTGCTAGACAGGAGGAGCTTTGGTGTGTTACTTGAGTCCCCTCTCAATCTCACTTTCCCCAGCTATAAAATTATGACAAGAGCCCATTACTTCTTGTCCTACCTTCTGTGAAAATGGAGAACAATTGATCGCTGTCCTTTTTATAACAGTGCTGAATATATTTGAAGACTGTTATCAGATCCCTTCCCCCCCCCGGCACTATCTTCTTTTCTCAAGACTAAACATGACCAGTTTTTTTTACCCTTTCCTCAGAGGTCAGGTTTTCTAAACCTTTCATCATTTTGTTGCTCTCCTCTGAACCCTCTCCAGATTGTCCACATCTTTCTGAAAGTGCGGTGACCAGAACTCATAGAATCATAGAATATCAGGGTTGGAAGGGACCCCAGAAGGTCATCTAGTCCAACCCCCTGCTCGAAGCAGGACCAATTCCCAGTTAAATCATCCCAGCCAGGGCTTTGTCAAGCCTGACCTTAAAAACCTCTAAGGAAGGAGATTCCAACACCTCCCCAGGTAACGCATTCCAGTGTTTCACCACCCTCCTAGTGAAAAAGTTTTTCCTAATATCCAACCTAAACCTCCCCCACTGCAAGTGACACAGTACCCCAGCTAAGGCCTCACCAGGGCTGAGTAGAGTGGGACCGTTACCTCCTGCGTGTTACATATGACATATACCTTGTTCATATACCTCAAATGTTATTAATGTATTTTGCAACTGCATCTAATTGTTGACTCCTATTCAATATGAGATCTGTTAGAATTCCCAGATTACTTTCAGCAGTGCTACCACCGAGTGAGTTATTCACCATTTTGTAGTTGAACATTTGATTTTTCCTTCCCAAGTGAAGTACTTTGAACTTGTTTTTATTAAATTTCATCTCGTTGATTTCAGACCAGTTCTCCAACTTGACAAGGTTGTTTTGAATTCTGATGCTGTCCTCCAAAGTACTTGCAACCCCTCTCAGCTTCGTGTCATCTGCAAATTTCATAAGCATACTCTCCAATTCATTATCCAAATTATTATTTGAATAACTGGACCCAGGAATGACCCCGTGGCTCCCCACTGGATATGCCCTCCCAGTCTGACAGCAAAACATTGATAACTACTCTCTGAGTATGACCTATCAACTCATTGTGCACCCACCTTATAGTAATTTCCTCTAGACCACATTTTGTAGTTTGCTTATATGAATGTCATGGGGACTGTGTCAAAAGCCTTACTAAAATTAAGATATTTCCTATCTACTTCTTCCCCCCATCCACCAGCTCAGAAACCCCATCAACAAAATGAAAAGTTTTGTTTTTTGAGATTTTGACTTAAATTGACATTCAAATGATTAACTTTGTTGTCATTTTCAGTCAAAATGTCAGTTTTTCATTTTGAATTGACATTTTGAAATAAAATATTTCATTTTGAAACATTGGAACTGGAACGGATGGAAAATTTTTGAACAGAACAGTTCTATGGGAATGTGTTGATTCCATTAAATTTTTTTAAAGGAAGCCAGGTAGGCAGGCAAACTGTCTTCTCTATTTTTTCCTACATGAAATGTCAGAATTCTGGTCTGGAAAAAGTTCTGAAATGTTTATTTTATTATTATGATTCAGGGTAATAATCAAAAGATGAAACTTTGGAAATTACTATGGAACGGGCGTTCCAGGTTCTGACTGCACTGGTTTGGATCAAAATGGATGTTTTGCCATTTCTGAGGGGGTTTTTTGGAACGTTTCATTCCACAAAAAATCTCCACATTTTAAATTTTCATCCAGATTTGGGATAAAAACCAATTTCAAAATATTGGAATTTCCTCTACAATGAATCTCTCAGGTTCCTTTGGTAAACCCAGCCTACGTCTTTACACTCCTTTGAAATCCCCAGCCTTAATAAGTAAAACACTTTCCAAAAGGTAGGGGGATACAAAGGTAAAAGTTAAAGTTTATTTACACTCTGATGATAAAACTGGTCTAGATACAAATATACAAAAATACAAATAAGTCAGGCATCAAGGGCAAGATATGTAAAGGTATTTAGGAACCTAGTGGGATTCTCAAAAGCATCTAGGTGTCTATCACCCATTAAAATCAACAGTTCCCATCAATTTTGAGAACTATCAGTTAGCCAGTTTTTAATCAATTTACTATTGTTTTTGTGTTGTGTTATTTTTTTTTAAATAATGTGATGTTACCCTGAATCAAACCTTTAGAAAAATGCAAGTCTATTACATCAACACCATTGCCTTTATCAGTCAGAAATGTCACAGTTAAATCAAGTTCATTTGACAAAAAACACTCTGTGAAAACATATTGATCAGCATTAATTGAACTTCTCCCTTGTAATTTATTTTTGTTGAAAAAAATGAACATTTTTGTAAAGACCTGTTGATTTAGTGAATTTTTGTTTTCTTTTTTTAATTAAATTTTTCATTTCATTTTTGGACAACATTTAAAAGGAAAACTTTATAAAAAACCCTATTGACTTGTTTCCATTTACCAACATGTAGGACCCCCAAACTTAGAACCCTTAAAAAGGGAAATAAGTTTGATTTTTTGAAATTCTTCACTAATTACAAAAAAAAATCCACCAATGTTGTTCATCATTCTTTATTTCCTGCAAGTTGTTCTTTAGTCTGCTGTTTAATTATTTTTCAGCTATTGAATCAGGGAAAAGACACAATGTTGTGTGAGTTAGCCAACCAGTTATACATCACAGATAATGAAAACTCTGGAGTTGCTACAAATTTAAACTTAGGACAAACTTCTGAGTGGAGATCCAGTGTCACTAAGGTCTTGATCCTGCACATGCTTTATGCACAAGCTTTCTTTCCTAGTGTGAGTATTCCCATTAGAGTCAAGTGGACTACTCAAAGTAATATAATTTAGCACTTGAGTAAGGATCTCAGGATGGGGGCCAAAATGTGAAGTGCTAAAAGTAATGTCCACATAGGTCCTGATCTAAAGGCCATTTAATTCAGTTGAAAGATGATCATTGATGTCAATTGGCTGTTGATGAGACCTCTCGAGAGATTTTAAGGGACAGATTTTCAAAAGTATTTGTAGCTACCACTGAAATCAATGGGATTTTGGTGCCTCATCTGCTAAAGTGCTTTTGAAAAGCCCACTAAACAACTATCTGCATCTTTAGACACCTAAATACCTTAGAAAATATGGCCCTTAGGAGCTCACGTCCTGTAGATTTTTCAATAAAAATTAGGCTCCTAGAAGCCAGATATTTCATGGTATTTAGGGGCCTATCTGAATCTTTAGGTGCCTAAATTCCTTTGCAAATCTGGCCCTTAGGCACTTCTGAAAATTTTACCCAAATATAAAAGGTGTAAATGTAAAATTGGAACCAGGATTAAAAGAAAACAACAAGGATAGTTGCTACCAAAGGGAAAATGAGCACAGACTGAGAATCAGACCCACTAACATCTAAGCCATTCAAAAACAACTTCATGTCCCACTGAATACCTTCCATAAAGCCACCTTCACCTCTTTGTTTCTCAGACTGTCAATGAAGGGGTTTAACAGTGGAGTTACAATAGTATTCAAAGTGTTGACCGTCTTGTTCATGTCCAAGGCGTTCTGTTTGGAAGGCCTGACATACAGGAAGATGGTGGAGCTGTACCATATAGTCACAAGAGTGAGATGGGCAGAGCAAGTGGAAAAGGCCTTTTGCCAGCCTTGGGCTGACGGGATTCTCAGTATGGTGGAGATGATGTAAATGTACGAGACCAGAGTTATTGAACATAATCCCAGGATGACGATGATCGAGATGATAAAAGCTGCCATCTCAATCATGTAGGTGTCTGTGCAGGAGAGATTGATTAGGGAATCTATGCTGCAGAAGAAATGAGGACAACCTAACTATCAGAGATTCTAGGATAGAAATAGCCAGGAAACTGCACACCCAGGAGCCAAGGCCAGCTGAGCAGACAAGATGCTGTTCGTGATGGTGCTATAGTGCAATGGGTAGCAAATAGCCAGATAGCAGTCATGGGCCATGGCAGAGAAGAGGAAATATTCTGTGCAGCCCAGGGAGAAAATGAAGTCCATCTGCAGGATGCAGCTACTAAAGGGGACGGTTCTGCTTTTCCCCAGGAAAATCGCAATGGTCTTGGGGACACAGGCTGTGGTGTATCATATCTCCAGCAAGGAGAGTTTGCAAAGGAAGAAGTACATGGGGGTGTGGAGTTGATGGCTGGCCCTCACTAGGACTATGATGGCAACATTTCCTCAACTGTCAGGACGTACATCATGGTAAACACCACAAAAAGAGAGATCTGCAAATATTGACTGCCGGCGAATCCCAGGAGGATAAATTCCTGTATCCTGGACTGGTTTTCCTTCTCTATTCCAGTCACAGGCCCCATCTGTCAAGATACAAGAGATCATAATTCAGGGGAAGCTTTGTTACATGGATTGTTAGACATCACAGGTACAATTTTCAAGGGTGCCTAAATGATATAGAAGCTTAAATCCCATTACAAAATCATGTTAGTTGCTCAGGAGCAGTCAATGGTACAGATTGACAAAAATGCTTATGCAGGTTAGGCACCTAATCTGGTTAGGTGTTTTTGAAAATCCCACTAAGCATCTGTCTGAAGCTTTAGACATCTTCATACTTTTGAAAATTTGGCTCTGAAAGAGTAAAGCTCTTTTGAAAATTGGATTTAGGCTCTCAAGTCACCCAGTGCCAGATTTTAAAAGGTATTTAGTCATGTAGTGGGATTTTCAAAAACACCAAGGCACCTAAACTCATTGATTTCATTGATTCATAGATTCCAAAGCCAGAAGGGACCATTGTGATCATCTAGTCTGACCTTCTGTATAACACGGGACATAGACCTTCTCCCAAATAATTTGTAGAGGAGATCTTTTAGAAAAACATCCAATCTTGATTGAAAAATTCTCAGTGATGGAGAATCCACCATGACCATTACTAAATTGCTCCCAAAGTTAATTACTCTCACTATACGCCTTATTTCCAGTCTGATTTTGCCTAGCTTAAACTTCCAGCCATTGAATGCTGTTATACCTTTCTATGCTAGACTGAAGAGACCATTATTAAATATGTTTTCCCCATGAAGGAATTTATAGACCGTGGTTAATTCACCCCTTAACCTTCTTTTTGTTAAGCTAAATAAATTGAGTTCCTTGAGTCTGTCACTATAAGGCATGCTTCCTAAACTTTTAATATTCTCATGGCTCTTTTCTGAACCCTCTCCAATTGATCAACATCCTTTTTGAATTGTTGACACGAGAACTGGACATAGTCTTTTTCCTGTTTATGCATCCAAGAATTGCATTAGTCCTTTTGGCACAGCATCACACTGGGAGCTCATGTTCAGCTGATTATCCACCATGAACGCCAAATCTTTTTCAGAATCACTGTTTCCCATGATAGAGTTCCCCATCCTGTAAGTATGTCCGACATTCTTTGTTTGTAGATGTATACATTCACATTTAGTCATCGTAAAATCATATTGCTTGCTTGCGTCCAGCTTACCAAGCGATCCAGATCGCTCTGTAACCCTATCCCCTTCATTATTAACTACTTCCTCATTTTGATGTCATCTGCAATCCCTTTTACAATTACATTTTGAGACCTAACAGTTAGCCAACTTTTAGTCCATGTATTGTGTGCCATGTTATTTTTGTATCCTTCTAGTTGTTTAGTCAAAATGTCATGCAATACCAAGTCAAATGCCGTAGACAAGTCTATTATATCAACCCTATTACCTTTATCAATCACAATTGTAATGTCATCAGAAATGATACCAAGTTTGTTTGACAGGATCTATTTACCATAAACCCATGTTAAATGACATTAATTATATTACTTTATTTCTTTATTAATTGAGTCCCTTATCAGCCACTCCATTATCTTGCCTGGAATCAATATCAGGCTGACAGGACTATAATTACCTTGGTCCTCCCATTTAACCTTTTTAAATATTGGCACAACATTAGCTTTCTTCCAGCGTTTCAACAGTAAAGGCCCAGTGAGCTCCTCAGCTAGCATTTTTAAAACTCCTGGATGCGGGTTATCTGGATCTGCTGATTTAAAAATGTCTAATCTTAGTAGCCTCTGTTTAACATCCTCCTGAGGTACTAGTGGATTTGAGTGGGTTTTAGCCACCTAAATGCTTTTGAAAATCCCACGAGGTGCCTAAATACCTTTAAAAATCTGGCCCATAGCTGCTGTTGAAAATTTTACCCCACCCCACACAGTGACCAAATTCATTTTCCACAGATTTTCTAAACATCTGGAGAAACAAAGCATACTTTTTATTGAATTCTGTTCTTCTCAGTCCTCCTGATGAGAAACAATCTCATCATCCATGGGAGTGGACACTTCTTTCTGTATGCAAATAGCAGCAACAGGGAAATCCAGGACTCAGAGGATGAAAACCAACACACCAAATCAGTTTTCCATCTCTACCCCAGTCTTGAATTCTGTAGGTCACAAGAGATGTTCATGGAGTTAAACAGTTAAAATGCATTATTGCATGTTCCTTAAATGTTCAAGTCAGATTCCTAATGCCTGAATAATTATTACCACCTCCCCTATCTCCCTAAGCCTCAATCAGCTACTACTTACAACTAGAGTTTGTCAAGAAAGAGGGCAAGGGAAGGGGATCAACATTTTACATTGGTATATTCGAAGGCAGAGAATCATAATCTCTAGTTCCAGCACAACATTGCCAAACTTGAACTCCTAATCTTTTCTCCTAGATCCTCCCTCACTTTCCATTCTCCAACTCATGTCAAAACTCTGCTACCCTTCCCAACACACAGCTTTCGAACACTGGGGTTATTTATGTGTCTTCTTCTGAGCCCAGGATCATGATTTTTGTCTTTGGTGAAGATTTTCAGAGGCAAAGAGGGCAATTCTGTGGCCCAACTCCCACTGAAAATCCTTTTGATAATCTCCCCCTTTGTATCGAACATTAAAACTGATTTTACATTTTGCCCAGGATCAAACTCTAACAACCAAGGAACAGACGTCATGACTAGGCTTGGAAGGATTCGATTTGGATTGGTGAATGTTGGTAAATGTCAATTTCACCACACACACACACACACACACACACACACACACACACACACAGTGATGAAAATGTATTTCCAGCGATAATACTCAAAATTTACAGGTAGGCAAAGTAAGAAAAATACTGCCGGAGAACTTATTAGAGTCAAAATCTAGTGATTTAGACTTTTGAATTCGGCTTACAAATGGATTAGTGAATGAATAGTGAAAACAGGTATGATCTGTTGAATTATTTACTTTCTATAGTTTAACACGTGATGTTGACAATTTGTGTTTTAATGGTTTATAGAGCTTTCACTTTTTGAATCTCAGTGTCAACTATCACTTGTCTGACAGTCTCCCGCTCCCCACCCCCATAATTTTGTACAACTATGAACACTGAAATACATAAAAAGTGGAGAAAATGCTTAAAAATAAACATTGATAGAACCAATCAAAATTATAAATAATAAAAATAAAATGCTGCCAAGCCTATCCATGACATATTAACATACAACTGAGAACAGGACAAGAATTTCATACAGAATTATGTACCAGACAGTGCTTAATTGTCAATGCTCATTAAGTATAATCCCTAGCTTTTGTGCAATGCTTTTCATCAGTAGATCTCAACGCATTTTACAACCGGAGTCAGGATCATTATCCCCATTTTACAAAAGAAGAAATTATAAACCAAAATAAATGTACCTGATTTTGCGGTGCCGGACCTTAGAGGCACATTCCATGCTCAGCTGAGACGGAAATAAGACTTTGCCCTGAAGGATAAACGATTGATTGCCACTGTGTAATGAGATTTTCAAAGGAGTTCAAAGCAATTAAAAATGCAAATCTCATTGTGATTCAGTGGAATGTAAATGCATGATTCCCACAGACTCTTTTAAAAATCGCACCCGTAATGAGTATCCTCCTTATGCTAATCTGAGCCAGTCTGGCAAAGATAATAGCACCTTGTACTTATATGCCTCTTTATATCTTCAAATCACTGTCCAGTCATAAGCTATTTTATTCTACAACAGGTTGAAAAGAACTCCCTTTGTAGCCATGACTTCAATGTTGTTTGTAATGGGCCCAATGCCCCTCTGTAGTAAATAATGAATCATTATCAATCCTCTGCCATATGAGGAGAAATTAGGGCAGAGGGGTAAAGGATCATGCTTATGGATCCATCCGAAGTCAGGGGAAAAGCTCAGAACAGAGACCAGAATCTCCCGCCTTCTAATACCCTAAGCTCCATAGTTACAGAGGGCCTGATCCAATGACAGAAGAAGTCAAAGGTATTCCTTTCATTCACTCTAGTAGACTTGGGAAGAAATTCATGGTGCTTCTCACCTGTAGATTTCAAACCATTTTACCAAGGCGGGTGAGTGGTATTATTTAATGTATTAACAGATGGGGAAACTGAGGCACAGACAGTTAATCTGACTTTCACACAGTAAATCCGTGACAGAGCTGGGACAAACTCCATCTCCTTATTTCTCATCTACCAGACCAGGCTACAGCTGAGATTTCAAAAACTACCTAAGGGATTATGGGGCAAATTCTTAAAGGCTTGTAGGTGCGTAATGGGATTTTTCAAAGCAGCTAGGTGTCTAATACCCATTGCAATCAAGGATTTTTAGGTGCCTAGATGCTTCTAAAAATCTCATTAGGTGCCTAAAAACCTTTAAAAATCTGGTTCTTAAACAAACAAATGCCCACGAAAATGAATGAGGAGTGGGCATCCATGTGGCATTTGTGGCTATGGAAACCTAAGTCTACCTCTAAGAGAAATATCCAATCCATTTTTACATTCTTATCTATGCGACTCAATAAATTACAGCAGCAGCAAGTTCCCCAGATCTTTCACTTAGTTATTTTCTCTTGTGCATTCAAGAGTTGAAAAAGATGAGTGAAATTTAGAAAGGGAGAAAGTGAGCAAGAGAGAAGGAAGTAGGTTACAGATGTACCAATTACTCACTGGGAAACCTATTCCTTCCAACCAGATATGGCCCAGTAGGTCACATTACCAAGTATACAAAAAATATGTATTAATACAAGCGATTTAAAGTATATTTCTGGGATGGTCTTTCTCTCTCTGTCTCTCTGTCTCTCTCACTCTCTCGTGGACCTAGCTTATTAGCTTTTGCTGACAGAACTAGCCAGAACAGACCCCCTTCTCACATTAACTTCTCTCCTTAGAATGAGGTGTTCTTGAATTCTGAGGGAAAACATGCATTGCGAGCTGGGGTCCCATATTTTTTCCTCCAGATATAAATCAAACATTTAAAGGTTTCATACACAAAATCTTCCTACTTATTGCATAAATTACTATATTGATTAGAATCTCATTGCATTACCATTTTATCATCACCCTGCTGTCTTTTTCCCTTACCTGCTTCGTTTATGTATGGCAACTCAACAGGTCCTAGACATAAGACTAATTTATGTTCCTCAGAAGTGCTCTTGGGATTTGGTCTCAACAGAATTTCACTGTCTTCTCAAGAATGTTCCAAACCCCTGGCTTAGTGAGGACGGTGTCCTTGTTTAAAGAAGAGCACGGGAAGTTAGGAGACCTTGGTTCTGTGTCTCCATTGACTTGCTGATGGACCACTGTGAAATTGTTTAAGTTCTTTGTTCCTCAGTTTCTCCATTTGTAAAAGACAAAAGGCCAGATTTCTCAAGGTATTTAGATGCCTATTGAAATTTTCAGAAGCACCTAGGAACCTACAACTCATTGATTTCTGTGGATGTTAGGTGCCTATGTACTTTTAATAATCTCACTAGGTGACTAAATACTTTTTAAAATCTGGCCCTAAGTGGCTGCCCAAAGTTAGGCAACTACATCCAAATTTAGGCAACCTAATAGGTGGTCTAAGATACAGAAGTATAAAGCACCAGAGGCTAAAGACATTTAGATGTCTAAAGATAAGGCAGATAAGCACCTCGTGGGAATTTCAGAAGTACCTACACAGGTTAAGCACATAACTCCAATTGAATTCAATGGGGTTTAGGTGCCAAGGCCTTTGAAAATCCCACTAGACACCTAATAACCTTTGAAAATCTGGTTCTAAGACACTTTGGTGCTTTTGAAATATTTGCCTCCAGTCTACACAAAAAGTTGTACTGACATAATGAAAGGTGTGATTTTATACCAATTTAGCTAGAAGAGTGCAACTTTGTGTGTGGATATTATATTGGTTTAAAACTCATGTATGTCAATTTTCAGGTGCAATTGATTTAACCAGTTTTCATCCTAAGAGTCCACAAAAGCACAAAAGTTGCAGTGGACTAAATAAACATATTGAAGTTAAGTTGCTGTGTCTTCTCTGTGTAGGCAAGCCCTAGGGCCAGATTTTTTAAAGTATTTAGGCACCTAGTGGAATTTTCAAACCTTCTAGTTGCCTAACATCCACTGAAATCAATGTTTTAGGTCCCTAGGTGCTTTTCAAAATCCGACTAAGTGCCTAAATACCTCAACTAATCTGGCCCTGAATCACTTTTGAAAATAGGATTGACAGTTAAATTTTCAAGTGCAGCTAATTGACTAAAGACCCAATGAGACTTAAGCTCCTAATTCACCTAGGTGCTTTAGGAAATTTTACCCTAAGGATCCCTAGTGTGCTTGAAGTTAGACACCAAGGTGCTTTTGAAAATCCTGCTAGGCACCTGTTTGTCTCTTTAGTACTGTTATACCTTTGAGGATCTCAGCCCTACTGCTTAGCTATCCAGTTCCACCGGGTTGTCATTGTGCTCATGAAATCCTGAACTGCTCAGAGCATTTGCCATCCACATGGGTGTGAAAATTACTGAGCAATATCAGGCATCATCCCGGTAAATACAATGGGAATTTGCTGGGCTAAGGACTGAATAAAATTTACGTCAGGGGTAAAATAATTGTTGAAATTATGCACCTGATCTCCCTTCCCCTTACAGAGATTTAGGCTGGGATTTTCGAAGGCGAGTAAGGGAGTTAGGTTTCCAACTCCAATTTAAATTAATGAGATTTGGGCACCTAAATTCCTTTAGGCACATTTGAAAATACCAGTCCACTTTGGCATGGACTTAATTGAAGCAGAACTGGCCCCTAAAGCAGAAGCTACTCCCCATAATAGTGTAATACATGTGAGAAGAGAATCAGGATCTGTGACTTTATGGCCCTCAACTCCATGAGAGATTCATGATAACATCGCTAGGCTTGGCAACATGGACACCCCATTCGAAATGATAGGTCAGAGCTCCTAAATGGAAATGAGCTGCAAAGATGAGAGCATGTGTGTTTGTGGCTAGAATACAGAAATTGTGATTTGTTCCAGTTCAGAGCCAGTGGGCAGATTCCGTACACCTTAGGGTGAAAATCGTCCTGTGCAGAGAAGTATTTACCTTTCACCTAACCCTCACAGTATCACTTGAAGAAAAGGAGTACTTGTGGCACCTTAGAGACTAACCAATTTATTTGAGCATGAGCTTTCGTGAGCTACAGCTCACTTTCTCATGCTCAAATAAATTGGTTAGTCTCTAAGGTGCCACAAGTACTCCTTTTCTTTTTGCGAATACAGACTAACACGGCTGTTCCTCTGAAAAGTATCACTTGAGGAGGTCTTCAGTAGTGCACCGGCTGAATTTGATTCCTCATCTCAGCATGGGACACAGGACCAAAGACATAGGTTGATAGAAATCTACAGCTGATATAGTGAGTTGACCTGTATGATATGAATTAGTAAGTCTTTGCCCACATTGTGGTGGAGAAATATCAACATTGCATTTATCACCAGTTTGCACCCTGTTGTCGGAGTCTAAGGAAAGCATCTGTAACAGTGACCAGTGCCTGGAGTTGGAGGAATCCTACACATGGGTCTAGTTTGGTGAATAAATGTGGACAGGCCAGGGTAATACTTATGCTAAGCTAACTGGCTTCAGCCAAGTCTTTACTTGACATGAGTGTTGCTTGGGAACTTCGTCCGTGTGTAGAGACTTCTTTAAAGAATGCTTACAGCGGCTGGGTAAGACACAGGTGTTTTGTACTGTGTTGAAGGACATAGATAAAAGGAAGTTAATCAGTACAATACATAAAAAAACTATTGCCAAAAAGTCCCTGTATTGTGAAGAACAGAAAAGTCCCTATATTGAGTGGTACGATCCAAGTAAATAAACCAATTGGAAAAGGGACATGATAAAATGAAAGTAGACTGGACAGAAAAAGTTTTGTAAACTGAAGCCTGCACATGTATATTTACTTTGGGTTAGGTAAGACACAATGCTTAATGTCAATTGCACAGTGCCTTGGGGCACTCCGCTAGATACCAGCTGCCAACTAGACATGGAGGCATTGATCCCTACCCATTGAGCCCGACAATCTAGTCAACTTTCTACCCACCTTGTAGTGCATCCATCCAGACCATACTTCTTTAACTTGCTGACAAGAATACTGTGGGAGACCGTGTCAAAAGCTTTGCTAAAGTCGAGGAATAACACGTCCACTGCTTTCCCTTCATCCACAGAATCAGTTATCTCATCACAGAAGGCAATTAGATTAGTCAGGCATGACTTGCCCTTGGTGAATCCATGCTGACTGTTCCTGATCACCTTCCTCTCGTCTAAGTGCTTCAGAATTGATTCCTTGAGGACCTGCTCCATGATTTTTCTGGGGACTGAGGTGAGGCTGACTGGCCTGTAGTTCCCAGGATCCTCCTTCTTCCCTTTTTTAAAGATTAGCACTACATTAGTGTTAGGGGGCTTATTCCTTCACAGTTCTGCTTATTCCTTGGCAGCAGTTCTGCAGAGAAGGACCTAGGGGTGACAGTGGACGAGAAGCTGGATATGAGTCAACAGTGTGCCCTTGTTGCCAAGAAGGCCAATGGCATTTTGGGGTGTATAAGTAGGGGTATTGCTAGCAGATTGAGGGACATGATCATTCCCCTCTATTCGACATTGGTGAGGCCTCATCTGGAGTACTGTGTCCAGTTTTGGGCCCCACACTACAAGAAGGATGTGGAGAAATTGGAGAGAGTCCAGCGAAGGGCAACAAAAATGATTAGGGGACTGGAACACATGACTTATGAGGAGAGGCTGAGGGAACTGGGATTGTTTAGTCTGCAGAAGAGAAGAATGAGGGGGGATTTGATAGCTGCTTTTAACTACCTGAAAGGTGGATCCAAAGAGGATGGATCTAGACTATTCTCAGTGATAGCAGATGACAGGACAAGGAGTAATGGTCTCAAGTTGCAGTGGGGGAGATTTAGGTTGGATATAGGAAAAACTTTTTCACTAGGAGGGTGGTGAAACACTGGAATGCGTTACCTCGGGAGGTGGTGGAATCCCCTTCCTTAGAAGTTTTTAAGGTCAGGCTTGACAAAGCCCTGACTGGGATGATTTAGTTGGGATTGGTCCTGCTCTGGGCAGGGAGTTGGACTAGATGGCCTCCAGAGGTCCCTTCCAACTCTGTTGTTCTATGATTCTATGGTCCTTCTCGCATGAACAGAGAGCAACAATACCCGAAGTCCAAAGGTGCAAACAATTTGACGTTTATTGGGATGAAGTTCCAGGAAGCATGATTTCGGTTTCCTTCCTTAGTGTCCTCCTTCCCAGCTCTGACACCACAGAGCCTTACACTTGTGCCCTTGCTCCCATTCCTGCCTTTAGCCAAACATGATTCCAATTTGCTTACCCCCATTCCCTGTTCCCATTTCCCCCTTTAGCAAAACGTGATTCCAATTTCCTTACCCACATTCCCTGTTCCCATCTCCCCCTTTAGCAAAACATGATTCCAATTTCCTTACCCACATTCCCTGTTCCCATTTCCCCTCCCCACACCCACCCACACACACCCCCACTTCCTGATTGACTGCAGACTATATGATAAAACTTGATTTCCGCTTAGCTATACCTTAACCAATCATTTTCCTGAAATTTAACTAACCAATCCTAACGTATTGTAACATGACTATGTAACTAATTATATCCCACCACCTTAATTAGTTTACACCCAGCAAAATTAATTATACAGCAGACAGAAACAATCAATCACAGAACCAGACAGAGATTATACAGACAAACAATAGCAAAGTGACAGGTTTCAGAGTAGCAGCCGTGTTAGCAAAAAGAAAAGTGGGAACTATAAAGACAAAACAATACAGAAGTGAGGATTTCACATCCCAGCTATTGACAAGTGAGTTCTTGCCAGACGGGATGCTATCAAATTAAGTTTCCTTTTACATTTTCTAGGCACTTCCCTTTCTCTGGAGGCGATGGGCACTATCAGGACAGGAGTGTATTCCTAACAGCCCAATAGCACCTTATTTCTATGGGACTAGTTTGGAATGTGAGGAGGTGACCGGTTGCTTCCCAGCTTATGGCTGCCTCTGCTGCTTAGCCAAAAATCTTAGCCTAAGAACAGGGCCTAAGACTGTCACAGTAAGAGAAGGCCTTTACACCGGCAGACAGTGATTTTGATTCTTTTATATCTCTATAACTAGCCAAATGATAAGAATACACCTAAATTCTTAAAATACAGGCCTTTGCAGACAGGTCTGAATATCTATATCCTAACAATTAGCCTTTTTCCAGTCGTCCGGGACCTCCCCCGATCGCCATGAGTTTTCAAAGATAATGGCCAATGGTTCTGCAATCACATCCGCCAATTCCTTTAGCACTCTCGGATGCAACGCATCCGGCCCCATGGACTTGTGCACGTCCAGTTTTTCTAAATAGTCCTGAACCACTTCTTCCTTCACAGAGGGCTGGCCACCTCCTCCCCATGCTGTGCTGCCCAGTGTAGCAGTCTGGGACCTGACCTTGTTCGTGAAGACAGAGGCAAAAAAAGCATTGAGTACATTAGCTTTTTCTACATCCTCTGTCACTAGGTTGCCTCCCTCATTCAGTAAGGGGCCCACTCTTTCCTTGGCTTTCTTCTTGTTGCCAACGTACCTGAAGAAACCCTTCTTGTTACTCTTAACATCCCTCGCTAGCTGCAAGTCCAGGTGTGATTTAGCCTTCCTGATTCCATTCCTACATGCCCGAGCAATATTTATATACTCATCCCTGGTCATTTGTCCAACCTTCCACTTCTTGTAAGCCTCTTTTTTGTGTTTAAGATCAGCAAGGATTTCACTGTTAAGCCAAGCTGGTCACTTGCCATATTTATTATTCTTTCTTCACATCGGGATGGTTTGTCCCTGTGACCACAATAAGGATTCTTTAAAATACAGCCAGCTCCCCTGGACTCCTTTCCCCCTCATGTTATTCTCCCAGGGGATCCTGCCCATCAGTTCCCGGAGGGAGTCAAAGTCTGCTTTTCTGAAGTCCAGAAGTCTGCTTTTCTGAAGTCTGTGCACCGTGTATTGCTCTCCCAGCAGATATCAGGATGATTGAAGTCGCCCATGAGAACCAGGGCGTGCGATCTAGTAGCTTCTGTGAGTTGCCGGAAGAAAGCCTCGTCCACCTCATCCCCCTGGTCTGGTGGTCTATAGTAGACTCCCACGACATCACCCTCGTTGCTCACGCTTCTAAACTTAATCCAGAGACTCTGTGCTGCTCCCAGCTTCCCCCTTTGAGCCTGGGAGTTTGTTTATAAACAGAGGCAGGGTGATTAAGATCACAAAAGGCTTGTCATTCAATTCAATTAAGGATCATTGGATGATCCTGAAAGCATTGCCAGGCATGCCAGTTAGGAACATGCACCTAACCAACCCGGGCCAGTTAGGCTGTGTTGTGTGTTACATTCCCGTCCTGGGGCGGTTTATGTCTTGGAGAATGTGAACCCTGCAGGCCTGGGTGTTTCTCTGCATCATGTGACCTCAGTGCTCCTGATGAGAGACATTGTTTGTAAATGTTTCAGTAGCAGACATATTTATCATTCATGTCCAGACAAAAAGAAAAGGAGGACTTGTGGCACCTTAGAGACTAACCAATTTATTTGAGCATAAGCTTTTGTGAGCTACAGCTCACTTCATCAGATGCATTTATTCATAATTAGAACTGGTCAAAAAGAGCGGGGGTAGGAAGGTTCATGAGCCCTCCCCCCATATTCTTCAAACTTATTTGCAAATGTTTTTAATGATCAATTTTTTTTTAGTGGGAAAAACTCCACTTTCTCTCTCAAGTGGGCAGAGATATCCAAAATGTTTTTTTTTTTTTAAAAAGGGAACTTTTTTCAAATGATCAATGTAATCCAAAGTGGCATTTTTAGTTAAAAGGTTGCATTGTCAGTGTAAAACCATTTTGAAACAGCTCTGTTACTGTATAACAAGATGAGTTTATTTTTCGTGATGCATTGTTTGGGCCAAGTTCCAAGTGGTATTTCAGTTTTTGCACAGCTCTTCTCTTCTTGCGTCTGCACCTCTCATAAGCTGTGGCCTTAATCTTGGCCCTGGAAACACTTACGTGCATGTTTCACTTTAATTACTGCTGTGAATAATTCCATTTCAATGGGACAACTCTGAGGACGGGTTTACGCTACGGCCCTATATCTGTGTAACTAAGTCATTTATTTAATTTTCTTTCTTTTATATATGAAAGTTATTGAGAGGTTAAAGCAGGTAAAATACATGAACAGGTTCGGACAGTCCCAGTTTGTCAGTGCAAAGTGACAGCAGAGATGTGGTATCTGCTAGTTTTCTGTAAGTCTCTCAGGGTTACCCAGGATAACTTTGGGGATTTCTGTCTTGCATCTGGAATGTTCCCTGAAAGTGTCCAAACAGCTCAGAGATACAGAACCATTCCCTGGATCCATTCTTATAGCAGTCTTCCCCGGAAAGCAGTCTGGCAAGTGTTCCTCTCAGCTCATTGCTAAGTTATCTGCCAAAACACTAGAGTTTTCAGGTGCCTAAGTAGTCCCTGGAATCATGGTGAAATTATCCTCCCCGCCACCACCAAAATTGGAAATGGTGCCCCTGAGTGCACGGGACCCTACTGTGCTTCCCCCATGGGAGCTGCATTAACAGGCAACTCTGCAAGTTATCTGCATGCCTTTGCACATGACCCCCATGCCTCTCCATTTCCTTGGCCACATGAATCCTGTCCCCATTCTGGCGGCTAATCCAGAAAAAGAGGGAAAGAGCTCACCACTGCTACCATCTGAGGGAGGTGTTGGGTTGAGATCAGCTGGTCAAAGCAGGCAATAGGGACAGAATCTGAGACTTGAAGCTCCTCGAGTGACCTCTGACCTTTCTAGACCTGCCCTTCAATCAGACACAGCGATTGTAAAGTTGAATGTGATCGTAACTAGACCCATTTGAAACCCTTCACCACACAAGACAAAGCCCTTAGGATTCATCATGAACTATTTATTTCTCCTCCCCTGGCTCCCTGCAGCCACCAGCCACCTTGGAGCTTTCCCTCGTCTCTCCCAGGCTGTGCTCACTTGATTGCAGGAGCTCAGTGGATTCTCCAGCTTTGCTCTTTCGCTTCCATTCTTCATGTCTTTGGGTGGCTGCATTTGCAACTGAGCAGCCTGATGGAAATACTGAGTCCTCTGTCTCGGCAGGCAGGCCCAGCAGCTAAAGCCAAAGACTCATTGAGAACAGGGGAAGGTTCGCCTAATCTCTCAGGAGTGGAGGCTTGGCCATAGGGTAGGGTTACCATATTTGAACTTTCAAAAAAGAGGACACTCCATGGGGGGGTGGGGAGACTGGTAGCCCTGCCCCCTATCTACTCCCTCCCACTTCCTGCCCCCTGACTGCCCCCCCAGAACTGCCAACCCATCCAACCCCCCCTGCTCCTTGTCTCCTGATCGTCCCCTCCCAGGACCCCGCCCTCTATCTAAGCCTTCCTTCTCCCTGTCTCCAACTTCCCTTCCTTAGACCCCCCCACCCTAACTGCCCCCCTAGAACTCCACCCCCTACCTGTCCCCTGATTGCCCCACCCCCTATCCGCACCCCCGCCCCCTGACAGACCCCCGGGTCTCCCACACCTGTCCAACCGCTCCCTGTCCCCTGACTTCCCCCCTGAACCTCCGCCCCATCCAACCCCCCCTGCTCCCTGTCCCTTGACTCCCCCGACCCCTCTCCATATGCCCACCCCCTGACAGGCTTCCCCCAGAACCCTGACCCATCCAACCCCTCCTGCTCCCTGTCCCCTGACTGTATCTTGGGACCCCATGCCCCTTCTCCAGCCCCCCTGGCCCCCTTACCCTGCTGCTCAGAGCAGTGTGTCTGGGGTGCGGAGCCAGACACAGTGCCGCGCTCCCCCGCAGAGCGCACAGCTCCCCACCCCCTGCCCCCAGAGTGCTGCATTGGGAGGGAAATCCCGGCCCTCTGGAGAGTTTTACAAATTCCTCCCGGAGGGCGATTTAAAACCCAAAAAGCTGGACATGTCCGGGAAAATCCGGATGCATGGTAACCCTACCACAGGGACTCCAGGATCTGTAGCTGCTGCCATCTATATGGTGAATCCTCCGACTCATCACAAAACAGCTCTTCCCAATTCTGTAACCTGGCCACATGGTCTGACCGTGCAGGAGAACAGAAACCCTTTGTGACAGCAGGAGAGTCTCCTCAATGCCGCACTCTTTGCATGGCTTCCCGCGGTCACCAGGAAACACGACTACCCTGCCCCAGGAGTCTCTCAAGGAGCTGCTGGCGCAGTCACTGGGCACCCACTCGTAACGGTCCCGGACAGTGGCATTGCAGAGGGAGCCGAGCAGACGTCCCTTCGATGACTTCCTGAATTGCTGCCAGGACTGATTCTCCTCTGCGCTCCGGAGAGACCCCTAGGAAAAGCAGCTGTGGTGCGGGAGGGGGCAAGGCAAGCAGTACCCTACCCCTGAGCCCTTGACTAGCAGGCAAGCAGGACTCTGGGAGCCAAGAGATCGGTGTGTCTTGCTGGGAGAGCAGAGCTGGAGAGCAGAAAAAGACATTGGAGGAATTGTAGAAAAGTCAGTGTGATGGCTGGGTCATGGGCAGCCAGACCTAGTGGTCAGAGGCAGAGTTCACACTCCCAAAATAGGAGTCAAGAGTCAGCTGGGTCAGGACACTGGAAGAGCAGAAGCAAAAGACCAAATTGTGTTCAGAACCTCAAGTCAGATGAGTCACCCCGAGTCCGGATACCAGGAAATCAAGCCTGGGGATTGGGAGCAGGAACAGCTAACACACAGTCCAGAGGTGTGGAAGAGCTCGGGTGTTCAGACAGCTTCTTGTTCCTGCTGCTGGTTTAAGGAGGTCCCGGGGGGCCGATTAGCTGCTCTGGGACTCTGCCAATGGGCCTCAGGGATGGAGCCTCAAACTGGGTCTGGACTTCGACAGTCTGAGCTAAGCAGTTTTTCGTAGGCTTCCAGGTGGCGTCCTGGAGTGTGGCTACTCCCAGGAACCCTGCAGACCTGGGTTAATGACCCATGGGTCATGACAGTGAGTGATCTCTCCTCGCTCAAACCTTCTGCAGGAAACTGTCTCCAGGATCTCAGATGCATCCTCTGAGAATAAAAAAAACAAAGTCATGATGACAAATAGGCTATGTAACAGGAGCCCCCTCTTTGTTGCAACAGCCCCAAGTGCCCAGAAGAGCAGACAGTTCTTACCTCCAGGAGATGCCTGGGATCTTCCATCTAAGCCTCAATGGGACCCCGGTTGCTTGATCTGACATGATGAGATCATCTGTCCCCACTGCTCCCTGCACTGGGCTGGCTGCAGCACACATCTGTGTAAGAGGCTGGGCCAGAGAGGTGTTACAGTCAGGGTCCAGGCAGCCCCAAAAGAGAACAGAGGGTCTGAAACCAGAAAACTAAGCAATGAAATCAGCGGATTAAACAGAGAAGTTTTGGACCATACAGGGACATCAAAGAAGGTCTGTTAGGAAAGCTGAGATGTTAGTCTGGAAACTGCTAAGGCAAAGATTGTGACTTGTTAAGTTTCAGTTTTAGTCACTACAAAGTTTGTTGTGTTTTGTTTGTCTGTTTTAAATTTGTCTTTTTCTCTTGCTTAGTGTCACTTAAATCTCTTCTTTCTTACTGTGCTTCCCAAAGCACATCAGTGTTGTGTGTTTGAGTGAAGTGTGAGTCTCCAGCCTACCCAACAGGCTGAGCTGTGCCCTGTCTCTCTGAAGGTAGCAAATAATTTCTGAGTGGTGCTGGGCAGAGAGTCCAAGGGCAGTTCACCAGACATCTCGTGTGAAGCCCAAAGAGACCAAAGGAGCAGGAGAGATTCCGGCCCCACTGACCTATGGGAACTTCCCACAGAAGAGGCTACACAGGGCTCCAGACTCAGCCAGCAGGATCCCTCCCACAAGCTGGGCCATGTCCTTCCCCTCCCAGCCCCACAGCTTCCTCTCCACCCCAGCCTCAGGAACCATTCCCACCTCCGTGCTCTCCCCACCCACTCCCCAATACCAGGCTGTTTCCAGAATGTACCAGAGTTCATTCACCGCTAGATCCTGGCCAGGCCTCGTGTCACCACTTTCTAGCTGGGCTAACAACCCTGCTTATACTCACTCTTGCAGTTTGTTGGATGGAGGCTTGCTGTCCTCTCTAGTGACCTCCAGTGCCAACCCCCCTCCTTGTCGGGTGGGCTCCTGCCACCTCCCCATCCGTGCCCCTGACAGCTGTTCCACCTCCAACCCACCTGGGGACACCGCTCAAGTTCGTAGAACCCTCTCCTCCACCCCCACCTCCATCCCCACCCAGGTAGGGCAGGGAGGGTGCTCTAGCAGGGCGGCGGGGGGCAGGAGGGATTCTGGCAGCAGTGAAGTGGGATGGGGAGAGCTTGAGACCTTTCCCCAAGTCACCCCAGTGACAAAAGCTGAAGCCACAGGATGGAAGCCCTGGTGAACGGGGCAGGTCAGCAGCCCCTGCTGACTGAATCCTCCCAATCTCTCTAGAGCGGGTCCAGCCCTACCAGCAGCAAGACCAGCTTCCCACACCCATGTGCCTCAGCCCTTCCTGGTCAGTCGCCATCACCAGTCAGTCCTTGGCCTCCCAGGCTGCCAGAGATGGGAGCAACTCTCGATGGTGGCTCGGGTGACATGGACACTAGGCCATCGGGAAATGGGTGCAGCTCTGTGGGGCAGAAAAGGTTCCCAGAGGGCACTTAGGGGACTCTCCTGTCCTTCCCAGGAGTGATAGCAGATCACCACATCCTAAGAAGAGAAGTCCATGAAGCCCAGAAGTCCCCACTAGGCTCCTTGCCGTCAGGTCAGCGAATGGCTATAGCATGGGAATGAGGCCCTTGGCCCCACCCCAAGCTCCTGAGTCTATTGCAGCTGCTTACTGTATCCCCCATCAGTTGCTGGGCTTCCCCCAAGAGGAAGTAGACTAGCACCAGCCCAGCCTGGCTAACACGCAGCAGGGGGTCGTGGATAGCCAGCACCGGAGTCTGGAGGAAGGATCTTTTCTGCCCAATGGAGAAGAATTTTCCAAAGACCTAAAACCAAGAGGACACGAGGCTCCAGCAGATTGCCCAGAGCCAGCCTCCAAGTCCTGGCCGTACAATGGCATCACCGTCTAGTGCCCCAAAGGGACGGTAAGAGAGCTGCTACAGCCAAGGCAGTTCATTCCCCAGGAGGCTTTCAGGGTCCCAGGGCTCAGGGAAGCCCCTTTATTAAAAGGTTGCAGATGCTTAGGGACCAAAGCTTCCAGTGGCTCTTTCGGGAGGGCAATTTATGGCAGGGGCCAGGATGGGCTGGAAATGGATCTCTAATGTGTGTGAGCAGGCCCACTCTGCTGTGCAAGGCACAGAGATGACAGGGGACCCTGTGTTGCTTCCAGCAGAGAGATCTCCTGCACCTCAGCGGTGAGAGGAGTGTGCGTGTGTGGGGAGCGAGGGGGTTGGAGCTGACAGACCAAAGGTCTCTTCCCCCAACTTAGTGCTTTCTCTAGTCGCTGGGTATGGCCTCTGCAGCTCCTTGGTTTCTTCAAGGGGAATCCAACCTGCAGCCTGACAAGGACAAGGAGACTCATGGCCCAGTCCCCGTCCCAGACGCTCCTCGGAGACTTTTCTTCCGCTGCAGCAATTCAGCTTGTGGGAGGCGGGACAAGCTCACACAGTCTCTCTCACGGGGCGTCTGTGGAGCAGCGTTCTGTAGATGTCCTTGTCGATCCAGGAGCCATTCCAAGGCCTCCTCTGTGATGTTGTGGAAATCACCCATTTCACCTTTGTCTCCAGGCTGGGGGCACTGTGTTACGGTGTGTTCGAAGGTTTGGCAATTCTCACCACAGTTGTGAGACGGGGCGGGGGGGGGGGGGGTGTCTTTGATTTTCTACTTGTGCAGCAAGTAGCTGCAACTTGGGTCAGTGACAATGTGCTTCTTTGGAACAGTGGCTGAGGTCCAGATACTCTGCCATTCCCTGGCCGAATCTGGAGACATGAGGGAGGTGCATGTGGACCATATTGGCTCTGCAGCTCACTATGTACCCTACCCAGTTCCCAGGTTGGGGCATTCTGCTTCCTGACTGGCAATGGATTTGAGGAAACCCCCCCTCCTTTCTGTGCTTCTACAGAGTGCAGGGAATTAAACAAGGGTCTGATCAAGCAATAGTGACTGACTGACCCGGTGCTCTCCTCTCAAACACTTGGGGATCAGCCAGGGGGACAAGGAGCAGAGAGACACCCAGAGCCATAATCCTATCTTAACTCACCCACCCGGGGATCCTCCTTATGCCACGTAGCAATACATCCATGTAAGACACTCAAATCACGGCAACTAGCGAGGTTCCAATGTGGGACCTTTAGCACCAGCCTGTCCCACTGGTTGCTGGATGAGGAACTCTGAGCTGGAAATAAGGAGCGGGCTCTTTTCCTGTCTCCAGGAGGCATCCACTACAGGGAACCCAGTCAGCCCCACTCCCTGAGCTGTGTCATGCCCTGGCACAGTGCCCTTACCTGCCCCACTCTGGCTGTGTTCTTGTAGCCCAAGAGCCTTCTGTCCTGGTGCCAGTCATAGCACCAGAGATCTTCCGCGTCATGTATGGTCAGGCCTGGAAGAGAGAGAGACTTTTCTCCTCATTCTGGTTGCAGTTTCTGTGTCCTTCCAATCCCATTGGTGGCTCCACAGTGGAGTGGAGAAGAACAGAAGCAGAGAGAGACTTGTCCTCCAGCTGGGGTCAGTCTGAGAGAAATTGTCTGGGGTCCCATTATCCACTTGCGGTCACTCTCAGTCCCCTATTGGGTTCCGTGTCCCAGCTGGATTCCTTACCCCTCTGTTGGAGCAGCAGCTGGTAGAGCCGGTAAGTCCCCTCCCTGGCCTGCCGGCTGATGTCCTTGTCTGGCTTGCTGACAAACAGAGCCAGCTGTGCCACATGGTGACCCATCCTAGGGAACTTGGCTGAGATCTAATGGAAGGGAGAGGAGAGGGGACTCCATCAGCATTTTCCTGTCAGCTCCCTGTCCCCCCTGGGCCTGAAGGCTCCTTCCCCTTAGCCCTTCTGCAAGAGATGCTGGGGGAGAGGAGCCTGAGATCGACCCTTCATTTGCTTTGCTGCCAAGGGAGCCAGGAGCTGCTTTGGGATGCCAAGCAGGGGCTGGAGCATGGTCCCCTTAAAGGCCCAGGGACAACACTTAACCAGGACAAGAAGAACTTGACTCAAGCCTAGCTCAGTCGCTGCTCTGACTCTGCCTCCCCATGAAGAACACTCCTAAGCCACAGCCCCGGCAGCAGCAGATCCTACAGCCCATTGGAGCCAGCCCGCCTCTGCCTGGAGCCAGCAAGCTGGGGTCAGAGGTCACTTATGTCAAACTCAGGGAGGGTGACTGTGTATCTCAGCAGGGCTGTGCTGCTCCGAATGGCCCTGGCTCTCTCCTGGGACATCCTGGACACAATCCAGAAGCTGACATGCTGTGAGGAAAGGAGGCAGGTCATAATCAATGGCCACATGCACATGCTTTGCAAATAAGCCCCAGCTCCAGGGGCCTGAGACATTCTGCGCATGGGGGAATATCTGAGTCACTGATGGCAGAGCTTTAGAAGGGGATTCTTTCCCCCAGGATGCAGCGTGTACCCTGCAGGTCACAACTTTTCAGTGTCTCTCTAGATTGGGACAATGTTCGGTGTCGGGGCTGGTCCCCTCTTAGAATCATAGAATATCAGGGTTGGAAGGGACCTCAGGAGGTTATCTAGTCCAGACACCCTGCTCAAAGCAAGACCAATCCCCAATTTTTGCCCCATATCCCTAAATGGCCCCCTCAAGGGTTGAACTCACAACCCTGGGTTTAGCAGGCCAATGCTCAAACCACTGAGCTATCCCTCCCCTCCTCCCAGAACCCCTGATTCCTGAACAGTTCACCAGAAAGGAGACTGAACCCTCGCCCTTCCCTGCTACTAAAATCCTTGGGGGGATGTAGGGAGTGACTGAGAGCACAATCCCCCCAGGAATTTCAGAGCAGATCAGAGGTAAGGGCTGATTCCCTGGGCTCCTCCTGTTTCTCTAGGAAGAAGCGTGTGCCTCTTCTCTGAGAACCCTCTCCTGAATCTCATGGTGTGTGTGTGCGTTGGAGGGGTGGGGGAAGGGTGGGTTTTCAGACTCTCACTCCCCAAGACAACCAGGAGCCCTGTGCTTAGTGCTCAGCAGAACCAGGCAGAGCTCTGGCTTGAAGTCCTAGCTCCTTTCTCTGTCCCTCAAGAAGGAAGGACCTGATACTGCATTGCACTGACCTCCCCAACCAAGGACGGCCCACTGGGGACCCAACTAGGAGGACAGAGTAGAAAATGGATCTTCCAGTCTCTCCTTACCAGTCCCCCAAAGAGTTAAGGTAAAAAGGGGCTCATCTCCAAGATGAAGTGGAGCCTGTCTGTGTCTGGGGACTCTGCCAGCAGGTTCCCCAGCATGGCATCCAGGACCCCTGGCACAACTTTGTGCAGAGCCTGCAAAGTATGGGTCAGAGTTAGGGAATCTGGGTCTACACCTGCCACAGAATGGGAAGAGGGGTCTCTAGGAAGCACTGGGGAGACTCCCAAACTCATATCCTGACCTCTCTCATTCACATATAACTGCAGGCAATTCGCAAGAATTGATGACAACTGGATCTTTGATCCATGAGCTTAGCAGGTCTCTGCAGAGGGCCTTGTAAGCAGAAGGGTATGAAACATACAAGTTGATATGGATGGAAACTGGGCTTCTGGGCAAAACATGGCTTATGAAAGAAAGAAAGAAAGAAAGAAAGAAAGAAAGAAAGAAAGCAATCCCGCAGGGAGGGCTAATCTCTTCCCTGCTGGAGGGAAGGATCCAACCCTGCAGCTTGTTCCATCTCCACTACCCCACCCCTAAATCTGGAGCTCCAGCGAATCAAGGGAGCAGGGACCAAGGACCACTCTGGAAGAGGAGGAGGATGGAGGAGGAGGAGGTACCTGGATGTGGGTGGTGTCCTTCTCCGTGCCCAGGGTGAAGATGGAGTGAAAGGCAGCCTCCAAGAGGTGGGTTTCTAGGTCTGGCTCCAGGACAGGTTTCATGGTGCTGGCAAGAGAGAGGAGCTGGTATTAGACTGTGCAGTATGGAGGTGGGACTGTCGCCAACACAGACACCAAATCACAGGGATAGAGGCACAGGCTGGCGAGAATGGAAACTGAGGCACTGAGCTCGGAAATGACAAGGCCAAGGCGTCACAGACAGACAGTGGCAGGACAGGAATAGCTCCTGTTCCCTGGAGCCTGCTGCCCCTCCTGTATCTGAGCCCGGGAGTGAGCTCCTCCCCAAGGCCCCTGCAATGTTATGGGAGTGAAAAGAAGAGCCCTGACAGGAGAGAGTGACCCTTCCCACCCCACCATCTCTGCCAGAGGCGCCACTCTTGGGAGGTGACCTGGGAGGGACAGTGACAGTGACTGCCAGCCTTGGGCCTGAGCAGCACTGGGGTGAGGGGAGCCGGCGGGGCAAGGGGGTGGAGTTGTCTCGGTACCTGAGGTTGCCCACTGCAGCCAGGGAGTGGACGAGGACGGCGCTGGGTGATGAGTCATCGGGAAGTTCCTCGATGAGCTCCTGTGAGACGCGAAGGAGACAAAGGAGCGTGTGAGATTCAGGCCCAACTGACACCTCCCAGTGAGGAGATGACACAGCCAGTGCCCCACATGGCCAGCAGGATCCCCCACCACCTCCCGCTCCTCCCATTCCTTCCTGCCCATCGGACTTGTCCCCCTTCCTGGATTCCTGCCTAGCTCACTCCCAATCCCCTTCTCTCCTCCTCCCTGTCAAAACTGCCCCCATTCAGCCCCATCCTGATGACCGAGCTGGGACCATGTGATTCCTTGTCCCCCACTCTCAGCTGCCCTCCAGCCCCACAATTCTCCCACTGCCCACTACTGCCCAATCTCAGAATTTCTCCCTTCTCTTCTCCCCAGTCTTCAGCCCGAGCAATCCCTGCCCTCTGCTGCCCCCTCCAACACCACCCAGCCCCCACCCATTAGCCTGGCCATACCCCTGCCAATCCCATGTCTCTCTCCTCCCTTCAGCTGCCGTATGGCATGTATCACTCACCACGATCCTCTTCACCACAGCCACCTTGCAGCAGCGCGGCTCCAGCGTGTCCTCCCCTCTCTCCCGTGCAGCCAGATATGCGGGGTAGATGGCCTGAAGGAACAGGAGCTGCTGCCCCTCGTCCTGGACCCACCAGGAGTGGGGTATAGTGAGAGAGAACCTGTTAGCTAGGGACCTTCCTGCCCCACCCACACCAGCTCCAGGGCTCAGGCCTCAATGGGGGATTGTAAAAGGGGCCCATTAGGAGTGGTGGATCAGGAGAGACAAGACCCTCAGCAGGTGGTGGGGATGCTGGGAAGGGACAGGGCAATCTTGGTTCCAGCCCAGGTGGGGAACATTTGTTCCTTTTTTCTGCACTGGAGCTGCTCTCGGATGACCTTGAGAGCAGCTTCGTCTTTGGCCATGTCCACCCCTTCCTCCTGCTCCAAATCCAGGGGGGGTCCCTGCACCAGGGAGAGAAGGAAACAGGGTGATGCCTGCTGCAACTTGGGGGAAGGACAGGGGCGTGGTGGGGAGAGCAGGATTAAAGACACTCTTCCCACCTCAGACACCCAGGGCAGATTGGGCCCCAAACCTCCCTCTCAGGGATGCCTTCAGCCCCCAACACCTTTAGAAGCCCAGAGCAGAGCCCCCCCTCCACTGGCCAGGACTGCAGGGGAGGTGCCGATTCCCCCGGCCCCGGAGCAGCAAGGACCAAAGTGGCAGCAGCTCTTCATGCCCCACCCCCAGTTCCCCTTGCGGAAGGGGCAGCTGTGTGACGGCTGCTGCTGTCAGTGGGGTTCCCGTGGCTCAGGCCAGACACCTGGGCTGGGGACCCCCCCCCCCCATATCACCAGGAGAGCGTCTGGGCCCAGGATGTTCACATCCCGTCCTCACCCCTCCCTCAGCCAGCCTGGCTCCTCACCTGGAACAAAGCAGTGGCGCCCGTCGGCCTGGCTGCTGCCAGAGGCCCAGGTGCTGCCGCTGTCCCATGCTGAGCTGCCGGTTCTGGGACAGGGACCTTCCACCTCCTGGCCGGCGGGGGCTGGAAGGGCCTCAGAGAGCGGGCAGGGCGATGCCTCCTGATGGGAACGAGAACCTGGGGCCGCTGCTGCCCACACAACAAGCCCCAGAGCCACCCTGCCCGGTGCCCCTCCTGGGCTGGGTCCTGTCTTCAAAACCGCAGCCTGGGCCAGCTCCTTTGGGGCCTGGTCGGGGCCTCTCCCAGCTCGGCACCTGCTCCAGGAGCTGGGTTCCTTTTCCAGAAGGTTGGGCACTTCCGCCATCTGGCCTGGACGGGAGCTGCTTCCCCACCAGCGGGGACGCAGGGGTTGCTCTGCCCCTTGGGAAGATGGCAGCTGCTTCCCTCAGGCTCTGGGGCCACCTGCAGAGCCTTCCTCCTGAACATCCGCAGGAGCCTGGCCATCCTGGAACCGAGCGGGGAGCAGGTGTGAGTCTGGGCTCAAGGCAGCCTTTCACTCATGGGCCTTTTCTGTCCCTCCTCCTCCCTGCTCCAACCACAGCAGCCCCTTCTGCCCCCACAGGAGTTCAGGGAGTGCCATCTACACACACGAGCAGGAGTTCATTGCATGATCTGCTCCCAACTTTCCCCCTCGTAATCCCTGCTGCTGCAATATCCAGGAAGTCTCATCCTTTTCGAGCAATGGGGTCAGTCCCAAAGACCATCGGTTCCTCTGGACAAGCAGCCCCCTCCTGTCATCCCAGGCCACACTCCCGCCCACGCTAGAGAAGGAACAGAACAAAGGAGTCCGGACTTCTCCTGGGAAACCATTCCCCACATCAAAGTCACAAAGACCCTAGGCACAGGAAGACCAGGGCACTCCTCCTTCCCCATTGATTTCCATGCTCAGCAGCTCACAGGGTCTGGCCCAGCTCCGAGACTCTCAGCCTGGGGAACAGTGTCCCACAAGGGAAGGGCTGGGAGCCCCATTGCTGGAACCTTTCCAAACACACTGGACATGGCTCTGGAGAAGCCCCTGTGCAGTCTGAGAGTGAGGGACTCTTGGGGGCTGTTTGCAAATGAAATCCCCCTTTGGAGATATTCTCTCCCCCTGTTTCTGCCTGTCCCCAGACAGACAGGGGAAGCCACCGAGGAACCTCACTTGCTCTCAGTGATGGGATGATGGATGGCCGATGTTCAGAGTCAGCAGACGTCCCTCACCCTCCTCCTCACTCCTCAAGCCCAAGGTAGGCTGGAGAGGGTGGTGACCTCAGGAGTTACCCTGCCCAGCCAGCAGGCAGGGTGATGACAATAGGGAGATCGACTGGCTGTGAAAACAAGAGTCTGTCTGATTGCCTCAGCCCGTAGCAGGGGGTGCAGAACACTGCCCTAGGGCGGAGGTGACCGAGCCTCCAGGATCCTGACATCCCAGCATTTTACACACCTTCCTGGAGCCTCCCAAACCCACTGGGCTGTAGCAATGGGACCCCAACCCTACTGATGGCAAACGGGACTCAGCTACCATCTCAGGGTCACACAGAGTGTCAGAGCCATGGATGGACCCCTTCACTAACCACTCCTTCCCACAGCTGGCAATTGCAACCAGTCCCTAATGTCTGTTCCTCCTGCCTTTGAGAGGGAGTGTCACTCCTGCTTCCATTGCTGCCTATTGATCTGTGGGACTTTGGGCAAGTTGCTCCCCCTCTCTATGGCTCTCTGGGACTCACATCCTTGAATGGGCTTTAAAAAAGACAATGGTTAATGTTTGGCTCCAACTAGTTCTTGTTTCTCGAGACGAGCCATTTTAGCAAAGTTTAGAATTCTTGACATTCAACACCTGGAAACATCCCTTTCTCCTTCACAGATGGCCTTAACATCCCTTATCTCACCCAGGCTCACTGCTGCCTGGAGTTAGAGAATTGACCCTATTCCCATTGGACCTACCCAAGGTGTCAAACAGCAAAGCGGTGATGGAGCCAGAAAGAGAAGACAGCAGTCATGACTCCTGTTCGAACTAACAGACAACAACCCCCTGGAGGCAGGGATAAAGCCCAGGAAATCAGGTGTGAAAATTTTCATGGAAACCGTTTTCTGTCAGAAAATCCATTCAGACGAAACCACTTTGTTTCTTGAAATCATAAGAAGTAGGATGAAAATTCTTTGCAAAAATATTTGTTTGCAAAACAAGAGCATCTCCTGTTTGTCACAGTGCATTAAACTGTCTCATCCTACACAAAGGGGAGACACTATGATCTAGCAAAATGAAAAAGGAGTACTTGTGGAACCTTAGAGACTAACCAATTTGTTTGACCATAAGCTTTCATGAGCCACAGCTCACTTCATCGGATGCATCTGTAGCTCACAAAAGTTTCTGCTCAAATAAATTGGTTAGTCTCTAAGGTGCCACAAGTCCTCCTGTTCTTTTTGCGAATACAGACTAACCCGGCTGCTGCTCTGAAACCAATTATGATCTAGAAAATTAGATGAGATGCTTCAGTCTGAGCTAAGTAGTTGCTGCTCTTAACAATTTCAAAAGAATAAAATATAAATCCAATCGAATATTAAGTCATAATCAGATATGGCTCAGTGTGATAGGACACCCCTAGTCTGCACTGCTCCGAGTGACACTCTTCAGTGGATCCCCAGCATCCACCCATGGCGAGGTAGGTGGGAGAGGATTGTTATTCGTACTTGACAGAAGGAGAAACAAAGGCTGAGAAAGGAGCAGAGACTTGTCTTAGCTGATGCAGCCAGTCAGTAGCAGAGTTGCTCTCAAATGAGCTACAGACCAACAATTGTTCATAGGAATTATTCAGCAAGTATTTTAGAAGAACTGGAATGTTAGAGAGGATCATGAACTGCTCAGAGACAATGAATGGAGAGCAGCATCCACATTGGTCAAACATATAACTGGTTGTGACTTATTTGCTTGGTCATAAAAGAGAACAACGAAGACCAGAGTTTCCTCCCTGTCAATAGCCCCCTCCTCAGCCAATCAAGGTTGAGACTTTGAGGGGTGGGAGGCTAAGGGTTCTCATCAAATAGCCCAAAGAATGGCCCAGGTCACCACCGAGGGGATCACTCTCGAAGCACTATTCCAGTCTTACCTCTCTGTGAGGGCCTCCCACAACCCCCCCCCCCCGGCCCCCGCTCCACACACAGAGCTCCTGGTGGTGGGAGAAGAGCAGAGGAAAAGGACAAAGGAAGCAAGAAGAGAAAGGTAGGAGGGACAGAGGAAAAGGGAAAACAAAAAGGAGAAACCCCAATGTCCCCAGGAATTCTAAGGGACAAAGTCCTAGGTCGGAAATAAAATGCTGCCCCCACAATCTAATGTTTTCCTTTCCTAAAAATCAGCCTGCACCTGATGGATCAGACTGAACAGGTTCCAAACCTCTCTGAGGCTCTTATCTTCTCTACAGGGACGTCTGTTTTCGAGCAAAACCACTAAAAGAAAAGGAGAAAACTCCAAAGAGAGTCCTCCTTGCGCTCACGTACGTGCACATGAATTCTCTCTCAGTCCTCCAGGAGAGACCTCGAGAAGGAGACGTGCTGAAGCAAAGCCACAGGGATCTCCGAGCTTGCCCTTGTCCTGCACCCCTGTCCAGCCTGGCTGATGTCAAGATTTCTCTGTGAGATCATCGCCTCCCCGCCACCTTTGTCCAATAGGCTGAGGTCCTGCCAAAGGCCCTTGTGATGTCACTGCCACATCCACCCCTCCCCTGCAGTGCTGATGTCCTGCCCCTGTCCAGCCATGCTGGATGTTTGAGCTGCTTCCCCTGGATCACCCCACTCAATGACTCTTCCTTGTGGGGATTACACTGACTACACAGTAGAACAGAGAGGTTCTTCCCCAGGCCGCAATTAGGTTTTCACAAGTTAGTAGACTTTATGGCCAGAAGGAACCGTTAGAGCATTTAATCTGATCCCCTGTGTATCCTAAGGCCTCCTGTATGTCAGAAGAGCTGGGCTTTTCTTTTACTCAAACATTTTCCAGAGAGGCATCTAGTCTTTATTCGAAGAGCTCAAGAGATGGAGAAGCCATCATTTCTCTTGGTAGTTTGTGCCAATGACGAATCACCCTCTTACAAATCTGTGTCTTATTGTCATTATAAAAAGAAAAGGAGTACTTGTGGCACCTTAGAGACTAACCAATTTATTTGAGCATGAGCTTTCGTGAGCTACAGCTCACGATGAAGTGAGCTGTAGCTCACGAAAGCTCATGCTCAAATAAATTGGTTAGTCTCTAAGGTGCCACAAGTACTCCTTTTCTTTTTGCGAATACAGACTAACACGGCTGTTCCTCTGAAAATTGTCATTATACTTTTTCTGATTTCTGCTTCCATCCATGGGGTCTTGTCATGCCTTTCTCTGCTACATAAAAGAGCCCTTTTATACTCAACATTTTCTCTCCATGAAGTCAAGCAACTCACCTCTCATTCTTCTTTTGTAAATACTAAACAGATTGAGCTTTTTCAATGTCTCATTAGAAGGCATCATCCCCATCACTCAACTATGAATCTTTTCTGTACCCTCTCCAATTCTTTTAACATCATATTCAAAATGTGGACACAAGAACTGGATTCAACACTCCAACATCAGTCTCACCAGTGCTGTTTCACTTCCCTTTCCATACTCACTACTCTATCCATCCAAGAATGGCTTTAACCTTTTTCACCACAGTTTCACATTGACAGACCATGCTGAGCAGCTCGTCCACTATGGCCCCAAAATCCTTTTCAGAGTCACTGCTTTCCAGCGGATTGTCCCCAATTCTGTAGGGTGCCGCCTGACTCCTTTGTTTCTGGAGATATGGGGTTGCATTTGGCTTTATTAAAACCTAATTATTTCATAAGTATTTTAGAAGAACTAGCCCATTACAGAGAGAATCATCAAGTACTCCAAGACAATGAATGGAGAAAAGCGGCAAGAGCAATCAAATACATGTTTGGTTATGGCTTATTTTCTTGGTCTTAAAAGAGGGTAACAAGGACCTGAGCCTCCTCCCTCACAGTAGCCCCAAGCTCCCCCAATCAGCATTGAGACTCTGAGAATCAGAAAGCAGAGTTCTCACCACATGTCCCAGGTCACCACCGGAGGGAGTCACTCTGAGAGCACCATTCCAGCCACATGTCTTTGGGAGGGCCTCCCTCAGTGAGAGTTGGACTGCAACCCCCCCCCCCCATCCCCTCCATCCCCAACTCCACATGCATAGACAGGTCCTGGTGGTGAAAGGAAAGCAGGGGAAAAGCACAAAGATGCAAGAGAAGTCAAGAAAGGAAAGACAGGAAAAGGGAAAACAAAAAGGAGAAACCCCAATGTCCCCAGTAATTCTAAGGGACAAAGTCCTAGGTTGGAAATAAAATGCTGCCCCCACAATCTAGTGTTTTCCTTTCCTAAACATCAGCTGGGACCTGATGGATCAGACTGAACAGGTTCCAAACCTCTCTGAGGCTCTTACCTTCTCTACAGGGACGTCTGTTTTCGAGCAAAACCACAAAAGGAAAAGGAGAAAACTCCGAAGAGGGTCCTCCTTGCGCTCACGTACGTGCAAGTGAATGCTCTCTCAGTCCTCCAGGAGAGACCTCGAGAAGGAGACGTGCTGAAGCAAAGCCACAGGGATCTCCGAGCTTGCCCCTGTCCTGCACCCCTGTCCTGCCTGGCTGATGTCAAGATTTCTCTGTGAGGTCATCGCCTCCCCACCATCTTTGTCCAATAGGCTGAGGTCCTGCCAAAGGCCCTTGTGATGTCACTCCCACACCCACCCCTCTCCTGCAGTGCCGATGTCTTGCCCCTGTCCAGCCACATTGGATGTTTCGGCCGCTTCCCCTGGATCACCCCTCTCAATGAGCATTCATTGTGGGCTCAAGCCGAACACAGTAAAACATCAGAGGCTTCTCCCCATGCTATGCTCAGTTTTTCATAAATTAGCAGACTTTATGGACAGAAGAGACAATTGGAGCATGTCCTCTGACCCCCTGCATATCACATGCTTTCTGTAGAGCATAGTAGCCAGTTTTTGACTAAACACATTCCAGAAAGGCATCTCGTCTTCATTAGAAGACATCAAGAGGTGGGGAATTCCCACCACTTCCCTTTCTAGTTTGTTCCTTCAGTGATTCATCCTCACTGTTGAATATGTGTGCCCTCTTTCAAATATGAATTAGTCTCTTTTGAGTTTCCAGCCACTGGGTCTTGTTATGCTTTTCTCTGCTAGATTAATGAGCCCTTTCCTACCCGATATTTTCTCTCCAAGAAGTCACTTCAACACTTCAATGACGTTGCCTCCCAATCTTTTTTATCATCTAAACAGGCTGAGCTTTTTCAATAGCTTGCTAGCAGGCATTTTTCTCCAGCCCTCAAAACATTTCATTGCTTTTTGCTGCCCCATCTCCAATATTTCAACATCTTTTTTCAAAGATGGACGCCAAAACTGGATGCAGTATTCCATGATCAGTCTTCCTCATGGTGTGTCACCTCCCTATGCTCCTCACTGCTCTTTTCATACATCTAATGATGGCTTTAGCCCCGTTCACCACAGCGTCACCCTGGGTGCTCATGTTGAATGGCTTGCCCAGCATGGCCCCGAAATCCTCTTCACGCTCAGTGCTTTCCTGGATACACTTCCCCATTCTGTAGGTGTGGCCTGCATGCTTTGTTGCTAGCTATAGGACCCTTCATTTGGTTCTTTTCCAACTTGTTTTCTTTCAATGGGTCCAGCTTATCAAGGGATCCGATTGCTCTGTGTCACTGCCCTGTCCTCATCATTAATTACCACTCTGCTACTATTTTATCACCCACCAATGTTAGCAGCAGTGATTTTTTATTTGGGTTGCAGTTCTTTGATATTTATTTTCAAGAATTAGTCCTTGAGAGCCTCTTCATATCCCTAGTGCCCAGAACCTGCTCCACACAGCACAGCAAGAAAAGGCCGCTCAGCCCAGTTGTGCCCTAGGGGCTAAGCACAGAACAAACGTAGGAGCTTGTGTCATCCATAGCTTCTGAACAACATGTGCGGGTCATCAGCTTACAAAGACACTCTAGACCAGTAGCGTAGACAGGCCCCAAATGTATCTAAGTGTCCCGCCTTGCAAAACAGGAGAGAAAAAAACAGAACCTTGATTAGCTTTATTTTATAGTCATGGAAACTGAGGCACAGAGAAGCAAAGAGATTCACTCATGGTCAAAAAGCCAGGAAGAGAAAACGGCAGATCTGCTGATAGTCAGTCCTGGGCCCTAGCCGTGTTTGTCCTGGCCTCTCTGCTTCAGCTCCAGTAACAACCCGAGTTGAGGTTTTCTTCTTCTCCATGTCCTTTAACTTCACGGCACTGCAGAAGAAAGATATTTTTCTGACCAGCTGGCTCTAATGCATGGAGATGTCTTTCCAGAAGACGTGCTCTGGCTCAGTCCCATGTCGTAGGTTTTCTGGAGGAAGCCCTCGGTGCCGTTCTAGGGCCTGTGTTACACAGAAGATGTACAGAATGGTCCTTTCCGACCTTAATTTTTTTTCTTTCGCTAGGAGGATAACGCTGGACATTTTCCCTCAATCACTTTCCTTTGGAATAATTTCAATCCAGTCCAAAGGATTTCCTCTTCCATTGTGTCTTCAGCACTTTTCCTAGCAAACAGTTACTGTTAGAGCACAGGTTTCCAGTTTCAGGCTGTCCCAGGGTGAGATGGCCATGAAAGGAGTAGTAGCTCAAGTGAACCTATCCCCAGGTGAAGGGAATAAGTGCAGGGGCACATGAGAAGGAGCAGCATGTAACTAGGATCCAGGCCTGTTGGGCGATATAAGAACAGCCTGTGCTCAGCCAGGAGAGAGACCCACAATGGGAGCAGGCCTGGGAGGGGCTTGGATAATCCTTTAAAGGCAGTTTCGGTACACGGTTGTGTTGCCGGCACCCAGTGCCGAGAGGCTAAACAACAGGTGGAGTTGGTTCGCTACCCAGTGTGATATGCCCAATAATCACAACGGGGTGGAGAGCAGAAAAGTTTATTTGCAGCTGCAAAAAGGTACAGGGAGAATAGAATCTCAAATCCTGTACACAGAGCAGGAAGTTACACAGGCTTTTATACATCCTTTTTCCCAGCATACCTATCCAATAGCAAGCTGCTCTAAGTATCCATATAGCCAGCCAATCCAGTTCCCAGCTAGTTCCCTTATTCTCTGTATCATTTGTTAAACTATACATAAAGCTGCTTTATTCAGTATTGTTCTTCCATATCTGCCCTGTTTGGCCTTGCTTAGTTTCAGGCAGTCTGACTCTGCAACATACTGTTGCAGATCCTCAGCATAACTGCTGCGAGTGCCTCCAGGCGGGGGGGGCAAGGACACTTGGGCCCAGTACGCAGAGCTGCTGCGAGTGCCTCCAGGTGGGCGGGGGGGCCAAGGACACTTGGGCCTAATGCGAGGGGGCTTCATCGACACTCGTGGTCTTCCATCCCCTCGAGTTACCTAGTGGCCATGCCCCAGTGTCCCCAACAGTAGGGGTTGGAACAGCCAAGCTGCTAGGGCTGGGAGCTGGGCCTCCTGGCAGTGTCCAGGAATGGAAGCACAGCATCTGCCAGGAAGGGAGTCCCCACAGAGGGACACCGTAATCTCCCAGGGAGGGGAAACGCTCTCACTGCCATTTCTTAACCTCATGGGGTGTTCTCCTGCTCCGCCAGCCCCACCCCTATTTCAGCATCTCCAGGTGCCTGAGGGAGCAGGAACCAGAGGCCATCCTGCAGCTGGGACAGAGATGGAGGTTGATGACCTACCTGCCCGTGGTGACCATGGTGCAGGACAGCCCTCAGGACATGCGAATGCATCTCCAGATCTGGGAGCAGCTTCCCTTTGCTAGCACGAGACCTTGCAGGTTGCGGGGAGTGAGACAGGCACTAACTTCTGGTAACCCTCAGTGGGATCGGAGGGTAATGGTTTGTAGAAAGTGGTGTTGGAGTGCTTTACAAAAACTAGACAAGCCAATTACAACACACATTTTGCTTCTCTACAAAAGAAAAAGGACACTAAACTATCTAAATTACTACATGCCACAAGGGGCCACAACAGTGGTTCCCTTAACCCGCGCAGCAATATTGTTAATCTATCCAACTATACTCTTAGCTCAGCAGAAGAATCTGTCCTATCTCGGGGCCTCTCCTTCTGCCCCTCCACCCCCACGAACATGATACAGTTCTGTGGTGACCTAGAATCCTATTTTTGACATCTCCGACTCAAGGAATATTTCCAACACACCTCTGAACAAGATACAAACCCACAGAGACCTTCCTACCAAGACTACAAAAAGAAGGATTGTGGGTGGACTCTTCCTGAAGGTTGAAACAACAGACTGGACTTCTACAGAGAGTGCTTCTGCTGATGTGCATGGGCTGAAATTGTGGAAAAGCAACATCACTTGCCCCATAACATCAGCCGTGCAGAACACAATGCCATCCACAGCCTCAGAAACAGCTCAGACATCATAATCAAAAAGGCTGACAAAGGAGGTGCTGTTGTCATCATGAATAGGTCGGAATATGAACAAGAGGCTGCTCGGCAGCTCTCCAACACCACTTTCTACAAGGCATTACCCTCTGATCCCACTGCAGGTTACCAAAAGAAACTACACCATCTGCTCAAGAAACTCCCTGAAAAAGCACAAGAACAAATCCACACAGACACACCCCTAGAACCGCGACCAGGGGTCTTCTATCTGCTACCCAAGATCCATAAACCTGGAAATCCTGGACGCCCCATCATCTCAGGCATTGGCACCCTGACAGCAGGATTGTCTGCTTATGTAGACTCTCTCCTCAGGCTCTATGCTTCCAGCACTCCCAGCTATCTTCGAGACACCTGAGGAAACTACAATCCATCGGTGATCTTCCTGAAAACACCATCCTGGCCACTATGGATGTAGAAGCCCTCTACACCAACATTCCACACAAAGATGGACTACAAACCATCAGAAACAGTATCCCTGATAATGTCACAGCAAACCTGGTGGCTGAACTTTGTGACTTTGTCCTCACCCATAACTATTTTACATTTGGGGACAATGTATACCTTCAAATCAGCGGCACTGCTATGGGTACCCGCATGGCCCCTCAGTAGGCCAACATTTTTATGGCTGACTTAGAACAACGCTTCCTCAGCTCTCGTCCCCTAACGCCCCTACTCTACTTGCGCTACATTGATGACATCTTCATCATCTGGACCCATGGAAAAGAAGCCCTTGAGGAATTCCACCATGATTTCAACAATTTCCATCCCACCATCAACCTCAGCCTGGTCCAGTCCACTTCCTGGACACTACAGTGCTAATAAGCGATGGTCACATAAACACCACCCTATACTGGAAACCTATTGACCGCTATACTATTGGCCTTGATAGAACTACCTGCCCATGGTGACCATGGTACAGGACAGCCCTCACAACATACGAAGGCAGCTCCAGATCCGGGAGCAGCTTCCCTTTGCTGGCAGGAGACCTTGCAGGTTGAGCGGGGGTGAGACAGACGCTAACATGGGCATGGAAGTTTGGGGAACAGGACAGAGGCCGGGCCTGGGCATGGAGGGCAGGGACCTGGGAAGAAAGAGGGAAGATCAACTGCTTTCTGAATGTGGGTCAGGATTATCCCCACTTTAGAGAGTGGGAAATTGAGGTGCCACGTGGAAGCGGGATTGCCATTTGGCTGAGCGTCTGAAGAATCGCTACAGCCACAATAGAAAAGCTATTAAGGGTCAGAAGAAGATGAATCATGGAATTCAGAGTTCAGGGCTGACCAGCAAAGATGTCATATATGCCATAAACCAGTCTGCGCTCTGCCACCTCCCTGGTCTCGGAGACAGGGGTCCATCCCTTGTACAGAGGTTAAAGAATCTTTCTCTCAGACACACAACTGGGAATAGTTTGAAAAACAAACCCTACTTATAATGTTGTTGACTGGCCCTGCTAGAAACTCCACCCTCCAACCATTGTGAACCAGGACTAGGGACACCATTCCACTCTCCTGTCTACAGGTACCTGTGCACCCGCAGACATTGCAGCTGGCACATGCATTGGTGCAGGCAATGTCACCGAGCTGGATGAATCACCCTGCTGGCCCACATACCCAGCATTCTCTCCCTGAGCAATCCGTCCCGCTGTCTGCTCCGCCTCTCTTCATCCAGGAACCTCTAGAGCAGTCTCTCTTGATGGATTGTGTCCTTCTCCTCCTTAGCTCTTTTGGAAGCAAAGTGCTTTTGGCTTCTCTTTGCCCCTATTGGCAAACCTCCTGCACGGTCCTCGTCCTTCTGGCCCACTGCTGGCCACTTGTAGCACCCGCAGTCCCAGGCAGCAGTCTTGGCCCAGCAGGTGTGCAAGTGTCTTCCAGTGGAAGGAAACAGAGGCTATATTCATTGTACTGCCTGGGGTGGGGGGAAGAATCCCCCACTTTGCTTTCTGTCTGTCCACGCTGTGGAATGCTTCTAGATCACTCTTTCATAAATTCTCGTGTACTCTCCTTCTCACTTCCGTCCCTGGAAGATTCACAGAGGCACAAGCAACCTGTCTTCCGACAGTGGCCAATGCCAGGTTCTCCAGAGGGAATGAATGGAACAGATATTCATCAAGTGATCCATCTCCCATTGACCATTTCCAGCTTCTGGCAAACAGAGGCTAAGGACACCATTCCTGCCCATACTAGTTAATAGCCATTGATGGACCTTTCCTTCATCAATTTCTAGAGTTATTTTTTGAACGCTGTTATAGTCTTCAGAGTAACAGCCGTGTTAGTCTGTATTCGCAAAAAGAAAAGGAGTACTTGTAGCACCTTAGAGACTAACCAATTTATTTGAGCATGAGCTTTCGTGAGCTACAGCTCACTTCATCAGATGTATACCGTGGAAACTGCAGCAGACTTTATATACACACAGAGATCATGAAACAATACCTCCTCCCACCCCACTGTCCTGCTGGTAATAGCTTATCTAAAGTGATCATCAGGTGGGCCATTTCCAGCACAAATCCAGGTTTTCTCACCCTCCACCCCCCCACAAAAATTCACTCTCCTGCTGGTGCTAGCCCATCCAAAGTGACAACTCTTTACATAATCAAGTCGGGCTATTTCCTGCATAAATCCAGGTTTTCTCACATCCCCCCCCACCCCCATACACACACAAACTCACTCTCCTGCTGGTAATAGCTCATCTAAACTGACCACTCTCCAAGTTTAAATCCAAGTTAAACCAGAACATCTGGGGGGGGGGGGTAGGAAAAAACAAGAGGAAACAGGCTACCTTGCATAATGACTTAGCCACTCCCAGTTTCTATTTAAGTCTAAATTAATAGTATCCAATTTGCAAATGAATTCCAATTCAGCAGTTTCTCGCTGGAGTCTGGATTTGAAGTTTTTTTGTTTTAAGATAGCGACCTTCATGTCTGTGATTGCGTGACCAGAGAGATTGAAGTGTTCTCCGACTGGTTTATGAATGTTATAATTCTTGACATCTGATTTGTGTCCATTTATTCTTTTACGTAGAGACTGTCCAGTAAACAATGGCCACATAAACACCACCCTATACCGGAAACCTACTGACCGCTATTCCTACCTGCATGCCTCCAGCTTTCACCCTGACCACACCACACGATCCATCGTCTACAGCCAAGCTCTGCGATACAACTGCATTTGCTCCAACCCCTCAGACAGAGACAAACACCTACAAGATCTCTGTCAAGCTTTCTTACAACTACAATACCCACCTGCAGAAGTAAAGAAACAGATTGATAGAGCCAGAAGAGTTCCCAGAAGTTACCTACTACAGGACAGGCCTAACAAAGAAAATAACAGAACGCCACTAGCCGTCACCTTCAGACCCAACTAAAACCCCTCCAACGCATTATTAAGGATCTACAACCTATCCTAAAGGATGACCCAACACTCTCACAAGTCTTGGGAGACAGGCCAGTCCTTGCCTACAGACAGCCCCGCAACCTGAAGCAAATACTCACCAACAACCACATACCACACAACAGAACCACTAACCCAGGAACTTATCCTTGCAACAAAGCCCGTTGCCAATTGTGCCCACATATCTATTCAGGGGACACCATCACAGGGCCTAATAACATCAGCCACACTATCAGAGGCTCGTTCACCTGCACATCCACCTATGTGATATATGCCATCATGTGCCAGCAATGCCCCTCTGCCATGTACATTGGTCAAACTGGACAGTCTCTACGTAAAAGAATAAATGGACACAAATCAGATGTCAAGAATTATAACATTCATAAACCAGTCGGAGAACACTTCAATCTCTCTGGTCACGCAATCACAGACATGAAGGTCGCTATCTTAAAACAAAAAAACTTCAAATCCAGACTCCAGCGAGAAACTGCTGAATTGGAATTCATTTGCAAATTGGATACTATTAATTTAGGCTTAAGTAGAGACTGGGAGTGGCTAAGTCATTATGCAAGGTAGCTTGTTTCCTCTTGTTTTTTCCTACCCCCCCCCCCAGATGTTCTGGTTTAACTTGGATTTAAACTTGGAGAGTGGTCAGTTTAGATGAGCTATTACCAGCAGGAGAGTGAGTTTGTGTGTGTATGGGGGTGGGGGGGATGTGAGAAAACCTGGATTTATGCAGGAAATAGCCCGACTTGATTATGTAAAGAGTTGTCACTTTGGATGGGCTAGCACCAGCAGGAGAGTGAATTTTTGTGGGGGGGTGGAGGGTGAGAAAACCTGGATTTGTGCTGGAAATGGCCCACCTGATGATCACTTTAGATAAGCTATTACCAGCAGGACAGTGGGGTGGGAGGAGGTATTGTTTCATGATCTCTGTGTGTATATAAAGTCTGCTGCAGTTTCCACGGTATGCATCCGATGAAGTGAGCTGAAGCTCACGAAAGCTCATGCTCAAATAAATTGGTTAGTCTCTAAGGTGCTACAAGTACTCCTTTTCTTTTTGTGTTATAGTCTTGGCGTTCACAACATCCCCTGGCAAAGAGTTTCACGGGTTGACTGAGCATCAACCTCCTGTTTTACTTTAAATCAATTACAGATAATTAAGACGCTGGATCTGGCTGACGCAGGGTAGGCTGCAGTTGTGTTTTGGGGACCTTTACCAATCCTGGCTCTGACTTTGGGGAATCCCTTAATATTTTAGAACTATCAGAAAATCAAGTAATTTTCCAGGCATGTGATAGGATCGCATCAAAGTACACGGAGGAGCTATTGAGGGCAATGGTGTGTGGACAGCACATCAATGAGTGCAATGGTTTTATGAGATACCGGGGACAAGGGGAGGGTGACCTACAAAAGCTCTCTCTACCCAAACATTTGAAAAAGTCATCCAGAATTCATGCTTCAAAAAAAAATTCCAACAATCACCTTCCAGGAGTGGAAGGAAATCAGGACAAAAAGTAACAAACTTTTGGATTAGAATGCAGTCTTCTGCAGGCTGCAGAGTGGATTCTCTCTAACCCTCCTCCCGAGCCCGGCAACAGAGATGCCAGGATGACACAGGGCAAAAGAATGTCTGCTGCATGAAGCATCATCTAAAGTCACCTTCCAAGGAGTTCAAGAGAAACTTCCAAGGAGTTCAGGATAAAATCAAGGATTCAAAATTCATATTGTTACTGCTAGATGGGGTAATAATTTGCTACCCAAAGAATACACCTGAAGAATTAGATAAAAGTACCAATAGAACAAAAAGCTCGACTTGCAAAAATAGCCCCTCAGGCCTGTTAGGCTTGTTAGCCGTTAACAGTATGGAAAGCTGTACCTTCAAGGGTTTCCCCCCTCTGTCTGGACTTGTGATGAAGAATACAAATCCCACACTGGGCAAGAAGGGGTTTAGGAGCTGCTCTGGCCTCAGCCAGACTCACCCCAACACATCTGCAGGGTAGGCACAGTCCGGAGGGAGGGTTTAAAAGGGAGCAGAACAGCTCACTTGTGGGTAGACCTGGCAAGAGGAAAGTCCTTTATCTGGCAGATCCTGAGGGAAGGCTGGCTCTGTCCCTCAGCAACTGCCTGAAGGTCCCTCCCTGACATGGGCGGCGAGTTCTATGGGCCCGTGGAGCCCGGGCACGAGGAATATTCCTGTCCCAAGGGCCCGGCTCCAGCAAAGTTTCCAACCTCCCACACACACACTCCCCCCACACTTCCCCTGGCCCCACCTGCTGCCCCCGGGCAATTTAAAACAGCCCGGGGGCTCCCGCCGCCACCCACAGTGCTGCGGGGCTGAGCGGCTTCCTGCACGCTCATTGGAACTTTTGCACCGAGTTTTCAGTTTCTTTAAAAAAGAATCCCGAAATGTTTGAGGGAAGCAGACAGGTTCTAAGATGTTGTTGGTGGTGGTATTGTTTAGATGAAAAAACAATCTCTATTAAAAAGAACCCAGCTGAAAATTTCCAACCAGCGGTAAATGTTAAATAAATTGGGGAACATTAATATTGCCTGAGAAGAGCCTGATTTCAAACTCATTGATTCGATCTCATCTCTGTGATTTCTCTTTCAAGGGGATAGTTGCGTGGAGGTAACAATTCAATAAGCAGTAAAGTTGGCAGCACACAGAATGTTTTTTACAGAAGAGCCCCTTTAAACCCTGGGTTAGAGTTGAACCAAGCAGCCAAAGCCTGTCTATCCTGACCCCGTTCAAGGACACACGGGAGCTGATTGGGAGTAGAACCCAGAGTTCCTGGCCTAGCTCCACACTGCTGCTGGCTGAGTATAAATGGTGTAAATGGGTGTACAGAACTTACACAGAAGACATGGGGCTGTGTTGGCATTTTATTCTATTAGATTCATGCCCAAGTGGTAAGCTTGGTGTTGGTCGCAATGGAGGGACCTTCTTTGCAAGACCTGTTAGATTTGGAGCATGCTTTGTTCCATCCTTCATTCTGCATTTTATCAAGCCACACCTTGTGCCGAATCCTCAGATTGGGTAAAGTGATGAAGGAGGTTACACAAGTGTGATAATATTACTGATTGATTGTCAGAGGTGAGGAGCACTAAGAACACCTAGTCTTTGTAAGTGATGAGTTCTATGTACCTTTGACATTCCTAGAATGAGATATTAGGGAAAGGAGAAACAGGGCCATTCCCTCTGTCACTCTAGTCCTGATCATTGTCCTTCTCATTTCCTCCACAGCCATCACACAGTGTACCGAGGAAGAAAATGTCCAACCAAACCTCCATGATCGAATTCTTTCTCCTGGGATTCTCTGATGTTCGGGAGCTGCAGATTAGCAGTGGTGTTTCTACTGCTTTACCTGATAACCCTGTTGGGGAACCTTCTCATCATCACAGCCATAGCCCTTGACCGCCACCTTCACAACCCCATGTACTTCTTCCTGATGAATCTGTCCATTCTAGACTTTGGTTCCATCTCTGTCACCATTCCCAAATCTATGGCCAATTCCCTCATGAACACAAAATCAATTTCTTATTCTGGATGAGATACCCAAGTCATTTTTTTCTTATTCTTTGCTTCAGCAATTTTTTCCTTACTGACCATCATGCCGTACGATCGATATATCGCCATCTGCCAACCATTGCACTTGGAGACAGTAATGAACAGGAGAGCTTTCGTCCAAATGGCAGCAAGTGCCTGGATCAGTGTTATTCTCTACTCTGCAGTGCACACTGGGAACATGTTCGCAATATCCTTCTGTAGAGGTAACGTGGTGGACCAGTTCTTCTGTGAAATCCCCCAGCTCCTCCACCTCGCCTGCTCTGACTCGTATCTCAGGGAAATTGTTGTTATTTCTTTTCATGTGCTTTTAGGTTTAATCTGCTTTTAGGTTTAATTTGCTTTTATAATTGTGTCATATGTTCAGATCTACAAAACAGTGCTGAAAATCCCTTTGGAGCAGGGCCAGCATAAATCCCTCTCCACCTGCCTCCCTCACCTCACTGTGGTCTCCTTATTCCTTTTCAACGAGCTCCTTTGCCTTCCTGAAACCAACCTCCAACTCGACCTCAGATCTGAATCTCTTGGTGGCTGTTCTCTATTCTGTGTTGCCCCCAATGATGAATCTGATCATCTACAGCATGAGAAACAAGGAAATGAAAGGTTTCAGAGGAACAGCCGTGTTAGTCTGTATTCGCAAAAAGAAAAGGAGTACTTGTGGCACCTTAGAGACTAACCAATTTATTTGAGCATGAGCTTTCGTGAGCTACAGCTCACTTCATCAGATGTTTACTGTGGAAACTGCAGCAGACTTTATATACACACAGAGAATATGAAACAATACCTCCTCCCACCCCACTGTCCTGCTGGTAATAGCTTATCTAAAGTGATCAACAGGTGGGCCATTTCCAGCACAAATCCAGGTTTTCTCACCCTCCACCCCCCACACAAATTCACTCTTCTGCTGGTGCTAGCCCATCCAAAGTGACAACTCTTTACATAATCAAGTCGGGCTATTTCCTGCATAGATCAAGGTTTTCTCACATCCCCCCCACCCCCATACACACACAAACTCACTCTCCTGCTGGTAATAGCTCATCTAAACTGACCACTCTCCAAGTTTAAATCCAAGTTAAACCAGAACATCTGGGGGGGGGGGGTAGGAAAAAACAAGAAGAAACAGGCTACCTTGCATAATGACTTAGCCACTCCCAGTCTCTACTTAAGCCTAAATTAATAGTATCCAATTTGCAAATGAATTCCAATTCAGCAGTTTCTCGCTGGAGTCTGGATTTGAAGTTTTTTTGTTTTAAGATAGCGACCTTCATGTCTGTGATTGCGTGACCAGAGAGATTGAAGTGTTCTCCGACTGGTTTATGAATGTTATAATTCTTGACATCTGATTTGTGTCCATTTATTCTTTTACGTAGAGACTGTCCAGTTTGACCAATGTACATGGCAGAGGGGCATTGCTGGCACATGATGGCATATATCACATTGGTGGATGTGCAGGTGAACGAGCCTCTGATAGTGTGGCTGATGTTATTAGGCCCTGTGATGGTGTCCCCTGAATAGATATGTGGGCACAATTGGCAACGGGCTTTGTTGCAAGGATAAGTTCCTGGGTTAGTGGTTCTGTTGTGTGGTATGTGGTTGTTGGTGAGTATTTGCTTCAGGTTGCGGGGCTGTCTGTAGGCAAGGACTGGCCTGTCTCCCAAGACTTGTGAGAGATGTTCTGGTTTAACTTGGATTTAAACTTGGAGAGTGGTCAGTTTAGATGAGCTATTACCAGCAGGAGAGTGAGTTTGTGTGTGTATGGGGGTGGGGGGGATGTGAGAAAACCTTGATCTATGCAGGAAATAGCCCGACTTGATTATGTAAAGAGTTGTCACTTTGGATGGGCTAGCACCAGCAGGAGAGTGAATTTGTGTGGGGGGTGGAGGGTGAGAAAACCTGGATTTGTGCTGGAAATGGCCCACCTGTTGATCACTTTAGATAAGCTATTACCAGCAGGACAGTGGGGTGGGAGGAGGTATTGTTTCATATTCTCTGTGTGTATATAAAGTCTGCTGCAGTTTCCACGGTAAACATCTGATGAAGTGAGCTGTAGCTCACGAAAGCTCATGCTCAAATAAATTGGTTAGTCTCTAAGGTGCCACAAGTACTCCTTTTCTTTTTAAGGAAATGAAAGGTGCACTGAGTAAACTGATAGGTTGGAGGTTATTCAGCAGAATAAAATGTCTATATTTCTCCACTGATCGCGAGTTCATTCTGTGTTTCTTTATAAATAGAATCATCTGATGACATGATTGCCTTCATGAGAACATACTTTGTAATCTTTTTATGCAGAATTGGGTGTTTGCATTCATAAAAATCCAGACAAATTTAACCCAAGAAAATTGTAGTTACTCTAGGTTTACATCAATGTAATTAAGATCGGAATCTATCTATCTATCTATCTATCTATCTATCTATCTGTGTACAGCTAGACACCACCATTCTATGTGATAATCAGTAGCCCTATCAAAGTTCCTAGTGGGTTCTCTGGCTCTTCTTTGTCAGGATAATAACTCTGACAGAGGTATCAACACATTTGTTCTTTGGTTTTTGTTTGTTTGTCAGTTTTTTAGTTTAATTTTGTTGAGTTGTTTGTTTTTATTTGTTTCTTTGTTCCAGGTGGGTTTGCAGGTGAGAAGGCCTGTTGAGACGGTGAGAGTTTAGTTTGACAGGATTTTCAATGTTTGCCTTCTCTTGAGAGTGCTCATATGTCATCTCTTTGATGGGGTGTTCTGAGTAAGCTGAAGGTTTGCTCCCCACAATGATAAAAGGGTGCAAAAGAAGTTTCTGCGTGGCTAAGTTCCTCCTGACTCGATTATGTATATACTGTTGGGATATTATTGTATTATGAATGACGTCTTAGGGGAGAAAGAGCCTCAGATAGCTGTCTTTTATTATTTTAACCTGAAGAAGAGCTCTGTGTAACTCAAAAGCTTGTCCCTCTCACCAACAGAAGATTGTCCAATTAAAGTTATTACCTCACCCATCTTCTCTGTGTAAGAGCTGTGTCATTCTTGCTATGGTGCAAAGACTGTTTGGAAGAGAAACTTTTTCCAGTGTTTTCTAAAGAAAATCCAACTTGGGATAATGAGGCTAGTTTGGATCCTACTGAAGTCACTGAGGTTTAGCCCCTCACTTCAAAGAAATTAGGATTTGGCCAAAAGCCTGTCTACACAAGGATTCAGAATTGGCTGACAGACCCCTGGAGAAAGTGAGTGTGACAGAAATGTAAGGGTCTGATATCCCAGCTCATCTGAACCAGCACCAATGTAGAGTAAACACATTCACATCACCAATTTAATACTTCTGAGGTTCTGGCCCAAAGTCTCTGGGCTACACTCAGCAGTGACATGAACACTGGTGTAAGTTACTTGGTTGGGATCATTTTGTTCTAGCCTTGATGTAAATGGAAAAGTGCCGTCACATGCACTTATCTGGTGTTCCATACGCTATCCCATGTAGATCTACTCATTTCCAAGCTGAGAAAGGATCTCAGAAGTTGTTACTATTAGAATACCATCTTTGTGCATGGTTCTGTACACTACATATATGACGGACAAAAACAGATCATGTGATTAGATAGAGAGACAGACAGATAGGATCATTTATTCTCCTAACACACAACCTCATTTAGTCATAATGACTGATTTCTCTTTGATTGTGAATTATGTTAGTTAGCTAGCTAGATAACAAATCACGGATGAAAATTATTGTGCTTCTTCCTCTTAATGATTGTCTTTGTCCACTTCATGATCCTCTTATAAGAAGTACTCATTATTAAACATTATTTAGCAAAGATGGTTTATGACTCTGTCTTACTCCATCGCTCATTTACAAAGAGCTCATCAAAAGTATTCAGTGTTTAGACTTCCAGATGTTTTGACTGGATACATTTTAAACATGCTGTGTTTTGTTTCTCTGAATAAATGAACATATCACACATGGGTTCCTGAAAAACCAAGGGGCTAATTCTCAGCTGGTTTAAATTGTCATCTCTCTGTTGAAGTCAATAGATCTCTGAGAATTTACACCAGCTGAGGATCTGGTCCAAACACGAGTGGCCCCATTGAAAGTTTAAAGAAAAACTTATACTTAAGTCCCTGTTGGTTATGGGTTAGGGCTATGGATAGGGCTGAAGGATAACCCCAAACTGGTGTCAGACCCTGACACTGTGCAAGTTACTCTCCTTTCCCAATCAAATAAAGCCCTGCAATTGGTACACTGGAATTATTCTCCCTTTCTGGGTTCTGGATGATTAACATGAAATAAGAGTTTATCCCAAGGCCAGAATCTCTGGGTCTTCTTCTCCAAACTCACCAGTACAGTGTGCTGCTTCCTCACCAACCTCTCCCTCCTGGACGTCCTGCTCACCAGCATGGTCGTCCGCATGGTGAGCAACCAGGAGACGAGTTCCTTCCCTAGCTACCATGCCCAGGCCTACTTCCACTGCCTGATGGACTGCATGGAGTTCTTCTTCTTTGATATCATGTCCTCAGACTTCGAAATGGCATCTCATACCTGCTGCAATTCCTCACTATCGTGAGCAATTGGATCTGCCTCTGCCTGGTGGCTGCCTCATGGCGAGGGGTAACATTTGCAGAAACACTTCTGTGACAAGTGCAACATGCCTTAGTCACTCAGGCCAGATTTTTAAAGGTATTTAGGTGCGTTGTGAGATCTTCAAAAACATCTTATCACTTAACACCCATGGATTTCTATAGGTATTAAGTATCTAGGTTCTTTAAGTAATTCTCCATATGCACCTAAATACCTTTAAAAATATGGCCGTATTATAGGTAGAAGTGCCAAAGTCACGTTTGAAAATAAGACTTTGGTACCTAAATAACTGGGTGAGGGATGATAATTTTACCCAGTGGCTGTAAATGGAGGAGAATCTCTGTGTGTGTAAGTGTGTGTGTGTTTATATGAGAAGAAGAGGGAGAATGTCTAGCGAGACAAGGTAGAGCCAGGTCTACACTGGAAAAGTTTTGCTGATATAGCAATACAAACAAACTCTCCTACTGTAAATGGACTAGTAGTTTTGCTGGTATTACTTACACTGGTTCTCTGAGAGAAACAAGCCACACCGCAGAAGCATTTGTAAACTGGTTTAACCATGTTTACAAGAGGGGTTTTACTGGCATAGAAATGTTGCCCAAAAAATCACACATCCAAGCTGACATTGCTATGATGGTGAAGGTTTCTAGTGTCAATCTGTCTTATGTGTTTCTTTTTGTGAGATTACATGATAAGTGCAATGTACTGAGACATTGCTTTCAGTGTGTGTTTGCTAGTCAAGTACACTGCTCACATGTGTGGTGTTGTCAATGTACATTATTGTGAGTGTATACCTGAGTTGAAATCAATGTCCATGTGAGTTTTCTGTTTGTGTGTGTCCATGAGAATGTACAAAATCATGTGTTTATGGTGAAAAATATTGCGTAACTTTTGTGTGTGTTGTCAGTGCTTCTTCTGGCATGCAAGTCTGCATTATTGTTGTGTTTGTGAACACACAATATTGTGTGTTTATTAGTGAAAAATATTGTGTGAATACATGAGTGTTATGACTGTGGATTATTGTGCTTGTGTTTGTATGGGTACATGATTGCATATTTATGGGAAAATATGATTTTGCTGCATGTGTGTGTTTGGAAGTGAACATTAATAAGGACTTACCGCTGAGCCTGGGATAAACATCAAAAGCTGCTGTCTTCCTGCAGCTCCTCAGATAGTCCTTTGAGTCCGTTCAAAGGTGATGTCTCCAATGCATCATTTCCTCCCATGCCAAGTGCAGCTCATTTCAGGAGTCCTTCAACCTTTGTATTTGCTATCTTGTTAATTTTAAAACAAAATTTGCAAGAATTATTTTGAGCCACATTTTCAAATGTCACTTTTATTCTGCATCTTGAAAGGACTCCAGAAGGTGCAAAAAATTCCATATTTGGGCTTTTATTTTCAAGGGAGTCTAAAGAAGTTAGTGTGTTATACCAATAAAATAAAAACCAGCAGGATCTTATTAAAGGGGAAAAGGCAAAATACCACATTTATTGTGAATACAGAAAGAATCATAGTAAGCAGTTAGTTACAGCTGTAGCATTCCATTCAGTCTCATATTTATTCACACATTCATTCATACACGCACACACACACAGGTTCTGCAAGGTTGTTATCATAGTTATCAGACTTAGAGTTGCTCATGCCAAGCCACTGGCCTGGACATGAGGAGGGAGCAGGGCCTTGTCAGATGCTCATCTGATGCTCCTGGAAGTTGGTTTGCAGAATCAGACCCCCAAAGTTCTCACTTTCTAGAGTCTATTTTTATAGGAATTTCTTCCTTTGCCAGTCTTTGGGAATTGCTTCATCATGCTGTTGCTGAATCAATCAGCAGATGGCACATTCCTGACCGCTCTGTGCTGCTAGATGTTATCTTGTTCTTTGGTTCTCCCATCCTTGAGGCTGTTGGGTGGATTCCAGTCTGCCCTCCGGGGGCCCTCTGGTTATTTCCACTTGACGCCTTCTTCAGCCGATGGACACTAGATTCTTAGGCTGGCACCTCCCTGATCATTCATTTATTATCCACACCAAGCATCCATCCATATACATCCATTTTAATCACAACTGTTAACAAAGCAAGATGAATACAACAAAAGGGCGGGGAGTCTCTGGGTGCTGTTTCTGTTGTTACAGAGTATTGTTTTAAGTCTCTCTCTGTGTGAGTAGTTGTTACAAAGAATTGCTTTGAGAACAGACTCTGTCTTAGAATGTACTAACACAATTAGCAGCTTGCAAGTTTCACATATAGAGGGAGAGAAACAGTACTAAAAACCAAGAGACTTCTTAATTACTAATACCCTGGAATTTAAACTATGGGGAATCAAACTCATTTGTGATTTTAATACAGAACTTCTTTAATATGATTCAGCAAGTGCAGTAGATAGGAGTTCAGAACTTGTTCTAGGCCCAGGTCCTCCAAGGTATTATGCACCCAGCTCTCATGGGACTTGGTTTTTGGTTTTGCCACTGACATACTTGGTGGCTCTGGGCAATAGCCAATACTTGGTGCTTCACAGCAGGTGAAAAATCAACTCATCCAGTGCTGAACATGAAATGTAACTTATTTCTTATGCCCAGAGGCAAGCTCAGAAGAACTCAGGTCCCATTCAGGCATCAAATTAAATGGTGCCCATGGATGAATTTAATCTGAGAATGACATCAGCCTCATGATAGCTTTGAATGGACAGAACTGTTATAATACAACTCTATAGATGATGTGAAAGTAGAATGAATTATATTGAAATTATAATTCATTAAAGAAATGTTGCTTGAAGGGTTTGTTGAAATATAGTTGTCAGGAAGAGAAACATTAAAGAGTATGAGACAATGGGTCCTCAAACTAACTTAGAGCTCCTACTGAGGTAGGAGATTGGTAAACGTTAGTATGCAAATAAGATAGGTATGTATATTTGTCAGTTTCTGCTTCCTTTTGTCTCTTATGTTAAATTGGCTTTGGCTTATCTGTTTAAACAAGTTAGCTTGAGCTTTTGCAAGAGGCACACATATCTGGGTGCATTGGCAAAGCTCTTTGCTAATAAACAGAGTGGTCTGACAAACCTTCTGAGTCTTGAATCTGACTTTGACAATGATCAGGAAAAAAAGTCCCATTATTCACTGCTCTGTCTATCTAAAGTGTCTATATGGCTGCCATGACTGCATTCCATCACGATGTTTTCCAATGTATAAATTGCAGGTTTCACCAAACAAAATTTTCACAAAAAGTCTTCACTTTCCTTGAACATTTTCTGTTTTTCATTTAAAGAAATGAAAACTGGAAAAACAAATAGATTTGCCTGAAAATTGTATTTTTAATTTAATTTAATTTAATTTAATTTAATTTAATTTAATTTAATTTAATGTTTTTTGACAGTTTTCAGACAAAAAAGTTCAGTTTTGAGAAATGTTGGGGATTTTCTTTAACAAAAAAAACCACAAAATTTTCATGAGGAAACAAAGTTTCCAACCACCTCTGTTTTAACCACTAACTCTTTAATATATTTATCCTCCCCCCAAACCTACAAGGCAGGGCAGTACTATTATATCCATGTTATAGATGGGAACTGTTGTCCGGACAGAATGACGTGCCCAAGATCACACAGGAAACCCATGGCAAAGCAGGTAGCTGAGCTGGGTCTCTCAGGTTCCATGTTAGCGTCCAGATCACCTGGACCATTCCTCCTCAGTCACTGCTGTCATGCTGTCTGGAACGGCTCACAACCATGAGTGCCAATCGCAGGTCAGACGATCAGAACACAGGGCAGACACCCCAAACTGGTGGTATATTCAATAATTAGATTTCACCAAGCCAGTAATAAATGTGAACTCCTGGATCACTATATTAGTATTACCATGGAGTCACAGACAGTCCCCTAGGATCTCCAGCCACTCTTACCAACCAGATAAACTGGACTTTGTGATAAAAGGTTATTAAAACAAAAAATCACATTCTATTGGGTTACTCCCAACCCCAAAGGGTCAGTCACTTATCCCAGGTCAATGGATCCTCTTGATCTCACAGCAAAGGCAATGCTGGCAGCAAATTTCTCTAGTAAACTAACTAAAGTTTTATTAGCTAAGAAAAGAAATGAAAGTTATTGAGAGTTTAAAGCAGGTAAAATACATTAACAGGTTTGGACAGTCCAAGTTTGTCAGTGCAAAGTGACAGCAGAGATGTGGTATCTGCTAGTTTTCCATAAGTCTCTCAGGGTTACCCAAGATAACTTTGGGGATCTCTGTCTTGCATCTTTTCAGGGTTCAGAGTAGCAGCCATGCTAGTCTGTATTCGCAAAAAGAAGAGGAGTACTGGTGGCACCTTAGAACTAACCAATTAATTTGAGCATAAACTTTCGTGAGCTACAGCTCACTTCATCGGATGCATTTAGTGGAAAACACAGTGAGGACATATATATACACACAGAGAACATGAGAAAAAAACTAAACCAAAAAACCAAACCTGTAAGGAGAGTGATCAATTAAGATGAGCTATTACCAGCAGGAGATCGGGGTTGGGGGGAGGGAGGGGGGAAACTTTTTGCAGTGATAATCAAGGTGAGCCATTTCAAGTAGTTAACAGGAACAACTGAGGAACAGTGTGGGGGTGGTGGGGGGGAAGAAATAAACAAACATGGGGAAATAGTTTTACTTTGTGTAATGACCCATCCATTCTAAGTCTCTATTCAGGCCTAAGTTAACTGTATCCAGTTTGCAAATTAATTCTAATTCGGCAGTCTCTCATTGGAGTCTGTTTCTGAAGTTTTTTTGTTTTAATATAGTGACTTTCATGTCTGTAATCGCATGACCAGAGAGATCGAAGTGTTCTCCGACTGGTTTATGAATGTTATAATTCTTGACATCTGATTTGTGTCCATTTATTCTTTTACGTAGAGACTGTCCAGTTTGACCAATGTACATGGCAGAGGGGCATTGCTGGCACATTGCTTGCATCTGGAATGTTCCCTGAAAGTGTCCAAACAGCTCAGAGAGACAGAACCGTTCCCTGGATCCATTCTCACAGCTGTCTTCCCCGGAAAGCAATCTGGCAAGTGTTTCCATCACAGCATGGGTTTTTCCTCTAATGACTAAACGCAGACTGGGTCTGTGGATTTCCCTTTGTCCAACACAATGACCCGTACTTTGAAGGTAGCATGTTCTTCACTTATATTTCCAAGGCTCCAATCGCATTTGATGGGCAAACGTAATTACCGGGATACATGCGATATAAATTGCAATGTAACAGCAGACAACAATCCTTCCTTAGTTTTCATGAAGTTCACACATCACGTAAATTCACACTTTTGATCTAGGGTTAATTAAGTAGAGGGATATACCTAATGTAAAGGGATAGCATTCAACAGGTTACAGATAAGTGAAGGCAATATCATTCCCATTTCCTTTTAACTAAATTAACACTTGAGTGAATTAGTACACTTAACATTTCTTTGATAGTCATACGTTAGTGATGGTAATATAGTATGTAGTCCTGTTTATTTGCCTGAGATAGAATTTTGGGTTTTGTTTGCCCACTTGAATTTTGAGGTTTTTAAAATAGAATTGTTTGTGTCTTATACCCTTATCAACATATGTGAACAAGGGGTGGGGGGGACACCACCGTGTGTTGCTTCTGCCCACAGATGGGGGTTTTTCAATACAAAGAGAAATAGGGTTCCAGTGTTGCTGTATATGGCGGGAGTTTGATATACAGTGTACAATTGACGGCTGCCTGACTCCTCTCCCAAGACAAGGTCAAGTTGGGGGGGGGGGGGGGCAGGGAGATGGGGGAAGCTATAAGGAACACTAAAAACCAATGAAAAAGGTAACCCTGACCGGTGCATAATTTCACTCCCTACCCCTCCCACGGGGTACAAAAGAGGTGGTACCGAAGCCCCCAGACTCAAGACCCTGCAAAACGGAATATGACCATAAATTGCAAGGGTGGTACCAGGGTTCAGGGTACCGGGGCGTACACTACAGGTATAATTAAGCCCACTACAAAGGAGGAGGGAGAGGAAGCTCTGTTGGTGTAAAGAGCTGGGGTTATGCATTGCCGGCAGTTTGGACACTGGCTACCTGCTTTCTGTCTGCATGACAAGAACCAAGGGAGGGTAGGGGAAGCCCTAACAACACACAAGTGAATTGCCCTATTGCTCTGACCTGAGCTGGCCTGTCAGTGTCACAATTGCTACGTGACCAGAGGGAGTGACATTACTCAGGTATGCCTTCACAGGGATTAATAAACCCATGGCTGGCTTGGATCCGCCGACTCGAGCTCATGGGGCTTGGGCTCCGGGGCTGAAATATTGCTGTGTAGACATTCGGACCCAGGCTGGAGCCCGAGCTCTAGGACCCTACACAGCAATTTTTAGCCCCACAGTCCAAGCTCTGCAACCCCGAGCCAGATGACCCAGGCCTGCTGAAGCCGTGCCACAGGGCTTTTATCCCCGTGTAGACATACCCGAAGGGACTGGGACTCATGACACCCGGGTTATATTCCTCAGAGCTGCTGTGTGACCTCTAGCCAGTTACTTCCCCTCTCTGTACACTCTGAAAAATGAGGATGATGATCCTGACCCGGCTTGATAAATCACTTTGAGATCTACAGCTAAGTTGTATTGTTATCTCGATCTACAGGGTAACCAGGCACAGAGCAGGGAAGAATACCTGAAGAATGCAGCTGGGTGGGAAATGGGTTTCCCATCCTGCAAGACTTTTCAAGATTTTGAGAGAGACAAAGAAGGTGAGGTATCATTTTTTATTGGACCAACTTCTGTTGGTGGATGGGACAAGCTTTTGTGCTTCACAGAGCTCTTCCTCTGGTCTGGAGAAGAGAACCATAGTGTCCATGATCAGTACAAGGTGGGACAGATTGTTATGCATAAGGGGATCACACATACTGTAGGAGACCACTTAAAATGAAGTGGGCAATTAACATGAAGTGGGCGATTAACACTCTGCAGAATAGGCAGCAGGGCCCATTGGCTCCAAAGGAGCTACAGCCAATTTACACCTGCTGGCGACCAATGTGAATTCAATATTTTTTAAAAGTCTTGCAGCGTTGCATCTGCAGCCCATTGAGCTTTTTAGTTTAGTGCTGTCTGTAGTAAGAGAAAAATTAATATAATGGCTGAGAAAGAAAGAAAGAAAGAAAGAAAGAAAGAAAGAAAGAAAGAAAGAAAGAAAGAAAGAAAGAAAGAAAGAAAGATTTGGGCCATTCATCCCAACAGAAGTTGAAAATGAGATACTTGAAAACTGTGCAACACTGAATTCCTCCAAAGTTCTATCCCTAGAGGGACTGAACCATTCTCCGCCACCAATAAAAGTTACACTTGTAATTAAACCCATGGGGCAAAGCGCTAAGAAAGTGCAGACGGGTTCAGAACTTTTGAATCAGCTTCGGATCACATTGGCAGGCAAAAAATATGGATTTATAACTGTGTAATGGGCTAGATCCCCAGCTGATGTAAATTGACATCGCTCAACGGAAATCCAAGGCCCAGATTCCCAGTTGGCGTAAATAGGCCAAACTACCATGAACTCAATGGAAGTGTAACAATTTACACAAGCCCATGACCTGGCCCTTAGTTTTTAGTCTTCACCTCTGGGTACCTCTTGGTGACTGACTTCAGTCAGACAAGGCAGCCTGAGCTGTGGGTTCCTCTAGCAGAGGCATCCCAAGAGCTGCTCATACAATGCAGGAGGAAAAAAAAGTCTCTGCTCCCCCAGAAGTGATTACGTGATGTTAATGAAGGAACAGGCTATTCCAGGCCAGCTGAGATTCTGGTGCAACAAGGCTCTTCGCTATTATGGATCATGTGTCTCTGTTAGAAATCGCTGTTTTATCCCTTCCAACCCTGAGATTCTATGATTCATTCATTCTATGATTCATTCTACAAACACCTTGGAACATGCTTTGGACCTCTGCCCTGCCTTGTTTTTAGCCAAGGGTCCTTCCAGGGATGCTGCCATCAAGTGAGATAAAGGGCGGGTACTGTTCTCCCTCTGTGGGGTTAGCGTTGGGCAGGTTGTCAGGGTGGTTTGCTCCAGAGGTGAGATCAGAGCTGGGCGTAAAGCCTTGGAGACCGGATTCAACTATTTAGCCCAGAGTAGGGACATCCTGGGCTGTGACAATATCTGAACCCTGCACAAGAAAGGATCAGCTCTAGAGCTGGGAGGAGTTTTCAGTCTCTGATCCCATTTAGTCCTTCGTCTCCCATCCAAGCTGGTCCAAGGAGGGGAGCAGGGAGCACCCCTCTGTGGAGTGGATCCCTGTCTACTAGGAACTGCAGAGAGACTCAGGAAATCCAGCAAAGGGACATGGAAATTGCTGCTCGATAATACAGTGATGGGGGCATGAGAGAGAGATGACCAAAGAATCCTGGTGCTGGAGGATCAAAAGCATCGCATGTTGGGAAAAAATCCACAAAGACCAACAGACTACCTTTTTGCTTTCAATTCTACACATGAAGGTATTAATATACAGACAAATTTAATAATAGAGATATGAATTGTAATTGGAACTTTTAAAGACTTTTATTATCAAACAGCTAGAGCCTGTCAGATTTCTTTTCAGCAGAATGTAAGAACCGAAATATAAGTTAGAATTTGAACTCTTTAAGGAATTAACTCTCAGTCTAGTCAGACATCTAGATCCAGTCAGAGAAAAAGAAGGTGGACAGTGACTTTGCATCAGAAATCAGAAATGTTTGCAGGGTTTAGCAACCAACAACTAATTTCTTTTCAGCTAAAAACTACTGTAAACTGGAAATTGCACATTGCAAACCAAAGAATATTGGGATTTGCAGATTTCAAAAGAAACAAAACAAAATATCTGAGTAAAGGAGATACTTTCCCTGAACATTTTTGTTTAGTTCAAAAACTTGTTTTCCTACAAAAAACTCATTTTCCTACTACTACAAAAAATATCTAAATTTCCAAACATCTCTAATTTGGAATGGAGCTTTAAACAAGGGAGGGGAACACTAATACTGTTCAATAATAGCATAATTTCAAAACCATTTTTTCTCTTGAAACTGGGTTTGTTTCTGTGTCAAAGGGATAATTACTGGAAGGTCAAAATTGAATAAGCAGCAGAGCTGATAGCCACAGTTGATATGTTATGCACACTAGCACCTTTAGACTCAGAGTTGAACCACCAGTTAAAGCCAGTCTATCTCAATGTTGCCAAAGGACATACAGGAGGTAAATGGGACTAGAACCCATATTTCCAGGATTTCCTTGGAAGTTAACAAGATAGACACAGGCCCAGGATTACAAAGGGTTTAAGCACCTAAAGAAGGAGAAAGGCGCCTTTGGGGATTTACAATAGCATCTGAGCAGGTTAGGTGCTATCTTTTAATCACAGGTTTCAGAAAAAGAAAAGGAGGACTTGTGACACCTTAGAGACTAACCAATTTATTTGAGCATAAGCTTTCGTGAGCTACAGATCCGATGAAGTGAGTTGTAGCTCACGAAAGCTTATGCTCAAATAAATTGGTTAGTCTCTAAGGTGCCACAAGTCCTCCTTTTCTTTTTATCTTTTAATCGTGGCCCACAGAAGCTTGGCTGGAATCAGGGAACCATGGTGGCGATTGTACTCCCTGTGTTATGCTGGGGTCAGACTAGAGGGTCTGAATGGCCCTTTTGGCATTAACACCTTTGTTTCTGTGCCCTTGCCTCTGAATCTCTGCTTCTGAGCTGTGCAGGGCTCCAGGGCATGAGTCTTGCTAGCCCTCAGGAAATAGACGTGGATAAATCACCTTCCCGCAGCATCAGTCCTTTAATGTCAGTGCAGCTCAACGCCAGCTACTCACAGCTCGTCTGCAGAGAGCAATCGGTTTGAGCCTAGTTCAATCGCAGAATGAGGCTGAAAGGATTCTCAGATACCTGTGCCATTAGCTTCTAGATTCTGCTATATAGATAGATAGTGACCAAAAAATCCTAGTGCTGGATGACTGAATGTGTCTTCCATTGGGAAAAATCCACAAAGGCTAGCACAGGAAGTTTGCTATTTCAATTAAATGTGTTGGGGGATCAACATACAGGAAAGAATTAAGATGATAAATATGAATTACTGTATGAACTGGTTAAGACCTTTCCCATCAGTTTAATCAAATACCTACTGCTGACTGGAATTTTTCCTCCCATCAGGAAAATTTTTACTTTTCACTGAACACCCTAAATCCATTCCCCGCTCCCCCCTCCCCCTCCCCAGTTTTTGGCAAATGAAAACTTTCTGCTGAAAACTGATTTTTTTTTATTCCAAAACCAATATAGTTTGGTTTTTAAAGTTTTCATTTTTTTTTTATAAAACAATCCCAAAATGTTTGAGAAAAGCAGACAGATTCTGAGATGTGTTGTTATTTAGCTTAAAAACCAATCTCCATTGAAAAGAACACAGCTGAAAAATTTCCAACCAGCCTCTATGCACAGAGTTTGGGGTGGAAAAATTACAGATGAGCTGCTATTTACGATGCTGGGTGAGTCAACGTCATATTGCCCTGCAAAGTGAGAATCAGGCTGTGTTAGAATTTTAGTTGATCAGTTTCATACCCAAGTTGTGAGAATTGTTGGGTTTGGAGTGTGCTTTGTTCCATCCTTCATATTGCATTTTATCAAGCCACACCTTGGGCCAAATCCTCAGATGAGATAAAGTGACGAAGCTCCATTGACTTTAAAGGAGCTGACCTAATTTACACTGGTGTGGTAACGTGACTCATTGATTGTCAGAGGCGAGGAGCACTAACAACACCTACTCATTGTAAGTGATGAGATCTGTGCACTTTTGACATTCATAGAATGAGATATTAGGGAAAGGGGAATCAGGGCCATTCCCTCTGTCGCTCTAATCCTGACCATTGTCTTTCTCATTCCCTCCACAGACATCGCACAGTGTACTGCAGAAGAAAATGTCCAACCAAAGTGCCGTGACCGAGTTCCTTCTCCTGGGATTCTCTGACATTCGGGAGCTGCAGATTTTACACTTTGTGGTGTTTCTACTGCTTTACCTGATATCCCTGTTGGGGAACCTTCTCATCATCACAGCCATAGCCCTTGACCGCCACCTTCACACCCCCATGTACTTCTTCCTGATGAATCTGTCCATCCTAGACCTCGGCTCCATCTCTGTCACCATCCCCAAATCCATGGCCAATTCCCTCACGAACACCAGATTGATTTCTTATTCTGGATGTGTTGCCCAAGTCTTTCTCATCTTCTTCTTCGCTTCCGCAGATTTTGCCTTACTGACCATCATGGCGTACGACCGATACGTCGCCATCTGCCAACCACTGCACTATGAGACAGTGGTGAACAGGACAGCATGTGTTCAAATGGCAGCCAGTGCCTGGATCACTGGAATTCTCTACTCTGCACTGCACACTGGGATCACCTTTGAAATCTCCTTCTGTGGAGGCAACGTGGTGGATCAGTTCTTCTGTGAAATCCCCCAGCTCCTCAATCTCGCCTGCTCTGACTTGTACCTCATTGAAGTTGGGTTTCTCATCTTTAGTTCATTCTTAGGCTTAAGCTGCTTTCTTTTCATCATTGTGTCATATGTTCAGATCTTCAAAGCAGTGCTGAGAATCCCCTCTAAGCAGGGTGAGCATAAAGCCTTCTCCACCTGCCTCCCTCACCTCACCGTGGTGTCCTTGTTCTTTAGTACTGCAACCTTTGCCTACCTGAAACCCACCTCCAGCTCAACCTCAGGTCTGAATCTCATAGTGGCTGTTCTCTATTCTGTGTTGCCACCGATGATGAATCCGATCATCTACAGCATGAGAAGCAAAGAGATCAAAGGTGCACTGAGTAAACAGATAGGTTGGAAGTTATTCACTAAGAACAAAATGTCCATATGTCTCCTTCAGTAGCAATTTCATTCTGTATTTCTTTATAAATAAAATCTGATGACATTATTGCCTTCATAAGAAAATACTGTGCACTCTGTTTATGCGGAATTAGGTATTTGCACTAGTAAAGATACAGACAAACATGACTCAGGAAAAAAAGGAGTTTCTATAGGTTTACACCAATGTAAATAAGATTGGAATATATCATATACTGCTACCGATCACCATACTACCTGAGACCCTTGCCTATAAAATCAGTAGCCATAGCAGAGTCCCTGGTGAGGTCTTTTGCTCTTCTTATATTTTGGGATAAAAACTCAGATGGAGGTATCGATGCATTTGTTCTTTGTGGTTTTTGTTTGTTTGTTTGTCAGATTTTTAGCTGATTTTTGCTTAACTGGTTGATTGGTGGTTTGGTTTGTTTGTTTGTTTTAGGAGGTTTTGGCAGTGGAAAGGCCTGAGAAGATGGTGAGTGTTTGGTGAGATGGGATTTTCAATATTTGTCCCTTCTTGGGAGTATCCATATGTCATCTCTTTGATGGGGTTTCCTGAGCAAACTGAAGGTTTGCTCCCCACGATGACAAAAGAGTGCAAAAGAGGATTATGCATGGCTTAGTTCCTACTGACATGATTATGTGTAGATTGTTGGGATATTATTGTATTATTAAAGATATGTGTCATAAATATAAAGGAAAGGGTAACCACCTTTCTCTCCACAGTGCTATAAAATCCCTCCTGGCCAGAGGCAAAACCCTTTCACCTGTAAAGGGTTAAGAAGCTAAGATAACCTCGCTGGCACCTGACCAAAATGATAAATGAGGAGACAAGATACTTTCAAAGCTGGGGGGGCGGGGGGGAACAAAGGGTATGTCTGTCTGTGTGATGCTTTTGCCAGGAACAGATCAGGAATGCAGCTCAGAACTCCTGTAAAAAGTTAGTAAGTAATCTAGCTAGAAATGCATTAGATTTCTTTTGTTTAATGGCTGGTAAAATAGCTGTGCTGAATGGAATGTATATTCCTGGTTTTGTGTCTTTTTGTAACTTAAGGTTTTGCCTAGAGGGATGCTCTATGTTTTGAATCTGATTACCCTGTAAGGTATTTACCATCCTGATTTTTAGAGAGGTCATTCTTTTACCTTTTCTTTCATTAAAATTCTTCTTTTAAGAACCTGATTGCTTTTTCTTTGTTCTTAAGATCCAAGGGTTTGGGTCTGTGTTCACCTGAACAAATTGGTGAGGATTTTGATCAAGCCTTTCCCAGGAAAGGGGGTGTAGGTCTTGGGGGGATATTTTGGGGGAAGACGTCTCCAAGTGGGCTCTTTCTCAGTTCTTTGTGTAATACGCTTGGTGGTGGCAGCATAGGGTTCAAGGACAAGGCAAAGTTTGTACCATGAGGAAGTTTTTAACCTAAGCTGGTAAGAATAAGCTTAGGGGGTCTTTCATGCAGGTCCCCACATCTGTACCCTAGAGTTCAGAGTGGGGAAGGAACCTTGACAATATGTAAGGCATCTTTTTATTATTTTAACCTAAATGAGTATAGCATCATAGAATATTAGGGTTGGAAGAGACCTCAGGAGGTCATCTAGTCCAATCTCCTGCTCAAAGCAGGACCAATGCCGACTAAATCACGCCAGTCAAGGCTTTGTCAAGCCAGGCCTTAAAAACCTCTAAGGATGGAGATTCCACCACCTCCCTAGGTAACCCTCCTAGTGAAATAGTGTTTCCCAATATCCCACCTAGACCTCCCCCACTGTATCTTGAGACCACTGCTCCTTGTTCTGTCATTTGCCACCACTGAGAACAGCCTAGCTCCATCCTCTTTGGAACCCCCCTTCAGGTCGTTGAAGGCTGCTATCAAATTCCCCCTCTCTCTTCTCTTCTGCAGACTAAATAACCCCAGTTCCCTCAGTCTCTCCTCATAAGTCATGTGCCCCAGCCCACTAATCATTTTCGTTGCTCTCCACTGGATTCTCTCCAATTTTTCCACATCCGTTCTGTTGTGGGGATGTAAAAACAGTGTCATTCTTGCTATGGTGGAAAGACTGTTTTAAAATAAGTGACATGAACACTGGTGTCTGGGGTCTTCTTGTCTTCTTGTCTGGGATCATTTTGTTCTAGCCCTGGTGTAAGTGGACAAGTGCCATCACGTGCACTGATCTGGTGTTCCATATACCTTTCCGTGTAGATGTACTCACACCCAAGCTGAGAAAGGATCTCAGAAGTTGGCTTGTTAGTAGTATTAGAATATCATCTTTTGTGCATGGTTGTGTACACTTCATATATGACAGACAAAAGCAGAGTATGTGATTAGCTAGAGAGACAGACAGACAGGACCATTCCTTGTCCTAACCCACAACTTCATTTAGTGATAATGATAGATTTCTATTTGATTGTGAATTACATGAGCTAGCTAGCTAGTGTGACAAAATTTCTCCTCTACCTTGGTGGGTCTTGCACTTATTGGCGGATTTGTTTGCCTTTGAGCTTCACGGCAGCCCTCAGTTTGGCTGTTTTCGTGAACCCACAGTCCAGGTCAACTCCTCCTGTGTCTGACCAGGAGTTGGGAGGTTTGGGGGGAACCCGGGCTCGCCCTCCACTCCAGGGCCCTGTGGAATGCAGCTGTCTAGAGTGCCTCCTGGAACAGCTGTGCGACAGCTACAACTCCCTGGGCTACTTCCCCATGGCCTCCTCCCAACACCTTCTTTATCCTCACCACAGGACCTTCCTCCTGGTGTCTGATAATGCTTGTATTCCTCAGTCCTCCCACAGTCCACATTCTCACTCCTAGCGCCTCTTGCTCCCAGCTCCTTACACGTGCACCACAAACTGAAGTGAGCTCCTTTTTAAACCCAGATGCCCTGATTAGCCTGCCTTAATTGATTCTAGCAGCTTCTTGATTAGAACACCTGCAGCCAATCAGCCTGTCTGTCTTAATTGTCTCCAGAAGGTTCCTGATTGTTCTGGAACCTTCCCTGTTAAGGAGACGGAATCGTTCTTCACTCGCTCCTGAGCTATCTGCTTTCCTTTCTTTCCTAAAGCCCCCCGGCCCGGATTTTTCACACTTTTTCTTTTGCTTAGTTTCCCCCCCCGCGTTTGGGCCGGACGCTTTGTTTTTTTGGTTTCGTTTTTTCCCGTTTTTCTGAGCTGCGTCAGTGTGCTGGCCGGTTGCCAGCACCCCCCCCTCCGATGCCTGCTTTTGGACTTTGCTCTTTGCTAATTTGAAACCCCCGGAGGAGGGGGGGAGGACTGCCGACCTGCTGTCCGGAGAGGGGAGTGGACCCCCCCAGACCCAGCTGTTTTGTTTTTTGCCTGGACTTTTTCCGAGAGCCTTGGGACAGAGCCAACAGCTGTAGCAGACGCCAGAGGCCGGAGAATTTCGCCCGGGCAGCTATAAATCACCGTGGAGAGAGGCCGTAAGACTGAGGGATTTCTTTTGAATTCTACCCTCGGGGGGGGGGGAGTTGACTGCATTTCAGCTGCGTCTGTGGCGGCACAGGGTGTAGCAGGGAGCTACCCCCAGATCCATCGGTGCCCCCAACCCCCCCACCACTACTACGACTATCACGGCCCCCGCTGCTTCGTCCCTGCTGGCAATCTGCCATCTGCCTTCGGATCCAGCTGTTTGCTTTGGACTTTGCCTTTTGGACCGGCATAATAACCAGCCAAGCGAGACTCTTTGGACACTTGTGGTGGGTTGTCCTCCCTCCACCCCCCCCCCCGGATTGTTTACCCCATAGCCTACCCCTACTACCGGACCCCGATTTTTGCCCCCCCTCCCCCTCCCAGTGTCTCCCTGTCTCTCCCTGCTTACAATGGCAGAGAAGGAGGGACGCAAGGCCCCCCCACCGAAATTGGTTGCCCCCTCCCCATCTACCCTCCTGCCCACCCCTCAAGATTTCCCCACCGCCTCCATTGTTAGAACCCCTGCCACCGCCCCCGCTGGGGCATCGGCAGTAGGAGGCACCGGGGCGCTTACTACTGCTGCTCTGGTTTCTGCCCCATTAGATTTTAGGAACCCCCCCCCGGTTAGACGGAAAAATCGAAGCGGGCCAAAAGGGAAGGGCCCCGCTAATGCCGCTGGACCCTCCGTGGCAGAGGCCGCCCCCACCACAGTGGCCTCGTCATCGATCGCGGCACCCCTCCCAGCTGTTCCCTCCACCAGCTCTGCGACCATCCCTCCCCCGGCCCCCAGGACGTATGCCCGGGTGGCGACAGGCCCCCCCTCACCTGCCGCCTCCTCATCTCGCCCACCCACTGCCTCCGCTGCCATCACTAGCAATCGAGGCCCTTTTCCCGCCCTGACCAGGAAGCACGGTGTCCGTTGCCTCCTAGTGCCCGCCTCGCCCCACGTGGAGGCATACGTGCAGGCGTTGGCGAAAGTGGTAGGACCCATGGCCATTGTGGCGGCCTCCAAGATGTATGGGAAGGTCGTTTTTTTTCTGGCCTCGGAGACTGCCGCCCAGGAGGCGGTGGAGAAGGGCCTAGTGGTGGGGGGGGTGTTTCTCCCCCTAGAACCGCTAGAAGATCTGGGCGTTCGCTTCGTCCTCACCTCCGTTCCTCCCTTTTTGCCTAATGTTGCCCTGTTACCTGCTCTTTCCGCCCTGGGGAAGCTTGTCTCTGTTATTAGCCCTCTCCCGTTAGGCTGTAAGGACCCCGCCCTCCGTCACGTCCTTTCGTTCCGCCGGCAAGTGCAGATTTCACTGCCGGCGGGGGTGCGTGACGGAGAGGCGCTCGAGGGGTCCTTCCAAGTTCCCTACCAGGGAGCCCGCTATAGGGTCTTTTATTCCACCGGAGAGGCCCGGTGCTACCTCTGCCGCTCGGCAGGGCATGTCCGCAGGGACTGCCCTTTGGCCCGGGGGAGAGGGGCACCTGAGACCCCCGAGACCCGGCGGGATATCGGCCCTGTTGTTGCCGACACCCCCGGCCACCCGGCACCCGACACCACCCCCCCTCCCACCCGATCCACCGCTGCCCCCGTCCGGGCCCAAGAGGCGCCCCTCCAACAACGCCCGGGCGACCACGGGAGTCCCACTCTTGCCGTAACCACCTCGGCAGAGTCCATGGAGGGGGGTGTGGCAAAGCTTTTGCCGGGTGCAGGAGAGGGCTCGCCCCACGGAGAACCCCCCGCCCCTAATGCTGCCTTACCGCTACCCCCCCAAACCCCTGAACCTCTGCCTCCGCGCCCCGCTCCGTCCCCTGCTACTCAACCCCCGGACGACGCCATGGAGGGCTGGACTGTAGTCCAGGGGAAGCGAGGCAAGCGGAGGGCTCGAGCTCCGCTGCATTCATCTGACGCGGAAGCCCCCCGGAAGACCAGGAAGGGAGGTACCGACCTTGAGCCTCCCGCCTCGGCCACGAGTGAGATCCATTCGCTGGTGTCGGGAGGTGAAGATAGACCAGCATTGGAGGGTGGAATCCCCCCTCCGCGGGGGACCCTCCCCTCCGAAGCCCCGGAGGAAGCCCCTTCTAACCGGATACCACCTGAACTCCCAGCGAACCCCGACGTGACCGTCGAGGCGGGCCCTAGCGGAGAGGCCCCTGGGGTGGTGGGAGTTGGCCTCTCCTCTGTGTACGCAGAGATTGAAGCCCTTGATTTGACCCCGGTCACCCAGGGAGGGGATGATTTATTGACGGCCGGCCTCGATTTGGGCAATCTCACCCCAGGCCCCCTCTCCCCATGTTCCTTCCCCCTGACCGCCTTTCCGGGTGAGCACCCCACGGAAAGTGGTTTACCACCTGAGGCCATGGCTGCCACGACCACCCCGGAGCCAGTACCTAGCATTCCTCGGAGCCCCCTCCCTTGCCCCTTAACCCCCGACCCTGCTCGGGAGGCACCTTCTTTTTGTTGCTCGCCTCCTGAAGCCCAGGGCCTTACCTCTGCCCCTGCCCCCACCCCTATTCCGGTTCCGTTTCCCTCCTCCTGCAAGGCTACCGCCGCCCCTGGGGTTATTTCTTTTCCGCCTTTTGCAGATTCCCCCCAGGGAGCAGTCTTTACGTTTTCTAGTTGCGACTCCCCAGGAGTTGCACCTTTCCCCCTGCCATCCCCGTCCACCCCAAGGCATGAGATGGAGTTAATAACCCCAGCCTGTCAGACACCCCGTCGGCGGTCCGCACCCTGCCTACCCGCCTTAGCGGACCACGAGGCTGTATCAAAAGCCCCACCAGGGACTGCTCTGGGAATTGTAACCCTACCCCCCCATGAGCTGCAGCACGCACTACGGGAGTTCTTAAAACAATGCCGTGGTGCCCGCGATAGGGCACAGCTGGCTCTCCAGCAATGGGGGGACTTTGATCGACTCCTCCGAGCCGCGAGAGCCCTTATGAGGGAGGGTAGACGGCAAGGGAAGGGCGGTGCCGCGGCCTACGAGCGGGCCCGCAGCTTCCGGAAAGATTTACTTACTCACGGGATGGGACACGGGTTGCTACGCGACCCGCCGGGGGCCTTGAGTACCCCCACCAATGAGAACTCCCCATTCCCCCAGCCCTCCGCATGACACCTCTCACTATTGTAACCCTGAACACCAGGGGCTGTAGGATGGCTCTCCGCAGGTCCCAGGTGCTCTCCTACCTTCGGGAGGGGGGGTACTCTGTGGTTTTCCTGCAGGAGACCCACACGGACCCAACCGCCGAGGACAGGTGGCGGCTGGAGTGGGGGGACGGGGTATACTTCAGCCACTGCACGGCTTGGCAAGCTGGAGTGGCGACCCTGTTCTCCCCCACCCTGCGGCCCGAGGTGCTAGGAGTCACTGAGGCCGTGCCGGGCCACTTGTTGCACCTCCGAGTTCGTCTGGAGGGGCTCGTGGTCAATCTTGCTAATATCTATGCCCCGCAAGTGAGTTCACAGCGGCCACAATTCTACCAGCAGGTGTCCGAATTTCTCGACACCCTAGATTCACACGAGTGCCTGATCCTGGGAGGGGACTTTAACACCACCCTCGAGGAACGGGACCGCTCGGGGGCCGAGCCGAGCCCGGCCGCCGCGACCATTCTCCGAGACATAGTCGACTATCACTCCCTAGTGGACGTCTGGCGTGACCATCACCCAGATGATACTTCCACCTTCACCTTTGTTCGGGTGGAGGCCCGTCGGTCACACCGCTCTCGGTTAGACCGTATTTACCTATCCCGTCTCCATCTCTCACAGGCCCACTCCTCCACCATTCGGCCGGCCCCTTTTTCCGACCATCATTTAGTTGCCGTCACGGTCTCCCTCCGTGCAGAGGGACCGGGGCCGGCTTACTGGCATTTTAATAACAGCCTGTTGGAGGACGAGAGCTTTGTGATGTCCTTCCGGGAGTTTTGGCTGGCCTGGCGGGAGCAGTGGCGTGCCTTTCCTTCGGTGCGGCGCTGGTGGGATTTAGGGAAGGTACGCGCCAAGCTCTTCTGCCGCAACTACACTCGGGGCACCAGCCGACGGAGAAATGCGGCGATAGAGCAGTTGGAACGGGAGGTCTTAGAGCTGGAGAGGCGCCTGGCCGCCAGCCCCGGGGACCCGTCCCTCTGCGGAGCGTGCCGGGAGAAGCGGGAGGAACTTCGAGCCCTCGAGGACCACCGGGCCCGAGGTGCCTTTGTCCGGTCCCGCATCCGCCTCCTTCGGGAGATGGATCGCGGCTCCCGCTTCTTCTACGCCCTGGAGAAAACGAGGGGGGCCAAAAAACACGTCACCTGCCTTCTAGCGGAAGACGGCACCCCCCTCACGGATCCGGAGGAGATGTGTGGGAGGGCCCGTGACTTCTACGCAAACCTTTTCTCCCCGGATCCGACCGATCCTGGCGCTTGCGGGGTGCTCTGGGGGGAACTCCCCACGGTCAGCGTGGGCGACCGAGACCGGCTAGAGCTGCCTCTCACCCTGGCCGAGTTCTCGGAAGCCCTCCGTCGCATGCCCACCAATAAATCTCCGGGCATGGACGGGCTGACCGTGGAGTTTTACCGCGCGTTCTGGGACATCCTTGGCCCAGACCTAGTCACTGTCTGGGCTGAGTCCTTGCAGGGCGGGGTCCTCCCTCTCTCGTGCAGACGAGCGGTGCTCGCCTTGCTGCCGAAGAAGGGGGACCTCCGCGACTTACGAAACTGGCGTCCCCTCTCACTCCTCAGCACGGATTACAAAATCGTAGCGAAAGCAATCTCGCTGCGGCTAGGGTCCGTGATGGCGGACGTGATTCACCCAGACCAGACCTATACTGTCCCGGGTCGCAGCATTTTTGACAACCTCTTTTTAGTCCGAGACCTTTTGGAACTCGGGCGGAGAGACGGTCTGTCGTTCGCCCTCCTGTCTCTCGATCAGGAGAAGGCGTTCGATAGGGTGGATCATGGGTACCTCCTGAGCACCCTGCGAGCGTTTGGATTCGGACCTCAGTTTGTGAGTTTTCTCCAGGTGCTGTACGCCTCCGCGGAGTGTCTGGTTAGGCTCAACTGGACCCTGACCGAACCGGTCAGCTTCGGGCGAGGGGTGCGGCAGGGGTGCCCCCTCTCAGGCCAGCTGTACGCTCTGGCGATCGAGCCCTTCCTCTGTCTCCTCCGCAGGAGGTTGACGGGGTTGGTGCTGCGGGAGCCGGAGCTGCGGCTGGTCCTGTCGGCGTACGCCGATGACGTCCTCCTCGTGGTCCAGGACCCGGGCGACTTGGCGCGAGTGGAGGCATGCCAAACCATCTTTTCGGCAGCCTCCTCCGCCCGAGTCAACTGGGTCAAGAGCTCTGGCTTGGCGGTGGGGGGCTGGCGGCAGGTAAGCTCCCTCCCACCCGCGCTTCAGACCATCCGGTGGAGTGCCGGCCCTCTGCTCTATCTCGGCGTTTACCTTTCTGCCACGCACCCTTCTCCGCCGGAGAACTGGCAAAATTTGGAAGGCGGCGTGATTGAGCGGATCAGGAAATGGACGAGGCTACTCCGATGTCTCTCCCTTCGGGGGAGAGCACTGGTGCTTAACCAACTAGTCCTGTCCACGCTCTGGTACCGGCTCAACACCCTAGCCCCGGCCCCGGGTTTCCTGTCCCACCTCCGGAGATTGATTCTGGAGTTCTTTTGGTCAGGATTGCACTGGGCCCCTGTTGGAGTTCTCCACTTGCCCCTGAAGGAAGGAGGGCAGGGCCTGAAGTGTCTGTACACTCAGGTCCGCGTTTTCCGCCTCCAGGCCCTGCAGAGGCTCCTTTATAGTGCAGGTAGTTCGACGTGGAGCATATTGGCGCATGCCTTTTTACGCCGCTTCCATGGGCTCCGATATGACCGACAGCTCTTTTATCTTTGTCCGAGAGGTTTTCCGCGAGACCTCTCCGGGCTGCCGGATTTCTACCAGGACCTCCTCCGGGCCTGGAAACTGTTTTCAACGACCAGGTCCGTGGCGGCCATCGTGGGGGCAGATCTCCTCACTGAGCCCCTGCTACACAACCCTCAACTTTGTGTGCAGGCGGCGGAGTCCCGCACGGTGCGCCAGAGGTTGGTCCTGGCGGGAGTTACGAGGGTCGGGGACCTCCTGGACTACGACCGGGGGGACTGGCTGGATCCCCTGACGCTCGCTCGACGCATGGGGCTCTCCAGCCTTCGCACCCCCCGGCGCGTGCTTCAGGAGGTGGAGGCCGCTCTGACCCCCGCCGCTCGGGCTTATGTTAGCCGAGCCTTGCGCGAGGGCGCGCCCCGCCCATCCCTTACCCCAGGCCCGCCGGACCTTTCCATCGGGCCCCTACCCTGCCGATCCCAACACACCCCTCATCCTTTCACTGCAAGCCGGCTGCATGAACTGCAACCGGTCGGTTTTCAAGTTGCATTACGGCAATATTTATATACACTCACGCTTCATACCCTTCATGCCCGCACCCTGGTGTCCCGCCCCGATACAAAGTGGCGAGATCTCTTACCACCTTTGGAGGGTGAGCAACCTCGGTGGGCCAGCCTGTACTCCACCTTGGTCCCGAGGCCCGTCGGGGACATCAGTTGGCGGCTCCTTCACGGGGCTGTGAGCACGGGCGTGTTTTTGACACGTTTTACCTCCCTTCCGGAGACTTGCCCTTTTTGCAACGTGAGGGAAACCCTGGCGCACGTCTATTTAGAGTGTGCCAGATTGCAGCCTCTTTTTCGGCTCCTCACAAATATTCTTTTGCGCTTTTGGCTTCATTTTTCCCCCCACCTCTTTATTTATACACTCCCCATCCGTGGCCCCACCAAGTCGCGGGATCTCCTGGTTGGCCTCCTCCTAGCTTTGGCTAAAACAGCCATTTATAAGACCAGAGAGCGGAGGTTGGCTCATGAGGCGTCCTGCGATTGTGAGGCCGTTTTCCGACTCTCAGTACATTCACGTATCCGGGCGGAGTTCCTCTGGGCAGCGTCCACCGACTCCCTTGACACCTTTGAGGAGCGGTGGGCGCTGTCCGGGGTTCTCTGCTCGGTGACCCCGTCCGGTTCCCTCCGTCTGACCCTCTGATTGAGGGAAAGAGCGAGAGCCTCCAGCCACAGCCGTTAGTTGCTGTGAATACCATCATTACTGTCTTCTAGGAGGGGTCCTATAATACATGGGTGTACCCCCCTCCCTCCCAACCACCCACCCCGCAGCCGTGCCCATCTTGTCGGGCACTCTCAGGAGAGGGAGGGTCGGTGACCCTGGGCGTGGCACTAGGTAACTCGAGAGGGTGGAAGACCACGAGTGTCGAGGAAGCCCCCCCGCTCTAGGCCACCAGGTAACTCAGGAGGGTGGAAGACCACGAGTGTCGAGGAAGCCCCCCCGCTCTGGGCCTGGGCTAACCTGAACACCTCTCCCTCCTGAAAGCTGTTGTGTTATACCTTCTGATTGCGTTGTTTTGTTGCTAAGTTTTTCTTTATCCTTTTGTACTCTCTGTAACTGTTACAAATAAATTTCTTCTGTTTCAATAAAAAAAAAAAAAAAAACCTTCCCTGTTACCTTACCCAGGGGAAAGGGACCTACTTAACCTGGGGCTAATATATCTGCCTTCTACTACTCTCCTGTAGCCATCTGGCTCGACCCTATCACACTAGATAATGAATAATCTATGGAAATTATTGTGCAAATTATTGTGCAGCTTTTCCTGTTAATGATTGTCTATGTCCAGATCATGATTTTCTTATAAGTACTCCTTATTACACATTATTTCGCAAAGATTTTGTATGACTATATCTTACTCCATCGCTCATTTACAAACAGCTCATCCTAATGCATTTAGTGTTTGAACTTTGAGCTGTTTTGACTAGATACATTTTTAACATACTCTGGTTTGCTTGGAAGTATTACAGACGGGTTGGAAGAGACCTCAGGAGGCCATCTAGTCCAATCCCCTGCACAAAGCAGGACCAACACCAACTAAATCATCCCAGACAAGGCTTAGTCAAGCCGGGCCTCAGGCCAATGCTCAGCTGATTTAAATTGGCATAGCTCTATTGAAGTCAATAGATCTCTGAGAATTTACACCAGCTGAGGATCTGCTCCAAACACTCATGATTATGAATTTAAAACTCATTTCCTTTGAATATTATGTACAATGGTCCTGATTCCGCAGCCACTTCAGCACGTTCTTAACTTTAACCATATGAGTGGCCCCATTGAAGGTTTAAAGGTAAACTCATGTTTAAGTCCCTGTTGAAAATGGGTTAGGGATATGGATAGGGCTTAAGGATAACCCCAAACTGGTGTCAGACCCTGACACTCTTTCCATTTCTCTCCTTTCCCAGTCAAATAAAGCCCTGCAATTGGTGCATTGGAATTACTCTCCCCTTCTGGCGTCTTTCAAAAATTAGGATTCTGGGACGTGACGTGTCAGTGACTTTTGGCACCACACCGATGAATGGAGTAGAGAGAGAGAGAGCAACATTGACAAGGACTTGCACAGAGAAAGGATGCTGTGCCACTGTCCATGTCATCAGTGTTAGGGGTATTCTGATGTGAGGCTCCCACAGTCACTCCAGTTGAAGCTGTTCCAGTCTGGAAAAATAATTAAAGAGTTATTGGAGCAGGGGGTCTGGACACGGGGTCTCCCAGGTGAGTGCTTTGACCACCAGGCTACAGGGTAATTCTCATGTACTCTCTCTCCCTCTCTGACCCAATGATTCTTTAATGATTTAATCCAAAGTGGAACAGCTTGAACAGGAGAGGTTGAGGGAGCCCCACATCGGAATATCCCACAGCCCAGTGATTAGGACACTCACCCAAAAGGTGGCAGATGCCCCTTCAAATCCCTTCTCCTCCTCAGGCAGAGGGGGGACTTGAACTGGGGGTTTCCTCATGGCCAGGTAAGTACCCTAACCACTGGGCTAACAGTTAAACAGGAGGGCCTTCTCCTTCTCATACAAAACACCGGAGGGGCCTGACCTAAGGAGAGGGTTCCCAGGTATGCATCACAAGCAGGGATAGGCGCCACCCAACAGTTCGACATAGGCAACTATCTCTGTGAGGGGGCGGAGCGTGGCACACCCGAGTCTAGTCATCATCTCCCAGTGGTCAGGTTAGGCACCTCCCCACCGCATGCTGGCAACTGTGGATCCCATTTAGGTGTTTACCTCTCCCCATTCATTGAACAGGGAGTCTGGGCTCCGAACACGGGCTTTAGGAATCATGGGGATTTTCTAAGTGCCTAAATGTTAGGTGCTGCAATGCTCATCGTTAGAATACCTAAAAGCAAGATTTTTAAAGGTATTTAGGTGCCTTGTGGGATTTTCAAAAGCATTTAGGTACCTAAATCCAATTGAAATCAAAGGGTGTTTTGAAAGTCCTACTAGATGCTTAAATACCTTAAAAAAATCAGGCCCTAATTCCTTCTGTGAATCTAGCCCTGAGTGTCTGATAGCCCTGAAGAGGCTTTAACAATATCATCCCAGAAGACTGAAGACAGATCCAAAAACCGTATTTTTGAGCCCTTCCTAACACTGAAGGGCTTTGTAAACTGCAGCCGTATCCAGACATGGGTTCTACAAATGGCCCTGTCCCTTTAAAATGAGCCAGACACAGACCCCAGGACCAAACACTCATGAGTTTGAGGTTTTAAAATATAAGGCTGCTCCCATCTCAGCTGAGATACGGACCACCTCACCTCTAGATCATGCAGAACAATCTGGTCCCAGCAGGGTACACAAGAAAGGCTGATATTCATTGGATAGCTGACAGTCAGTGGTAGCTGGGTAGCTTTGAAAATGAGGCCTCTTTGAAAATGCCAGCTGAGGGCTTTGTCAAGTGGAAAATGATCTATTGTCAGATTTTACAAATGGCCCCTCTCTTCATCATTGGCCAAACAGAAACATCCATCCCTGAGCTTTGCAATGTTCAACATCCAGCCTTGCCTTCATCACTGCCTAGGGATACACAGGGACCATTCCCCCGCTAGGCCGCTAGTGACTATGTTGGCATGAGCATCAAAGTTTGTGCCTTGTGATGGCTTCATGGTGACCTTAAGAAATGGACTGGGGTCTTTGTGCGGTTTCTAGAAGATGTGTCCCCAACACACAAACATCAGCATCACTGGAAATATATTTGCATCCTTGTGCTCCATTACTATAGAGAGGTCCAGAAGTATGCAGAAAGGAATCCTCTGTCCTATATAGCAGGGGTCCCTCCACGGCAGGGTAGAAGCACACGTCCGGGGAGTGGAGAGCGAGGGAAGATCGCACAGCTGCCACCTGGGCTTCTATATGTACTACTGAAAAATGTCAGACTTCAGAACCTTGGGCTAATCATCTGGCCACTGAGGGTTAGGGTGGTGCAAAGAAAATTGGGATACAAGGGGACAAGACAGAAATCTCTGTATATTAAGTCTGGGATATTCAAAGGGGTCTAAGGACATTAGTTGCCTAACTCCCATTGTGCAGTCAATGGGAGATGGGCACATAATTCCCTGAAGCCACTCTGAAAATCCCTGTCACAGCTCATGGCCCGCAGTGAAAGTTCACTGTACGGTTCCAGATTCTGCAGCACCCACAGCCCCTTGTGTCTGCTGTAACTGCACAGGATGGTGGAGAGTCGGTCACTGGTTCCTCCAGAGGGCCAAACCCATTCCTGGGGTCTCCCCAAGGAAATCAGTGATTTTGCACCCAGGATACAATTGTTCCCTTCTGCTGAGCTGTTTTCTACTCTCTCCCCTTCTAATGCCCCCTGGGGATAATCACAGCTCTGTGCTCCTCACACGGGTTTCCTAGGGGATGCCCCACTTGGTCTGATTGCTTTGGTTGCTCTCAGTAACTGAATCCCTGGGCTGATGTTATGTTCCTGGCACACCATGCTTGGTGCACCATGTTGTGGCAGGGCCTGGGAATAGATTGTGCCCCAATAAGGCAACTTTAGAGAGCAGGACTGTCTCTCGCCTTCGGCCCCTGAACATTTGAGAGGAGCTGAGGTCTCAGTTCACACCCCATTTCCATGTGGAAGCTACAAACATTGTCAAGCAGGATGGGACAGGCTGGCTCGGGAGATAAGAGATGAAGTTGCTGCTTTCACCTCTAAGTCACCTGTCCAAACCCAGCCCCAATGAACAGGAGCCGAGGGCTAAATACGCAAAAGCATTTCAGTGCCTAAGTCCAAAATTTACATCCTCAAAAGCTCTGCTCAGCTGCTGCCTAACCCTGTAAGCACCTACATGTCCCTGGATAAAGTCCACTGTGGTCGCTATTGCAGAGGGATGCAGATGGTGGTGTATCAGTTGTAGAAACCCAAGGTTTGCTCCAATAGGCTCTTTTGCAAATGATAGGGGTAATGTTTCTGAAGTTCAAGTGAAGCCCAGGACTTAGAACTTGAGAAGATAGACACAGGGCACGGATTATAAAGGGATTTAGGCACCTACCTATTCTAATAGGTGCCCAGTGGGATTTACAAGAGCACCTAAGCAGGTTAGGTGCCTCACTCCCATTGAACGTCCATGGGATTTAGCCACCTGGCTTACTTAGGAGCTTTGATTAATCTCCCTAGGTGCCTGTCTCATTGGTAGGTGCCTAAATGCCTTGAGCAGTGCAAGACGGTATATTCCTGAGGTACAAGGCTGGGAGCTGGGGGCACCTGGCTGGTGCCTTTCTTTGTGCGATTCACGAGTGGCTCTGGGAGCATTCATGCAATCTAGCTGGGTGTGTGGCTTCACATGCTTCTGGACTGAGTGATAACAGCACCTGGAGGGGTTTGCTGTTAGTCGCTAGCAGAGCATTGTGAGAGACACACCAGGCTAGTGAATTCAGGAGCCACAGCCATCCCACAGTCCCAGGTTGCAGCCCGGGGAACACCATCACACACTCCCTCTCTGCCTAGGCACACAGCATGATGGGAATGACTTTTGGCTGGTGTTGGATCACAAGACACTTTGTTATTGGGGCAGGGGTAATAAAGGGTTGTGTATCCTTCTTGTGTGAATCAAGGGCAGCAGAACTGTGCTTGACATGCCCTGACTGAGGAACTCACCCTCAAGTAAACTGCACTTGCTAAGCAGGGGACATGGGTGTCAAAGGCCAGTGGAGGGGTGTGTGTGTGTGCGGGGGGGTAGCTGTCTGGCAGAGGCCAGAGCAAATGCCCGGACAGCGGAGAGAGCAAGGTGCCTTTCTCTCCGTCCACCAGGGTGGACGGTGAATGCCACAGATGCACCTCTGAACTCTGGTCTTCACTGACCAAGGACAACAGCTGTGAGTGGGGTGCGGTGAAGGGAAGGGCATGTTACAGGAACTTTTGGTTGCTGGACTTAAGAACCTGAGGCAAAAGGACACTGCCCAATATATTCTGGGGTGGGTGTTTTGCTCATGGTTTATGTTATGAATCCTGCTTGCAGTGTTTTCCCAAGTTAATACCAGCTTACTTTCCCCCTTTTTATTAAAAGTTTCTCTTCTACACTCGGACTCTGTGCTTGGGAGAGGGGAAGTGTTATCTCTAGAGGTGCCCAACGGGGGATGTGTAATTGTGCCAGGTTACTAGTTGGGGACTCAAGTCGGTGTTGTGTTGCATTGTTGAAAAGGACCCCCAAGATATTGAACGTGGCCCTTGTTGCTGCCGACTCCAACTGGCAGAAGGGTTACACAGGTTTCTTAAAAGTGAAGGGGCAGGTTCTCAGTTGGTCTAAATCATTATAGCTGGGTAGGTGCGACCGCGCGGTGCTGCTGGCTGGGAGAGCAGCCTGAGGCAGAAGCTTCCAGCTTGCATGATATTCCAGGCAGGACTGAATCTCCATGAGACGAAACCTAAAGAAGAGAATGACCTGGAGTCTCTGACTCCCATTCGGTGCTCTAAGGGGAGAATGGCCATGTCTGTCCAGGCGCCCCGATCGACCTCACCGAAGTCTGCCAGGAGCACCCAGGAGACGTATGCCGGCTATCAGTCCTATTGCACCGTCTGCCGTGAAGGCAAGGAGCTGCTGCTGTGTAGCAATTCAGTACCGCGTCTGCTAGCAGCACCCAACGGTGAGCTGAGCAGGCTCCAGGCTTGCCATGGTATGGCGTCTGCATGGGTAACCCAGGAAAAAAGGCATGAAATGATTGTCTGCCGTTGCTTTCACAGAGAGAGGGAAGGAGGGAAGGAGCGGGGGTCCTGACGACATGTACCCAGAATCACGTGCGACAATGTTTGTGCCCCATCAGGCATTGGGAGCTTAACCCAGAATTCCAATGGGCAGCGGAGACTGCGGGAACTGTGGGATAGCTACTCACAGTGCACTGCTCTGTAAGTCGACGCAAGCCACGGTATTGACGACGCACTCCGCCAACTTAATGCACTTAGTGGGGATATACGCGATCAACTGAATAAAATCAGTTTCTAAAAATTGACTTCTATAAAATCGACCTTATTTCGTAGTGTAGACATACCCTAAGAGAGTTAAGCATCTAACTCCCATTGTGCAGACAATGGGCATTGGGCACCTGTTTTCATGAAACCACTCTGAAAATCCCTGTCATAGCTCACATCCTGGAGCAAGTGTCCACTGTATTGTTCCAGATTCTGCAGCACGCACACCCCCTTGCTTCCACTCTAATTGCACAGGATGCGGCAGAGTCGGTTACAGGTCCCCCCAGAGGGCCAAGCCCATTCCTGGGGCCTCTCCATGGAAATCAGCAATTAGTACCCGGGATACATGGTTCCCATTCTGTTGAGCTGTTTTCTACTCACTAGATATTACCTCACCCACCTTGTCTCTCTGTTCCCGGAAAAGCCATCTTTAGAGAGCAGGACAGTCCCTGGTCTTTGCTTCCAGCACTGGACATATGAAAGGAGAGGAGGTCTCCGTTCACACCCCATGTCCACATGAATGCTATAGCCATCTTGGCGCAGGATGGGATATGCTGGCTTGGGAGATAACCGATGAAGCGGCTGTTTTCATGTCTAGGTCACCTATTCAACCCAGCCCCAGTGAGCAGTGCCCCAGTGTCCTCCCCTTGTGAGCGCTGTGAAAAATTGTTTTTGTGCCTCATCTCCTTGGACACGTCATGAAAGCACCCATCAAACATCTCATCCATCCAAACTAGAACGCATTAATCCCCTGTGAGGAGCCTCAGCAGAGACCATGGACCAGCCTGGACCTGAAGAGATCATCTCAAAATGGGAGAGGGTAGATCAGGCTCCCAGTCCTCTTCACTACACGATCTCTCCATGGAGATTGTGATAGCCATCAAAGGAGCAAATTGTTGCCAGTCAAAGTGAAGGTGGGTTCTGCAGGGATGAGCTTTAGTGTGGAACCAGAACCTCAGATCCTAAGCCCCCTCGCCTGAGTGTTGGGGACTTGAGGATCCCAAGAAAGAGTCCAGTGTCTGAGCTGGGCCCATCTCAAATTAATTTGCAATTTCCTGGTAGAAATAGTCTTCTTCTGTCAGCCACACAACCCTCAGCTCTTACATAGCAGGGAAGGCCTGGTCCTGATCCCACTGCAGTCACTAGCAATGCTCCCACTGACTTCAGCAGTTCCAGGGGTTGATCATAGAGATGCACGCCATGTGTTCATTAGAGAAAATTTCTCCAAGGAGATTTCTTCACTGCACAGGTTTTGTTTCATTTTTTCCCCATTCCATAGAGAGGTGGCCACATCAAGCAAAGGACATGTGTATGGATGGAAATGTAGGTGGGGAAGGAAATGAAGTGACCTAGTCCAGGGTTGCACAGTTAGGAACGGCGAGAGCTACAACCGTGGGCTGGGGCTTCCAAGCTGACTTACCCCAGTTCAAACAGAGAGACGTTAATGGCATCCCTGTGTGTTCCCACACTGGTCATTGGTGCGGATACGCTCCCTCCATGCAAACCAGGAGTGATTCCACTGGACTCAGTGAGACTCAATCCTCTTGCCCTCAGGCTGGAGCAAATAAAGAGTAACTCTAGTCGAGGAAATGGAGCTGTTTCTCCTCTTACTCACCCAGTGAGTAACTCAACGGAGTTAGGCCATGTTGACACTATAGACCTTACAGCTTTTACCTTTACTGCCATGTCTACTCTTCAGCTCTTTCTTCCTTTATCGCTTGGGTCGGTCAAACTTTTGTCGGTCGGGGTGGTTTTTTCACATCCCAACCGACAAAATTGGTAGTGTAGGCAAAGCTTAAGGTGGGGGCCTTTGGTTAACTTATTGTTAGTTATGTTAATTGAAGGATGAATTCACAGCCATCAATCTCAATGAGGTCTGTGATTGATCCAGTCATTAGTACCTCACAGTTTAACAATACAAGGCAGCAGAAGGAAACTGGAAGTTATGGAGGGGCTTATAACTCCGGAAGCCCTTGGTCAAATGACAACAAATTTGGAACTCGAATGCTACCCCGGGCCTGCCTGAGGCACCCAAATTTCAAAGCTATCCGAGTAACCATTCAGCTTCTAGTGCACTTCCAGAAACTGAGCTTTAAACCATACAAAATGGCGGGAATGGAAATCCGCTAGCCCTCCTTCTGCATTGGCACAAGCGCACAGTCCAACACGCAGACTTTCTTAAATTCCATTCTCATTTTGGGTCCCCGAAGATTTAGTGGGGGCCGTGCACTACCTTGAGTAAAATGAGACAGATTGAGACCATATTGACCTGCCTCACATCAATAGTTGGATCTCTAGCTTTGAACAAAATAAACAAACCTAGAATCTTGTAATGGGGCTCATATCTCCACAACCCTTCGCTCAAATGAACCCACATTTAGGTCACTAATCCTACCCTGCACCCTCCTAAGGCACATTAAATTTCAAAAGAATCTGACTAAGTTTGTCTTCTGTTTTTTTCCTTTTTTTTTTAAGAAAGGAGGACCTTTAAACAGAAGTCATGGTGCAACCTTAACTAGAAGGGCATTGCTGTGATGGTAATAATATTCATCAGTTCCTTTACTGGTTGGGTACCCATCTTGCAGGTTTCTATGAACCGTGCTATTGGAATATTCCAGGAGCATTGAGATGGGATTGTGATGTTCAGCAATGAGAATCTCAGAGACAGGAACAAACAAAAAGCTCAACATCACGGCACAGATATTTAGCTCATGTAACCTGGCCGAGTTCCATAGCACTCTGCCAATTTACATTCGCTGAGGAACTGGTCTAATTGACTTCAGTGGGGCTGGGGCTGATTTACACAACAGCTGTTTGGGGATCTGGACCCTTTGAGTCCAAGGCAGCTAAAGGTGATTTACAAAAACTGGGGCACTGACCCATTCACTCCACTGACCCTGATTTGAACTTGCTGAGAATCGGAACCATTGATTCCAATAGGTCTAGGGCTGGTTTCTACTCTCTGGCTCTTTGTATTTCATCAGTTTCTCTGACATGAATGTCTCATGTAAATTACACATTTTTAAACAGTGCATCTGCAGCCAAAGGAGCCTTTTATTTTAATGTTGTCTGCCGGAAGGAAACAATGTTACTACTGAGAAAGAAAGAAAGAAAGAAAGAAAGAAAGAAAGAAAGAAAGAAAGAAAGAAAGAAAGAAAGAAAGAAAGAAAGAAAGAAAAGACCTGGGCTATTTACCCCAATAAAAGTTGAATATCAGAAGCAGAAAATCTCCACAACACTGTCCCCAGTTCTGTCCCAAGTGGGAATGAATCGCTCTGTCACCCTTACAAGTTATACTTGTAATTCATCCCAGTGGACAAAGAGCTAGGAAAGAGGAGACTGGTTACGAATGTTTGACTCTTCTTTGGTTCAGTTTCACAGGCAAAGGAAATGGGTTGGAAACTGCATCATGGGCCAGATCCCCAGCTGGTGTAAATGGATGTAGCTCCGTGGAAATCAATGAGTCAGATCCCCAAGTGGTGTAAATAGCCCACGCTACTCTGAAGTCAATGGAAGTGTATCAATTTACACCAGCTCAGGACCTGGTCCTTAGTTTTTAGTGTTTGTCTCTTAGTGAGGAACTTCAAGCAGCCAGGGCAGCCTGAGCTGTGGGTTTCTCTGGTGGCTGCATCCCAAGAGCTGCTGGTGTAATGCAGGAGAAAAACATTTCTGCTCCCCTAGAGGTGACTATGTGGAGTTAATGAAGGAACAGGCTATTCCAGGCCAACTGAGACTCTGGTGCCAAGAGGCTCTTAGCTATTGTAGAGCCCATGTCTGTGCTACAAATATATGTTTTATTTTGCCATCCTGTGGGGACCCCCTTTGTGATCCAGCCTTAGCTAAAGGTCCTTCAAGAGATGCTGGCATCATGTGAGATGCAGGGCAGGTGCTGTTCCCCCTCTGGGGGGTTAGGGTCAACTAGGGCAGGTTGTCAGGATGGTTTGCTCCTGTGGTGAGAGCAGAGCTGGGCTCACAGCCCTGGAGATCAGATTCAGCTATTTAGCCCCAGAGCAGGGATATCTTGGGCTCTGACCTTGTTTGAAGCCGGCACAAACCAGGATCAGCTCGAGAGCTGGGACTGTCTTTCAGTCCCTGATCCCATTTAGTCCATCACGTTTCACCCAAGCCTGCCCTAGGAGGGAAGCAGGGAGCGCCCATCTGTGCTAGGAACTGCAGAGAGACCCCTGCAACTCAGGACATCCAGCGAAGGGATGCGACAACAGCTGGTGGATAATACAGTGGTGGTGCATGAGAGAGAGAGAGAGAACCAAAGAATCCTGGCAGTGGGTGAATAGGTAGATAGATAGATAGATAGATAGATAGATAATGACCAATGATTCCTAACACAGTCTGATCAAATGCATCACAAATTGGAATAAAGACCAACAAAGTAAGTTTTCTATTTTAATTAAATATGTTAGAGTATTAATATATGGGGCAAATTTAATATCAGAAATATGAATTGCAATTAGAACTCTTTAAGACTTTTACTATCAAATTATTTAGATATATAGAGATGATCAGATTTTTTTTTTCCAGAAAAAATTGACTTTTCATTGAGAACCAAACAGTTTCAGCCGAAAACTGTTGGAACCTGAAAATTTTAGCCATAATCAAAAAAAGTTTTCATTTTGATGGATATCAGAGACTTTCCATGAAAATATATTCAACTGAAAACTGAATTTTCCTTTGAAATAAAGTAGAAATTGTCTGACGACTCCTACCTGGAAACTTAGCTTTTTGCCATGGTGGGGAACATGAATATTGTCCAATAACACCATAATTTCCAACCCCATTCCCTCTATTGCAAACGTGTTTGTCTGTTTCAAAGGGGTAGCTGCAGGATGGTAAAAATGAGTAAATAGCAAAGTTGGTCACCCAGAGAATGTGTTTTAAACATACTAACCTCTCTAAACTAAAGCCCTGAGAGTCGAAGCTCCCAGACAAAGGCTGTCTCTCTTTATCCTACCCAAGGACAGGCAGGAGGTTGATGGAACTAGAACCCAGATCTCCACTTCTACCATCATAGCCTCTGTCCCACACTGCTGCCTGCTAAACAAAAATACTGTCAACATGTGCACAGAACATGCACACAGGAAGACACAATCCATCCCCAAAAGAGTTCACATTCAAAGTACACAAGACAGACAAAGGGAAGGGGAGGAAAGAGAGGCAGCGGTGACTGCTCCATGGTCACAAAGTGACAGAGGCAAGACTAGAACCGAAGTCTCCTGACTCACACAGCACAGAAATAAAGTCACAGAGGGGAACGACACAACCTAGCAGCAACTGAGCGATGCGACCAGCCCACCATCACCCAGCAATGGGAGTGCAGCTGGGATCTGGTGCCATAAATCAACGTGTAAGTAGGCATCAGGAGGTATGTGGGATGTTGGGGTGGAATCATCACAGAAAAGCTGCTATGCGGGAAGCTGGGTGATTCTGTGCTGTGTTTCTCAGTTAAGTGGGAATCAGACTGTGCTGGCATTTTAGTAGTTGAGTTGGCCAAGTTGTGAGCCTGATGTCTGTAGCAATAGGGGCATAATTTTGGCTCAAATTGTTGGATTTGGATTGTACTTTGTTCCATCTTTCATACTGCATTTGATCAAGCCACATCTTGGGCCAGATCCTCAGATGGTGTAAACTGACCCAGGTCCAGTGACTTTAAGGGAGCGATGCCAATTTACACTCCTGTCATAACGCACCAGAGTAGTGCTCTGGTTCTGAGCGGTGAGGAGTTCTCACTACTCCAGTCAATGGAAGTGACAAGTGCTGTGCAACTTTGACATTCACATCATGAGATATCATGGAGAGGGGAATCAGAGTCATGCCCTCTCTCGCTATAACCCTGACCATTGCTCTTGTCCTTCCCTCCACAGTCATCACACGATGAACTAAGAAAAAAAATGTCCAACCGAACCACCGTAACCGAGTTCCTTCTCCTGGGATTCTCTGATGTTCGAGAGCTGCAGATTTTACACTTCATGGTGTTTCTAGTGCTTTACCTAGCAGCCCTGACAGGAAATCTTCTCATCATCATAGCCATAGCTCTTGACCACCACCTTCACACCCCCATGTACTTCTTCCTGATGAGTTTGTCCATCCTAGACCTCGGCTCCATCTCTGTCACCATCCCCAAATCTATGGCCAATTCCCTTATGAACACCAGGTCCATTTCCTATTCTGGATGTGTCGCCCAAGTCTTTTTCCTTGTCTTCTTTGCTGTAGCTGAATTCTCCTTACTCACCATCATGGCGTACGATCGATATGTCGCCATCTGCAAACCACTGCACTATGAGACTATAATGAACAGGAGAGCTTGTGTCCAAATGGCAGCCAGTGCCTGGATCAGTGTAATTCTCTATGCTTCATTGCATACCGAGAACACTTTTTCGATCACCTTCTGTGGAGGCAACATGGTGGATCAGTTCTTCTGTGAAATCCCCCAGCTACTCAAGCTTGCCTGCTCTAACTCGTACTTCAATGAAGTTGGGGTTATTGGATTTGGTGTGTGTTTAGCACTAATTTGCTTTGTTTTTATAATTGTGACATATGTTCAGATCTTAACCAAGGTACTGAGAATCCCCTCTGAGCAGGGCCGACATAAAACCTTCTCCACGTGCCTTCCTCACCTCATCGTAATTTCCATGTTTGTTTCCACTGCTGTCTTTGCCTACATGAAACCCATCTCCAGTTCTCCGTCAGCTCTGGATCTCGTGGTGGCTGTTCTCTATTCTGTGCTGCCACCAGTGATGAATCCGATCATCTACAGCATAAGGAACAAGGAAATCAAAGCTTCCCTGAGGAAACTGACTGGTGTTAGGATATAGATATTCAGGCCTGTCTGTAAAGGCCTGTACTTTAAGAATTTAGGTGTATTCTTATCACTTGGCTAGTTAGAGGTATAAAAGAAAGAATCAAAATCACTGTCTGCCAGTGTAAGGTCCTTCTCTTACTGTGACAGTCTGAGGCCCTGTTCTTAGGCTAAGTCCTTTGGCTAAGCAGCAGAGGCAGCCATAAGCTAGGAAGCGAACAGTCACATCCTCACATTCCAAACTAGTCACATTGAAATAAAGTGCTATTGGGCTGTCAGGCACTATCAGGACAGGATTGTATTCCTATCACCTCCAGAGAAAGGGAAGTGCCTAGAAAATGTAAAAGGAAACTTAGTTTGATAGCATCCTGTCTGGCAAGAACTCACTTATCAATAGCTAGGATGTGAAATCCTCACTTCTGTATTATTTTGTCATTATCGTTCCCACTTTGCTATTGTTTGTCTGTATAACCTCTGTCTGGTTCTGTGATTGTTTCTGTCTGCTGTATAATTAATTTTGCTGGGTGTAATCTAATTATTCTGGTGGGATATAATTGGTTAGCTAATCATGTTACAGTATGTTAGGATTGGTTAGTTAAATTTCAGTAGAATGATTGGTTAAGGTATAGCTAAGAATATTACTATATAAACAGGAAGTAAGTTGGGATTTGAAAATAAGGAAAAAGGAACTTGTATTTAAGCTTGCTGGAAGTTCACCCCAATAAACATCAAATTGTTTGCACCTTCGGACTTCGGGTATTGTTGCTCTCTGTTCATGCGAGAAGGACCAGGGAAGTGGGAGAGTGAAGGAATAAGCTCTCTAACAACTGGGTGAAGGTTATTCAACTAGAATAAAATGTCTGCATTTCTCTGATGAACATGGTTTTATCTGTTTTTTTTACAAATACAATCAACTGATGACATTATTGTCCCCATAAGAATATGGTGTGTGATTTTTTTGTGCAAAATGCTGTATGTATAGTGGTAAATCCACACTAACTCCACTAAGTCAGTGGAGTTCTTCTCGGTTTATACCAGTATAAGTAAGATGAAAATCTATCTATCTGTCTCATGCTTTTATACTGCCACCCCTCACCATGTTATCTGAGTACCTTCCACATAAAATCAGTAGCCGTTAGAAAGTACCCAGTGGACTTCACGGAATCTCTGGTTCTTCTCCTTTTTTGGGGTCAAAACTTTGCTTGGGGTATGATGGCTTTTGATTTTCTGTTTGCTGGTGTGACAGAGTGGGATATGGCAGCATCAGATCATGAACTCTGTGTTTTGCTATCTGGGTAAATATAGACATGGTGACTTCAGAAGTCTGGGCTTGCTCAATAGCCGTCTATCGCTCTTTGTTCATGGCAGCTCTCCTACCTGAGAAAGGTGCATGTTACTTTGCTGAAGAAAGAAGAGAAATCACTCAGAGAAATCAAGACTGAAGTCTGGGGCCTTTGACTTTTGTTGCCTTTCACCTACAGGCCCTGCTGCATGGAACAAGTCTTTTGCTGTATAGGGAGTCTGGAAGTGAGGGGGGGGGGAGGGCGGGGGCATGGCTGGTGGGTCTGGAAGTCTTAATTTTAGCACATGACAAAGAGACAGGGGACCTGTTTAAGTGCAGAGTCCTACCCTGTGTCAGGTGCCAACCATAATCCCATGTAAGAAGGACTTGCAGGAGTTCGTTCTATCTAATCTAATCTATCTGTCTATCGTAGGATTCCACACTGTACCCATTACCATGCTATCTGAGTACCTTCCACATAAAATCAGGAGCCATAGCAAAGCCCCTAGTAGACCCTAAGGAGCCAGAGACTCCATTCCTTTTTTTGTTCTTCCCCTCAGGGTAAAAAATATGATTGTGGTATCAGTGAAGTTGTTTGGTTCTTGCTTCTTTCTCAGATTTTTTAAATTTTATTTTAGGGGGTTTTTTTGGTTTGTTTTTTTTTACTGGTGGATTGATTTGTTTCTTTATGAGGTGGGAGTGCCTGGGCACAGGAGCACCGGAAGCTCCCTAGAAGTGGGGGCGGGGGGCACCTACACCTGAACCAAGGCCCTACCCCCACATGGCCTCTTCCCCCAAGGCCCCACCCTCGTGCCGCCTCTTCCCCCCAAGGCCCTTCCCCATGCTTGCTCCTCTCTGCCTCCTCCCCACCATCGCTCACCGTTAAGGCCAGTAAAAAGTGGGAGAACATACCCCTCCCACTTTTAAAAGCGATGGGGCCATGGCCCCCTGTCCACCCCATCTCCATTCTGGTTCCTCTGCCTGGGGAGATGTTGAGTGTTTGGGTAGACAGTGTTGTCAATGTTTTCTCATTTATTGGGCGTGCCCGTATGTCATCTCCTTGATGGGGTTTTCCGAGCAATGGGTGAAGTAACATCTTGTATTGGCCCAATTTCTGTTGTTGGGAGAGACAAATTTCCAAGCTTACACAGAGCTCTTCTTCGGGTTTGGGAAAGGTGTCACAGCTAAATACAAGTTTCAGAGTGGTAGCCGTATTAGTCTGTATCAGCATGTTTTAAATTTTCATCCAGATTTGGGATAAAAACCAATTTCAAACTATTGAAATTTCCTCTACAATGAAAATTCCAATCAGCTCTAATTAGGGCTGGGTCTTCCAAAGATGCCAAAGGGACATAGGAGCAAAAATTCTATTGAAACTCTCTCAGGATACTTTGGTAAACCCAGCCTATGTCTTTACACTCCTTTGAAATCCCCAGCCTTAATAAGTAAAAAATTTTCCAAAAGGTAGGTGGATACAAAGGTAAAAGTTAAAGTTTATTTACACTTTGATAATAAGACTGGTCTAGATACAAATATACAAAAATACAAATAAGTCAGGCATCAAGGGCAAGATATGTAAAGGTATTTAGGAACCTAGTGGGATTCTCAAAAGCATCTAGGTGTCTATCACCCGTTAAAATCAACAGTTCCCATCAACAGATGATGACACTCAACTGGGAGGAGTGGTAGATACGCTGGAGGGCAGGGATAGGACACAGAGGGACCTAGACAAATTGGAGGATTGGGCCAAAAGAAATCTGATGAGGTTCAACAAGGACAAGTGCAGAGTTCTGCACTTAGGACGGAAGAATCCAATGCACCGCTACAGACTAGGGACCGAATGGCTAGGCAGCAGTTCTGCAGAGAAGGACCTAAAGGGTGACAGTGGACGAGAAGCTGGATACGAGTCAACAGTGTGCCCTTGTTGCCAAGAAGGCCAATGGCATTTTGGGGTGTATAAGTAGGGGTGTAGCAAGCAGATTGAGGGACGTGATCGTTCCCCTCTATTCGACATTGGTGAGGCCTCATCTGGAGTACTGTGTCCAGTTTTGGGCCCCACACTACAAGAAGGATGTGGAAAAATTGGAAAGAGTCCAGCGGAGGGCAACAAAAATGGTTAGGGGACCGGAACACATGACTTATGAGGAGAGGCTGAGGGAACTGGGATTGTTTAGTCTACGGAAGAGAAGAATGAGGGGGGAGTTGATAGTTGCTTTTAGCTACCTGAAAGGTGGATCCAAAGAGGATGGATCTAGACTGTTCTCAGTGGTAGCTGATGACAGAACAAGGAGTAACGGTCTCAAGTTGCAGTGGGGGAGATTTAGGTTGGATATCAGGAAAAACTTTTTCACTAGGAGGGTGGTGAAACACTGAAATGCGTTACCTCGGGAGGTGGTGGAATCCCCTTCCTTAGAAGTTTTTAAGGTCAGGCTTGACAAAGCCCTGGCTGGGACGATTTAGTTGGGGATTGGTCCTGCTCTGGGCACGGGGTTGGACTAGATGACCTCCAGAGGTCCCTTCCAACTCTGATATTCTATGATTCTATGAACAGTTATGTTTTGAGAACTATCAGTTAGCCAGTTTTTAACCAATTTACTGTTGGTTTTGTGTAGTGTTATTTTTTTTTTAAATAGTGTGATGTTACCCTGAATCAAACCTCTAGAAAAATGCAAGTCTATTACATCAACACCATTGCCTTCATCAATCAGAAATGTCACAGTTAAATCAAGTTCATTTGATAAAAAACACTTTCTGTGAAAACATATTGATCACCATTAATTGAACTTCTTTCTCCCTTGTTATTCCTTTTTGTTGAAAAGTGACCATTTTCAAAAATAAACATTTTTTGTAAAGAACTGTTGTTTTAGTGAATTTTTCTTTTCTTTTTTGAATTAAATTTTTCATTTCAATTTTTGACAACATTTAAATGGAAAACTTTATAAAAAATGTTGTTGACTTGTTTCCATTTACCAACATGTAGGACCCCCAAACTTAGAACCCTTAAAAAGGGAAATAAGTTTGATTTTTTGAAATTCTTCACTAATTAAAAAAACAAATCCACCATCGTTGTTCATCATTCTGTATTTCCTGCATTTTGTTCTTTAGTCTGCTGTTTAATAATTTTTCAGCTATTGAATCAGGGAACAGACACAATGTCGTGTGAGTTGGCCAACCAGTCATACATCACAGATAATGAAAACTCTGGAGTTGCTACAAATTTAAACTTAGGACAAACTTCTGAGTACAGATTCAGTGTCACTAACATCTTGATCCTGCACACGCTTTATGCACAAGCTTTCTTTCCTAGTGTGAGTAGTCCCATTAGAGTCAACTGGACGACTCAAAATAATATAATTTACCAGCTGAGTAAGGATCTCAGGATGGGGGCCTAAATGTGAATTGCTAAAAGTAAGGTCCACATAGGGCCTGATCTAAAGGCCATTTAATTCAGTTGAAAGATGATCATTGATGCCAATGGGCTGCTAATGAGACCTCTCGAAAGATTTTAAGGGACAGATTTTCAAAAGTATTTGTAGCTACCACTGAAATCAATGGGATTTGGTGCCTCATCTGCTGAAGTGCTTTGGAAAAGCCCACTAAACAACTATCTGCATCTTTAGACACCTAAATATCTTCGAAAATATGCCCCTTAGGAGCTCATGTCTGGTAGATTTTCAATAAAAATTAGGCACCTAGAAGCCAGATATTTCATGGTATTTAGGGGCCTATCTGAATCTTTAGGTGCCTAAATTCCTTTGCAAATCTGGCCCTCAGGCACTTCTGAAAATTTTACCCAAATACAAAAGTTCTAAATGTAAAATTGGAACCAGGATTAAAAGAACAACAACAAGGACAGTTACTACCAAAGGGAACATGAGCACAGGCTGAGAATCAGACCCAGTAACATCTAAGCCATTCAAAAACAACTTTGTGTCCCACTGAATAACCTTCCGTAAAGCCACTTTCACCTCTTTGTTTCTCAGACTGTCAATGAAGAGGTTTAACAGCGGAGTTACAATAGTATTCAAAGTGTTGACAGTCTTGTTCATGTCCAAGGCATTCTGTCTGGAAGACCTGACATACAGGAAGATGGTGGAGCTGTACCATATCATCACAAGAGTGAGATGGGCAGAGCAAGTGGAAAAGGCCTTTTGCCGGCCTTGGGCTGACGGGATTCTCAGTATGGTGGAGAGGGTGTAAATATAGGAGACCAGAGTTATTGAACATAATCCCAGGATGACGATGATCAAGATGATAAAAACTGCCATCTCAATCACATAGGTGTCTGTGCAGGAGAGAATGATGAAGGAAGCTATGCTGCAGAAGAAACGAGTAATGACATTCGTGCCACAGAAGGACAACCTAACAATCAGAGATTCTGGGATAGAAATAGCCAGGAAACTGCACACCCAGGAGCCAAGGCCAGCTGAGCAGACAAGATGCTGTTCGTGATGGTGCTATAGTGCAATGGGTAGCAAATAGCCAGATAGCAGTCATAGACCATGGCGGACAAGAGGAAATATTCTGTGCAGCCCAGGGAGAAAATGAAGTCCATCTGCAGGATGCAGCTACTAAAGGGGACGGTTCTGCTTTTCCCCAGGAAAATCGCAATGGTCTTGGGAACACAGGCTGTGGTGTATCATATCTCCAGCAAGGAGAGGTTGCAAAGGAAGAAGTACATGGGGCTGCGGAGTTGATGGCTGGCCCTCACTAGGACTAGGATGGCAACATTTCCTGCAACTTTCAGGACATACATCATAGTAAACACCAAAAAAAGAGAGATCTGCAAATATTGACTACCGGGGAAGCCCACAAGGATAAATTCCTGTATCCTGGAATGGTTTTCCTTCTCTATTCCAGTCATAGGCTCCATCTGTCAAGATACAACAGACCATAATTCAGGAGAAGCTCTGTTACATGGATTGTTAGACATCACAGGTACAGTTTTCAAGGATGCGTGTCAAGGTTCCTTCCCCACTCTGAACTCTAGTGTACAGATGTGGGGACCTGCATGAAAGACCCCCTAAGCTTATTCTTACCAGCTAAGGTTAAAAACTTCCCCAAGGTACAAACTTTGCCTTGTCCTTGAACCCTACGCTGCCACCACCAAGTGTGTTACACAAAGAACAGAGAAAGAGCCCACTTGGAGACGTCTTCCCCCAAAATATCCCCCCAAGCCCTACACCCCCTTTCCTGGGGAAGGCTTGATAAAAATCCTCATCAATTTGTACAGGTGAACACAGACCCAAACCCTTGGATCTTAAGAACAATGAAAAAGCAATCAGGTTCTTAAAAGAAGAATTTTAATGACAGAAAAGGTAAAAGAATCACCTCTGTAAAATCAGGATGGTAAATACCTTACAGGGTAATCAGATTCAAAACACAGAGAATCCCTCAAGGCAAAACCTTAAGTTACAAAAAGACACAAAACCAGGAATATACATTCCATTCAGCACAGCCTATTTTACCCGCAATTAAACAAAAGGAAATCTAATGTATTTCTACCTAGATTACTGACTAACTTTTTACAGGAGTTCTGAGTCTGCATTCCTGATCTGTTCCCGGCAAAAGCATCACACAGACAGACAGACCCTTTGTTCCTCCCCCTCCAGCTTTGAAAGTATCTTGTCTCCTCATTGGTCATTTTGGTCTGGTGCTAGCGAGGTAATCCTAGCTTCTTAGCCCTTTACAGGTGAAAGGGTTTTGCCTCTGGCCAGGAGGGATTTTATAGCACTGTATACAGAAAGGTGATTACCCTTCCCTTTATATTTATGAGAGTACCTAAATGATATAGAAGCCTAAATCCCATTCCAAAATCATGTAAGTTGCTTAGGAGCCTAAGAGCTGGAGTTTCAAAAGTATTTAGATGCCAACAGTGCAGACTGACAAAAATGCTTATGCAGGTTAGGCACCTAATCTGGTTAGGTGTTTTTGAAAATCCCACTGAGCATCTATCTGAAGCTTTAGACATCTTCATACTTTTGAAAATCTGGCTCTGAAAGATTAAAGCTCTTTTGAAAATTGGATTTAGGCTCTCAAGTCACCCAGTGCCAGATTTTAAATGGTATTTAGGCATGTAGAGGGATTTTCAAAAACACCACGGCACCTAAACTCATTGATTTCATTGATGCATAGATTCCAAAGTCAGAAGGGACCATTGTGATCATCTGACCTTCTGTATAACACAGGACATAGATCTTCTTCAAAATAATTTGTAGAGCAGATCTTTTAGAAAAAAAACATCCAATCTTGATTGAAAAATTCTCAGTGATGGAGAATCCACCATGACCGTTAGTAAATTGCTCCAAAAGTTAATTACTCTCACTGTACGCCATATTTCCAGTCTGATTTTGACTAGCTTAAAGTTCCAGCCATTCTATGCTGTTATCCCTTTCTATGCTAGACTGAAGAGACCATGAAGGAATTTATTAACCTTCTTTTTGTTAAGCTAAATAGATTGAGCTCCTTGGGTCTGTCACTATAAGGCGTGCTTCCTAAACTTTTAATCATTCTCATGGCTCTTCTCTGAACCCTCTCCAATTGATCAACATCCTTTTTGAACTGTTGACACAAGAACTGGACATAGACTTTTTCCTGTTTATGCATCCAAGAATTGCATTAGTCCTTTTGGCACAGCATCACACTGGGAGCTCATGTTCAGCTGATTATCCACCATGACCGCCAAATCTTTTTCAGAATCACTGTTTCCCACAATAGAGTTCCCCATCCGGCAAGTATGTCTGACATTCTTTGTTCCTAGATGTATACATTCACATTTAGCCATAGTAAAATCATATTGTTTGCTTGAGTCCATCTTACCAAGCGATCCAGATCGCTCTGTAACCCTGTCCTCTTCATTTTTAACTACTTCCTCATTTTTGTGTCATTTGCATACTTTATCAGTGATGAGTTTATGTCATCTTCCATATCATTAAAAATGTTAAATAGCATTAGGATATGAACAGAACCCTCTTGGACCCCATTGGAAACATACTTGTTCCATGACAATTCCCTTTTACAATTACATTTTGAGGCCTAAGAGTTAGCCAGCTTTTGGTCCATGTATTGTGTGCCAAGTTATTTTTGTATCCTTCTAGTTGTTTAGTCAAAACGTCAGGCAGTACCAAGTCAAATGCCATAGAGAAGTCTATTATATCAACACTATTGCCTTTATCAATCACAATTGTAATGTCATCAAAAATGATACCAAGTTAGTTTGACAGGATCTATTTACCATAAACCCATGTTAAATGACATTAATTATATTACTTTCTTTCTTTATTAATTGAGTCCCTTATCAGTGTAATGATGCTGGTTCTGGCGGGACCCAACGGAGAGTGCCCATTCAGGACAAATTGCTTCAAGCAGGGCAGTTACAGCCCAAGGCTGGGGTTTCTGTGCACACCAAGGCAAACCAAACCAGCCAGACAGAGGAGATTTTGCTTTTACCCCACTGGCTAACCACAAGTCACACAAGCAATTCCCTTAGACACCCCAGTTTCCCAGTATCACCACCAATGCCACACGTTAGGAGGACAAATGGTGATGAAAACCAATACCCCAGTAAAAGAAAAAAGGTTCTCTCAATCCCAAAGGACCAAATCCCAGACCCAGGTCAATATACAAAACAGATCTTACCCACAAATCACGCTGTTGCCAATCCTTTAGAATCTAAAATCTAAGGGTTTATCCATAAAAAGAAAAGATATAGATGAGAGCTAGAATTGGTTAAATGGAATCAATGATATACAGTGATGGCAAAGTTCTTGGTTCAGGCTTGCAACAGTGAGAGAATAAACTGCAAGTTCAAATCAAGTCTCTGGAGGACATCCACAGCTGGGATGGGTCTTTCAGTCCTTGGTTCAAAGCTTCAGTGTGGCAAAGTCCCTCCAGAGGTATGAAGCAGGACTGAAGACAAGATGGAGGAGCTGCAGGAGCTTTTTATAGTCTCTTGCCATGTGATCTCTCTTTCTTTCTGCCAAAGACAAGCTGTCCAACACTTGGCCTGGAAAAACCTCAGAGTTCTGTCCATAGGCAGGTCCTTGCATACCTTGCTGAGTCACAAGGAGTGTCTGCCTTCTCTCAGTGGGTCAATTGTATAGCTGATGGTCCTTAATGGGCCATCAAGCAGGCTAGGCAGAGCTGACACCAACTTGTCTGGGGTGTCACGGAGAAGCATAGCATAAGTTTGAAATACAGACAGTATAGAGCCAATATTCATAACTTTAACTACAAAAGTAATACACACAAATAGACAGCATAATCAGCACCAGCAGTCCATAACCTTGTCTTTAACACCTTATTTGACTCCCTTTATACAAGATTTGGTGCCACTACAGGACTTTGGTTGCAACAATGATCTATACGGTCCCAGCTTATGTCAATAACCTCACAATCAGCCACTCCATTATCTTGCCTGATAGGCCTATCAGGCTGACAGGCCTATAATTGCCTTGGTCCTCCCATTTGCCCTTTTTCAATATTGGCACAGCATTAGCTTTCTTCCAGCGTTTCAACAGTAAAGGCCCTGTGAGCTCCTCAGCTAGCATTTTTAAAACTCCTGGATGCGTGTTATCTGGATCTGCTGATTTAAAAATGTCTAACCTTAGTAGCTTCTGTTTAACATCCTCCTGAGGTACTAGTGGATTTGAGTGTTTTTTAGCCACCTAGATGCTGTTGAAAATCCCACTAGGTGCCTAAATACCTTAAAAAATCTGGCCCTTAGCTGCTGTTGAAAATTTTACCCTACCCCACACAGTGACCAAATTCATTTGGTCCACAGATTTTCTAACATCTGGAGAAACAAATGATACTTTGTATTGAATTCTGTTCTTCTCAGTCCTCCTGATGAGAAACAATCTCATCATCCATGGGAGTGGACGCTTCCTTCTGTATGCAAATAGCAGCAATAGGGAAATCCAGGACTCAGAGCGTAAAAACCAATACACCAAATCAGTTTTCCATCTCTACCCCAGTCTTGAATTCTGTAGGTCACAAGAAATGCTCATGGAGTTAAACAGTTAAAATGCATTATTGGATGTTCCTTGAATGTTCAAGTCAGAATCCTAGTGCCTGAATAATTATTACCACCTCCCCTATCTCCCTAAGCCTCAATCAGCTATGACTTACAACTAGAGTTTGTCAAGAAACAGGGCAAGGGAAGGGAAGGGGATCATGATCATTTCATCATTTTTCCCATTGACATTTGAAACGTTGATAGCACTTTTGATCTACTAATTGTTCATTCAATCTTCAGCCAGTGCTATTCCTTGTCAAAAGTCCCTCCATGCTGTTAGCTGGGATTTTCAAAGGGAGCTAAGAGAGTTTGGTACCCAATACCCATTAAACTCCATTAGGTTATGGACCAATGGCATGTAGAATTTCCTTTGATTTTGGATGTCCATTTTTAAGGGATGATCTTGACTCGCACTCTGGAGAATCACTGATATGCAAATCCCATTTTAATAATTCTACGGAATTTAGCATGAAGAAGAATAGGAAGAAAAATATCCCAGTTTCCCTGAAAATTTCCTTTCTTCTAGTATTAAGGTAAATGGATCAGTCTTGTCCTCTGCTATTTTCTCCTTCATGAATCTCTGCTGTGCTCTGCGGCAGGTAGGACTTGTCTTTGTTCCTCAAAAGCTCTACGATGAACATTTTACATTGGTATATTCCAAGGCAGAGAATCATAATCTCTAATTCCAGCACAACATGGCCAAACTTGAACTCCTAATCTTTTCTCCTAGATCCTCCCTCACTTTCCATTCTCCAACTCATTTCAAAACTCAGCTACCCTTGTCATAAATATAAAGGGAAGGGTAAACCCCTTTGAAATCCCTCCTGGCCAGGGGAAAGCTCCTCTCACCTGTAAAGGGTTAAGAAGCTAAAGGTAACCTCGCTGGCACCTGACCAAAATGACCAATGAGGAGACAAGATACTTTCAAAAGCTGGGAGGAGGGAGAGAAACAAAGGGTCTGTGTGTCTGTCTATATGTTGGTTTCTGCCGGGGATAGACCAGGAATGGAGTCTTAGAACTTTTAGTAAGTAATCTAGCTAGGTATGTGTTAGATTATGATTTCTTTAAATGGCTGAGAAAAGAATTGTGCTGAATAGAATAACTATTTCTGTCTGTGTATCTTTTTTGTAACTTAAGGTTTTGCCTAGAGGGGTTCTCTATGTTTTGGAATCTAATTACCCTGTAAGATATCTACCATCCTGATTTTACAGGGGGAATTTCTTAATTTCTATTTACTTCTATTTTTATTAAAAGTCTTCTTGTAAGAAAACTGAATGCTTTTTCATTGTTCTCAGATCCAAGGGTTTGGGTCTGTGGTCACCTATGCAAATTGGTGAGGCTTTTTATCCAACATTTCCCAGGAAAGGGGGGGTGCAAGTGTTGGGAGGATTGTTCATTGTTCTTAAGATCCAAGGGTCTGGGTCTGTAATCACCTAGGCAAATTGGTGAGGCTTTTTACCAAACCTTGTCCAGGAAGTGGGGTGCAAGGTTTTGGGAAGTATTTTGGGGGGAAAGACGCGTCCAAACAGCTCTTCCCCAGTAACCAGTATTAGTTTGGTGGTGGTAGCAGCCAATCCAAGGACAACGGGTGGAATATTTTGTACCTTAGGGAAGTTTTGACCTAAGCTGGTAAAGATAAGCTTAGGAGGTTTTTCATGCAGGTCCCCACATCTGTACCCTAGAGTTCAGAGTGGGGGAGGAACCTTGACACTTCCCAACACACATCTTTGGAGCACTGGGGTTATTTATGTGTCTTCTTCTGAGTCCAGGACCATGATTTTTGTCTTTGGTGAAGATTTTCAGAGACAAAGAGGGAAATTCTATGGCCCAACTCCCACTGAAAACCCTTTGACAATCTCCCCCTTTGTATCGAACATTAAAACTGATTTTACATTTTGCCCAGAATCAGACTCTAACAACCAAGGAACAGATGTCATGACTAGGCTTGGAAGGATTAGATTTGTATTGGTGAATGTTGGTAAATGTCAATTTCACCACACACACACTGATGAAAATGTATTTCCATCGATAATACTCAAAATTTACAGATAGGCAAAGTAAGAAAAATACTGCCGGAGAACTTATTAGAGTCAAAATCCAGTGATTTAGACTTTTGAATTCGGCTTACAAATGGATTAGTGAATGAATAGTGAAAACAGGTATGATCTGTTGAATTAAGGATATTTACTTTCTATAGTTTAACATGTGATGTTGACAATTTGTGTTTTAATAATTTATAGAGCTTTCACTTTTTGAATCTCAGTGTTGACTATCATTTGTCTGACAGTCTCCCACTCCCCACCCCCATAATTTTGCACAACTGTAAATACTGAAATAAATAAAAAGTGGAGAAAAGCTTAAAAATAAACATTGATAGTACCCATCAAAATTATAAATAATAAAAATAAAATGCTGCCAAGCCTATCCATGACATATTAACGTATAAGTGAGAACAGAACAAGAATTTCATACAGAATTATGTACCAGACAGTGCTTAATTGTCAATGCTCATTAAGTATAATCCCTAGCTTTTGTGCAATGCTTTTCATCAGTAGATCTCAAAGCATTTTACAACCAGAGTCAGGATCATTATCCCCATTTTACAAAAGAAGAAATTATAAACCAAAATAAGTGTACCTGATTTTGCAGTGCCAGACCTTAGCCCTGGTCTACACTAGAAGTTGAGGTCAAATTTAGCAGCGTTAAATCGATTTAACCCTGCACCCGTCCACACGACGAAGCCCTTTTTTTCGACTTAAAGGGCTCTTAAAATCGATTTCCTTACTCCACCCCCGGCAAAGGGATTAGCACTGAAATCAGCCTTCCTGGGTCGAATTTGGGGTACTGTGGATGCAATTAGGCTCCATTATGACCACTCTGGACAGTGCTCTCAACTCAGATGACAGGAAAAGGCCCGCAAACTTTTGAATCTCATTTCCTGTTTGGCCAGCGTGGAAAGCTGCAGCTGACCATGCAGAGCTCATCAGCAGAGGTAACCATGATGGAGTCCCAGAATCGCAAAAGAGCTCCAGCATGGACTGAATGGGAGGTCCGGGATCTGATCACTATATGGGGAGAGGAATCCGTGCTATCAGAACTACGTTCCAGTTTTTGAAATGCCAAAACATTTGTCAAAATCTCCCAGGGCATGAAGGACAGAGGCCATAACAGGGACCCGAAGCAGTGCCGTGTGAAACTTAAGGAGCTGAGACAAGCCTACCAGAAAACCAGAGAGGCAAACGGCCACTCTGGGTCAGAGCCCAAAACATGCCGCTTCTATGACGAGCTGCATGCCATTTCATAGAATCATAGAATATCAGGGTTGGAAGGAACCTCAGGAGGTCATCTAGTCCAACCCCCTGCTCAAAGCAGGACCAATCCTCAATTAAATCATCCCAGCCAGGGCTTTGTCAAGCCTGACCTTAAAAACTTCTAAGGAAGGAGATTCTACCACCACCCTAGGTAATGCGTTCCAGTGTTTCACCACCCTCCTAGTGAAAAAGTTTTTCCTGATATCCAACCTAAACCTCCCCCACTGCAACTTGAAACCATTACTCCTTGTCCTGTCCTCTTCTACCACTGAGAATAGTCTAGAACCATCCTCTCTAGAACCACCTCAAAGGTAGTTGAAAGCAGCTATCAAATCCCCCCTCATTCTTCTCTTCTGCAGACTAAACAATCCCAGTTCCCTCAGCCTCTCCTCATAAGTCATGTGTTCCAGACCCCTAATCATTTTTGTTGCCCTTCGCTGGACTCTCTCCAATTTATCCACATCCTTTTTGTAGTGTGGGGCCCAAAACTGGACACAGTACTCCAGATGAGGCCTCACCAATGTCGAATAGAGGGGAACGATCACGTCCCTCAATCTGCTAGCTATGCCCCTACTTATACATCCCAAAATGCCATTGGCCTTCTTGGCAACAAGGGCACACTGCTGACTTATATCCAGCTTCTCATCCACTGTCACCCCTAGGTCCTTTTCCGCAGAACTGCTGCCTAGCCATTCGGTCCCTAGTCTGTAGCGGTGCATTGGGTTCTTCCGTCCTAAGTGCAGGACCCTGCACTTATCCTTATTGAACCTCATCAGATTTCTTTTGGCCCAATCCTCCAATTTGTCTAGGTCCCTCTGTATTCTATCCCTGCCCTCCCACGTATCTACCACTCCTCCCAGTTTAGTATCATCCACATATTTGCTGAGAGTGCAATCAACACCATCCTCCAGATCATTAATGAAGATATTGAACAAAACCCGCCCCAGGACTGACCCCTGGGGCACTCCACTTGACACCGGCTGCCAACTAGACATGGAGCCATTGATCACTACCCGTTGAGCCCGACAATCTGGCCAACTTTCTACCTACCTTATACTGCATTCATCCAGCACATACTTCTTTAACTTGCTGACAAGAATACTGTGGGAGACCGTGTCAAAAGCTTTGCTAAAGTCAAGAAACAATACATCCACTGCTTTCCCTTCATCCACAGAACCAGTAATCTCATCATAGAAGCCGATTAGATTAGTCAGGCATGACCTTCTCTTGGTGAATCCATGCTGACTGTTCCTGATCACTTTCCTCTCATGTAAGTGCTTCAGGACTGATTCTTTGAGGACCTGCTCCATGATTTTTCCGGGGACTGAGGTGAGGCTGACTGGCCTGTAGTTCCCAGGATCCTCCTTCTTCCCTTTTTTAAAGATTGGCACTACATTAGCCTTTTTCCAGTCATCTGGGACCTCCCCCGTTTGCCACGAGTTTTCAAAGATAATGGCCAATGGCTCTGCAATCACAGCCGCCAATTCCTTTAGCAGTCTCGGATGCAACTCGTCCGGCCCCATGGACTTGTGCACGTCCAGCTTTTCTAAATAGTCCCTAACCACCTCTTTCTCCACAGAGGGCTGGCCATCTACTCCCCATGCTGTGATGCCCAGCGCAGCAGTCTGGGAGCTGACCTTGTTCGTGAAGACAGAGGCAAAAAAAGCATTGAGTACATTAGCTTTTTCCACATCCTCTGTCACTAGGTTGCCTCCCTCATTCAGTAAGGGGCCCACACTTTCCTTGGCTTTCTTCTTCTGTTGCCAACATACCTGAAGAAACCCTTCTTGTTACTCTTGACATCTCTTGCTAGCTGCAGCTCCAGGTGCGATTTGGCCCTCCTGATTTCATTCCTACATGCCCGAGCAATATTTTTATACTCTTCCCTGGTCATATGTCCAACCTTCCACTTCTTGTAAGCTTCTTTTTTATGTTTAAGATCTGCTAGGATTTCACCGTTAAGCCAAGCTGGTCGCCTGCCATATTTACTATTCTTTCGACACTTCGGGATGGTTTGTTCCTGTAACCTCAACAGGGATTCCTTGAAATACAGCCAGCTCTCCTGGACTCCTTTCCCCTTCATGTTAGTCCCAGAGGGGATCCTACCCATCCATTCCCTGAGGGAGTCGAACTCTGCTTTTCTGAAGTCCGGGGTCCGTATCCTGCTACTTACCTTTCTTCCCTGTGTCAGGATCCTGAACTCAACCAACTCATGGTCACTGCCTCCCAAATTCCCATCCATTATTGCTTCCCCCACTAATTCTTCTCTGTTTGTGAGCAGCAGGTCAAGAAAAGCTCCCCCCCCCAGTTGGCTCCTCTAGCACTTGCACCAGGAAATTGTCCCCTACGTTTTCCAAAAACTTCCTGGATTGTCTATGCACCACTGTATTGCTCTCCCAGCAGATATCAGGAAAATTAAAGTCACCCATGAGAACCAGGGTGTGCGATCTAGTCGCTTCTGCGAGTTGCCGGAAGAAAGCCTCATCCACCTCATCCCCCTTGTCCGGTGGTCTATAGCAGACTCCCACCACTATATCACTCTTGTTGCTCACGCTTCTAAACTTAATCCAGAGACACTCAGGTTTTTCTGCAGTTTCGTACCGGAGCTCTGAGCAGTCATACTTCTCCCTTACATACAGTGCAACTCCCCCACCTTTTCTGCCCTGCCTGTCCTTCCTGAACAGTTTATAACCATCCATGACAGTACTGCAGTCATGTGAGTTATCCCACCAAGTCTCTGTTATTCCAATCACGTCATAATTCCTTGACATCACCAGGACCTCCAGTTCTCCCTGCTTGTTTCCAAGGCTTTCTGCATTTGTATATAAGCACTTGAGATAACCTGCTGATCGCCCCTCATTCTCAGTATGAGGCAGGAGCCCTCCCCTCACAGACATTCCTGCCTGGGTTCAGCCACTACTACCCCAGCCGTGTTGTTTAACTCCTTCAGTGGAGATGGAGGCAACACAGAAGCAGGTTTTGGGGACGAGGAAGATGATGATGATGAGGTTGTAGATAGCTCACAGCAAGCAAGTGGAGAAACCTGTTTTCCCAATAGCCAGGAACTGTTTCTCATCCTGGACCTGGAGTCAGTACCCCCCGAAACCCACCCAAGGCTGCCTCCCAGACCCGTCAGGCGGAGAAGGGACCTCTGGTGAGTGTACCTTTTAAAATACTTTACATGGTTTAAAAGCAAGCATGTTTAATGATTAATTTGCCCTGGCATTCACAGCTTTCCTGGATGTACTCCCAAAGCCTTTGCAAAAGGTTTCTGGGGAGGACAGCCTTATTCCGTCCACCATGGTAGGACACTTTACCACTCCAGACCAGTAGCACATAGTCGGGAATCATTGTAGAACAAAGCATTGCAGTGTATGTTTGCTGGCATTCAAACAACATCCGTTCTTTATCTCTCTGTGTTATCCTCAGGAGAGTGATATCATTCATGGTCACTTGGTTGAAATAGGGTGCTTTTCTTAAGGGGACATTCAGAGGTGCCCGTTCCTGCTGGGCTGTTTGCCTGTGCCTGAACAGAAATGTTCCCCACTGTTAGCCACGGGGTGGGGGGAGGGTTGAGGGGGTAGCCACGCGGTGGGAGGAGGCAAAATGTGACCTTGTAACGAAAGCACGTGTGTTATGTATGTAATGTTAACAGCAAGGTTTACCGTGAAAGAGTGTAGCCATTGTTCTATAAAATGTGTCTTTTTAAATACCACTGTCCCTTTATTTTCGCCACCAGCTGCATGTGTTTCAAGGACCACAGGTTCTTCTCCTTCCCAGAAGCTAGTGAAGATTAGAAGGCGAAAAAAACGCACTCGCGATGAAATGTTATCTGAGTTCATGCTGCCCTCCAACACTGACAGAGCACAGACAAATGCGTGGAGGCAGAAAATGTCAGAGTGCAGGAAAGCACAAAATGATTGGGAGGGGAGGTGGTGGGCTGAAGAGAGTAAGTGGTGGGCTGAAGAGAGGGCTGAAGCTGAAAGGTGGCGGCAGCGTGATGAGAGGAGCCAGGATTCAATGCTGAGGCTGCTGGAGGATCAAACTAATATGCTCCAGCATATGGCTGAGCTGCAGGAAAGGCACCTAGAACACAGACCACCGCTACAGCCCCTGTATAACCAACCACCCTCTTCCCCAAGTTCCATAGCCTGCTCACCCAGATGCCCAAGAACGTGGTGGGGGGACCTCCAGCCAACCAGCCACTCCACCCCAGAGGATTGCCCAAGCAACAGAAGGCTGGCATTCAATAAGTTTTAAAGTTTTAAACTTTTAAAGTGCTGTGTGGCCTTGTCCTTCCCTCCTCCACCACCCCTCCCGGTGCTTCTCTCCTCCCCCACCCCTCCTGGGCTACCTTGGCAGTTATCCCCCTATTTGTGTGATGAATTAATAAAGAATGTATGAATGTGAAGCAACAATAACTTTATTGCCTCTGCAAGTGGTGATCGAAGGGAAGAGGAGAGGGTGGTTAGCTTACAGGGAAGTAGAGTGAACCAAGGGGTGGGGGGGTTTCATCAAGGAGAAACAAACAGAACTGTCACACTGTAGCCTGGCCAGTTATGAAACTGGTTTTCAAAGCTTCTCTGATGCACACCGTGCCCTCCTGTGTTCTTCTAACTGCCCTGGTGTCTGGCTGCACGTAACCAGCGACCAGGCGATTTACCTCAACCTCCCACCCCACCATAAACATCTCCCCCTTACTCTCACAGATATTGTGGAGCGCACAGCAAGCAGCAATAACAGTGGGAATACTGGTTTCGCTGAGGTCTAAATGAGTCAGTAAACTGCGCCAGCGCACTTTTAAACATCCAAATGCACATTCTACCACCATTCTGCACTTGCTCAGCCAGCAGTAGAACAGCTCCTGACTACTGTCCAGGCTGCCTGTGTTTGGCTTTATGAGCCATGGCATTAAGGGGTAGGCTGGGTCCCCAAGGATTACTATAGGCATTTCAACATCCCCAATGGTTATTTTCTGGTCTGGGAATAAAGTCCCTTCCTGCAGCTTTTGAAACAGACCAGAGTTCCTGAAGATGCAAGCGTCATGTACCTTTCCCGGCCATCCCACGTTGGTGTTGGTGAAATGTCCCTTGTGATCCACCAGTGCTTGCAGCACTATTGAAAAGTACCCCTTGCAGTTTATGTACTCGCTGGCTTGGTGCTCCGGTGCCAAGATAGGGACATGGGTTCTGTCTATGGCCCCACCACAGTTAGGGAATCCCATTGCAGCAAAGCCATCCACTATGACCTGCACATTTCCCAAGGTCACTACCCTTGATAGTAGCAGATCTTTGATTGCTTTGGCTACATGCATCACAGCAGCCCCCACAGTAGATTTGCCCACTCCAAATTGATTCCTGACTCACCGGTAGCTGTCTGGCGTTGCAAGCTTCCACAGGGCTATCGCCACTCGCTTCTCAACTGTGAGAGCTGCTCTCATCTTGATATTCATGCGCTTCAGGGCAGAGAAAGCAAATCACAAAGTTCCATGAAAGTGCCCTTACACATATGAAAGTTTCGCAGCCACTGGGAATCGTCCCAGACCTGCAAGACTATGCAGTCCCACTAGTCTGTGTTTGTTTCCCAGGCCCAGAATCAGCGTTCCACTACATGAACCTGCCCCATTAGCACCATGATGCCCACATTGCCAGGGCCCGTGCTTTGAGAGAAGTTTGTGTCCATGTCCTCATCACTCTTGTCACCGCGCTGACATCTCCTACTCACCTGGTTTCTCTTTGCCAGGTTCTGGTGCTGCATATACTGCTGGATAATACGCATGGTGTTTAATGTGCTCCTAATTGCCAAAGTGAGCTGAGCAGGCTCCATGCTTGCCATGGCATGGTGTCCGCGCAAAAAAAAGGCGTGGAACAATTGTCTGCCATTGCTCTGATGGAGGGAGGGGCGACTGATGACATGGCTTACAGGGTTGGCTTACAGGGAATTAAAATCAACAAAGGAGGTGGCTTTACATCAAGGACAAACAAAAACAACTGTCACGCAGAATGGCCCCCTCAAGGATTGAACTCAAAACCCTGGGTTTAGCAGGCAATGCTCAACGCACTAACCTATCCCTCCCTCTGGTATTTTGGGCAGGACTGAATCTCCATTAAAGTTTTCAAGGTGCCCCTGACAGACCTCACCAAAATGATTGTCGGCCATTGATTTCACAGAGGGAGGGAGGAGCAAATGCATACAAAACAAATCTGATCTATTTCTTGTTTTGATCCACTCCATCTATCTTTTACATCTTTGGCTAGCAGCAGATGGTGCAGTAGGACTGCAAGCCATCCACATCTCCTGGCTGCTCACCATAAGATGGTACAATAGGACTGCCTGCAGGAGTAAAGAGAATGACCTGGTCGAGTCACTCCTAATTTATTCCCTGCGCCTATGTATGTATAGGCGCTCCTGACCAACCTTACCGAGGTGGCCAGGAGCACCTCGGACATGATGACAATGGTTTTCAGGCCTATTGCACCATCTGCTGCCACAAGGCAATGGGTTGCTGCTGCTGTGTAGCAATGCAATACTGCGTCTGCCAGCACCCAGGAGACATACGGTGACAGTGAGCTGAGCAGGCTCCATGCTTGATGTGGTATGGCGTATGCACAGGTAACTCAGGAAAAAAGGTGCAAAACGATTGTCTGCCATTGCTTTCATGGAGGGAGGAAGAGAAGGAGGGAGGCCCTGATGACATGTACCCAGAACCACCAGCGACAATGTTTTTTGCCCCATCAGGCATTGCAATCTCAACCCAGAATTCCAATGGGTGGCGGAGGCTGTGGGAACTGTGGGATAGCTACCCACAGCGCAATACTCCAGAAGTTGACGCTAGCCTCGGTACTGTGGAAGCACTCCGCCAAGTTAATGCACTTAGAGCATTTTGTGTGGGGACACACACAATCTACTATATCAAAATAATTTCTAAAAAACTGACTTCTATAAATTCGACCTAATTTCGTAGGGCAGACATACCCCTTAGAGGCACATCCCATGCTCAGCTGAGACAGAAATAGGACTTTGCCCTGAAGGATAAACGATTGATTGTCACTGTGCAATGGGATATTCAAAGGAGTTCAAAGCAATTAAACATGCAATTCTCATTGTGATAGAGTGGAATGTAAATGCCTGATTCCCACAGACTCTTTTGAAAATCGCACCCATAATGATTATCCTCCTTATGCTAATCTGAGACTAGTCTGGCAAAGATAATAATACCTTTTACTTTTATACCTCTTTACATCTTCAAATCACTGTCCAGTCATAAGCTATTTTATTCTACTACAGGTTGAAAAGAACTCCCTTTGTAGCCATGACTTCAATGTTGTTTGGAACAACATTGGTGCTTTTCAACTGCCCCTCTGCAGTAAATAATTAACCATTATCAATCCTCTGCTATATGAGGAGAAATTAGGTCAGAGGAGTAAAGGATCTTGCTTAGGGATGCATTGGAAGTCAGGGGCAAAACTCGGAACTGAGACCAAGATCTCCTGCCTTTCAATACCCTAAGCTCCATAATGACAGGTTTCAGAGTAGCAGCCATGTTAGTCTGTATCCGCAAAAAGAAAAGGAGGACTTGTGGCACCTTAGAGACTAACAAATTTATTTGAGCATAAGCTTTCGTGAGCTACAGCTCAGTTCATCGGATTCATCTGATGAAGTGAGCTGTCGCTCACGAAAGCTTATGCTCAAATAAATTTGTTAGTCTCTAAGGTGCCACAAGTAATCCTTTCCTAAGCTCCATAGTTACAGAGGGCCTGATCCAATGACAGAGGAAGTCGAAGGTATTCTTTCCATTCACTCTAGTACACTTGGGAAGAAATTCATGGTGCTTTTTCACCTGTAGATTTCAAACCCTTTTACTAAGGTGGGTGAGTAGTATTATTTCATTTATTTACAGATGGGGAAACTGAGGCACAGACAGTTAATCTGACTTTCACACAGTAAATCCGTGATAGAGCTGGGACAAACTCCAACTCCTTATTTCCCATCTACCAGACCAGGCTACAGCTGAGATTTCAAAAGCTGCCAAAGGGATTATGGGGCAAATTCTTAAAGGCTTGTAGGTGCGTAGTGGGATTTTTCAAAGCAACTAGGTGTCTAATATCCATTGCAATCAAGGATTTTTAGGTGCCCAGATGCTTCTAAAAATCTCATTAGGTGCCTAAATACTTTTAAAAATCTGGTTCTTAAACAAACAAATGCCCATGAAAATGAATGAGGAGTGGGCATCCATGTGGCATTTGTGGCTATGGAAACCTAAGTCTACCTCTAAGAGAAATATCCAATCCCTTTTTACATTCTTATCTATGTGACTGAATAAATTACAGCAGCAGTGAGTTCCACAGATCTATCATATAGCTATTTTCTCTTATGCATTCAAGAGTTGAAAAAGATGAGTGAAATGTAGAAAGTGAGAAAGTAAGCGAGAGAGAAGGAAGTATGTTACAGATGTACCAGTTCCTCACTGGGAAACCTATTCCTTCCAACCAGATAAGGCCCAGTAGGTCACATTACCAAGTATACAAAAAATATGTCTTAATACAAGTGGTTTAAAGTATATTTCTGGGATGGTCTATCTCTCTCTCTCTCTCTTTAGTGGGCCTAGCTTATTAGCTTTTGCTGACAGAACTAGTCAGAACAGACCCCCTTCTCACATTATCTTCTCTCCTTAGAATAAGGCGTTCTTGGATTCTGAGGGAAAACATGCATTGCGAGCTGGGGTGCCGTATTTTTTTCTCAAGCTATAAATCAAACATTTAAAGGTTTCATACACAAAATCTTCCTACGTATTACATAAATTTCTATATTGATTAAAATCTCATTGCATTACCATTTTATCATCACCCTGCTGTCTTTTCCCCTTAACTGCTTCCTTTATGTATGGCAACTCAACAGGTCCTAGAAATAAGACTAATTTATGTTCCTCAGAAGTGCTCTTGGGATTTGGTCTCAACAGAATTTCACTGTCTTCTCAAGAATGTGCCAAACCCCTGGCTTAGTGAGGACGATGTCCTTGTTTAAAGAAGAGCACGGGAAGTTAGGAGACCTTGGTTCTGTGTCTCCATTGACTTGCTGATGGACCACTGTGAAATTGTTTGTTCTTTGTTCCTCAGTTTCTCCATTTGTAAAAGACAAAAGGCCAGATTTCTCAAGGTATTTAGATGCCTATTGAAATTTTCAGAAGCACCTAGGAACCTCAAACTTATTGATTTATGTGGGTGTTAAGTGCCTATGTACTTTTAAAATCCCACTAGGTGACTAAATACTTTTAAAAATCTGTCCCTAAGTGGCTGCCCAAAGTTAGGCAACTATGTCCAAATTTAGGCAACCTAATAGGTGGTCTGAGATACAGAAGTATAAAGCACCAGAGGCTAAAGACATTCAGACGTCTAAAGATAGGCAGATAAGCACCTCGTGGGAATTTCAGAAGTACCTACGCAGGTTAAGCACATAACTCCAATTGAATTCAGTGGGGTTTAGGGGCCTAGGCCTTTGAAAATCCCACTAGACACCTAATAACCTTTGAAAATCTGGTTCTAAGGCACTTCGGTGCTTTTGAAAAATGTACCTCTAGTCTACACAAAAAGTTGTACTAACAAAATGAAAGGTGTGATTTTTATACCAATTTAGCTAAAACAGTGCAACTTTGTGTGTGGATATTATATTGGTTTAAACCTCATGTATGTCAATTTTCAGGTGCAAACTGAACTGATATAACCAGTTTTCAACCTAAGAGTCCACAAAGGCACAAAAGTTGCAGTGGACTAAATAAACATATTGAAGTTAAGTTGCTGTGTCTTCTCTGTATAGACAAGCCCTAGGGCCAGATTTTTAAAAGTATTTAGGCACCTAGTGGAATTTTCAAACCTTCTAGTTGCCTAACATCCATGGAAATCAATGTTTTAGGTACCTAGGTGCTTTTCAAAATCCCACTAGGTGCCTAAACACCTCAACTAATCTGGCCCTAAATCACTTTTGAAAATAGGATTGACAGTTAAATTTTCAAGTGCAGCTAATTGACTAAAGAGCCAATGAGACTTATGCTCCTAAGTCACCTAGGTGCTTTAGGAAATTTTACCCTAAGGCTCCCTAGTGTGCTTGAATATAGTATAGTTTGAATTCTAGGGATTTCAATGGAAGTTAGACACCAAGGTGCTTCTGAAGATCCTGCTAGGCACCTGTTTGTCTCTTTAGCACCTTTATACCTTTGAGGATCTCAGCCCTAGTGCTTAGCTATCCAGTTCCACCGGGTTGTCATTGTGCTCATGAAATCCTGAACTGCTCAGAGCATTTGCCATCCACATGGGTGTGAAAATTACTGAGCAATATCAGGCATCATCCCAGTAAATACAATGGGAATTTGCTGGGCTAAGGACTGAATAAAATTTACATCAGGGGTAAAATAATTGTTGAAATTATGCACCTGATCTCCCTTCCCCTTACAGAGATTTAGGCTGGGATTTTCAAAGGCGACTAAGGGAGTTAGGTTTCCAACTCCAATTTAAATTAATGAGATTTGGGCACCTAAATTCCTTTAGGCACATTTGAAAATACCAGTCCACTTTGGCATGGACTTAACTGAGGCAGAACTGTCCCCTAAAGCAGAAGCTACTCCCCATAATAGTGTAATACATGTGAGAAGAGAATCAGGATCTGTGACTTTATGGCCCTCAACTCCATGAGAGATTCATGATAACATCATTAGGCTTGGCAGCATGGACACCCCATTCTAAATGATAGGTCAGAGCTTCTAAATGTAAATAAGCTGCAAAGATGGGAGCATGTGTATTTGTGGCTAGAATAGAGAAATTGTGACTTGTTCCAGTTCAGAGCCAGTGGGCAGATTCCGTACGCCTTAGGGTGAAAATCATTCTGTGCAGAGAAGTACTTACCTTACACCTAACCCTCACAGTATCACTTGAGGAGGTCTTCAGTAGTGCACCGGCTGAATTCGATTCCTCATCTCAGCATGGGACACAGGACCAAAGACATAAGTTGATAGAAATCTACAGCTGATATAGTGAGTTGATGACCTGTATGATATGAATTAGTAAGTCTTTGACCACATTGTGGTGGAGAAATATCAACATTGCATTTGTCACCAGTTTGCACCCTGTTGTTGGAGTCTAAGGAAAGCATCTGTAACAGTGACCAGTGCCTGGTGTTGGAAGAGTCCTACACATGGGTCTAGTCTGGTGAATAAATGTGGACAGGCCAGGGTAATATTTATGCTAAGCTAACTGGCTTCAGCCAAGTCTTTGCTTGACATGAGTGTTGCTTGCGAACTTCCTCCGTGTGTAGAGACTTCTTTAAAGAATGCTTATAGTAGCTGGGTAAGACACAGGTGTTTTGTACTGTGTTGAAGGACATAGATAAAAGGAAGTTAATCAGTACAATACATAAAAAGTATTGCCAAAATGACCCTGTATTGTGAAAAACAGAAAAGACCCTATATTGAGTGGTACGATCCAAGTAAATAAACCAATTGGAATAGGGACACGTTGACATGAAAGTAGCCTGGACAGAAAAAGTTTTGTAAACTGAAGCCTGCACATGTATATACCATGGGTAAGGTAAGACACAATGCGTAATGTTGATTGGATGGTCAGATAATGTGTAAAGGTATAAATATGCTAGAGTGTAAGGGAACAGTCAGACCCTCGTAGGAAAAATCGACAGTGACTACGCCCCCAAGAGAAGGTAATTGGGCAATATCTTTTTCTGTATATCTGTCATTCATTGCTTTTATGGTAATTGTAACGTGCAGGGCCTTACATCTGGTTCAAAGAAAGGTTTGAATGAATAAACGTGACTGTCTCAGTCTCGAGTGTATGGTAATCCTCTCCAAATGCTCGTCCTTCAGAAAGAGCTGTAAGAGGCCACATGCAGAAGCAGTTATGGGAACAGCCTGCCCATACTGGAAGTTTCTTCTGTTAGTACAAGCAAATGTGAACAAGAACAAATGTAATGCATGATAGCAACTGAGAGCTGAACAGAATGTTCAGCCACCCATGGGATCATAAACTGTTCCTCAGAAAGTACCTCATGTGTAACTTTTTCACATGACCTCAGAAAGGATGTAAACATTCTGTGGAGAACTAATCATAAGGGAGTTTGCAAATCTACAAAATAACTCTTCCTCTCCCAAAGACCTTGTATTTTCCATCAATATCTGAAGCAACCACCTAACTTGATCTGAGGTTAGAAAATTATTTTAACTTTGTTAAAAGGGCATTATCTAGACCATCCCTGACAGTGTTTGTCTAACCTGCTCTTAAAAATCTCCAAAGATAGGGATTCCACAACTTCCCTAGATAATTTATTCCAGTGCTTAACTATTCTGACAATTAGGAAGTTTTTCCTAATGTCCAACCTAAACTGCCCTTGTTGCAATTTAAGCCAGTTACTTCTTGTTCTCTCTTCACAGGTTAATGAGAACAATTTACCTCCCTCCTCCTTGTAACAACCTTTCATGTACTTGAAAACTGTCATCATGTCCCACCTCAGTCTTCTGTCTCCAGACTAAACAAGCCCTTTCCCTCCCTCCTCCCCCTCCCCCCTTCCCTCATAGGTCATGTTTTCTAGACCTTTAATCATTTTTGTTGTTCTTCTCTGGACTTTCTCCAATTTGTCCACATCTTTCCTGAAATGTGGTGCCCAGAACTGGACACAATACGCCAGTTGAATCCTAACCAGCGCGGAATAGAACAGAAGAATTACTTCTTGTGTCTTGCTTACAACACTCCTGTTAATACATCCCAGAATGATGTTTGCTTTTTGTTTTGAAACAGTGTTGCACTATTGACTCATGTTTAGCTTGTGACCCACTATGGCCCCAGGATCCCTTTCCACAGTACTCCTCCCTGGGCAGTCATTTCCCATTGTGTATATGTGCAACTGATTGTTCCTTCCTAAGTGGAGTACTTTGCATTTGTCTTCACAGAATTTCATCCTATTTACTTCAGACCATTTCTCCAGTTTGTCCAGATCATTTTGAACTTTAATCCTATCCTATCTATCTCATCAATCTTCTTCTTAGTGTCCAGCTTGGTTCTGAGTGCTTACAGTTCACTACCTTACAAACGAGGTAATTTTTAAAGGAATTCAATATTTTTAACATAATTTACCGTGAAAGGCATACAGTTCCCTGCAAGCCAATAAGGTCTCGTTGGTACAAAGAAAGGACATTATGAGCTAAAAGAGGAGGAAAGTCTTGAAAAGATTAAGTCTACCATTCAGCTGAGATGAGGCCTTCTTTTTATGGAGAAAATAGAATATCACGGCTGTTTTCATCATTTTCATCATGATAAAGGGCAGGCAAGTAGATTTTGTCAATCAGGTGTTTTAACTGTTCTGGAAATTTTGCTAGGTTCAGCTCTTTCCATCAGTAGAGACTGAATACAAAGAGCCAGATCCTCAGTGGGTCTAAATAATCGTAGCTCCATTGACAGGTCTCCTGAGAGAAATTTGGAGGCCCGTTAAATTATGTTTTCCCCCTCCCATTTCACCCTAAATAGATAGTTTTGTGGGGGCACTGAGCTCAGGACCTCAGTACAATTGTTCTATCTTACCTCTCTCATCTGCCCTGTCTATTGATAATTCACACCCGCTGAAGGTTTGCCCAGTGAGAAGATTTGCTGAATGATGAGTTGCAGTAAGTTCCATTTCTTAAAAACGTTTAAAAATTTTACTTATTTTCCTCACTTTACTCATGTGAGTGGAACCCTTGACTTCAAAGGAATCATTCATGTGAGTAAATTCATGCATTTTTATTTTATATATGTCTATATATGCAAGTTTATTTATGTATTAACTGTTTGCAGAATCAGGGCATTAGATGTTATTCACAGGATATTATTCATAACAAAATAAATGGCTTATATTAAAGAGGGAGAAAATATAATTGTTGATTGCCCGTGTTGATTAGACTTTGATACAAAATATTTAAGGCTGGGATTTTCAAAGGTGTCTGAGGGAGTTAGGCACCCAACTCCATTACATTTCATAACTCCCTTAGATCCTTTGCAAATTCAAATCCAAATAGGGAAGGGGACTAAATTTAGGTTATAAATTAACCTGACATTGTAACTTTAATGAAAACTCAGAACACCCAAAACAAGCAATCAAACAAAAATTCAGAACATTCACTTTAAAAGTCATTGATAGATTTCAAGTTAGGGACAACTTTTTCAAAAGTGGCTTCTAATTCTGAATGCCTCAGATTTGACACCTCAGGATTAATCCATCTGTGAAGGAAACTTTTGGCCAGCACTGGGAACCTGATATTTTTTTCTGAAGGTGTTTTAGAAACTCGGCATATTACAGTTTTGCTGTATTTCTGGGGCTTGCGGTCTGTTGCTTAGCACAGGTGTCTAGGAGTGAGGGTACCTGGATTCTGTGCCGAGCTCTTTTAGGGATGCATAGAATAGCTGTTGTATCAAAGGAACAGGAATCAGTACACTTGGGTTCTATTCCCATTCTTTGAGGGGAGTTAGGATCGTGGTTGGAGCAGAGCGGGGGCTGAGAATCAGGGCTCCTGGGTTCTATTAACGGTTCTGGTTGAGAAGTATGTTCTATTGACTAAACGGGGAGAAGAATTGCAGACTCCTGGCACAGCTGGTCAAAAATATTTGAAATTCACAGTTTTGATGAAATTCTTCATAAGAATTGAAAATTCTGATAAAAAAGGGATGCATTCTTTGTGATTTTTTTTTTAGCAAAATTGCTTCCTTTGTTCTTTGGTCCTCTCTGGCCCTGAGCTTTGCTGTAATTGGCTCATTGCATGACCTTGCACACCTCAGTATCAACTGGTCAAAGGAGGTTGCAACTGACTCATTTTCAACCACCAAAAATGAATGCTGGTTTATAGATGTAAATGGTTATTTATGCTCCAAAATTGAGTAGCTGTCCTCTGAACTGCAACTTTGTATTACATCCCCACTCCAACTTGGGACTTCAGCAGGCTTAGAACCGGAGACTTTCTGCACAAAAAGAATTAAATGTCCTCTTGCATTGTAGGAAGGAAATTGACAGGTACAAATCTCATGTGTTCAGTATTGACCTAAGTCTGCTCCCACTGACTCAATGACAAAAATCCTATTGACTTCCTTGGGAGCAGAAATAGGCCTATACTGAGAACTTTTGAAAAGCTCACCCTATTTAGCAGGGATGTTCAAAAGAGACGATGGGGTTTTGTTCACTTCTAAAGGAATCTCAGATTGTGCTGAAAGCCTAACACCCATAGGTCTTTCTTCTGTTGAAATTTTTCAGGGTTTTATCAAAAGGACAACCCCCCACCCCCACCCCAGAAAATAACTTTTTATTTGAAAATTTTCAATTTAAAACAACAAAAATATAAATTAAAATAAAATCAGTCTTGGGCTTTGGATGCTGACCGTGGAAAAAAATGTTTCATTGACAAAAACTAAAAATTGTGTTTTTCAAGGAACACCTGAAAATGGAATTTCTATCATGAAAGTTTCTTTTTGGTCCAAAAGCCACTTTCCACTGGAAAAAAAGTTTCCACAGGAAAAATTAGGACAAGCTTAAATTCACCCTGTGAGCAGGAAGGCTCCAGCAATGTACTAGCAATAGGATATTTTCAGCCTTAAACCATTATTTCCTGCTGTCAAGGTTCCTCCCCCACTCTGAACTCTAGGGTACAGATGTGGGGACCTGCATGAAAACCTCCTAAGCTTACTTTTACCAGCTTAGGTTAAAACTTCTGCAAGGTACAAATTAATTTTATCTTTTGTCCTTGGAATATCCACTGCCACCACCAAACTCTAACTGGGTTTACTGGGAAACGTAGTTTGGACACATCTTTCTCCCCAAAATCCTCCCAACCCTTGCACCCCACTTCCTGGGAAAGGTTTGGTAAAAATCCTCACCAATTTGCATAGGTGACCACAGACCCAAACCCTTGGATCTGAGAACAATGAAAAACCATTCAGTTTTCTTACAAGAAGACTTTTAATAGAAATAGAAGTAAATAGAGGTAAAGGAATCACCCCTGTAAAATCAGGATGGTAGATACCTTACAGGGTAATTAGATTCAAAACATAGAGAATCCCTCTAGGCAAAACCTTAAGTTACAAAAAAGACACACAGACAGACATAGTCATTCTATTCAGCACAATTCTTTTCTCAGCCATTTAAAGAAATCATAATCTAACACATACCTAGCTAGATTACTTACTAAAAGTTCTAAGACTCCATTCCTGGTCTATCCCCGGCAGAAACCAGCATATAGACAGACACAGACCCTTTGTTTCTCTCCCTCCTCCCAGCTTTTGAAAGTATCTTGTCTCCTCATTGGTCATTTTGGTCAGGTGCCAGCGAGGTTACCTTTAGCTTCTTAACCCTTTACAGGTGAGAGGATTTTTTCCTCTGGCCAGGAGGGATTTTAAAGGGGTTTACCCTTCCCTTTATATTTATGACACCTGCCTCTTTTAATTATCTGCTCTTTCTGTGCATCAAAATCATCTGCATCCCACAAAGCCACAGTTGTGTTTAATCAGTTTAATTTCATGTCTTCATTTGTTTTGGCAGGTAAAACAGCTGACCGCACTGGAAAAGGGCTATCACACCATTGTGAAGGAATTTATTCTCCTGGGATTCCCTGGGACCCAATATTTGCAGATCTCGCTCTTTGTGCTCTTCCTTGTCATGTACATCCTATCAGTCACAGGAAATGTGGCGATCATAGTCCTAGTGGCAACCAGCCGTCACCTTCGCACCCCAAAGTACTTCCTTCTCTGCAATTTCTCCTTCCCGGAAGTATGATAGACCACTATTTGTATCCCAAAGACGCTTGCCAACCTTGTGTCCCAAAGCAAATCCATCTTCTTTGTCAGCTGCGTCCTACGGATGTATTTTGTTTTCTCCCTAGGATGCACAGAGATTTTCTCTTGGCTGACATGGCCTACGACTGCTATTTGGCTATATGCTATCCTTTGCTCTACAGCTCCATCCTGAACAGCACCTTGACTGCTCAGCTGGCTGTTGGCTCTTGGTTGTGTGGTTTCCTGCCTATTTCTGTCCTAGCATTTCTGATCACCAGGTTGTCCTTCTATGCCCTAGTGTCATCCATCACTTTTTTGGGGACATAGCACCGTGGATAGTTCTTTCCTGCACAGATACCTACCTTATTGATCCGGTGGCCTTTATCATCTCCTTCATCGTCATCCTGGGCTCCTGTGTCATAACCCTGCTCTCCTACATTTACATCATCTCCACTGTACTGACAATCCCATCAGATAAGGAATGGAGAAGGGCCTTTTTAACTTGCTCTTTCCATCTCACAGTTGTCATTATCTGGTACGGTTCAACCATTTTCTCACATGTCAACCCTTCCATGCAGAACTCACTGGAATTGACCAAAATAGTCACCGTCTTGAATACTATTGTCACACCCCTGTTGAACCCTTTCATCTACACACTGAGGAACCCAGAGGTAAAAGAAGCCCTGAGACATGTATTCAGGGAAGCGATGTTTTTCAAAATGTCCTGGAGGTCATTGGCTGTCACAGAAAATGTGGTGAAAGAAAAATGAGTCTGAACATGGAAGATATACCAAAGTTGATAGGGTACTGAAAAAACAACAACAATCCCTGAGAGCCAGAAATCTAAAGGTAATTAGATGCCTAACTCCAATGGAAATCAATGTGAGTTAGGTGACTAAATAACTTTAACAATCTGGTCCTTAGTGTCTCACATCCTTGAACATTTACAGCCAGATTGTTAAATGTATTTAGGTGCCTAATGGGATTTTCTATGAGTTTTAAGGGCCTAGATGCTTTTTAAAACCACACTTAGCAGCTAAATACCTTTCAAAATCCAGCCCTTATGCATTACTATCCTCTTACTTTGTATTTAATTTAAAATGAAACAAATTGCACATGTGCCAATCATTTATTTATATTAAAACATGGCCTGTGGAAAGGATAGAGATATCGACAGGCTTGGCAGAATTCAATTTTTATTTTTTATAATTTTGACAGAGAATATCAAGGTTTATTTGTAAGCATTTTTTAAAAAAATATTGTCTATTTGTATTTTCACACTTGTGGGAAATTACTGTGGCATGTCAGACAATAAGGTGGGTCAGAGAATAATTATTTAAAGACAATTGGTTTTTTGAAAAGTTTGCACTTTATAATGATTAAAACTCAAATTGTCAATGTCACAAGACAAAATATACACAATATATTCCTAAATCAAACTCCAAGAAGTTCTGACGCAGCATGTTTCTTACTTTGCTTCTCCGTACATTTCTATTTGTATTGATGGAACCTTTTATTTTGGTCGGTTGACAGTCTGTATGGCGCAACTGGCATTTACCGACATTTACTGATAAAAATTTAACCCTTCCAAACCGAGGTAAGATAAACCCACAGGAACCTCAAATCAAGACCCCAGTGGATTTTGAAGAGGATTCAGAATAAAGTTCCGGTTCCAGTTCCAGACTGGATAAAAACCCAGATGGGTATTTTTGTAGCCTTCTTTTTTTCTTTGTTTTTAGTACACGGGCATTCCAAAATTTTGGAAAGATTGATTTCACGAGGATTCCGCCGGTTTGGACTGAAAATATGTGAGAATAGCTTGCAAAATTTTGATGATGTCAAAACTGAATCCGGAATCTTAGTCCTGATTGACCTTTAAAATCAGATGCAAGTCATAATGTAATACCCTGGCTCAATACAAGAGATGTACTTGCCGTTGTTGGTTACTACAATAGCCTTCCACTTCGTCACATCTAGAGAAGTTAATTTTTTTCCCTCCAGTGCTAGAGGCCTGTGTTTTCTGTGCTGAAATTTCCCAGGTCATGGGATGAATCCCCAATTTACAATAAGCCTAGATCTAATCAGGATTTGAATTCACCTGTTGCCTGCTCTATCCACTTTTACTAAGAGTTCCTCATTGTCTTGTGTTATCTCCTGCTTCTATGGCGACGTATATCTAGTGGTGCTTGTGGAAGTGGCTGAGAGAAAATAAGACACCTAACTTCTTTCCAAAACTTAAGGTTTGAGAAATTTCACAGAACATCTCCTTTAATTTTCCAAATGCCTTTGCACTTTCTGAGTTCATTCATTGCGAATACAAATATCAAAAAGAGAAGAACCAGAGGTGTCCTCATTGTACCTTCAACCTGACTGGGGCCATGACGCACAGGGATCCTCAAAAGAAATGAAATATTGGAAGACCACAGAGGTTGGGAGAATTTTTTTGGGGAAAAAATCATTATTGTTAAATCCAAGCATTGAAAAATCATGAATCAGGGCCCCCCAAATCATGAAATTGGCTTTAAATAGTAAATGTTGGGTTCTTTTGATTTGCTCTCTGGTTTTTGAGTCTGTAGGGCACACTTCATGTTCTTATGGTTTTCTCTGTAACCATGAGTGTGCCCTGGTGGCAAGAGGACTAGACTGCAACTAGGAGAATGAAGTGAGCTGTAGCTCATGAAAGCTTATGCTCAAATAAATTGGTTAGTCTCAGGTGCCACAAGTACTCCTTTTCTTAGTTCTATTCCTGGCTCTGACATTGGCTTGGGGGGTGACTTTGGGCAAGTAATGGTTTCTCTCTGTGCCTCAGTTTCCACATCTGTAAAATGGGGATAATGATACTCACCTCCTTTATATAGTGCTTTGTGATCTATGGATGAAAAGAACTACCGCAGAGACAGGCATAATGATTATTTAAAAGAAAATATGAAAGCTGATCTGTTGATTCAAGCGGTTGAGACTTGAAGAAAAACAACAAATATTGTGAGACAGACATTAAAAATCCTAAGAAGATCCTAGCCCCACTGACGTCAACTACAGAACTTAATTTCAGTGGAGCCAGGATTTCACCCTACATTGTCCAGAATTTTATCTTAACCCAACATTCAAACCCTTTGAGGCTTGCCTGCTGTCTAGGGCCAGATGTTCAACTGCCAATTTACAGTAGATTAGCATCCGGTCTACCAAATGTACTTAAAACAGATGGATGTGCTATGTACAATTAATATCGCTTCATAAAATAACATGGAACTGGTTAAGATTTTGTGCAATCTGATTTACCTAATATTCACATAAAGATCATTGTAAGTGGTCACTCACTGATTCACATAAGCAGTGGCCATGTTTCCATTGAATCTTGAGTCCATTGAGTTTCGTGAGTGTAAATTCTAACGTTTCCATGCACTCACAGGTGTTAGAATCATGAAGTGCCTCCGAAATGTGGTGCTTTTGTGGATAGCTATCACTTTGGGCCTGGTGGAGGCTGTTTTCAAAATGTTACAGGTTATGAAACTGATATGTCCAAGGAAGATTATGTCCACAAATCGTTCTCAACCAATTTAGTTTATTCTGTGAATTCTACTTTTGTGAGACACTATGCACTTGATCAGTCTGGATTTATTTATTGTTGGAATACCTAGATAGTACAATAAATTAGATTAGATAGATAGATGCGTATGGGGACACAGAGAGAGATCATTTTTGTTAACTGTGATCTCCATACAGTTAATACACCTTCCTTTCCCCTGATACTTGAATAGAATTTTACTGGTAGCTTTGGTTTCTCTTCGCAAACATGGATGTTTCAAATGGAATTTCTAGATTGTGCTTCACTGGACCATCGGAGCACCTGAAACAATTCAGGAAATATCATTTGATGGTTCACAAGGATAAAAGAATAATTCAAGTTACTGATTTCACAATGTACTCAACTCAGTGTACAGTGACAGCAAGACATAGAAACACAGCAGTTAATGTGAATGAGGGACCTGATCACCTCATACGATATGATTTTTATTGTGCGCTTTTTGTCTAATATGCAATATAAATCCCAGGCTCATGGTTTGAGGATCTGAGGATTTAAATTAAAGACTTATTTATCCTTCCTACGGAGTGATTATCAAGTTGAGATACAAGCTTGGGTACTGATGTTACAAAGGGCATTGGACCAAATTCACATCTGGTGTAACTCACTTGACTTCAGAGAATTTGCCCTAGTGTCTCACAGGAACAGAGTGTGTGGACAAAAATCTCCTTCAACATGAGCCCTATATAAATACAAAAGAGGGATACACATTACACTTTAAAGTAAGAGGACTGTAGTTACAGTGTAGTTACAGTGCAATGGCCCTCTGAGCTGAGCGGTGACTGTGCCTAAGGCTGTGACTTCCTCTGCCTCTGCCTCCATCAGAGGGGAAGGGCCCATTCCCCTCCCTGCACCCAGACAGGGCCGGTGGCTGAGCTGAGAACCCAGCTCCCACCCCAGAGCAACCAGCTCAGGATGGCACGAACTCTCCTTCTGCTTGTGCTGGGTAAGTGACCTCCCTCCGCCCGCATCCCTCTGTCTGTCTGTCTGGAGATCCCCCCGCCCAGCATCCCTCCATCCCTCTGCACCTCCATCCCCTCCCTGGAGCTCTCACCTCTTCTCTTCTCTTCTCTTCTCTTCTCTTCTCTTCTCTTCCAGCCTCTCTCCAGCTGCTCCCCAGGCCGGTGTCCCCCGCAGGTAATGACGTCTCCTCTCCTTGCTGAGATGCTCGCAGTGAGGGTGAGGGGGTATCAAGGAGTGGGGGGTGGGGATCCTCCTCCTCTCACACTGTGATGTTTGGAATTGCAAGGAAGGGAGGATCCCTGGGTGCCCCCTGTGTCATCCCCTGGGTGGGTCAGGCTGCCCCGTTCACAGGCGCCTCCTATGAACCTGCCCCAGCAGCAGCAGCAGCTACGGTCCAGAGCCACTTCCGTGGGGGTGGAAGAGCGATCCCAGCTGACGCCTGCTTGTGGGGTCCATTTGGTGGGTCCCAGCTCAGGCCGTAGGGGAGAAGATGCCCCCATCCCCCTGGGCACTACCTCACTGACAGCCTCAGCAGAGAGAGCGAGGTCTGGAGGGGCCATGGAGACTGACCTCCCACCTCCCCATTACAGTGAGTCCCCCCCAGGCCAGAGGCCCATGGGTGTGGGGCTGTGTGTGGAGGGGGGGTTCTCTCTGCCACAGTTCTGGGCTCCCACCCACAGAGGACTCAGGGCCGGGGGGGCAGATCCAACACCATCCAGCGGGACATTAAAAGCAGGATCTGCAGAGACCGCAGAGGAAACGCGGTGGGTGGAAAATTCCCCCCTCCCTTCCTCACATGCAGCCAAGCTTCCTCATGTCTCTCGGTGTGACGGTCGACTGATGGGTTCTCGCCCCTCTTCCACCACTGCCCCCTGGATGGAGAGTGTGGGGTGAATACCCTGATGGGAAAGGGGTATCTTGGAGTTGAAACATTTGCATCCACAATCCTCCCCGCTTTTTGCGCCATAAAGGGGCAGGAAGGAGCAAGGGTCAGTTTGGAGACCCCCTCTCCCCAGCCCCAGTTCAATGGGGGGACATGGCAGGATGTGTGGAGCGAAGAATTTGCAGACAGTCCCTGGCTTCCGGGTCGGAGGGCGGGGCGGCCAACTGTGCAGATGGTCCCTGGTTTATAGAAGCTGGGGAAGGGGAGCTGGCAGATACTCCCTGGCTGGGGGGTGAGGCGTTTGCAGACGCTCCCTGGCTGGGTTGGGTGTGGGGTGAGGCGTTTGCAGACGCTCCCTGGCTGGGTTGGGTGGGGGGTCAGGCGTTTGCAGACGCTCCCTGGCGGGGGGCGGGGCTCCGGGGACACTCTCCCTCCCAGCCTGGCTCAGAGACCGAGCGAGGAGGTACCGGGGGTGCGGATCGGGCCCCAGTCGAGCCCCCTCCCCTGGGGGGCCTGGCCCCAGCCCCCCCTTCCCCTCCGTGTCCAGGGCCCCCCATCCCCTGGTCTGGGCCCATCCCCCGACTCAGGGCTTCGCCCCTGCAGAGTCTCCCCGCCCTGGCTGTGGGGCCCTGCGTGCCGGGCGGGTTTGGGGGTGTTTGGAGGGAGGTGACCCCGAAGCGTTTCTGCTCCGCACCCCCCCCCCCCCCAATCCACCCTCCCTTTCCGCGCTTCTCCCTGCGTGGGTTTCCCAGGGGCCATCCCCGTGGCGCCCGGCCGGTGTCAGGACACAAATCTCAGCCCTCCCCTTTTGCACCGGGGGGCACCGGCCCTGACCTGCTCCCCACAGGCTCCTGGGGTCCGCTGGGTCCCACGAGGGGTCGGAGCTCCCCACCCCCGCCCACCCCGCCCTGCGGCTCCCTCGCACGCCAAGAAGCAGCTGCTGCAGCAGGAGCCGCCGCCTGTGAATCGGCCGAGGTTTCACGCCGACTCCCTTCCTCCGGGCGGGGAATTAGGCATCAGAGTTCAGTGCCGGGAACAACCGACCCGCCCCGCGCCCCGCTGGAGCCCTGCCCTGGCCTCAGCCCTTTCCCAGCCTAGGGAGCGCAGCCCAGAGAAGGTGAAGAGGCCTCGCCCCACTGCTGTAAATACCTGCGGGGGGCAACGTGGCCTGTCCTGTGGCTGGGAGTTGCAGGCAGATGAATTCAGGCGAGGAGGGAGGCTCACCTGTTTGGCAGGGGGTGGAATTAGCTGCTGGCCCAACTCCCCGAGGGCTGGGGTGGATTCTCCATCCTGGGCCATGTGTGAAGCCGGACGGGAGGTTTGTCTACGAATCTGCCTATGTTCCCCCCACAGTTCGTTCCAGGCCCTCCCCGGCATGCGGATTAGCCCAGGTGATCCCAGTCTCCCCGTCCCACCTTCCAGCTGGGAATTCTCCAGGCGGCTGGAGTGGTGGCGAGCAGAAACATGGCTTGGAGAGTGGGGTTGGGAGCCCCTCTCAGTCACGGCAGCTCTGGCGTTCCTCGCCCCCATCCCACCCTCAGCTCCCCGCTCCTCCGCAGAGGCTCCCTGCGCGCCTCAGAGCCAGATTTCTGCTGCGGGAGAAATCAACAGGCTGCTGTCCTCTTACCCCATCGTAAGGCAGCAAATCCAAGGCCCAGGCCGAACTGCTCGGTGGCGTGGAGCAAGAACGGCTGGATTTCACCCCCGTTGGGGTGGGGGGGTCTATGGCAGCTGCTCCAGCCTGGGGTGAAAGCTGAGTAAATAGCAGGGCCTTGTCCCTGCCAAGAACAGCCAGGATCCAGAGCCTGCTCCACAAACCTCTGCTTCTCCGCAGGGCGACAGCGGGGAGAAGGGCCTAGCTGGGTTAACAACCCCCCAGTGACCGACCCGGGTCCCCTGCAACCCCTGTCACTGCTCCAGGGGCCCCCCAGGGGCTGGGGATAGAACCCAGCAGTCCTGGCTCCCAGCCCCCTCGTTCTAACGCACGAGACCCCCATCCCCCTTCATTCCGTCTGTCCGTCTGACCCCCGCACCTCTCCTTCCTTCCATCTGTCCATTCATCCCCATATACCTCCCTGTGTTTCTCTCTCCATCCCCCAACTCCCAGCTGTACCCCAGTCCCTGCCTGCCCCTCCCTGCCAGGGGCTGGCACAGTTGGGGCAGAGCCGTGACTCTGATCTCAGGAGCTTGGGCCTGTGGGACTCCCTGCCACAGGACCTGGCTGAGCAGGGGGGTGGGGCTAGGGTCTCAGAGCCATTGCCGAGTGTGTGTGTGGGTGGGGGGTGGGTCAGGGCACCCTGTGGCCATCAGTTTCCATGGGATCCCCATATCTCACCCCCCCTCCCGCTTCCCCTCACACAGATCCCCGACCCCAGAGCCAAGATGATGAGCTGCGGCCTCCTGACCAGCTCCAAGGAGCCGGGTGAGTCAGGGCTGCGGGGTGCCATGAGAGGGAGGGTGGCCCCATGGCTGACACGGCTCCTCCCCCCCGTGCCCATGGCGGGGTCTGTGGCTGATATCCCCCTGCCCCCAGTGCCCCTGCACCGCATCTTGGTGTCGGTGTTGATCCGAGGCTTTGTGGTGGAAGCGGGCTGCCAGCTGCTCCACAGGAACGAGGAGCCGGGGCCCGTGGAGGCGGTGTTCAAGTTCCCCGTGGACGCTGAGGCGCTGTCGATGCCTTCCAGGCCTGGCTGCGGGGGGCCCATCTCCAGGAAAAGAGACAGGTGCTGGGGGGCAGGGGTCCCGGGGGGAAGAGAGGAGGGGGCCGGGCTGGGGGGATCTCGGGGTGACCCCATCTCTCCCGGCAGGTGCATGAGCTGTCCAGGGATGTGCTCGTCGGGAGGGCAGGGGATCTTGGGGGGCAGGGGGATCTGGAGGTGAGCCCATCTCTCCAGCAGGCATAGGAGCTGTATGGGAACATGCTGGCAGGGGGATCTCAGGGGGATCTCAGGGTGACCCCATCTTTCCTGGCAGGCACAGGAGCTGTACGGGGACGCGCTGGCCGGGGGGCAGAGCTTGTTCCTGCTGCAGCAGGAGGAGGCCGGGGGCCACGTGTTCAGCTGCTCTCTGGGGAATTTACCCCCCGGGGAGGAGGCGATGCTGACCCTGAGCTACACCTACGAGCTGCTGCTGGAGCATGATGGGGCCGCCCGCTACGTGCTGCCAACAGTGCTGCGCCCTCGCTACAGGCCCACGGTGAGACCCACAGATCCCCCTGCAGCCTCGCTACACGCCCTCCAGTGAGACCCACAGATCCCCTACCCCCATCACTGTGAGACCCACAGTCCCCCCCACGCGCCCCATGGTGAGACCCACAGATCCCCCCCATACTCCCCTGTACCCTAGCTGTGTGCTTCCAGCCATGCTGCACCCCTTTGACATGCCTCATGTTGAGACCAGGCCTATAGGTGCCCTAGATCCCGCATAGCTCCCTGTACCACATAGGCCCCAGAACCCCAGGTACACACCCCATGGTGAGTGATCCCGCAGTCTGTAACCCCCTGAAATCTCCATAGCCCCTTCTATGTACCCCACAGTGAAAGACCCACATAGCCCCCATAATGCCCAATAGGCCACTACTGTGTTCGCTGCGGTAAGTGCCCCCCCCAGGGTATGTGACCCACCCCAGCCATCCTGAAATCCCCTGATATCCCAGCCCAATACCCCCCCCCAATACTTCATACCCCCATCCTCTCCCCCACTCTCCCAGCCCCCTGGCCCTCACCCGGGGTCTCTCTCTGCAGGGTGGGATGGGGAGAACATCACCCAGGAGGTCCCGCGGGTCCTCCACAGGGAGCTGCCCTACACCTTGAGCCTAAGCGCCATGCTGCAGTCACCCCACAGCATCCACTGCTCTCCAGCAGCCCCCTCATCCCCCTGAGCTATACAGCCAGGGATCTAACCACTGCCCAGGTAAGGCCTCACCCGGACACCTGGGTCCCGGCCATCCCCACTGGGAGGAGGGTGCTGGGGGTGGGTCAGGGGGGAGGGTTCTGGGGTGAGGGGTGGGTTCCAGAGAACGGGGTTGTGGGCTGGGGAAGAAGGTCCCAGGGGGTGAGAGATGTGGTGTAGGGCAGGGGGTGGGTCCGGAAAGGGGGAGCGTGGGCCAGACTCTTTGGGTGATTGCGGGGGTGGGGGAATCGAGCAACTCCAACGGATTTGGGGAATTTCCCAGTTTCTCTGGGGAAAATCTGGACAGGTGGAAATCTGCCAGTTTGGGGATGAAATCCCTGGCAGTCGCTGGGCTCTGTAAGTTTTTAGTGTCTGGGATTTTCCCTCACCTTGTTTCTCAGTGGAAGTAAATGGAGGTGGGGGGACCAGGAAAATGTCACCCCCAAATTGGAAAGATTTAGCCCCCCCCAAAATGTCAAATTTTTGCAATTTTTCACCAGGAAAATCCAAGTTCCCACGTTGGCCTTTGGGGTTGTTCTTCCTTCTCTTCTCCCCACCTAACCGGGGGGGGCCCAGCCAGCGTTCCCAGGGTCTGTCCCGCACCCCGTCTCCATTGGGGGGTGCCGAGCCGGGCGCGAGAGCCAGCGGGACCCTGCCCCCCCAGGACCCGTGTGGAGGTGACTGTGTGTCTGTCGCCCCCCAGGTGTCGCTGGCCCAGGCCCCCCCGTGGGACCGGGACTTGGAGCTGCTGATGTATTACGCGGAGCCACCCAAACCCAGCATGGTACTGGAGGCCCGGCTGCCTGGAGCCGAGCCAGGTGCGGGAGGGGATCCTGAACCCTACTACCCCTGGGCGGGGGCGCAGAGGGGGATCCATGGGGAGGGGATCTGGGGAGGGTGAGGTAGGTGCTGAGCGGTGACATGGGATCGGGGGGGGCACAGGGCAATGAGGGGGATGATGGGGGAAAGGGGGGTCCTAGGACTGCTGTAGGTGGGTGCTGGGGGAATCTGGGGGCAGGCGAGGGTCAGGGGACAGGAGCGGGGGGGGTGGTCTTGGCGGAGCTGGCGTTGGCAGGGCGGGGTGTCTGGGAGCAGGCAGGCACTGGGGAGCACTGCAGGTTTAGGAGGCATGGGGGAGAACTGGGTATGGGAGAGCAGGCACTGGGGGGCTGGGTATTGGGGGTGGGGGGATCTAAGGGGAGAGGGGGTAGGGGGAGAGACAGTGCATTGGGGGTGGGTCTCTGGGGGCAGTCATGGGGCTCTGAGGGAGCGGCTCACAGGGGCTCGACCCCATGCCCACCCCATTTGGGGACTGGCCCCCATCCCCCGCAGGCTCCCTGATGGGCGACCCGGCCGTGATGATGACCCTGCTGCCCAGAGTGCCCGAGGCGGTGCCGGCCCAGAGCCAGCCGGGGAGTTCGTCCTCCTGCTGGGCCGCTCCGGCAGCACGGCCTGCCCCATGGACGCAGAGACCTGTCCCGCCAGCGCATCAGCAGCACCAAGGGACGGCCAGGCGGGAGGCTGCGCTAGATGGGCCCGTGGGGCCGTGCCGGGGGAGCAGCCGAGGCTGGCTGGGCCCGTGGGGCTGACTCTCCATCCGTCTGTCTGTCCCCAGGAGACCCTGGTCCTCCTGTTGAAGAGTTTGCCCCTGGGCTGTTATTTCAACATCTATGGCTTTGGGTCTGAGTTCGAGTCCTTCTACCCGTGAGTCCGAAGGGCAGGGAGGGGGCTGGCTGGGTTAGGGGGCAAGGCTGGTTAGCGGACAGAGGGTGTCTCTTGGTTAGGGGGCAGGGCTGGTTATGGGGCAGGGTGTGTCTGTGGGTTGGGGGCAGGGCTGGTTGGTAGGTTGGGGGACAGGGCATGTCTGTCTGCTGGGGGCAGGGGGTGTCGGTGGGTTGGGGACAGGGCTGGTTAGGGAGCAGGGCTGGTTAGGGGGCAGTGGGTGTCGGGTTGGGAGTCAGGGCATGTCTGTTTGTTGGGGGCAGGAGGTGTCCGTGGGTTGGAGACAGGGCTGGTTAGGGGGCAGGGCATGTCTGTTTGTTGGGGGCAGGGCTGGTTAGGGGGCAGGGTGTTGGTGGGTTAGGGGGCAGGGCTGGTTAGGGGACAGTCGCGTCGGTAGGTTAGGGGGCAGGGCTGGTTAGGGGACAGGCGTGTCCTTGGCTCCGGCTGTCCCAGCCCCAGACCTGTCGGCGCCCCCCGCAGGCAGAGCGTGAAGAATATCCAGCAGACCAAGGCCAAGTCCCTGCAGCGCCTCCAGCTGCTCCAGGCTCACCTGGGGGGCACCGAGATCTTGGAGCCGCTACGAGCCGTTTACCGCAGCCCCTGCCGGGACGGGCACCCACGCCAGGTGCCGGGGCGCTGGGGCCAGCCGGAGGGGCATCCTGGGGAGGGCTTGGAGAGTGATTGTGGGGCCGAGGGGTGATGTGGGGGGTCTCAGAGAGGGATGCGGGCCTGCGGGGACAGACTCACAGACTTTCAGGACAGAAGGGACCATCGTGATCATCTCATCAGGCCCCAGCTCCTCGCCCGCCACCCCCGCCTACCCCCGTGATACTGCTCAGCCCCTCGCTGCCCCCGGGGCCAGCCCCACCCCTCAGGCTGAGTCACCGGCACCCCCAAACCCTGAGTTACAGGCGTCAGGTCACAGCGACTCCCCCCAGTTGCTCTGGTTCAAAGCAGTGAGTGCCCCAGGCTGCTGAGGGAGACCAACCCCCTCAGGTCTCTGCCAGTCTGAGCCAGGGGAAAATCCTTTCCCCACCCCACACGTGGGGGTCAGCTTGCCCAGAGGATGGGGGCAAGACCCCCCCAACCAGCCCCCTGGGAAGGATTCTCTGCAGTAACTCTGAGCCCCCCCCCCCACTCCCAGTGCCCCGCTGCCGCCCATGGGGTGTTTGCTCCCAGCTGTTGCTGTGGGCCATATGCCATTACAGGCCCCTCCTTGCCAGCGCTCCCTCCGCCCCGCCCCGCTCCCCTCGGAGGCTGTTCAAAGGGGAGACCCTGGGAGAGGGGATCGGAGAGGGGACTGGGAGCCCTGTGGGGCAGCCGAGCGGGGCCAAGAGGTTGCTCGGAGTGGGCCTGGGGCTCTGGGCCAGATGGGGGGCCGGTGCCCCTGGGGGTATGAGCAGGATGTGGCAGGTAGCAACCGGGGGGTGGGGGTACCTCTGTATAGAGCTGGGAGGGGCAGCGCTTTGTGCTGTGCCCAGCTCTGGGGGGTGCCCTGCAGCCCGGAGGGACAGGGAGGTCACTGGTGGGGGGGTCAGGAGGGAGTTCATGGAAAAGTGCCCACAGCAGTCGGTGGGCTCTTGTCTCCAGGGGCCGGTGAACAGGTGATGGGTTGGGGTCATGCCTAGGGGTTGGGGGTCACCGAGATAGGGGAGGTCACCAGTCCCCGTCTGTCAGCCCCTCAGGGGAGATCTCTGGGAAAGGAGGGATGGGGCTGGGGGTCTCTGGGAGGGTCAGTGGGGCAGACTCTCTAGGGGGCTGGTCCCGTTCCCAACAGGGAGGGGGTGTCTCTGGGGCGGTTGGGGTCCCCGGCTCTGACAGAGTCTCTCCCCCCTCAGCTGTTCGTGTTTACGGACGGGGAGGTAGAGAACACCCAGGACATCATCGCAGAGGTCCAGCATCACCGGGGGACCCACAGGTAACTGGGGGTGCCTAACCCCATTAGCATTGCCATCATGTGGATCCCCACCACCATAGTGCCCAGCATCTGCCCAACCCTTTGCCTCACCCTGCCTCCCAGCCCCGCCAGCATGGGGAGCCCCCCCAGTCCAGCCAGCCCTACTGGCCCCTCTCCAACTGCCCTGCCCCCCCAGAGCACTGGTTGGGTCCCACCAGCTCTGTCCCTCCCAATCCAGTCTCTGCCCCCCAGCTGGTGCTTCTCCTTCAGCATCAGGGACTGGGCCTCCACAGCTCTGATCAAAGGCTTTGCCCGGGCAGTGGGGGGCAGCGCCGAGTTCATCACCGGCCAGGATCGCACGCAGCTCAAGGTGAGAACCCAGCAATCCTGACTCCCAGCTCCTCCACTCTAGCCTACTAGACCCCACTCCCCTCCAGAGCTGGGGATAAGACCCAGGCGTCCTGGCCCAACCTGTGTGTGCCGGTCCCCCGCCAGGTGCTGCAGTCTCTGAAGTGGGCTATGCAGCCGGCGGTGACCGGGATCTCACTGAGCTGGGATCTGCCCCCTGGGATGCAGGCCGAGCTGCTGCACTGGGACCCCGAGGTGATCTTTGCTGGGCAGCGGTGCCTCGTTTACGCCCAGCTCCGCGGTCAGCCCCAGGTGAGAGAGCGAGGTCCCCCGAACTGGGGTGCCCCCAGGGCATGTGATCAGTGACTGAGGCAGGAGCCCCACAGTCCCCTCCTGGGCGATAACTCTGACCCCTAACGATGGCTATTGGCTGGAGCTCCCTGTGCTACCCCAGCCCCATTGTTCTGAATGGGGAGAGTTCACTCTGACCCCTAACGATGGCCATTGGGTCGGGATCTCTGTGCTACCCAAGCCCCATTGATTTCAGTTGGGATTGTTAACTCTGACCCCTCACGATGGCCATTGGGCTGCAGGTCTCTGTACTAGCCTGGCTGCATTGATCTCAGGGCCGGTCTACACTACAAATGTTCATCTCCTGCCGACGTAGCACTGTCTGCTCGGGTGGCTAAGGTCGGTGTAACTACGCCGCTCATGGGTGTGGATTTTTCATGCCCCTGAGCGATGTAGTTCTACCAAAGTATGTCGTGTAGACGAGACCTCAGTGGGGATCGATAACGCTGACCTCTGATGATGGCCACTGGGCTGGAAGTCTCTGTGCTACCCCAGCCCCATTGAGCTCAATGGGGATTGTTATCTTTGGACCCTAATGATGGCCATTGGGCTTACGAAGCCAGCCCCCCAACTGGTGTTAATTGGGTGTATTTGCCCCCTTTATTCTGTAAGCTGGGTCTGAGGGGTCCCAGGGCATCTTCTCCCCCCTTGCATTCCACCTCTGACCACCTTTCTTTCCCCGCAGCCCCCAGACATTCCCATGGGGGGCATCACCCTGCAGTACCGCATCCAGAACCAGACCTACAAGGAGACGCTGCAGTTCTCCCTGCAGCCACAGGATGGAGACAGGTGACAGCAATGCTCCCCTGGCTCCCATCCCCCACCCCAGGCAGCTGGGTCCTGCCTCCCCACGTCCTCACCCCAGCAGAACAGAGACAGGATGGGACCAGCCCCCCTTCTGTGACCACTAGACCGCACTCCCTTCCCAGGGCCAGGATAGAACCCAGGAGTCCTGGCACCCACCCACCCCCATCCCGCTAGACCCTGCACCCCTCCTCGCAGCGGCTGGAACCCAGGTGTCCAGGGCTGACCCTGTGAATCTCTCTCCCTGGCACAGGCTGCCCGTTCACCGGCTGGCAGCCAAGTCACTGCTGCTGGAGCTGGAGGGGGCCATGGGCGCGGGGTCTGAGGGGGACGGGCGCCAGGCACTGGAGGCCAGCCTGAGCTCGGGGATCGTCTGCTCCCTCACGGCGTACGTGGGGGTGGACATGGAGCGGGGGCAGCTGGTGCAGGGGCTGCTGGTGAGACGGGATGTCCTGCTGGCAGGTAACTCCCGAAGGGGCTGGGGCTCCTGGCGCCAGGGGAGGACCCAGCATGTGGGGGGAACTCGGGTGGGAGGGGGAACCTGACACTGGGGGAGGTGGAGGGAATTCAGGCAGGGATCCCAGCATGGGGGGATCCCAGTGTAAGATGGGGGGACCCAGCGTGTGAGGGGAACTCGGGTGGGAGGGGGAACCTGGCACTGGGGGCGGTACGGGGAGGTGGGGGGAACTAGGCGCCAGGGAGGGGGGCAATTCAGGGAGGGATCCCAGCACGGGGGGAACCCAGAAGGGGCATGCAGGGGGCGTCATGTTTATGGGGTAATGTCCCTTTGCCCCTCTCCCTGCACCCCTGACTCCCAGGGGCTGTGCTGGCAGGGTGAGATAGGGAGTAGCCCACGGGGATGTGTCTTCCCCCCCCCCCCCCCCGCAAGCCGGAAGAGTGGGACCTGTGCCAGACAGACGGACAGAGACAGACAGGCATGCAGAGACCCAGAGTCAGACAGGGACAGAGACCGAGAATCAGCCGACAGACCCAGACAGGGACAGGACAGAGAGACGCAGAGAGAGAAACAGACCCAGTCAGACAGACCGACCCAGACAGATGCAGGGACAGGAGGGGCGGGCACATTGCTGTCATGAGCAGACCTGGCTAGTAGGGGGCCTCTCGCCCCCCAGCATCCTGCCCTCATCCATGGAGTGCAGCACCCACCCCTGCATCCCCTGGGACTGGAGGAGGGGTCTTGGCTGGTGGGAGAAGAATAGGGCTGTGGGGACTGGATCTGGGGGTCACAGCCAGGGGGGAAAGGGCAGGAGCTGGGAGATCCTGGCTATGATGGAGCTGTGGGGAGAGGAGGATGGGGCTGGGTGTGGGGAGGTCCATCTCAGGGAAAGGGGCTGGGGGGTATGGAGGAGGGGTCCCAGCGGTGCATTGGCTCTAAGTGTCTGGGGGGGGACGGAATTCTCTTCCCTCCCTTTGCTTCTCTGTGTCTGTTTGCGTGTCCGTCTCTCTGTCCATCTGCTCCCTAAATTTCGATTTCATCATGGAATATATGGAGCTGATAGACTGGGTCTCCGTAGACCCCGTCTGCGAGCGGCCGGCGAGCGGAGTGTGCCTGGACGAACCGAACCAGCGCAGCGTCTTCGGGCGCTTGTCCCGTGACTTGGCTGCGGCACATGAGTACCTCTGCCACGTGTGCCTGCAGCTCCCAAAGTCCAGCGCCGGCCATCTCCTCCCTCGCAAGCGCCTGTTCAAAGGCCTGGCTCCGTGGCCTCCCAAAGCTCAGCTGGGCCCCCCCCCCGCCACACAAGGGCAGACAGTCCTGCAATCAGGGGGCCCCACCGGAGACGGCACCCCAGAAACGTGAAGGGGGCTGGGAGTCAGGACTCCGGGGGTGGGCCAACGCCAGGGTGACGCTTCATCGGGTTAGAGACCCATGTGCCCGGAAGGTCACGGAGCTGTGCAAGTCTTTAAACACTACATAGAAAACGAAGGAAATTCCTGGGTGAAAAACCTTTGTGTCGCTGAGGGAGGGGGAATTCTTGGCTGTTTTTTTTTTTTTCGTGTGTCATGAAGCAAATTATGTTGAAAGAAAATGAATAAAAAAATAAGGAAACCCCCAGGCAAAAAACTCTGTGAAGGTGGAATTTGGGGTGTAAGGTTTGTGTCAGTGAGCTAAGGGTGTGTGTGTGGGGGGGCAGCGGGGGGGTGGGATCAGTAGTTTTTCCTAACAGGAATGTCTCTGAGCAGTTTTCTGTGAAATAAACCCAGAGGGAAATTCCCAGGCAAAAAAGCCTTGTGAAGCTGGGTCTGAGCTTGGAGGTTTGTACAGGCGAGTTAAGGGGCATAAGTCTTTATTGGCACCTTCTGGTTTATAAACAAAGAAACCCACAAAAGGCAGAAATTTTAAAGTGAAGGTTACCTTAAAACCTGTATTTGGAGAGTCTGGAAATACAAAGTGACTGTAGCCCAGATAACGTTAACTCTGCCCCGTAACCCTGGCCCATGCATGGCTATACTATCATATAGACTCTGTAACATCCCATCCCCCGCTACCCCTTTGGACTCTTGTGTCTCTCTCCAGACATAGGTCCTTATCGCAGGTTGTAGTGGGGGATGGTCCCGGGGACAGACTGTGTTTGAGAAACACCGTGCGGTTGTGGAATTAATGCCTGGGCAGGAACAGTCACAGGGAGTTGGGTGCCCATCTCGGATTGAAAGTTAATTGTCATCCTATGGGTGCAAGAAGGGTCAGAGTTAAGGATGTCTGTGGTGGGGTAAAGGGTGCAGAAGAGCAGGTAAAGGGTGCAGAAGAGCAGGTTAATGACACCCCTGGAGGGACAGAGTTAAGGACACACAGAGGGTGACAGTTAAGGTTGCTGTCCCCCAGCCTGGACAGGCCATGTCGCTGTTCTGTACCCACAACCTGTGCCAGCCCCATCTCCCTGTGTCTCTCCCCAGAGCGGGCACCGGAGGAGTCTCCCTTGCTGAGGCTGGTGTCTCTGCAAAGTGCCGACGTCTGGTGGAACCTGGACCCCCGGCTGGCTGCTGTGCTGGGGGTGAGCGGGACCAACGCCAGGGGGAGGATACCCAGTGAGGTGAACGGGGGTGCAGAGGAGAGGGGAGAGATCGGGGGCAGGTGCCATGGGTTGGGCCTGTTCTCTGCTCCCAGATGAGATTGGGGGGGGTAGTCTGAGGGTGACTGGATTAAAGGACCCCTGAACCTGGAGCCCAGTGGGCGAGACGGGCCCAGATCGGGGGGCTGGGAACCCCCTAACGGGGTTGGAGCATTGGATCGAGGGGGCCCAGGGCCAGGTGGAGGCGCCCAGGTTGGGCTCTGTCTCAGGCCATCTCTCTACTCCCTGGACATGGCACTGGGCATCTGGGTAGAGGGTCCACAGTGCTGGAGCGGGGGTGATAGGAACCCTCTGAGTCGGGGTGGGGGGATGGAGTGGGGGGGTCCCAAGGGAAGGGGGAGGGCTGGGTGAGGGATGGAAGTCAGGGGAGGGGGCCAGGCTGGGCGCTGACTCAGGCTGTCTGTATCCTGCCTCCCACAGGACGTGACCCCCAGCATCTGGGCCACAGTGCTGGCCATGGTCTGGCTGCACGGCCGGGCCGTGGGGCAGCCCGACGAGTCGAGCTGCTGGAGGCCAAGGCTGTGGGCTGGGTGTGGGACTGAGCAGGTGAGAGGGGGCCTGTGGGGTGGGGGGCAGGGACAGGGTCCAGGGACTTGACCCTAAAGCCCCTGTCCCATGGGGCCCCTGAGCCTGGGCCCCTGGAACCTCCATCCTCATGCCCCTGTTCCCACGGCCCAGAGCCATGAGCCTGCCCCCCATGTCCCATAGCCCAGCCCCCTTCAGGGCCCTGAGAGCTTGTGCCCCATGGGTCCCAGGGCCCCCATTCCTGCGATTCCTGTGCCCCAGGGCCCCACAGCCCAGCCCTCAAGAGCCCCCATCCCCAGCCTCTCCCCATCCCAATCCCAGCACCCTTCTGGGATTTCCGTGCCCCGCCCCCCAGCACCTTTACTTCCCAGCTTCCCAATCTCCACGCCAGTCCCCCACGTGCTTTGAGCTCTGTTCCCTTTGCCCCCAGGCCCTCCCCTCGTTCCCCGGGCTGGTATCTCTCCAGTGCCCCCCTCTCATTTCAGGGGCCCGGCTGAGCGAGTGCCTGGAAGCCACCAACGCCCTGCTGGGCTGCAGCGATGGCCCTGCCATCTTCGGACTCTGAGCCCCCTCCAGGATCCCCGCACCCGCTCCCCAAACTACCCTGCGCGTCCAACTGGGAGCCCGAGGGCCAGCAGGGGACACTGGGTGCAGACCCACCTGGCCGGCCTGTGCCCATCCCGGAGCAAACCCCCAGCTGGGATCCCACCACTGCCACCAATTCGGATGCATCTGCCTCCCACTGGCTGAAGAGGAGCGATGGCTGTCCCCCGGCTCCACCCCACTCTGACCCACTGTTGAGTAACCCCCACGCTGCTCACAGCCGCTGCCTCCTCTCCACATTGTGGGGGAGTCCTCGGGATCGCCTGCATCAATGTCGCACATTTCTTCGCTTTTTACAAATGACTGAGGGGTCCCTCTGTAAACAGCCCCCGGCCCCCACCCCAGAGGTGGCTGCACTGACCTCGCCCTGCATGAGCCATCCAGTGTCAACCTCGTCCCATCTGCACGGAGTTCCACTGTTGGACAGCCAGGCAGACCAACCGGATCTTTGCTTGTCCAAACACAACCTCCTTTTGTCGTAATGACAGTTTTCTCTTTGCTGGACAATCGTGAACGCAAACACGAGCACAGTGATTGGCTTAATTCTTCATTTCCTCTCTGCCTAGGTCCAGACTAGAGCTGGTCAGACATTTTCCAGCTGAACAATGCTGTGTTGGCAAATGCAATTCTGCGGTGAAGGCTGAAAGGTGGAATCAGGCAGCAGATGGAGGAAGCTTGCCCCGTGCTGCGTGTTGTGAATCTGTCCCCATTCACCAGCTGCTGAATTCTCTACCACAGGAAGAAATGCTTCAAAACCTGACCGTCCATCTTGATGGTTAATGCTCACGCTGTGTCCATCCTGGGCAGCACCGGGCCCTTCTCAGGACATCCTGGGACTCAAGCAAACGATGAAAGACCTCAGCTGGTTAATTCCCTGGAAGGAAACTGCTATTTTTATCAAGAAACTGCAGGAACATAAGGAAGAAGCAAACAGTTTTCCCACTTCATGTTAGCCAGCACTGACCTCCTTTGAACAGCTTTCACCATATGACTCTGTGCTGGGAGGTGTCCCTATTTCAGCCTTTCCGTGTCTGAGAAGGCAACTCAGCAAATTCAATTTACAGCCACATTGCGCAGCGACTCCAGGGAAGGATTAAGATACCAGGTAATGGATTAATTGCCTTAAGGCCTGAAGGAATGCTGCCCTGGGACGGAGATTTCTCCAAAGGCCAGACGGAATTCAAAGATCTTAATTCTCACTTCCCGCTATGAATAGGGGAACTTCAATACCAGCGGTGACATCCTGGCCCCATTGAAATCAAAGGGTGTTTTGTCTTTGACTTCAACGGGCACAGCATTTTAGCCCATATTACTAGGCTTTTGCAAATTAAACCCTGTGGCTGGGATTTTGGAAGAAGTGGTTGAGGCACCCAGTTCCAGGGGATTTGTCCTCTTTGAAAATGCCAACCTCCTATCCTGGTCCAAACCCCCTGAAGTCAGAGGAAAGGCTCTTTCAGAGAGAGCTGGGGAACCAGCTCCCATTGAAAACTCCAGCCGGAGTGAGTCTTTCCAGTGGTCTTTAGATAAACTCCGTTGGTAGAAGCTGATTGCCTAGCTCCCTTCGGTGCCTTTGGATATCCCAGCTTCCAGCTGACTCTAGTGGACTTTGAAGCAGAGCCAGTCTGTATACCTGAGCCTTTAGACAGATAGATAGAAAATCTACACACAGAATAACAAAATAAAATCATACGACCGTCTGTACTCACACGTATGTGACCAAAGACAGCCTCATGTACTGTAGCACACCCATTAATGTATGAACCCTCCAGCCTGTAATGCCCCATCCATTCCCGTCTGGTCCTGGCTCCTAGGTCCTCTCCTTGGCTCTGGCTGGGCTTGGCATGCTAGCGACTAGAGCAGGGGACTGGCCCATGGCGTTCCCGGGTTCTGTTTTGGTTCCTGGAGGCAAATGTGGCCTAGTGGGTTGAGTAGGGGCGACTGGGACTCAGGACTTGTTGCTTCTACTGTGGTAAAAGCATCACAAAAAAACCATAATAAAGACAAGAAACCGATGTAAACACACTGAGCATAGCAGGAGTCACCCGTCAGTCTTATGGGGCCCCAGCAGGTCCGAGTCTTTCCAACGCTTCCGCCAGCCCAGAAGGTCCTGTCCGTCGATGGGTCCGAGTCAGTTCAATCTCATCCTTTCAGAGCAAAAGTCCTTTCTTTGTTTCCTCGTTTCTGGAAAAGCCAGCTTGACCCAATGTGTGCAAACCCCCCAGAGGGCGTGGAACTTCTGCGGAGCGGATCAGTCTCCGGTGGGGTGTCTACACTGCATTGTAAACCCAGGCTTGTGGACTCGGTGTTTGCAAGCCCATGCTTGAGTGTCCACTCTGCATTGGAAGCCTGGGTTTACAATGCTGGACGTGGGTCTCACAGCTGTGCTAACGTGTCCATGCTGCACTGTGCAGACCTTCTGACTCGGGTCTGTGGCTTGACCCGCGTCCTCACTGCACGATGACAGGGTTTGGACCCGAGTCTCAGTGGGAGTCGGGCTCTGACCCATCCCCCTAGCAGCATCCTAGGACCCTGGCCCTCAGTGCTCCCTGCTCTGAGTCAGACTGACCTGTGTGCATGCAGAAGGGGGCCTTGGGCTCAGACATGAGTCAGACCCCGGGCGTAGGGTGCAGTGTAGACATAGATGATGAGTTGCTTTGCTTTACTCACCCCTCCCCTGGTATTTTTGTTTCCTGGAGGAGCTGGCATAGCCCTCCCCCATGGAGTTATGTACAGCTCCTGGCCCACAGTGATACAGAAACTTAATACAGTGTGGTCCCCAAAATATTGATGGGGTGCGATATCTAAGACTGGCCTGCAGAGAGCATCCCAGTGATGCACTGGATTGGGGAACATGGGTGCTGAGTTCAATTCTCAGCTCTATCACCGAATCATAGCGTGACCTTGGGTAAGTCACTTCATTGCTTTGTGCCTCAGTTTCCCCTTTGAAAAACAGGGATGAGGATGACGATGATATTCCCACTTCCAGTTGTGCTATGAGGATGACTCAAAAAATACTTGGGAGTCGGATACGACAGTGCTGGGTGCGGTATAATACCTAGGGTAGATACGTGAAGGGTAACATCTTGGTCAGTTACTGAAGCAGAAATAGTTATGAGCAAGAAACTTTACTTATCAAATGTATATTTCACACCTCCTCTTGGAATAAATCCTTTAGTCTTTGAGACAGCAAGAGTAAACCTAGACCATCCCTGACAGGTGTTTGTCCAACCTGGTTTTAAAAACCTCCAGTGACAGGGATTCCACAACTTCCCTTGGAAGCCTGGTCCAGAGCTCAATTACCCTGAGAGAGAGAGAGTTTTTCCTAATATCCAACCTGAATCTCCCTTGCTGCAGATTAAGCCCATTACTTCTTCTCTTCCCTTCAGTGGCAATGGAGAAAAATGGATCACCGTCCTCTTCAGAACAGCCCTTCGCTTATTGGAAGCCTGTTGGCAGGTCCCCCTCAGTCTTCTGGTCTCAAGACGAAACATGCCCAGTATTTTAACCTTTCCTCACAGGTCAGGTTTTCTAACTCTTTGGTCATTTTTGTTGCTCTCCTCTGGACTCTCTCCAATGTGTCCACATTTTTCCTTAAGTGTGGTGCCAAGAACCGGACACAGTACCCCAGCTGAGGCCTCGCCAGGGTCGAGTAGAGCAGGACGGTTACCTCCTGCGTCTTACATACGACCCTCCTGTTAATACAGCCCAGAATGCGACCAGTGCTAGGGCCTGTGTTACACACGAGGGAAGATGAGATGGTCCCATAGTTCCCAAGGCCAGAAGAGACCAGTGAGTCATCCCTTCCCGTCCAGTCTCTGTAATGCTGCTTCCTTCTCATTCCTTATCCTTTGCTGCCCTCTGGCGACCGCATGAAGCAACCAGAATTTCATGGACATCTGCTGTATTCTCCATCTTTTCTCTTTACCGGATCACTTCCAAATGCTTCCCATTTGTCAGTCCAAACTCCTAAGCAGCAAGGGCTGGTTGGGGCGCTTGGACTGTGGATGGGATCGCAGCGCCCCAGGCACCCGCCAAGATTTGCCTTTGTATTAAGTCACCAGCAGGGAACACACGTAGGCCCCAATCCTGGTGAGACAGGGCCAATGGGAGGTTGGCCTTTGATCTCAGTGGGGACAGGTTTTGCCCCCATTGTCTATCTTCTGAGCACTGTCGTGTCTGAGCATACGCAGGGATGAGATGAGTCCAGTGGAGCTACGGCTGGGTCACACCAACTGGGGATCTGCCCAGTGACTCCAATGGAGTGACGGCTGATTGTGGGCCAGATACTCAGCTGGAGCCAGAGTTTAAGGTTGATATTTTCCACTGCTAACTAGGTGATTTGGACACACAGTTCCCATCACATTTAGTTTGAAAACATCAACCTACGTGACGCGCTCAGTGCCACACAGGGTGTCTGGGGCAAAGCCAGGAACCTGAGCTGGGAGTTCCTAGAGCCAGTCCAGTGCCTCCAACACACGATCAGCCGTCACCGCCACGCTGGGGTCAGTGGGTGAGAGTCTCTGGCCTGTGCTATGCCCAGAACAGACTATATCCCAGGGGTCCCTTCCGGCCTTGGAACAGCTGGGAATCTGAGTCTCCTGGCGAAACTGTGATCCGTGGCTGTTCAAAACAATCGTTTAGCGTTAAGCGCCCTGCTCCTCAATGAAAATTGCAACCTCTGCTTTTCCCAAATGAACAGCTTTAGGAAGATTGATTTGTGGCCAACATTTTCAAATTTGGGGACCTAAAATTAATGATAATTAGGCTGGAATTAGGCTCCTAAATCCGACTGAATTTCAATGGGATTTGGACATCTGGCTTCTATAAAGCTGCTTTCAAATTGCCAAACTTAGCTCTCATCTGGCCCAACCGTAGACCTCAGCCCCATTTGGCGAAACTGAGGCACAGAGAGGGGGTGGGTCACACTGTCAAAAGCATCTAATCCTAGTTTCCAGAGGGACAGGTTTTTAAAGGTATTTAGGTGCTTTGTGGAATTTTCACAAGTGCTTAAAGAAGTTAGATGCCTAACTCCCCTAGAAATGAAGAGAAATTGGACATCCAAATCCCTTCGGCAGTTTGAAAATCTTAGCCTTAACGTCTCTGTTTTAGTCTGGGTGTGTTTTTCTGGATTGCTGGGCAGCCCTGGCTCCCAGACAGATCACTGAGAAATGCAGGTGCCCAACACACCTACAAGTCTGGCCATTTTGATTAGTAGGGATTTTTGCTGGCTAACTTTAAGCACGTGAGTTTGAAAACTTTTGCCTAAGTGATTTGGCTGAGGTCGCAAAGAAAGTCCGGGCCAGCTCTGATATTAAAGCTACGGTCTCTGGATCCCCATCACGTGCTCCAAACTATTCTTATGAATTCTTCTTCTTCTCCAAACTTACACCAGTGAGACCAAGGTTAGAAACTGACCTCTGGAGACAAATCAGGGTCTCAGATGCCCCAATGCATTAGCCCCACTTAAGTCACGGAAGGTGAATTCTGATTCACACTATGAAGACCCAGATCTATAACAGAAGTTTAACATTTTTGGTGATATATTGCTCTGTGTGCATGTGTATATGTGAGGAATGGGGAATTTTTGGTAATATCTTTACGATCTCACTATGTGCCTCGGTTTCCCCTCTATGGCACCTGGTAACCCAGTGTGGGGAAAAGGACTCCGTGTGTTTTCAGGAAAGACTAAAAGACAGAGGAGTGTGCCTGTCAGCTCCCTGTCTGGGTGGCATGAAGAGTCCTTAAGGAACTGGTTGAAACCTGACGCAGATGAACAAAGGGGCCAGAGAGACAATGCCAGCGCTGCCTGGATTTCCCCCCTTCTCACAGGGAAGCTGAGCAAAGACACCCACCTGCCAGCTGGAGAACGGAGGACTGGGAAGGGATGAGCTGGGGGGTCAGAGGTGACTTCCGGACGCTCTCTCTCCTGGGAACTGACTACAGAGGTTCGACAGAAACACAGACACAGCCTGGACATGGGGTTCACTGCGGCTGGGCGGGGCCCCGGGCTGACCAGAACGGACGACGTTTTCACCTTCATTTCTCTGTGCTAACCTAAGAGCTTCCTAGGCTGTGTCCACGTGACTAATAAACCCAGCTGTTTTGCACACGCTGCCCGAGTGTCACTGCGAATCCTGGGGAAGGCGCCCGGGTCCCTGCACAGTGGACTCGTCTCTCTCAGGAGTCTGGATCCGCTGGACAGAGCTCACGGGATGAAGCAGCGGGGCTGGAACCCCAGAGGGTCAGTCCGGGAGATGGTGAGCCCACGTGGCCTCCCCTGAAGGGAGAGTGAGACCCTTTGGGGGTCTGGCCCATCAAGGGGGATCCTCCAAGGGACTGTTCCAAAGCTGGGGGCGCAGCATGGATCCTGTGGATCTGGGACAATATGTGTGTGAGGGTGTTCCCCCCGCTGGAGGCTGTGGGATCTCCTGTGTATTTGTGTGTGTGTGTTTTGTTGTTGTCCCCTGCTGAAGGGAATGAGACCTGCTCAGTGTGTGGGTGCAGGTGCATGCATCCCTGCTGTCCTCTTCTCTCGCTCGGGTGTGGGGCGGGATGCGTATTTCCCTTCTGCGCCCTCTCGGAAGGAAGGACACTTGTTCTCTAAGAGTGGGTGGGTGAGGGGGGAGAAGTGCAAGCTGCTTTGTGAGGCATGGAGATAGCTCAGTTCTGGCCTGGGCCTGGCCTGGCCTGGCCTGGCAGGGGCTGCCGGAGCTCAGAACTCCACAGAAATACCAGAGCTCTGAGGACGCAGGGCCTGGGCCAGGCTCCTTCACCTGCGTGCTGCAGACAGGGCAGGAGCAGTGCAGGAGGAGAGCTGCCGGTCACAACTGTGGTGCATTGACAGAGCTCTGGTGGGGGGTGGACTTGGATTGCAGAGGGTCAGGACGGACGGGAACTGTCAGCGCTGTGTGTTTGGGGCAGGGCAGCAATGATAGCTCCTTGCTGTGATGTATGGGCAGCGTTAGGACGGGCACAACAGGGGTATTGTCAGTCAGGGCTGAGATCCCTCAGCAGAGCTGTCAGGGAGTCAGGGCTGGGACCGCAGGGGGCTGCGGGTCAGGATGGAGGGGCAGCAGCACAGCTGTGTGTTTGTGAGCCAAAGATGGAACGGGGTGGGGGAGAAGGGGGCTGTGGGTTAGGACCGAAGACATTGGCAAAGGTAGGGGTTGCGGGCAGGACAGCAATGCCCGTCAGTCACTGAGGCCTAGAAACCCGGAATTGCCTTTTGCTCAGTGCCCCTGGGCCGTGACGGCTTTGCTAACCTCGTGGGAAACTGAGGTTTGTTTACATGTCTGTTTCACTGCAGACGTGCCCCCCAGCTCCCTCACATTCCCTCACTACCTAAGGGTCTGATGGAATTTACAAAGGGGGGGATCACCTGTCACGGGCACTGGGAATGAACGGCTTGACTCCTTTGGCTTTACCCATCGGGGCTATCTGCATAGGAACAGACCCGTCCCTTCCTTTGTCTAACTTTAATCAATGCCTCTGACTTTCTGTTCTAATCAGCCCCCACGAGACTGCCACCGAGACTGGCATTTCCCGGCAGTGTTGCCATTCTAATGGCCCGCGGCGGGACCCATTAAAGCAACAAGTAACTTTGTTTCTGCTGCTGGCCCGTAATGCCTCGAGAGGGTTGTCAGCTCTCCAAGCCGGCCCAGCCCTGTGCTGGGCTGAGCCCTTCTCCGAGTGCTCATTAAGACAAGCGAAGTTGTAATGACCAGCGTGTCCTCCTGTCGGTCTCGGTACACTCACAGACGCTGCAAGGCTCATTGGAGAGAGTTCTTTTTAGAAGGAGCTTTGCTAACAGGAATAGTTTTAATGAGCACAGAACGAAGCAGCCTTTTGGGTTAGTTTTTTTGTTTGTTTGTTTTTTTAAATATTTTCGTCCTAAGCAGAGCGTCAGTGAAATTAATGTGTTTCAAATGAAATGGATCCAGGCTGTACAGCAGGTCACCATCGCCTCCTGCAGCACCCCTTGCAGCTGAGCGGGGCTCTGCTGGGTGCTGCCTCTGTCTTCCCCCCGGAGATCACTTTGAGTTTAAGGCTAGTAGGGACCATCATGATCATCTGGTGTGCCCTCCTGCACATCACAGGCCACAGAACCTCACGCACCCACTCCTGGAATAGACCCCCAACCTCTGGCTGAGTTACTGAGGTCCTCAAATCTTGATTTAAAGACCTCAAGTGACAGACAATCCACCATTTACACTAGTTCAAGCCAGCAAGTGACCCCTGCCCCGCACTGCAGCGGAAGGCGAAAACCCCCCAGGCTCTCTGCCAGTCTGACCTTGGGGAACCCCCCCCCAAAACCTGTATGTTCCCAAGTCAATTTTTGAATTAATCACACATGTATCTCTGTGAGTTAACGCTCCATTCACCTTAGTTCATAGCATTGTCAGGGTGCTCACGGCAAGAGAATCTCTCCTGTCTCATGCCAAGGAGAATAAACACATGCAAAAAAAACAAAAACAAAAACAAAAAAAAAACAAACATTGACATAATATCCCCTCTGTTAGGGTTGGATTTTCAAAGGGCTTTGAGAGGGATTTAAAGGCCCAGCTCCCCTGGAATTTCAGCTGGCCCTTGTGAGCCTCTTTGACAATCCTGGGCTCTATCATTTTCTTCACTAAATTGGTGTTTATATCATGGGAGGCAGTGGCTGGGGAGCTGGGAGCCTGCTGTCTATTTCCATGCCTACCACTGACCAACTGGGTGACCCTGAGCAAATCACATGACTCCTCCGTGCCTCGGTTTCCCCATCTGCAAAAGGGGGTTAGCCATGCTTCTCTTTCTTTGTAAGGATTTTGAGCTCAAGAAAATTGCACTGGGTTTGTGGGTGTGATGGGGTGTCCACCCCACACAAGCCCTGAGTGGGTTAATGTGGGCTGGGAGGGGCCAATTAACCTTCGATGCTGCACCTGGAGGGAAACCAGGGCTTGATAGGGCCTAATCGCAGGTGAAGCCCAGCTGTGGGATGAGCTGGGTGAGCATTATCAAGCCAGGAAGCCCATGCAGGAATGAGCTGCTGGGAGGCAGGATGTCTGCAGTTGTTCCTTGGAGAGAAAGGGAGTTGGCCTGGGACAAGGAGGAGATCCGGGGGGATAAAGAAGCCCTGGAGTTGTGTGCTGAGCCAGGGAGTCTGATGAGAGCTGTAGAGGAGTGAAGTAGCGAAGTGGCATGGAGGAAGCTCCAGGGGTGAATCCAGAGGAAGGCAAGGAGATAGAGCGCTGGGCTGCAGCAACCGGGTCTGAGACTGAGCAGACCTAGCGTGCCAGTCAGAGGGTACCTGGGTCCCTGCACTGGCAAAGTGGCCCAGGACCTGGTGTTGGGACAGAAACTGTCTGAGAAGGCAAATGGACAGCTTGTTGGCTGGGACTGTGTTATCCTGGGGTGCCACATAGTGACCTGGCTGGAGGGCTGAGTCACAAGAAGGGAGCACCCTGAGTTATAGGGAAGGGTAACAATGTGAATAACTAATGGAAGAGGGTACCAGATGGGGTGAGAACTGATTCCCAGACCAGCTAGGAGGAGGTGTGCCTGCGTTGAGTCACTCCCTTCCCAGGGAGATCAGGCTGAGATTTCAAAAGTGCTGAGGGGATTTGGATGTCCATAACCAGCTGAATGGCAGGGAAAGTCTGTGTATGTCTGTACTAAGGTCAGGGCTAGCTCATGCGATTTACAGAGATGTCCTGGTCACTCTAATTAATGGTCCCCACACAGCTCTGCAGTAGGTTTTTTTGTTTTTTTTTGGGGGGGGGGGTGCCTGCCTGCCTGCCGATGGGGGTCTGACCCATTCTTCTAGTCTCCTCCTACCTGAATCAGGTTCAGGTGGAGCTAGCCTTTCTGTGGGCCAGGATCAGGGGAGCCCTTGCCCCTCTGGATGGGGGAGCTGAGAACAGGCAGGCTTGGGGCATGCACCAAGGATACACTGTTGAGAAGGAGGGTGCTTGACACACCAGAAACCCTCCAGCCCTGGGGAGGGGAACCCCCACTAAAGTGAATGGGGGCAGTTCACGTGCCTCAGAGCTGTGCTTTCAGGCTGTATTGAGCCCTCCTGGGTGTTCTCTTTCAGCTGAGAACCTCTCAGGGAGATGAGTGGGCCACTTCCCACCTCTCTGAGCCCAATCTGCTGCCGATAGATGGGGGGATCCCCTCCCCTTCATTCTCCCCCAACTTCATACAGTAATGGAGTGCCAGGGCAGCTCTGCCCTAGCCAAGGTTGGGAAGCCCTTCTTGTTAAGTGGATGACTCCAAGTGCTCTAAAATTCACATGCTTATGCAGATTGTCTTAAAACTTGCCATAGCAGTCCTGGTAGCAACTGCAAACATTGTGAGGCACTGCTATTGCACTAAACCAGTGGTTTTCAGCCTGTGGCCCACAGACCCCTTTGCAGTCCACAGTCTGTGTAAGATTTCCAGAGGGGTGCATCCCTTCCTTGGAAATTTTTTAGGAGTCTGCAATGAATAAAGGTTGAAAGTCACTTCACTATAACCAAAGTATGGGGAGGAACACTGCGGAATCACAGAGCAACCGTGTGGCTGAGGGGAAAGTTTGTGCCCTTCCATACCATTGCGTTCAGCAAAACTCAAACTTCAGGTAAGGAAAAAGCCTGTGTCACCTTAACTCTGCCCTCAGTGCGTGCTTCCCTGCCCCCATGACCATAATACACACGCTGCCTCTCTGCCTTGTCACGGCAATGGACGGGTATATCTACAGCTGCCTGGCCCTCAGTGCTGAGCCAGGCCCTGTAAAATGTAACCAGACTTTTACAACTATGATGCTTCTCGGGGTGCCCAGGGCTGGGAGTCACCTTGTTACCCCCTGCCTCCAGCACGAGGGAGTCCTGCCTGTGCTGGCTGAGTGAGAGCTCCTGACACAACTGGCCGCTCAGACGCTCTCCTTTGGTCTCCACCGGCCCTGCAGCCTCACGGTCGATGCACCCCAGCTCCTGAGTCCCTCCAAAGTGTCCCCTTCTGGCATCCACCCCGATCGCTGGGTTCCTTAGTTTCACCTTACCGCCCCCGGTCCTCTGTCACACAGCACTTGAGTTCAGTCACAGTAAAACAAAAGGGAATTTATTTAAGAAAGAACAGAGATTCACACAGAAACAAGAGTGAATGACAGAAGCAAATGGCTACATACAAAACAAAATCATAAAGCACAAACTAGGGCCTAAGCTTACTAATGGTCACCTTTCCTATCTAATAAAGTAGATTCTCACCCCAAAGTTCAGTCTGTCACAGGGATTGCTGGCCCCACGGAGCTAGGACCTGGTCTTTCAAAAAGCACTCCTGCTCGGCCAGGTACCTCCTCAGTGAACGAGTGCAGGTTCTTTCTCCTGTCTTTTCTCTTTATTCCCAGACAGGGCCGTCCCCTTGCTGTCATTTTGTCTTTTTTGCTTCCACGGGGTTCTGATGTTTATAGTGTCTTTGGCTTTCCGTTGATTGTTCTGGATTGGTAGACAATTGAGCAATACATTACGTAAAAGATGAGCCAGGGAGGGATGACAACTCCCTCCCAGTTAAATGGGCCATCACCGAGACACGATTCCCTGCTGACTAATTCTTACTCCAAGACTATAAGGGCAAAACTTTTTAGTATAGCTACATTATTCCCTATATGTGCACCTCGCAATAATTGAGTATCGGTATGTTACAAGCTTTCAGTAGACACCTTGGATGCTACCCTTTATGGATAAACACGTTGAAAAAGATGTATTAGTTGTAGTGAGTTTGTCAGGTCTGAGACAGGAGTTGCTTGTAAACAGCAAACTCTTTGCCAGTTGGCACCAAGGGGCCCCTGTGTCACAACAACCCCTTCGCTGTTGCATGAATGATACCAACTAACCCTATACTTTCCCTACCCGTCATTAAAGCCACAGACCACTCTCACATCCTATCTCACTGCTGTCAATACCCGTTCCAATACAGAATCATTTAGGTCAGTGGTTTTCAAGCTTTTTTTCATTTGCAGACCTCTAAAAATTTTGAATGGAGGTGCAATCCCATTTGGAAACCTTAGACATAGTGTGCAATCCCAGGTTGAAAACCACTGATTTAGGTTGTGTCAATAGCAGGGCACTGGGGTCATCTTGCCCCGAGCAGTGAGGACCTCTCAAGGTTCCTTCCCACCCCGCATTTCTGTGATTCACACAGGAACTTAGAGTGGAGCAACTCCAAGCTTGTCAGCGGCAAGGACATCCTTGTGGTTCACAATGCCTGAGATAGGTACTCAGGCTCCCTGGACAATGAATGGGGAGCAACAGGGCTAAGACTGGGAGTCACAAAAGCCAGCATGCTCTGCAGGCAGGTGCCTAAGGTAGCCCCTGGGAGATGCTAAGCACAGGAGTGTGTCCCAAACCCGCCCCCTTACAAAGTTCAGCACCTAAATCCTGGCTGGAGGGAGGTGCATCCTTCTGATCGGGGCTCTCAGCCCCTCTCTTTGAATCAGACGCAGCTGCCCCGTAACTCTGAGCCTCAGGGGGTACAGCACTCCCCCAGCACATGGGAGACCCTGGATCCAGTCCCCCTGCTCTAAAGGCGTATTCATTATTTAAAGTCAATCAATTATAACCCTACTTGGAGCATAGCTTTTAGAAGGAGACTCCAGCCTTCCTGTAAAATCTCCAGATGATGGCAACTCCACCACATCCCTTGGTAAATGGTTCAGAGTTGCTCCAAGACAGGGGTAGGCAACGTGTCTGTACACGGAGACAAGTGTCTGTAGTAAAAATTGTGATGTCCATGACAATTTGAATCTGGTTTGAAGGACTGAAAGACATAACCCTTCCTGCAATGTCTGTCACTAAGTCCAGTAATTTTGTCAAGTGTCCGTCGCACAACATGGTGGTGCTGACCTGTGCTCCAAGAACGATTTGGGGATCTGGAAAACCAACCTTACAGTGAAAGACTCAAGAACCTCAAACTATGTAACTGAACAGGGAGAAGGTGAGCAAAGCTTCCACAAAGAGTTGACTAGAAGTACCTACAGGGAGGGTGTTGATGGTTGCCAGGGACTCTTCAGTCTCCTAGACAAAGGCGAAATGAGAGCCAATGGCTGGCAGCAGAAGGGAGACAAATTTGGGCTAGAAAGAAGGGGCATATTTTTAACAGTGAGGGCAATTGGCCATTGGAACAGTTTGTCCAGGGCTGTAGTGGATTCTGGGTCATTTGCAGTCTTTAAATCAGGGCTGGATGCGTCCTTCTAAAAGATCCTCTCTAGCTCCGGGACAAGCCAGGGGTGTTGCCAGGGGTGGGCTCGGGCTAGAGGGGGTTCACCCCCTGCCAGATCTGAGTGAGCCTCCCGCTCGGTGAGAGCCCGCTGGCTGCCCAGCAGGAGGACGTGCAGGGAGAGTCCCCGTGGCCCGGTGTGGTGCCGCGGGCAGAGTCCATCCTGAGCATGCCCAGCGTGCCAGGCCTGTCCCCGGTGTGAGGAGTAAGATGGAGGGAGGGGAGGGGAGGGGAGGGGGAAGGGGCTGCAGGGGAGGGAGGGAGACAGACACAGCCAGCTGCTGCCATCGGCACTGCCACACGGCTGCCTGTGCTCCCAGCCCCCCACCGCCCTTCCCTTTCCCCTCCAAACCCCCATCATAGACCCCCCAATTAATCCATTCCCACAGTGCCCCCCAACCCTCTCCCATAGCCCCCCAACCAACCCTCTGCCATAGACCCCCCAATACCCTCCTGCAGTTCCCAGCCAACACCCCCACCACAGACCCCCATATAACCCCCAACCCTCCCCACAGCTCCTGTTTAAATCCATCCAACCCCTTTTACCCCATCCCCAAATAAACACATCCACGCACCCCTGGAGAAACCCAAACCCCACAAAACCTCCTTCTGCCACATCCCCCACCCACCACACTACACCAACCCCCTTCTCCCCACATATATCCACCTCATGGCACACCCCTCCAACTACACACCCCCAGAAAACATCACCCTGACAGCACCCCCTCACCCCACCCAGACCTCCCCCCGCCGCTGCTCATCATCCCCCCAGCCCCATTCCCTAATAAACCCACCTCTGAAAACCGTCCCTACGCCCCCATCCCCCACCATCCTCAAACCACTTCCCTCCCCACACCTCCCTCTGTCTTCACCCCAGCCCCTCCTGCCACTGCTCCAGCACCCCGACTCCCCCCAGGGCCCTTTTGTGGCCCCCAACACCCAGGTCCATCTACCCTACCCATCAGCCCGAATGCCCCCAGCTCCTGGCTACACCAACCCCCCTCTCCCTTCTTCAGTCGCTCCGGTCCCCTGGGGCTCACCCCGGAACCCCCCACAGGGCCGCTCACCCATTTTACCCTGGCACCAGCATCCTACCTTCACCATATGAGGGGACGGGGACCTTTTCCCCCTCCTTAGCCCTCCCCTTCCTTGTCCCCTTGGGGTGGTCGGAGGTCTGAGCCCCACTCATTGGAATGAGCCGCCCAGCAAATCTGAGAGTGGGGAGAGCCAACAGGCCAGAGCAGGGCGCCGGGCCCAGCCCCACAGCACGCTGCTGTGGGGTGAGCGTGGGGCAGGCTGGCTCTCCAACCTCCCTCCCCTCCTTGCTGGGGCCTCATCTCCGCACCAGCCTGGGATAGAGACAGCGACCCCGACACCGGAGAGTGGGGCCTGGCCATTTCCCTGAGCTCCCCCAAAGGGTATCTTCACCAGCCCCCTAGGGCGATGGGCCTGAGGGGGGAATCGCTGGCTGGAAAGCTCCAGCCTCTGCTATGCGGGAGATGTGACTAAAATGATCAGAATGGATTTTTTTCACCTTAAAATCTATGTATCTAGGAGCTCCTCTCCCCCAGGGAACAGCGGGTTAACGGGGAACTGTGAGTCTTGCAGGGTGGAGAGGAGGTGTGTGCGCATGGGCGGGGCGGGGATTGTGAGTCTGGGCCCCTCTCTCTTTCCTCAGCTGAGTAGAAAGGAGCACAGTGCAAACCACCTCCAAAGGTTTTGACAGAAAACTGAAAACAACGGAACATTTTTTTGAGAGAGAGAGAGAGCGAGAGAGAGAGGAAAAAAAAGGTGGGTGAGGTGTTACCTTTGATTGGTCCAACTTCTGTTGGTGGGAGAGACAAGCTTTCATGCTTACACAGAACTCTTCTTCAGTCTGGGAAATGTACTCGGTGTCACAGCTAAGTACAAGGTGGAACAGATAGTTTATCATAAATAGTTCAAACACATTTCAGGGGACCATTCAAGTTGAAATGTCCCATTTAGTCGGGGATTGGTCCTGCTTTGAGCAGGGGGTTGGACTAGATGACCTCCTGAGGTCCCTTTCAACCCTGAGATTCTATGATTCTATGATTAACACCTGTCAGGGTTCCTTCCCCACTCTGAACTCTGGGGTACAGATGTGGGGACCCACATGCAAGACCCCCTAAGCTTATTTTTACCAGCTTAGGTTAAAATCTTTCCCAAGGCACAAATTCCACCTTGTCCTTGAACAGTATGCTGCCACCACCAAGTGATTTAGACAAAGAATCAGGGAAAGGACCACTTGGAGTTTCTGTTCCCCCCAAGATATCCCCCCAAGCCCTTACACCCCCTTTCCTGAGGAGGCTTGAGAACAATATCCAAACCAATTGGTACAAAGTGAACACAGACCCAAATCCCTGGATCTTTGGACACTGAAAAAAAATCAGTTCTTAAAAGAAGAATTTTATTTTTTTTAAAAAAAGGTAAAAATCCGCTCTGTAAAATCAGGTTGGAAGATAACTTTACAGGGTAACAAAAGGTGAACAAAACACAGAGGAACCCCCTTGAGCCTTAGTTTCAAAGTTACAACAAAACAGGGATAAACCTCCCTCCAGCAAAGGGAAAATTCACAAGTTGAGAGACTGGTTCAGAGTGGTTTGGAGGACATGGATTGAAGTCCGGTCCCTCTTAGTCCTAAGAGCGAAGGAACACAGAAACAAAGAACAAAAAACAAAGGCCCCCACCCCCCCAGATTTGAAAGTATCTTTTGTCCCCATTGGTTCCTTTCGTCAAGTGCCAACCAGATTCCTCCTTACAGGTAAGGAGGAATTTTAGGCTATCCTTAGGGTTATGACACACACACCCCCAGTCATGAGAGGAAGGGTGGGAAATGCAGCTGTGTGTGGGGGGGGAGAGGATTAGTTGGTTACAGTTTGTTGTAATAAGCCATAAATCTAGTGTCTCTATTCAGTTAATGATTTTTAGTGTCTTGCAAAATTATGAATTTAAGTTCCCAGACTCATCTTTTGACAGGGTTGTGCAGATTTCTTTTGAGAATGAGGACCGAGAGGTCAGATGTAGAGTGATCGCTTTGTGAAAAGTATCATTAAACAATTACAATCCACACTCGATGGGGATCACATTCTGAAAGAAATCTTTCCTGAACCCCCACTTCTGGCTTTCAAACAACCCCCCATCCTTTCCAACTTCACCATCAGAAGCAAGTTCCCCACAGATCAGGACACACCAACTCAAAGCCGCATCAGACCCTGCCAGAACAACAGATGCAAAAGCAGCGGACATATCTCCTCTGCTACAATGAGCAATACTTCCCCCAACACACCTTTCAAGATCCATGGGTCCTATCTGTGCCTATCATGACATGTGGTGTACCTCATCCAGTGAATCAAATGCCCAGACAACAGCTATGTGGGTGAAACCAGACAATCTGCTCTCAAATGAACTGACACAGAAAAATGATAAAAGACAAACACTGTATCACCTTTGGGTGAACACTTTTCACCAAGAGATCACTCTATAGCTGTCCCTTGAAATATGTTAACTACTTATGTTAAACAATCTGTTCCACCTTGTATTTAGTTGACACACTGAGTACATTTCCAAGTCCTGAAGAAGAGCTCTTCTGTCTAAGCTTGAGTCTCTCACCAGCAGAAGATGGTCCAATAAAAGATATTACCTCACCCGCCTTGTGTGATGGGATCCCCGGGTACAACCTGGAGCTGTGGGACCGCTGTGTCCCCTTAACTCTCCAGCCTGGGCTGTCTCTCACAATACTATGCCCGTGACAAGCAGCAAACCCCTCCAGGTGCTGTGATTACTCAGCCATCAGCTTGTGGAGACCCACACCCAGTTAAATTGCATGAATGTTTTCCAAGCCAGTCATGAATTATACAGAGAGAGGCACCAGTCAATCACCCCAGCCTTGCACCCTAGAAACATACCGTCTTACACTTCTCAAGACTCCCTTGGACAGTGCAAGCACATTAATTAGTTGGCCACACCAACAAATGAAAGTAGATGTGCAACAGCCCTTGTGAAGCTGAGCTGAGATTCCCCAAGCATTTCAACCAAAACCACACAGTTTTAGGTAAAATATAAAACCGATTTATTAACTACAGAAAGATAGATTTTAAGTGATTATAAGAAGCAGGCATAGAGATCAGAGTTGGTTACATAAGAAATACAAATAAATTTGCAGTCTAAATTCTACAAATGAAGCAACATTTGAATCAAACAGTTTCTCACCCTAATAGATGTTACAGGCAGCTCACAGTTCTCTATACACAGGCTGGAATCCTTTCCCAGCCTGGGACCAATCTTCCCCAGTTCAAAGTCTTTGTCTTCCAGACGATCTTCCAGGTGTTGAGATGGTGGAGGAGAGAGGCCAAGTGGTGATGTCATTGACCCTCATTATACTTTCTCTCCAGGTGCTAGAAAGATCTTTGCTGTGAGGCGGGGGTCGGGCAGTACCCATTGTGTACCTGCCCTCTGAGGAGTTTCTGGGAGAGTGGATTCTTCTTGATGGGCCATCAACTCCTGTCTGGCCAGCGATGGGTGCCCCTTTGTTGTTACTGAAAGGCCAGCTGTGGCCATCTCCCAACCTCACTATATTTCAGTAACACATTTAGCAATACTTCATAACATCACATACAATGATAGTACCCACAATTCAACAGGATAGTAATGTTCAGCAGATCCAGACTTCTCAAATGATCCCTCTCAAGGCATACTTGTACCAAACACAGCATCCTTCTATCCCAGTGGTGAATAGGGGGGCCCAGGGTGCTATTTTGAGGTACAGAGAGTCACAGCTTGTCTTTGTAATATTCTGGGACCAACACAGCCACAACAACAGTGCATGACTTTTTTTTTTATTTTTATTTTTTACAGTTTCCATCTGAAGGTTTTCAGATGTCAGTTGCCAAAAAGAAAATTTTTTTTCATTTTTCAGGTTTCAGTTATTTTGATGAAAAGTCAAAATCTTCTCTCCCCTCCTCCCCCTGCAAAATTCCAACCATCTGTATCACTCTTAAATTTATATGTATATGTGTGTGTGTGTGTGCAAGCACACACATCTCTTGTACACTGCATTTCTGTATCAGGGCCCACTTAGACCCTCCTTCTTTCACAATAGAAACCAGATTGATTGATCCTCATTTCATTCAACTAGTCTGACTTCTGTGTGAGGGCCAGACATTTCCTGACAGCTTTTCTCAGGGCCTCCTTGACCTCTCTGTTTCTCAGGCTGTAGATGAGGGGATTGGCCAGGGGAGTCAGGACTGTGTAGCAGACAGAGAACACTTTGTTCAGGGCTCTCAGGTTGCTGGATTTCGGTAGCGTGTAGACAATCATTATGGTCCCATAGAAAAGTGTTACTACGATGAGGTGAGAGAAGCAAGTGGAAAAGGCCTTTTGCCTCCCGGTGGTGGAAGGGATTCTCAGCATGGTGCTAATGATACAAATATAGGATGTCAAGGTTAATAGAAATGGGGAAACTGCATCTGGGAAGGAAAATATATAAAGAACCAGCATCATCTGGCTGGTGTCACTGCAGGAGAGCTTTAGCATTGGGGTGAGATCACAAAAGAAATGGTCCATTACATTGGGGCCACAGAAAATTAATTGTGACATAAAACACATCACTATTGTACAAGGTAGAAATCCACTTATCCAACACCCAGCTGCTAGCTGGAGGCACAACTTGCCATTCATACAGGTTCCATAGTGCAGTGGTTTGCATATGGCTAAATACCGATCATAAGACATCACTGCCGGGAGATAACACTCTGTGGTTGCTAGAAAACAAAAGAAAAAAAACTGTGTCATGCAGCCCCCCACAGAAATGGTTCTGTCCCCAGTCAGGAGACTGGCCAGCATCCTCGGCAGGAAGGCAGACGTGTAGCAGGTCTCCAGGCAGGACAAGTTCCCCAGGAAGAAGTACATGGGGGTGTGAAGGTGCTGATCAGTCACAACTAGAGCAATGATGAGGAAGTTCCCTGCCATTGTCCCAATATAGATCACTAGGAAAACCAGAAAGAGAAGGATCTGCAGTTCAGGGAGATCCCCAAACCCCAGGAGGATGAATTCTGTCACATCTGTTTGATTTTCTGCATCTCCTTTCTCCATGAGCTGCATCCTGTGATCGTGAAAAAGTAATGAACATCGAAAGATTTGGCTGGACCATGAAATTAGATAGATTTCCATCTTTTGATCCCATAAGAGTTTCCACTGCAAACTGAGAGCTGGATTTATATTCTCTCACAACAGAGAAACTTCTTCACTTCAGAGAGATTCCCCACACACCCCAAAGAGCTGTCACCCAGTTAACTTGCCCTTCTTCTGCCCCATACCCCAACTTTTTTCATTAATTGATTCTTAGATTTAAGACCAAAAGGGACCATTTGGGGATGGAGGCTGGCACAACTGATTAAAAGAGCTTTAAACTAGAAACTTGGGGGAGATGCTCATGTAATATCCATGCCTGATTCTAAGATTGAGAGGGTGGAAAATCAAGTCAGAAAGGATACAGCAATGGAGAAAGGAGCCACAGTGGGTTGGAGAATGGACATTCAGAGGAAGGATAGTGCTGATACCAGTCAGATAGGTGACACTGGAAGAAGAATAACTGTACCCGATCAGGCAAGGAATGTGGGCGAAGCCAAGCAGCAACAGATAAGATGTTTGTACACCAACGCAAGGAGCCTGGGTGACAAAATGGATTAACTAGAACTACTGGTACTGGAAGTGAAACCAGATATTATAGGGATAACAGAAACATGGTAGAATAATAATCATGACTAGAGTACAGGTATTGATGGGTATGTGCTGTTCAGGAAAGACAGAAATAAAGGCAAAGGTGGTGGAGCAGCATTGTATATTAATGATGAGGTAGACTAAAGAAATTAGAAGTGATGGAATCGATAAGACAGAGTCTGTTTCGGCTAAAATCACTTCGGGGAAGAAAGCTTCTGGAGGTTCTCCCAGGATAATCTTGGAGTCTGCTAGAGACCACCAGGATCCAATATGGATAGAGACCTCTTGTTAATGTTTGTAATGAAACAAATACTACTGTGAATTGTGTGATTAAGGGAGACTTTGATTTCCCACATATAGATTGGGGGACAAGTGCTACAAAAAGTAATTTTCCCTCTGCTGATACTCACACCTTCCTGTCAACTGTTGGAAATGGGCCACCTTGATTGCATTGGCCTTGTTGGCATGACAACAGTAATTTTTCTTCCCTTGGTATTCACCCCTTCTTGTCAACTATTGAGAATAGGCCACTTCCACCTTAATTGAATTGGCTTGTTAGCACTGACCCCCCACTTGGTAAGGCAACTCCTATCTTTTCATGTGCTAGAATATATATTCTGCTTACTGTATTTTTCACTCCATGCATCTGATGAAGTGGGTTTTAGCCCATGAAAGCTTATGCCCAAATAAATGTGTTAGTCTCTAAGATGCCACAGGGACTCCTCATTGTTTTTGCTGATACAGAGTAACATGGCTACCACTCTGAAACTAATAATAGTAGTGCCCAGGTTTTCCTGGATGTGATTGCTGACAGATTTCTTCCCCAAATAGTTGCTGAACCAAGAAGAGGTGATGCCATTTGAGATTTGGTATGAATGAGCAATGAGGACCTCATAGAAGAACTGGTTGTAGGGGACAACCTTGGTTCGAGTGATCATGAGCTAACTGAGTTTCAACTAAATGGAAGGATAAACAAAACTCGATCTGCAACTAGGGTGTTTGATTTCAAAAGGGCTAACTTAAAAAAAATTAATGGAATTATTTGGGAAGTGGACTGGCGCGAAGAACTTCAGGATCTTAATGTGGAGGAGGCTTGGAATTACTTGGTAGAAGTAGCAGAAGCTATCTGAAGCCAGCATCCGAAGCAAGGGGAAAAAATTCATAAGGAAGGGTTGCAGACCAGCCCAGACGAGCAAGCTTCTCAAACAGGTGATTAAGAGAAAGCAGAAAGCCTGCAAGGAATGGAAGATGGGATGGTTCAGCAAAGAAAGCTACCTCATGGAGGTCAGAATGTGTTGGAATAAACTGAACATGCCAAAAGGCAAGCAGAGTTGGACTTTGCAAAGGAAATTAAGACCAATAGTAAAAGGTTCTATAGCCATATAAATAAGAAGAAAACAAGGAAAGAATAAATGGGACCACTAAACACTGAGGGTGGAGATAAAAGATAATCTAGGCATGGCCTAACACCTAAACAAATACTTTGCCTCAGTTTTTAATGAGGCTAATGAAGAGCTTAGGGGTAGTGGCAGGGTGGCGAATGGGAACGAGGATATGGAAGTCGAAATTACCACGTCCAAGGTGGAAGCTAAACTCAAACAGTTTAATGGGACTAAATCGGGGCCCCTGGATAATCTCCATCCAAGAATATTAAGGGAATTGGCACATGAAATTGCAAGCCCAATAGCAAGGATTTAATGAACCTGTAAACTTGGGGATCATATCCTAGGATTGGAGAATTGCAGATATACTGCCTATATTTAAAAAAGGGGGGGAAAGTGAGCCAGGAAACTACAGATTTGTTAATTTGGTCTCAATTGTATGCAAGGTCTTAGAACAAATTTTGAAAGAGAAAGTACTTAAGGACATAGAGGTAAACAGTAATTGGGATAAAATAAACGTGGTTTTACAAAAGGTAAATTGTGCCAGACCAACCTGATTACTTTCTTTGAGAAGATAACTGATTTTCTAGACAAAGGAATTGCAGTAGATTTAACCTACCTGGATTTCAGTAAAGCATTTGATACAGTTCCACATGGGAAATTATTAGTTAAACTGGAGAAGATCGGGATTAATATGAGAATTGAAAGGTGAAGAAGGAACTGGTTAAAGGGGAGACTACAATGGGTCATACTGAAAGGTGAACTGTCAGGCTGGAGGGAGGTTACTAGTGGAGTTCATCCAGGATCGGTCTTGGGACCAATCTTATTAAACATTTTTATTCCTGACCTTGGCACAAAAAGTGGGAGTGTGCTCATAAAATTTGCGGATGACACAAAGTTGGGAGGTATTGCCAATGCGGAGGAAGACCAGAATATCAAATAAGAAGATCTGGATGACCTTGAAAACTGGAGTACTCGAAATGGGATGAAATTTAATAGTGCACAGTGCAAGGTCATGCATTTAGGAACTAACAACAAGAATTTTTGCTGTAAACTGGGGACGTATCAGTTGGAAGCGACAGAGGAGGAGAAAGACCTGGGTGTATTGGTTGATCACAGGAGGACCATGAGCTGCTAATGTGATGCGGCCGTGAAAAAGACTAATGCAGTCCTAGGATGCATCAGGTGAGGTATTTCCAGTAGAGAGAGGGAAGTGGTAGTACCATCATACAAGGCACTGGTGAGACCTTATCAGGAATACTGTGTGCAGTTCTGGTCTCCCATGTTTAAGAAAGATGAATTCAAGTTGGAACAGGTGCAGAGATGGGCTACTAGGATGATCCAAGGCATAGAGAACCTATCTTATGAGAGGAGACTCAAAGAGCTTAGCTTGTTTAGCCTAACCAAAAGAACGCTGAGAGGAGATATGATTGCTCTCTACAAATACATTAGAGGGATAAACACCAAGGAGGGAGAGGAGTTATTTAAATTAAGTGCCAATGTGGACACAAGAACAAATGGATACAAACTGGCCATCAACAAGATTATGCTTGCAATTAGATTAAGGTTTCTAACTATCACAAGAGTGAAGTTCTGGAACAGCCTTCCAAAGGGAGCAGTGGTGGCAAAAAACCTAACTGGCTTCAAGACTGAGCTTGACAAGTTTGTGGAGGGAATGGTATGATGAGATTGACTACAATAGCATGTAGCCGATCTGCAACTGATAGCAGCAAATATCTCCAGTGGCTGGTGATGGGGCACGAGATGGAGAGGGCTCTGAGTTACTACAGAGAATTCTTTCACAGGTATCTGCTTGGTGGGTTTAGCCCACATGCTCAGGATCTAACTGATTGCTATATTTGGGATCGGGAACGAATTTTTCCTCAGGTCAGATTGGCAGAGACCCTGAGGGGGTTTCGCTTTCCTCTGCAGCACGGGGCACAGGTCACTTGCCAGATTAAACTAGTGTAAATGGTGGATCGCATCAGCCCTTGCCCCGCAGCATCATGCTGGGAGCTGAAGATGAGTTACTTGTCCACTGTAGTCTGAGCTCCAGCTTAACAATGTGATGGGGGCGAGGGTCAGACACATGAGCTTCCCCAGAGAAGGGCAAGAATGAGATTGCACCAGGTCAGTGCCTGCGATGAGGGAGTGACAATGACCAACAGCACTGATGGGAAAGTGACTCTGCCAATGGCCGTGCCCAAGGCACAGATGAAACCACCCCTTGGAGTAGATGCATACTCAGATTCCTCTCATTCATATCCCATTAGTGACTAGTCCAGAAACACTGAAACTGCTTATAATGAATTGCCAGCTATTATTGATTAATGTTAAATATTAATTATTGACTGAGTGACTATCCAAGGTCATACAAAGAGGCTGCGCCTGATCAGAGAAGAGCCCCCAGGTCTTCTAAGTCACAGGCTGGTGCCCTAACCGCTGTAGTACCCATCCTCTGGAAAAAAATTACGGTAGAGCAGTAAATGCTTGGGCAAAGTTTCCTAATGTGTAAGGAATCCAGTCTCCATTCAGTTCATTTCTAATGTACACCCTTTTTCGGTGGGGTGCTCAATACTGCCCAAGAAATGCTGAGGGCCCTCAAGTCCCACAGAAATGCAGAGAGGAAATACTCAGCATGAGACATAAAGCATCTGAGGATGGGGCTGGGATGGTGCACAGGTATCTGCCTCCCAGAAAAGTCTGGAGAGGCAGCTGATAAGTAGCTGAGAATCTGAAGGCCAAGGTCCCTGAGAAAACAATGATTTGTCAGGGAGAGAGAGATGGGGACAGCCAGCCAGCGAGCAAGAGGATGAGGGGAGGATATACAGAGGGATGTGTAAGGGCAGAGATGATAGCTGGGTCTCTGTTCTGATTCATCATTTTTTCTAGTTGTGAACCACAAAGAAAGCAACTCTGAAGTCCTTACTCTGGCAGAGCTCCCAGCGTGTGAGGACACTGTCCAAGGGGGGTGTCTCAGAGCAAGGACTGCATATGAACAAGGACCTGAGGATTTGCCCCGAGGCTAGTGACACTTACCTTCAAACCTTCGCATGAAGCAGTTAGCTCCCCATCACCAGTGACTAGGTCTGGTGTTAGTCAGCCTTCTTGTCCCAGTTTGTGGGCAGACACCTGCCTGTGGCTGCTGGGATCGGCATCTCTCGCTGCCTGGGTTGATTGTTGGCATCACACAAACCCTTAATGTGTCCTGCTCTGGATTCTTGCAGTATTTATCAGGGAAAGCAGCCAGCCCCTGGCCCTTGCCGCTGCTGTTGGGATGTCCCTTGGGACTGCTGCCGGTGATCCTCTGGGTTCCCTCCATAGGAGAATTGATGCTGTGTTACTTTTTAAAACAGCATAACCTCACAAGAATGGCCACTCTGGGTCAAACTAATGGTCCATCTAGCCCAGTGTCCTGTCTCTGGCAGTGGCCGGTGTCAGATGCTTCAGAGGGAATGAACAGAACAGGGAAATTATTGACTGATCCATCCCCTGTCATCCAGTCCCTGCTTCTGACAGTCAGAGGTTTAGGAACACCAAGAGCATGGGGTTGTGTCCCTGACCATCTTGGCTAACAGCTATGGACAGACCTGTCCTCCATAAACTGATCTAATTCTTTTTTGAACCCAGTTATACTTTTGGCCTTCACAGCATCCCCTGGCAATGAGTTCTACAGCTTGACTGTGCGTTGTGTGAAGAAGAACTTCCGTATGTGTGTGTTAAACCTGCTGCCTATTAATTTCATTGGGTGGCCCCTGGTTCTTGTTTTATGTGAAGGGATAAATAACACTTCCTTACTCACTTCCTCCACACCAGTCATAATTTTATAGACCTCTCTCCTATCCCCCCTTAGTCGTCTCTTTTCCAAGCTGAACAGTCCCAGTCTTTATAATCTCTCTTCATACGGAAGCTGTTCCATGCCCTTCATCATTTTTGTTGCCCTTCTCTGCACCTTTTCCAATTCCAATATTTCTTTTTTGAGAGGGGGCGACCACATCTGCACGCAGTATTCAAGGTGTGGGCGTACCATGGATTTATAGAGAGGCAGTAAGATATTTACTGGCTTATTATCTACCATTTTCCTAAAGGTTCCTAACGTCGTTTGCTTTTTTGACTGCCGCTGCACATGGAGCAGATGTTTTCAGGGAACTACCCACAATGATTCCAAGATCTTTCTTCAGTGGTACCAGCTAATTTAGACCCCATCACTTTGTATTCATCATTGGGATTATGTCTTCCAGTGTGCATTGCTTTGCACTTATCAATATTAATTTCATCTGCCATTTTGTTGTCCAGTCACCCTGTTTTATGAGATCTCCTTTGCTACTCATGCTCTCTCTGTCTGTCCCTCACCTTCTCACTTCCTGTCTTTCTCTCTCTTTCTCTCTCTCTCTGAGAACTCATTGTTTTTTCAGGGACCTTGCCCTTCAGTTTCTCAACTACTTATCAGCTGCTTCTCCAGACTTCTCTGGGGGCAGATTCCTATGCACCTTCTTAGCTTTGGACTTAACTTTCTTGAGTAACTTTCTCTCATCTGCAAATGTTGCCGTTTCACTATTTACCCCTTTTCCCGGATCATTTATTAATATGTTGAGCAACACTGGTCCCAGTACAGATCTTTGGGAGGTGCCATAATTTACATCTCCCCATTGTGAAAATTGACTTTTATTCCTACCCGTTGTTTCCTATCTTTTTAACCAATTACTGATCCATGGGAGGACCTTCCCTCTTATCCCCTCTCTGCTTGCTTTGTTTGAGAGCCTTTGGTGAGGGACCTTGTCAAAACCTTTCTGACAGTCCAAGTACACTATATCCACTGGATCACCCTTTTCCACATGTTTGTTGACACCCGCAAAGAATTCTAATAGATTGCGGGGGCATGATTTCCCTTTACAAAAGCTGTGTTGGTTCTTCCCCCAACACGTTGTGTTCATCTGTGTGTCTGATCATTCTGTTCTTGACTATAGTTTCAACCAATTTGCCTGGTACTGAAGTTAGGCTTCCCAGCCTGTAATTGCCAGGATTGCCTCTGAAGCCTTTTTTAAAAATCGGTGTTACATTAGTTACCCTCCATTCATCTGGTACAGAGATTGATTTAAGTGCTAGGTTACATACCACAGTTACTAGTTCTGCAATTTCATATAAGTTCCTTCAGAATTCCTGGGTGAATACCATCTGGTGCTGATGACTTATTACTGTTTAATTTATCAATTTGTTCCAAAACCTCCTCTATTAACATCTCAATCTGGGAGAGTTCCTCAGATTTGTCACCTAAAAAGAATAGCATAGGTGTGGGAAGCTCCCACACACCTTCTGCAGTAAAGACTGATGCAAAGAATTTGTTTAGCTTCTCCGCAATGGCCTTGTTTTCCTTGAGTGCTCCTTTCTCACCTTGATTGTCCAGTGGCCCCACTGACTGTTTGTCAGGCTTCCTGCTTCTGATGTACTTAAAAAAATTGCTTTTAGTTTTTGTGTCCTTAGCTAGTTGTTCTTCAGATTCTTTCTTAGCCTCACTTACTTATACTTCTGTGCTTGACTTGCCAGAGTTTATGCTCTTTTCTATTTTCCTCAGTAGTATTTGACTTCCAATTTGTAAAAAGATATCTTTTTGTCTCTAACTGCCTTTTTTACTTTGCTGATAGCCATTTTTCTGGTTTTCTTTACTTTTTTTTTGAGGGGGGCATAAATTTAGTTTGAGCCTCTATTATGGTGTTTTTAAATAATCTCCATGCAGTTTGCAGGCATTTCACCCTTGTGACTGTTCCTTTTAATTTCATTTAACTAGCCTCCTCATTTTTGTGTAGTTCTCCTTTTTTGAGGTTAAATGCTACTGTGGGGGTTTTCCCCTACAAGGATGTTTATATTTAATTACATTATGGTCACTGTTACTGAGCAGTTCATCTATATTTACCCACCTGGACCAGATCTTGTGCTCCACTTGGGACTAAATCAAGAATTGCCTCTTCCCTTGTAGAAAGAAAAGGAGTACTTGTGGCACCTTAGAGACTAACAAATTTATTTGAGCATAAGCTTTTGTGAGCTACAGCTCACTTCACTGGATACATGCAGTGGAAAATACAGTGGGGAGATTTTATATACACAGAGAACATGAAACAATGGGTGTTACCATACACACTGTAACAACAGTGATCAGGTAAGGTGAGCTATTACCAGCAGGAGAGCGGGGAGGGAGGGGTAACCTTTTGTAGTGATAATCAAGGTGGGCCATTTCCAGCAGTTGACAAGAACGTGTGAGGAACAGTGCTGGGGGGGGGGGGAATAAACATGGGGAAATAGTTTTATTTTGTGTAATGACCCATCCACTCCCAGGCTCTATTCAAGCCTAAGTTAATTGTATCCAGTTTGCAAATTAATTCCAATTCAGCACTGTCTCTTTGGAGTCTGTTTTTGAAGTTTTTTTGTTGAAGAATTGCCACTTTTAGGTCTGTAATCGAGTGACCAGAGAGATTGAAGTGTTCTCCGACTGGTTTTTGAACGTTATAATTCTTGACATCTGATTCGTGTCCATTTATTCTTTTACGTAGAGACTGTCCAGTTTGGCCAATGTACATGGCAGAGGGGCATTGCTGGCACATGATGGCATATATCACGTTGGTAGATGTGCAGGTGAACGAGCCTCTGATAGTGTGGCTGATGTGATTAGGCCTTATGATGGTGTCCCCTGAATAGATATGTTTGTTTTTCTTAGCTAATAAATCCTTAGGTAGTTTACTATAGGATTGGCTACAAGAATATCTTTGGTGTAATATCTAAAGTGCAGTTGGCCTGGGGTAAGTGACTGGTCCTTTGGGACTAAGAATAACCTTAATATTGTGATTTTTGGTGTAAGGGGCCATCTATTGCAAAGGCAGGCTCACCTGGATAGCAAGACAGACAGGAGTGCCCAAGGGGACTGTCTGTGACTCCATGTTAAGATTGTTGTAGTTCTTAAGGAGTTCCCACTTGATACTTGGTTGGTGAAATCTAAGTCTAGAACTCACAGCCAATGTGGGGGTTGTGCCCTGCTTCTGAACTGTCTGCCCTGAGGTTGGTACCGGTGCTCTTCAGCCACTCCAGACAGCCTGACAGCTTGTCATAAATATAAAGGGAAGGGTAAACCCCTTTAAAATCCCTCCTGGCCAGAGGAAAAATCCTCTCACCTGCAAAGGGTTAAGAAGCTAAAGGTAACCTCGCTGGCACCTGACCAAAATGACCAATGAGGAGGCAAGATACTTTCAAAAGCTGGGAGGAGGGAGAGAAACAAAGCGTCTCTGTCTGTCTATATGCTGTTTTTGCCGGGGATAGACCAGGAATGGAGTCTTAGAACTTTTAGTAAGTAATCTAGCTAAGTATGTGTTAGATTATGATTTCTTTAAACAGCTGAGAAAACAGTTGTGCTTAATAGAATGACTATTCCTGTCTGTGTGTCTTTTTTGTAACTTAAGGTTTTGCCTAGAGGGATTCTCTATGTTTTGAATCTAATTACCCTGTAAGGTATCTCCCATCCTGATTTTACAGAGAGGATTTCTTTACTTCTATTTACTTCTATTTCTATTAAAAGTCTTCTTGTAAGAAAACTGAATGTTTTTTCATTGTTCTCAGATCCAAGGGTTTGGGTCTGCGGTCACCAATGCAAATTGGTGAGGACTTTTACCAAACCTTTCCCGGGAAGTGGGGTGCAAGGGTTGGGAGGATTTGGGGAGGAGAGACGTGTCCAAACTACGTTTCCCAGTAAACCCAGTTAAAGTTTGGTGGTGGCAGTGAAAAAGTCCAAGGACAAAGGATACAATTAATTTGTACCTTGGGGAAGTTTTCACCTAAGCTGGTAAAAGTAAGCTTAGGAGGTTTTCATGCAGGTCCCCACATCTGTACCCTAGAGTTCAGAGTGGGGGAGGAACCTTCACACAGCTCTTCTTCCCCTGTCATCAGGGATGGCATGAGTGAGCCAGGTGGTCTTGAAAAGTGTGACAATACTCTCCCCTGTCTTCAGCAACTCAGGGGCTGGAAAAAGGTGTGAAGTGGCCGTCACACTTTACAAGTGTGGTATTCTGCTGGGGGAGTGGGATCAGTATTTGAACATAGGGCCAGGGCAGAGAGTGCCTGCCCACTGCAGTGACATGGTAGAGTGGGAGTGTGTGGTGTGGGTATTTTGGGGTTTCATACAAATAGGGCAGTGTTAAGGTTGCGTGGGCATTTATGTTCTCTCTGTATTTCCTGGTTCTCAGAAGTCAGACTTTTGCTGAACTCAGCCTTTGGGAAGGGCCCTAGCTATCACCGGGCACCTTAACTCTGCATTAACAAAGGTTTTTTGTGACTTTTTATTTCCTAGTTTTTTAAACAGAAGGAGCAATGTTTGTTGGCAGGAGTTACTAGCTGTTTAGACAGCTGTCGTTCTCACCTAGGTTTGCAGTTGATGTGCTACTGTGGCTCGGTAATAATCAAAAGACCTAGTTTTTATATTGTGCTTTTCATCAGCAGATCGCCAAGAGCTTGACATCATTATCCCCATTTTACAGATGGGAAACTGAGGGACAGAGAGGTGAGGTGAGTTGCCCATGTCCATCCAACAGGCCAGTCGCAGAGCTGGGAATAGTCTCAATCCAGTGGTTTCTCCACTGGGCCACACAGTTGCTCTGTGATTCCACAGTGCTCCTCCCCACTCCTCGGCATGTTTTGTTGTAGTTTCCTCCTTGCCCTACCCTTGGTGCACATGGAGAACAATGGATCATCACCCTCTTTCTAACAACCTGGTACAGCTCTGAAGCCTGTTATCACAGCCCCCCCCCCCCCACCCTTCACTTCTCTAGGCTAAACAGGCCCAATTTTTTCTACCTTTCCTCACAGGTCAGGTTTTCTAAAGCTCTTTATCATTTTTGTTGCTCTCCTCTGGACTGTGTCTAATTTTTCCACATCCCTCTTAAAGTGCAGCGCCCAGAACTGGACACACTACTCCAGCTGAGGCCTCACCAGTGCCGAATAGAGCAGAAAAATTATCTCCCAGGTCTTACATACAACACTCCTGTTAATTCATCCCGGAATAGGCAATCTAGCCCAGACAGTCAGCAAAGAATAACTTCTACGGGCCAAATCCAAAGGAACTCATTTTTCTCTAACTCAGGACATGTCTACACTACAAAATTAAGTCGACCTAACTGACATCGGCATACAGCCGCCGCAGTAATTACATCACTTGTGCGTGTTTGCACTTTGCTCCTTGTGTCGGCGGTGCATGATCTCACCAGCAGCATGTGCATGGATTGCACCGTCAGTGTGGGGCATTGCGGAAGGCTCCTGAAAGCCAGTAACAGTTGACATAAGCAATGCAGTGTTTACATTGACACTAACTACATCGACCTTGACTCTATGCCGTTTGTGGAGGTGGGGTTATTAAGTCGGCGTAGCGGGGCAGTTACATTGGCGGGAATGAAATTGAAGTGTAAACGCCTCAATAGTTAGGTCAATGTAAAATGCCTTGCATCGACCGAGCTCTGTAGTGTAGACCAGGCCTCAGTCGTCAATGGCCTTTGTGTTTACACTGTCTTAACAAGCACCATAGCACTGAATTCCCTCCTGAGGGCACTTTCAAAAGGATCATTAGCAGCAGCCTCAGAGAAGATCCCAACAGCTGCCTGAGCCAGCGTGAGGCTGCTTTCCCCTATAAACCCTGGAAGGCTCCAGAGCAGGAGGCATGGAGGTCCCTTGTAATATACACGGGTGTGTGCATCAAGAAAGAAATCAAGAGCCAGCCCAGTGCAGCAGTAGAAGGTAGATGTCTTTGCAGAGCAAATGAGGGCTTGTCCATATGGGGCGCTTGTGCACAACAGCGGGGTGTTAATTCTAAAGTGTCCCAATGTGTCGTGCACAAAGGACCTTTCAGAGGGCGCCAGCAAGAGTCTACATGAGACCGTTCACGAGCCACACGTTGGTGCCCTTTAGAAATCCCATTGCTCTTGAGTGCACTTCCCCACCCTGTAGACAAGCTCTGAGAGCAGGAGACACGGAGGGGAGCAGCATGGAAGTGGAAACCGGATCCTGATCCCCACACCTACTTGGCATCGACAGAGAGGTCGCCACTTCTTGCTGAGGATTAAAGGTAAATCTGAACTTCCTGGGGTTTGTCCACACAGGGAGTTAGTGCGTGGCAAGCTGAGGTGGAAATCTACCATGCTGTAGGTTGCTGTGCAGTAAGGGGCTGCGTGGACCCCGCTATCAAGCACTAAAAGTCCCCTAGTGGCCTTTGAGCACTGTTTGAAATGGGGGTAGGTCAATGTGCACTTGGGAACGTTTCGTGCACTGGAGCAGGGTCCACACAGCGTGTTAGTACGTGGCAGGCTAGTGCGCTGTAGACTCACCCCCCAGTTTGCCATGATCTGACTCTCCATTTAGACAAGCCCTTAGTCAGATCCTGGGGATCTCACGTAGGGAGGAAACGGTGCCGTAGTGGGAAGGAGCACAGATGGGGTGCTCTCTCAGGCGCACACCGCAGCTGTGCATATCCTGCTCCCTCTCACTTCCTACTCTGCCCCTGATATGCCTCAGCCCTGCCCCCAACAGGGCCGAGCTGCGACACTGCAGAGCGTGGCTGGGAGCATTGAGTTCCAGCTGTTCTGTTGCACCAGGGGTGCTGCACGAAATCCAGGCCCAGACACTCTCACTCTTCAGCTGGGCTGCAGAGTGCAGCAGGGGTAGTGTGTGTCTCAGGGCACCGGGGAGGGAAGGAAAGGGAGAGGGGTCTGTGTGTGGCTGTTCAGGGCGTTCCCTTTGTGCACAGGGCAGGGCACTGGGCAGAGGCAGTTTCCCAGCTGCGCTGCTGGTCAGTGTCGCGCTCTCAGTGTCTCAGGCACTCGCATGAGGAGTGCGTGCTCACGCCCCGCTCTGCTGGCTCTGGCATGCAGGCTCCTGAGCTGCACCTGCCGTCTCAGAGCTGGGGGAGGAGAGCGTCTCTTCTTTTCCCATTTACTGCACGAGGCTGGGAACGGAGCAGAGGGTGAGAAGAGAAGCAGATGCATGGATGGGCAGAGTTTAATGGGACTGGGAATTTCAAGGGAGTCAGGTGACCAAATCCCCTTGATTTTCTACTGTGCCTAATTTCTTTAGGTCCCTTTGAATATCCCAGCCTCAGAAAAGGCTCGGAGAGTTTAATTTAAAGAGGAGATGAACAAGGTGGGACATGCGGGATGTTAAGGACTAATGAATGGGACAGAGAAACTCCATTAGGTGCACCTCCAAATCAAGAGTCACCCAATCAACTTAACAGGCAACACCTTTAACACTCAGACACAAAACCATTTTCTTTTTACACAATGTGTATTTGTCTCCTGGAACTCACTGTCATAAGAGATCTTTTTTGTAATTCAGGAAATTGAATAATGTGGTGAGCTATAGCTATGGATAGATTTGGATAGGGGGCTAACCTGGGATGTTGGACACCTGGGTTCAATTCTCTGCTCTCCTGCAGGCTCCCTGGGGGGGCCTTTGGGGGAATTGCTTACGGCCAGATTTTTAAAGGTGTTGAGGCACCAAACGATGTAGATGGACACCAGGTGGAATGCTGAAAAACATCTAAGCAGGTTAGGCACCTAACTCCCTTTGGCTTCAATGAGAGTTAGGCACTGAGCCTGATTAAGGACTTTGTAAAATCTCACTGGGCACTGATCTGCATTTTTAGGCACTAAGTACTTTATCAAACCTGGCCCTCTGGGCCTCAGCTCTCCATCTGTACAATGGCCACAAAAACCTTTTCCAATCTCACTGTGGTGTTGTGAGGATAAATATATTAAGGACTGTGAGGTGCTCAAATACAACGGTTTTGCTCAGTCTGTAACCAACACACTTCCATTGTTCTCGGTGCATGGGAATTTTCACTGAGTGAAGGCTGATTAAGGACTGAAGACCATGCAGTGTACTACTAGGAAAACACTTGAAATACAAAGGCTCTATCTCTTTGTCTGTCTCTCTCTCTTTCTTTTGGTTTCTGAGCATTTCCCATTCTATCCTGTTCCAGACAGGGTGTTTCAGTGTTTCTTTGATTGCCTGCCTTTAAGTCCTCTCTATGAAATTTTGCTCTTGCTTTTCAGCCCACTGTTGTTTTCCAAGCCCCTTTTTATGCTGTGGATGAGATATAGTGACTGGGTGAGTAATGTGTCCCATGTAGTAAGCAAAATCAGCTGCTCCATAATTCCATAAGGAAAATCAATCCTTGTGCTTAGGTGGCTCATGGCCAGGCTGTGGCTTGATACACCTTCTCTAATTGCCTCGGTACTGTGGACACACTCCGCCAACTACATGCACTTAGAGCATTTGTGTGGGGACACACACAGTCGCCTGTATAAAAACGCCTTCTACAAAACCGACTTTGAGAAATTCCACCTAATTTCGTAGTGTAGACAAGGCCTTGGTTAACTGATAACTTGGACACATTTTAGCTGACTTGGTGTTTCAGTGATCGTTTGAGTGAAATTGGTTACAGTGATACACTACTGATCTAGTGTATTACTAATTTGTCTCTTTATTTCTCTAACATTGGAATGCAGAGGGTTTTTTTATATTGTCTTTTCGGATGTGTTACATTTCTTATGATAAATAGAGCTTCTGGAAAATTTCTTCTCAAAACTGTTTTTTTTTTTTTTGGTTTGTTTTTTTATGGAAAATTAGGTTTTCAAATTAAATGAGAATTTTTCATGAAAAGTGTCTGCTTTCCCTGGAAAATGGCATGTTTTCATTAAAAAAAAAATTGGCCAAAACCCAAAAACTTTTCAGCCAAAATCTGAAAAATATTGGGTCAAAAATCAAAAGCTTTCAGCTTCTGTTGGAAAATTTTCAGTTTTCAGCCACAACATTTTGATTGTCAATTTTTTTCAGAAAAAGTCAAACATTTCTGTGAAGGAAAAAAAATCCGTCAGCTCTAATGTTAAATAGGGGTGTTTCACACATCTCCCTCTATCTGTCTGATGTCTCTCTGTGCCTGTCTGTCTCTCTCTCTTTGCCTGTATCTTTCCCTCTCTCTCTATGGCATCGGTGGTGTATTGAAAACTGCATTAAAATTATATGCTCTCACTTTAAACTCTCAAGGGTTCTCCTGGTCCTGCTTGCAGACCAGGGGCTCTGTAGGGAAGCATGAGATCAGTGTCTTTCAGCAGTCAGTCTGGAAAGAGCCAGCCTAGAGCAATGCTGGGTGAGTTGGGTCTCTCTGCCCTAGGGAGCAGCCTGCTTTTTCTCTCTCAGGTTTTGGTTCTTGTGCATTAGGGTTTTGGATTTTATGCAATAAAGTCATGTTCCATTGCAACCTTCCAGAGACAGTATTTGATGTTTTAATCTAACTTCCCTGTTTGTATGCTGTGAGCATAACAGTACCCAGGGCAATTCCCATAGCTTTTATCTCCCATCTCCCAGCCCTTTAGACAGGGCTTGCATGCCTTTCTGTCTCCCTGACAACTCGCCTCTTTCACATGGACGCTCACTCCTTTCCGCAGTTGTTTTCAAAATGTCCTTCTGGATTTTCCCATAAAGTGGAAGTTCTGTGCATGTTCCTGACCCTGTAGCTGCTAGTTGTCTTCAGCAGAGCCTTTCCTCCACTGATCGGAGTGTCAGCTGATTGCTCTCAGCAGCTGTCGGGAGGCATTGAGCACTGCATCATCTCTTTGCAGTGTTCTTCCAGATTACAAGGTAGATCAACCACACCTACTCCTCTGTCTATCCCACTTAAGGAATTTGGACCCCCAATTCCCATTAAAATAATAACATATATTCAGTGCAGCAAGTCAGTTATTTAAAAATAAAATACATAGCATGTAGAATGTACATGTCCTCAGAATTTACAGCTCCTAGTTCTGACCTCACCTGGGCAGCTGTAAAATGGGAGGATCTCTGGCAGAAGTTAATATTGCAAAAAACAGTTTGTGAGATCAGAATTAGACCTCGTGGATTTATTCATGTGAGGAAAGGCTGCAAGATCGTTATTGTTAAAGCAATTCCTTTACTATCTCTTAGCTCTGCTGACCTTTTTAGTGTGGTCTAAAACTTCCCAGTGGCTAGCATCCTTTGAGGAACAGCAGATCCTTTGAGGCTCTGCATAGCTTGAATTAAGGTCCTGGTTCAGCAAAGCCCTCAGGCCCAGATTGTTGAAGCTATTTGGGGTTGCTGAGCTCAGTGTGGCAACAATGCCTGACTGATTGAGGAGCCTAAATTCCATGTTCAAAAGGGATATAGGCATGGAGGAGTCTAAATCCCATTGGCTGTCAATAGAAGGTAAACTCCTCGGTGCCTAAATCTGGGAAAAAGTGAGTTAGGCTTGGACATTGCGATGCTGAGTGCCGCAGCACCTAAATAGCTTTAAAAATCTGGCCTTAAGGCACCTATGTTGCCTAAATACTGTTGAAAATCCCATGAGGCATCTATCTGCAACTTTGGGTGCCTAAATGCCTCTGGATATTTGTCCTTCTGCCCTTTCTTAAGGTGATGGGATGTTTGTGCCTTTGAAAGTCCCACCTCTGAGTTTTAGTATTTTTATTTGTTCCTAGATGCACCTCATAGAGAAAGCAGAAGAGGACAATCGAACGGTCATCACAGAATTCATCCTCCTGGGATTTGGGAATCTCCCTGAACTGCAGATCCTTCTGTTCCTGGTTTTCCTAGTGATCTACATTGTGACCACGTCTGGAAACATCCTAATCATTGCGCTAGTTGTGGCTGATCAGCACCTTCACACCCCCATGTACTTCTTCCTGGGGAACTTGTCCTGCCTGGAGACCTGCTACACCTCTGCCATCCTGCCTAGGATGCTGGCCAGTCTCCTGACTGGAGACAGAACCATTTCTGTCAGTGGCTGTTTTGCACAGTTGTATTGCTTTGATTTTTTGGCAGCTACAGAATGTTATCTCCTAGCAGCAATGTCTTATGATCGATATTTAGCGATATGCAAACCCTGCATTATGCAGCCCTGATGAACAGCAGGTTGTGCCTCCAGCTAGCAGGGGGGTCTTGGATAAGCGGATTCCTAACTTGTGTAATAATGATGTGTTTTATGTCACAATTAACATTCTGTGGCCCCAGTGAAATTGACCATTTCTTTTGTGATTTTTCTCCAATGCTAAAACTCTCCTGCAGTGACACGAGCACGATCACACTGGTTAGTTTCATACTCACCTCCCTAGACTTGCCTCGCCCATTTCTATTAACTGTGACATCCTATGTTTGTATCATTGCTACTATCCTGAGAATCCCTTCCACCACCGGGAGGCAAAAGGCCTTTTCCACCTGCTCCTCTCACCTCATTGTGGTTACAGTTTTCTATGGGACCCTAATAACTGTGTATCTGCTACCAAAAACCAACAAACAGATAGCCCTGAACAAAGTGTACTCTGTCTTCTACACAGTCCTGATTCCCCTGGTCAACCCCCTCATCTACAGCCTGCGAAACAAAGAGATGAAGGAGGCCCTGAGGAAAAGTCATCAGTTAATATATGTTGCTCAAATGAATTCAGATGGAGTCACTGATCTGTGAAGGAATCTATCTGGCTCAATGAGCAAGAAAAGTTTTCATCTAGTAGGGCCTGTCATAAATATAAAGGGAAGGGTAAACACCTTTAAAATCCCTCCTGGCCAGAGGAAAAATCCTTCACCTGTAAAGGGTTAAGAAGCTAAAAGTAACCTCGCTGGCACCTGACCAAAATGACCAATGAGGAGACAAGATACTTTAAAAAGCTGGAGGGAGGGAGAGACAAAAAGTCTGTCTGTGTGATGCTTTTGCCAGGGACAGAACAGGAATGGAGTCTTAGAATTCAGTAAGTAATCTATCTAGATATGCGTTAGATTATGATTTCTTTAAATGGCTGAGAAATTAAGCTGTGCTGAATAGAATGAATATTTCTGTCTGTGTGTCTTTTTGTAATTTAAGGTTTTGCATAGAGGGATTCTCTATGTTTTGAATCTAATTACCCTGTAAGGTATTTACCATCCTGATTTTACAGAGGTGATTCTTTTTTACTGTTTCTTCTATTAAAATCCTTCTTTTCAGAAATTGAATGTTTTTTCATTGTTCTTAAGATCCAAGGGTTTGGGTCTGTGGTCACCTATGCAAATTGGTGAGGATTTTTACCAAACCTTCCCCAGGAAGTGGGGTGCAAGGGTTGGGAGGATTTTTGGGGGGAAAGACGTTTCCAAACAATGCTTTCCTAATAAAATAAACCCGGATAAATGTTTGGTGGTGGCAGTAGAAGTCCAAGGGCAAAGGGTAAAATAGTTTGTACCTTGGGGAAGTTTTAACCTAAGCTGGTAAAGTAAGCTTAGGAGGTTTTCATGCAGGTCCCCACATCTGTACCCTAGAGTTCAGAGTGGGGAAGGAATCTTGACAGGGCCCTAGCTCATGCCAGTGGGAAATGCTTTGGGGAATGTGAGGACATACTACATTTTGGGATGACAACATTCCCATTCATGGCTAACGCTGATACTTGCTACTGCCTTAATTGGAAACCTTACTGTCTTGCACTCTACACTCCACATGGTGACATTTGGGATTTCAGATACGTGTTTCATCTATTTCTCTGCTCTCTCTGAGTTGAGAAAATGCCACATTTTACTTGGCACTGGCCTCAGATCCCTGTGGGTGGAATTAGCTGGTTCAAATATTTTCTCTCTCCTTGATGTCCTGGATTCCCAAAATTTATATCTGGGAAGATTGTACTGGACTTCCCACTCTTGTACTATATGCCATCTTGCAATGGGTAGAAGGGGCGTAAGGATGTGCCTATACTGCAATGTAAGCCTAGGGTCTGCGGGACTTGAACCCGTTGGCTCGGTGGGTGTAAACCTGGGCTTGAGCGTCCACACTGCATGTTAAGCTTAGGTTTAGAATTTCTGGACCCCGGCCTAACACCAGTGCTCAGGCATCAGTGCTGCACTACACAAACCTAAGTCAAACCAGCCTGTGCCAGGTTTCCTAGCACCCTCCCCAGCGGTAGCCGTTCTAGCCCTTTGTGATGCCCTGTGGGAAAACTTGACTGTCCATCCCGTGGCACTTTACTGGAAGCTGTTGCATCCTGCCAAGGCATCCGGCCGAGCTGTCTTTTGAGTCTACACGTGCCCGACGGCTGGAGCCAGCAACAGGGAGGAGTCAGCGTTTGAAGCACTTGTGTTGCTTGTGCTTTCACTCCTGTTTCAGGCAATGGGCAGAGAGTCCATGAAGTGCTGGTGGACGTTTCGGGGGCATTTTCTGACCTGCTGAAGAAGGCACCTGTCGGGGGGGGGGGTGTGAAACAGACCTGTCAGACTCAAACTGGCTGATGGTGCTCACGGCTCTCGGGAGAGCTGCTGATGCCCCCTGTGTAGACCGGCGCTTCTGGAGCAGGGCCACAAGCACAGACCAGTGGGACCCCATAGTCATGCGGATCTGGGATGACTAGAATTTGCTCATGAAGAAAGCTAGATTTCTGGAGCCTTGTGAGCAGCTTGCCCGGACCCTTCAGCACCATGACATATACGCGAAGGAAGCCATTACTGTTCAAAAGTGAGTTTCTACGCCCCCGAGTCCTACAGGTCCGTTGCTAACCAGTTTGGGGTTGGAAAGTTGACTGGACGGTAAAGTGGTGGCCGAGGTTTCTGAGGCGATCAGGTGTGTGGTTTATCCAAAGGTGGGGGCATAAACAATATCCCCGAAGTAACTGCTGGCTTGGAGAGAATAGGGTTTCCCCACTGCACTGGGGCCACTGATGGGACTCATGAGCCCATTGCTTGCCCTCCTCAAGGAGCAGGAGTACCTACACTGCAAAGGGTACTACTCCATGGGCATGCAGGCCCTTGGGGACCACAGAGGGCAATTTATGGACGCCAACGTGGGCTGCACGGGAAAAGTTCATGATGCCAGGGTTTTCCGCCAGCCAGGCGTCTACCTTCATGGACAGGCCGAAACACTATTCCAAATGACAATGTCATAAATGGAGTCATTGTTCCCACGGTTATTCTAGGGGATCCCATGTACCCCCTTTTGCCTGGGCTTATGAAACAGGATCCTGATCACAGAGGCCCTGGCAAAAGGAGGTTTAATTACATTCTCAGTAGGTGTAGAATGGCGGTTGAATGTGCGTTTGTCAGACTGAAATCCTCGAGCCTGAGTCTGAGTTTGGGCTTACTTTGCAGTGTAGACATTCCCTAAGACCCAGTGCATCAGACCCTAAACAGATTAATGGCTAACAAAGTAAAATAAATGATGTGAATGATTTTTGTTGACACAACCTCTTTGCTACAGCAGCAGCAACAAACAACAAAACCAACGTCAAGTAAAAAAACCAGCAGTTAGGCCTGGAGGAAATGCTAGTCATGACATATTTGACAAGTGCCAGCATCTTTCATCCTGAAGCACATGGGGTAAAATTTCCAAAAGTGCCTAGCTGACTTAGAAGCATAAATCACATTGACTTTCAATGTGACAGAGATTCCCCAGTCCTTAGGGCCTTCTGAAAGGGGAACGGAGGCTCTGAAGTCACTTCGGTGATTTTGAAAATTCTACCCATTGAGTAGTACTTGAATTCTTAGGACTCCGATTCAAATTAATACACAGGAACTAATTGAAGGCATGACAGTAGTTGAACCACTGAGGGTACGTCTACACGGCAGCTGAAGGTGAGCCTCCCAGCCTAGGCAGGCAGACTCGTACTAGTAGGGCTTATGCTAGCGTGCTAAAAATAGCTGGGTGAACATTGTAGGGTGGGGCCAAGCCTGGGTGACTAGCCTGAGCCTCCGCTGAGGTGGGGGATGTTGTAATGAGCTGGACAAAACCTTGTTATGGTTGAGTTAAAAAAATGTATTCTACTGATGTGTGAACACACCCTTCTAGTCACATACCGGTCAGAATGAGTTAAGCAGAAGCCCCTTCCCCCGGCTAAGATAAAGAGGTGTGTGAACCTGCCCAGGAATTTGGACTGAGTGGGCAGAAGGGCTTTGCTGAGAGAGAGAGAGAGAGAGAGAGAGAGAGAGTGTGTAAGATACTGGAAAAAGTGAGTGTTTGGATCTAATGAGGTGATGAACGAGACTTGGGGCAGTAAGCAAAGAAGCTGCTCCTTTTCTTCTTGGTTCCTCATGCATTCAGAGAAGTTGGACTTTGTACATTCCTTGTCAATAAATGAGATCAAAGAAAATACCAGACTCCATCAATTTCTACTTCCAACGGGGACATCCCCATGGCTCCAAACTTTGCCTAGCCACTCTGGTCAAAAAGGGGTAATGATACGCAGTCTTTACCTGACATGGGGATACACACTGTGTGTGGGGCGGTTTCAACCCTAATGTCCTCAGCCTCTACTCAGGGTTGTCTTGTTTTTGCTGCAGAATAGCTGAGAGTCTCTGTCTGGTCCCTAGAGAAAAACAACCTGCTGCTTAGAGTAATAGGAATTATCATCATTACATATGATAACTCTGGCTATTCTTGTTAGCCATACAAATGTCCAGTCCCGCTCTCATGACTACAGTCTAATCACACGTTGTGGGAAAAGGTATTTATTGGTTCAGAATTTGCCATCTTTTAATTTTATTGTATGTCCCTGTGACGTTTCCCGTGGGTGCCTGGGGTTGTGCGGCCCCCACTGCCACCTGCCCTTAGCGTGGGGAAACCAAGTCTGTGCCTGCCGGGGGTCAGCTCCCCAAATCCACTGGTCATGGGTCCCTTCTAGGCCTCTGCAGGCCCCGCTGTTACTGTACAGGTTAGCGACAGGCTCGCTCCAACACCCGAGCCAGGTCCACCTCAGATCATGGCTCTGCTTGACACACAGCACAAAGATATGGTTACTGTCAAAAGAAGTCTAACGTTATTTACCGAACCACAGGCAGTCAAGTAGCAGCAAGTAAAAGTACTGGGAACAAATAGTTACATATAAAACAAAATCATACCCTGCGTTCTGGAGCCCAGACTTGATTAACAGGAGACTCTCACATCTTGCAGAATATTGCTCACCCCAAAATGCTTGCAGAGCATTACAGCTAGCCTTGGCCATGACACGCGTTTCCTGAAGCAAATACACTGTCAGTTGCCTCCCAATCAAAGGATTTAGTGTTTTTCTTTGCCTAGTATAGATACATAACTCCTTAAATATTATCCGTACATACATTTTGCAGTGATTATGATGACCAGTGGGCAGCTGGCTCTTCGTAATCTCACATGTCACCCTTTGGTATTATGCAGATATCCAACCCAATGGATCCCTGTAAAAACCCTATCCCTCTGACCCTTTGCTCTCTGCCACTTGGCACCAAAGGTGTTCCTAGGTTACAGTCCCCTTGTTCTTGTGTTATGAGATAGGGAGAACAGAAGGGCTTAATCTACCACCTCTAGACCATTAATTATTTTATACACTTAAGTCTCCTCTGACCCATTGCTCCTCTGACCCAGATGTTAGTGATTTGAGATTCACCACTTCTTGTGCTACATCCCCCCTCTTCTGAAGCTGGCCTGCGCCGACACCTACCTGAACAAGGTGGAGATATTTGTGGTGGTCGTGTTGGTGGTCATGGCCCCTGGCCTGCTGATCCTTGTGTCCTATGCCCACATCATCCTCAAGATGTCTTCTGCTGAGGGAAGGTGCAAAGCCTTCTCCACCTGCTCCTCACACCTCATGGTGGTGACTGTATTCTATGGATCGGTGAGTGTTATCAATTTCTGACCCAAGTCAAGTTATGGAGGGGGCAGAGACAGGCCATTCGGCCTGGTGTACATTGTCCTCATGCCTGTGCTGAACCCCGTTATCTACAGCCTGAGGAACAAAGAGGTGCAGCTGGCCTTGAGGAGAATGTTGGGGAGAAAAAAAGTGTGCTACCGTCCAGTATCCTTGCTGATGGTACCTTGCGCTCTAGAGCGCTGAGTTCTTCTCACAACTCCCACAATTTTGGCAAGTCATTTTGGGTGAATAGAGTTTCTAGGTGCTACCATAATAAAACTGACACAACCACTTGACCCTGACTGTGCCTGCCGGGGGTCAACGCCCCCTCTCCACCGACCAAGGGCAACATATGCACTCCCCCTAGGCCTATGCAGGCCCCATTGTCACTCTGCAGGTTAGTGATAGATACTCTTCAACCCCCGAGCATCTCCCTGGAGCATCCAGCCCCTTGTCCACTGGACACTTGCGGTAGTCACAGATTGGCTGCTCCCAAAGGATCAGTGCAGCCCAGGTTATCAGCTCCACCTCAGAGCACCGCTCCGCTTAACACACAGCACTTAGATATGTTTATAGTTTAAACAAGTAGATGTTAATTGAACAAAGCACAAAGATCCAAATAGCAGAAAATAGAAGTAATGGAAACAAAGGGTTATATACATAACATACATTCTAGAGCCTAGACTTAATTCCCAAGATACCCTTGTGTCTTGTAGAGTATTTCTCACCCTGGATCCTTGCAGCGCTTTACAGTCAGGCTCCCTGGGACCCTGCTTTCATGAAACAAATGCGTGGTTAGTTTTTCTCCCAGGTGAAGGACTCAGTGAGTTTCTTTGCACTCCCTGATACACCAGCCCAATCCTTTGATCCTATTCACAAACAGGACACCCCCTCCACTCTTTGTTTCACCCTGCAGATTTACTTTGTAGATTTTGCACTCTCTCAATTTGCATCTGGCTCAGTATGCAAATAGGCCTACACCGAGTGGCATACAATACACAATGCCTGCCTGTCCAGACAGGGAGATAAGGGTCTACTCAGGGAACCCAGAACCATAAGCCACTGTGTCACTCCTCCGCTTTAGCAAGAGTGAGCTTTGCTGGAGGTTAGACTGTGTGTTGCTCCCTCCCACACCCATCTGCCTGCTTCATAGTAAACTCCTCAAGATTCTGCCAATCTTAACCTTGCCTTGCAGGTAGCCATCACTGACCTCCAGTTCCTGAGTCCCCCAAAGACATATCCCTGCAGTGTCTAGTCCCTGTCACTGCACACTCAGAAATTATGGAGTTCACTGATTCCAAAGAGGCAGCGCACACACCAGACTGTTAGTTTAGCTGAAGACTCACACTTAACTTCAATATCACAGCACTGATTTGGTTCATAGTAAAACTAAGGATAAGTTTATTTACAAAGAACAGAAATGTAAATGATACTAAGCAAGAGAAAAAGATACAGGTCTGTTTACAAACAAACTAAACCAAACCATGCTTTCTAGTGACCAAAACTTAAATCTTAGTAAGTTACAATCTTTGCCTAAGCAGTTTTCTCACTCACATCAAGTTACCAGCATATTTAGCCCTCCAGGCCAGGGATCCAACTTCCACAGAATCAGAGGGTGCTGTTATCTTTGTCCCCAAATTGAGGGATAACTAGAATGGCTTTTTGCTCCTGCTTATATTTTCCAAAGTCCATTGTCTGTCTCACGAGTTAGAAAGATTTCCTTGAGGTGCAGATTCGGACCCCCAGCGTGCTCACTACATTGTTTCCTCCATCACTTATTAGCTTCATTGCTTTGTTTACCTTACATGGAAATGTCCTTTTATTGTCCTCTCCCTGTAATTAAGCCGATCAGACAGGTAAATGCATATTCCGTTGTCTAGGGCAGACTTGGATTATGTACGGCCTCCAAATGCCATTTTAAGAACATATTTCCCGCACATATACATAACTTGCTATACACAACCCGTACACACAGAACACAATGATTTTCGGGACCAGCTTCACCATTTTGCATACGATACCTAACGTGACACCGCTTAGATACACATGACAACAACAGTGTGTTGGGTGTAGTGAGTGTGTCAGGCCTGTTGCGAGTTACAGTCTAGAGGGCCCTTTGCTGACTCAGGGGCTCTTAAGGTCACAGTTACCCCCTGCCTGGTAGGAACACCTCCGACCCACATGACCTGCCTTAAGGCCAAGACCTTAAAGACTTTGTTTTGAGTATGTGTAACCCTTCTGCCTGTCAGAGTTGGCAGCAACAGGGGCCGGGTTCAGTAGCTAGGGGTTCCATTCCAATAACACAATGCAAAACTGGCTCAAGCCCCCACCCAGTGACCTGGGACAAATATATACCACCCCCGCTGGGCGCCTCCAAGAGGCAATACTTCCCCTCTCGCAAGCACACAGTTTGAGTGTAACAAAAAGCCTTTTAATAACAGAGAGAAACAATGTGGCATTATGTTGGGGAAACACCACCAACAGGATTCGTAACACAACCCATTAGCAAAAAACCCACCCCAAGCAAACTGGGGCGTGTCCTTTCCCTTTAGTTCTTGAGTCCAGCAACCCAAAATCACCCAAAGTCCCAAAAGTCCAACGACCCGAAAGTCTCTGTCCCTGGTCAGGGCAGCCCCAGAGTTCAAAAGTTTATCTACAGAGTTTTACCTCCCAACCTGGGTGGAGATTGGATGGGGACGGGGGGTTAAGGGGTACCTTACGTGGTCCAAAGCTGATGGCCCCACCTCTCCATGGGGCTCCACTCCGCCAGCCGCCTATGGGCTGCTCTAGGCCTCCAACAAATTGCTCTGCTCCACCAGCCGCTCCACTCTGCTCGCTGTCCCGCAAACTGCTCCACCATATATCTTCAGGCTCTCCCACTACTTAACACAACACTCAGTGATTTCAGCTCTTAGTAAGTTTAGCTCTTTTGTGATTTCAGCTTGTAGTAGGGGAGCCTGAGTGCTGGTGCACCATTAGCCCAAAGTGAATTCAGCTCAGCAGCCTGTAACTAGACTCCTAATAGAATCAAAATTAGCTCTGATATTCCACAGTGGAGAGAGAAGGAAGTGCAATTAAGACCCTCACAGGGGGCCCATGCCACCAGATATTAATACCTGTTCCCAACCTCTCCCAATTCACAGTTTTGAACCCATGTCCCTTGCCTAGCGAGTGCTACTTAGTTGATGGCGAGTCCCTCCATCATAACAAAAGGCCAAGTGCAGTTCCACTGTCCTTGATTCCCGTAATCAGGGTAATAACAATTTATTCTTCCTGTCCCAATAACAGAGACACTGGGGATCCCACAGCAGCAAAAGTGACCATTTGGGCAGCTATGGCCTCATTCTAGGCGGGGTGGGTGTGCCTATGCAAATGAGATCAGCCCCTGAAGTTCTTTTCCACAACTTGCCACACCTCAACACCAAATGTCAGGGTGGAGCTCATCCTGACTGTGCTTACATATGGACACACGACTCCTTTAATATTATCCACACCCACATTTCACACCGATTAGGATGCCTAGTGGGCTGCCGGCTCTTGGTAGAGACTTCACATGCCACCATTGAGTGAAGAGTTATGCAGATATCCAACTAAGGGGCTTCCCGTAAAACCCTAGGCAACCCCTCTGCTGCTTGGCACCACGGGATTCCTGGGTCACACCTCCCCCACTCTCACTGAGGCAGTAGGGTTAGCCATTGGCTAATCCACATGAGTTGGCTCAGAACCCTCGTGCCTGGACAGTGCTTCTGTCACACATTTTCCTTGCCCTTCATGTGTGCAGTTTCCATACCATGAATGTCTATACTCCAGCATTGCAGTCTGGAGCTGGTACCTTCTGTTCAGTGAAGTCCTGCCAGTGGAGAATGGACTGTTAGGACTCTGAACTTCCTGTGCCATAGGGATAGCCTTATTTGCCCCACAATTGCATATTTCCTTTTGATGACTGAGTAATTTTGTTCAGTGATGGGTCAGTTGTTTACTTTAAAAAAAGCAATAGGACGCTTCTTATTGCCCTTGCCTGCTTGCATCAGTGCGGCTCCCAGGCCTGTACTTGATGAATCTGTGCAGAGTTCAAACATTTTATCCAAATTTGGACCGGCTAGAGCCAGTGTCACTGACAGAAGTCTTTTCACTTGAGCAAAGCCCTCCTGACAGTCTGTAGTCAAAACCACCTTGGCAGGCTGTGTTTTTTTGCAGAGGTCTGTCATCGCATTCGCAATGTTACTGAAACCTTCCACGGAGTCTTTGGTAATAATTTGGCAAGCCTCTAAAAGACTGAATTGGCTTTTTGGTTCAGGGTACAGGCCAGTTAACAATGGAGTCCACTTGTAAGGGTTTCTGGCAAATCTGGCTCCATCCTGCCAATGGTCTAGATAAGGGAGTCAGGCCCCCTCTGGGATTCACACAACTGCTGCTGAGCTGCTGTCAAATGCTGTCAGTGCCTAAACTCCCTGGGCTCCTGCTTTTTTGCAGTAAAAGTTCCCAAGCACAAGTTCCCATGCGCTCCACAGCCCAACACCAACCAGACAGACACCTGAGCCCCAGAGCGATGTATGAGCTGGGAGGAGATAACCAGTCCTCTGCCTCATTTGTCTGCGGGGCCCAATTTGGTAAACATAGTCAGAGCTCACCTACCAGATTGGGGCCTTTTAGGCGATCTTATGCAAAGCAAGGATGGCTGGAGTTGGGGGAAGAGGAGGACCTCCCTCATAACTTTTAACCCAGTGGTTAGGCTATGTAGTTGGGGTGTGGCATAACCCTGGTTCAAGTCCCCCTTCTGGCTCAGGGGGAGAAAGGATTTGAATAGAGATCTGCCAGCTCTCAGGTTTCATAGATTCCAAGGTCAGAAGGGACCATGGTGATCATCTAGTTTGACCTCCTGTATAACACAGGCCGGAGAACTTCCCCGAAAATAATTCCTAGAGCAGAACTTTTAGAAAAATATTGAATCTTGATTTATAAATTGTCAGTGAGGGAGAATTCACCATGACCCTTGGTAAATTGTTCCTATGGGTATAATCACCCTCACTGTTACAAATTTATGCCTTATTTCCAGTCTGAATTTGTCTAGCTTCAACTTCCAGCCATTGGATCATGTTGTACCTTTCTCTGACAGATTGAAGAGCCCATTATTAAATATTGGTTCCCCATATAGGTACTCAGACTGTAATGAAGTCACCCCTTCACCTTCTCTTTGTTAAGATAAATCGATTGAGCTCCTTGAGTCTATCGCTATAAGGCACTTTTTCTAATCCTTTAATCATTCTTTTGGCTCTTCTCTGAATCTCTTCAATTTATCAACTACTTGTCCACAAAGCATAACATGTTCCAGTGCTCCATGAAGCTACTGTCTGTTGCAAAGAAATATAAAAGACAAAAATAAAATCATAATAATTAAAAACATTTCCCAAAGTTCACCAACCACAGCAGCAATCCTGCTCCTAATTCCCCTGCCTTGACCTGTGATCTTGAAGTTCTGTCTAACACTTTGACTTCTTTTCTGTTTCCCATACAGAAAAAGTAAGCATATACTTTCCAGCTGAGCCTTTTAAAGCTGTCTAGGGGATTTGGACACACAGTTCCCACTAGTTTTATTGTGAATTGGAAGACTGAATCCCTTAGACAGCTCTGAAAATCTCAGCCTCAATGACTTTTTATTTTATATTAAAGGCAAACAGCAACAGAAGGAATAAAAATAAAGTATCCACGACAGAGAGCACAGTGTATGTAACGCCTCAGTAATTTTGTTTTAGAAGTGAGCACAAAATGGTAGCTGCCCCCAGGAGACTGCTAGCAATTTAGACCCCAATTCCCCACAATACTTGAGCACATGCTTAACTTGCAGGGCAATCTAGGGTGGTGGAGGATGGGGATGGGGATTGGGATTGTAATGTCCCAAATTGTGCATGAAAAGATGGCGGAGAGGAGAGGTTTATACTGGTTTTATTTCATGCCTAGGATTTCAATATTTCTTAGGATTTAGGCTGTAGTGCATGGTTCTGTGATTACGATTTTATCTGAAATAGAATCTAATCCACTTTCCAAAATATCAAATCCCTGAAGCCCTGGTCTGGATTCTCCAACTAGTCCTTACACTGCTGGCCAAAAGGAGGAGGAAGGTTTTAGAACAAGTCTAGAATTAAGCGGTGCCAATGTATTAACATTTAATTCTGTGTTCTCCTCATTATACGGCAGAGTTTGTTTGGTTCCACTGGATACAAGCCATGGCAGACGCAGAATAGGGAAATCAAATGTCCGTCAGAGAATTCATCCTCCTGGGATCCAGGAATACCCAAAAACTGAAGGTTCTTCTCTTCTTGCAGCTTCAAGTGATCCACATTGTGACCATGGCTGGGAACATCCTCGTTGTTGCGCTACTTGTGGGTGATCAGAACCTTCACACCCCCAGGTACTTCTTTCTGCTTGGAGATCTGCTTCACTTTGCCCATCTTGACCAGAATGCTGGCCAGTCTCCTGCCTGGGGACAGAGCCATTTCTGTTTGCAGCTGCATCATGCAATTTTATGTTTTTGATTCTCTGGCAGGTGCTGAATTCTATCTCCTAGCTACAATGTCTCATGATCGGTATTTAGTGATATGTAACCCCTTGCATTATGCAGCCCTTATGAATGGCAGATTCTGCCTCCAGCTAGCAGCTGGTCTTGGATGAGCAGATTTCTGATTACTTCCATATTAATGGGTATGATGTTACAATTGGTTTTCTGTAGACAAATTAAATTACTCTTGGTGATTGAATCCCCATGACAAACCTCTCCTGCAGTGACACCCACACACTGGTTCTTATAACTTTCACCCTAGCCTTTAGAATCATAGAATCATAGAATATCAGGGTTGGAAGGGACCTCAGGAGGTCATCTAGTCCAACCCCCTGCTCAAAGCAGGACCAATCCCCAGTTTTTGCCCCAGATCTCTAAATGGCCCCCTCAAGGATTGAACTCACAACCCTGGGTTTAGCAGGCCAATGCTCAAACCACTGAGCTATCCCTCCCCCCTACCCCCATTTCTTCTGGCAGTGAGGTCCTACGTCTTCTGGGCATGCCCAATGCTCTGAATTCAGAGTCTCTTTCCATGAAACGCTGTGCAAGTTGCTTCAAGTTCACTGTTTTCCAGACACAGCTAGTGGCAAGCCCATTTGCTGGGCCATTCAAAAAAAGAAACACAAATGGGAGTGAACTCACAAGAAGGACTTTATCCTGATCCCTGCGTAAGGGGCAGTGCAGACACTGCCCCAGGAGCAGACCAGGAGACGGATTTTTTCCCCGAGAGTCCCTGGCTCTTCCCTTGCCCCAGAGAAGAGGTAACATGAACCAGTTCTAGGCCCCACTGCAATTCACAATGCCCTCGCTCAGCTGCCGCCGAACCCTGTAGGTGTCGCTTGGAGTTGGCACCTAAATTTGGGAAGTGACCGTTCCGTGTGTACCGATGTTTGTGTCTCTGAGGGTCGCCCTGCTGCTCCATTCTAGGTGTCTGGATGCCTAAGCCTGAGCGCAATGCGTGAAGATGTACCACTTTGACTGTGGACTCAGTTATACTGGGATAAATGTGGAGAAGCCAATGACTGAAATTCTTGAAGCTGCCTAAGGAATTTGGAAGCCCAGTTATGAAAACTGATGGAAATTGAGGCATCCAAATTTTCTAGGGACTTCTGAAAAATCTCAGTCTTCTGTGTACAAAGGATCAGATAATAGAAATTTATTTTTTTGGAATATCGTATATGAAACTTTGGAAATACAGAACAATCACCCACTATCAACCTTGCATTCCTCACCATGTCACAATGGGTTTTGACAAACAAATCATCTATCCAGCTGGTTAGAACATGTTTTTGTTTTTTCCCCCAGGGAAAATTTTGACTTTTTTTGGACAAAAAAATAGATACCCCTCCCAAACCCATTATTTTGTTTTCAACATCCAAATTTTGAAAAATTTCTGCTGAAAACTGAACAATTTTTGGCCCCAAACTGCTGAAAACAAACATTTTCAGACAAAACTGCCACCCTCCAAAAGTTTGGGGGGTTTTGGCAGCAGGTTCAGTTTTCTGATGAAAAATCAATAATTTGCAAGGGAAGCATATACTTTCCATAAAAAAAGATCATTTAATCACACTCCCAATTCTCTGAAAAAAAGTTGATGAAAATTTTTTGACCAGCCCTAATAATCTGGTTTGTCTGACTCAGCCATGTCTAGAATGTTCTTCATAGTCACATCTTTGCATTACGCTAAGGTGTAACAGAGATGGTTGGACAATATTAGTCAAATGAGGTTTGGATTAAAAACAGGGTGGGGTGGAAATCATGAACATTTTAGTGATTTAGTGATTTAGTGATTTCCCACCCTCATTTTCTGACCAGATCCATAGAATCATAGAATATTGGGGTTGGAAGAGACCTCAAGAGGTCATCTAGTCCAATCCCCTGCTCAAAGCAGGACCAACACCCACTAAGTCATCCCAGCCAGTGCTTTGTCAAGCCAAGCTTTAAAAACCCCTGAGGATGGAGATTCCACCACCTCCCTAAGTAACCCATTCCAGTGCTTCACCACCCTCCTAGTGAAAAAGTTTTTTCCAATATCCAACCTAAACTTTAGGAGTTTCAACCCTCTAATTTCTCTAGGTCTCCCGCTGTATCCTATCCCTACCCTCCAGTGTATCTACCACTCCTCCCAGTTTAGTGTCATCTGAAAATTTGCTGAGGGTGCAATCCACACCATCCTCCAGGCCATCTAGGCCATGACCATCTAGCCCATCACTACCAAGAGGAAAATTTCCATCTCTGCTAGAGCCACCAGGAAATAGAGCTGCAACATGCAGCCAGTGAAGGAAATCATGTTGCTCTCTGACAAGAGGTTTTCCAGCATCTTGTAGCAGTGGGGCAGCAGATGTCTAACAAGGAGAGGTTGCTGATGGAGAAGTACATGGGGTTGTGCAGCTTAGCCTCAGTCCCTATGGCTATGAAGATGAGGCCATTGGCAGCAAGGGTTATCAAGTAGATCAACAGAAAGGCAACAAAAAGGGATAAGCGAATGGCTGGGCAATTGGAAAGTCCCGTAAGGATGAATTCAGTCACCATCATCCCATTGTCCATTTCTCTGCTTGAAGAGGAGCTCTCCTGCATGGGGTTAAATAAAAGCGATTTCATTATGTGAAATTCTATGCATGGGAATGATGGATGGTCTTAGTGTTAAGGCAAAGGAGTGGGAGACAGAAGATCTAGATCCTCCTCCACAGGCATGTGCCTACCTGTTTTCCCCTAATAATAAACATTCTCAGATTGATACATTTTGGTTTTTTGTTTTTGTTTTTAACCAAATTGAAACATTTCACTTGGGGTAGGTTAGACGTTAAACTCTCTTCCCCTGAGCTGCTTCAGCGATCCATGGGCATTGCAGTGTGGGTGCTTCATGGTCCTGTTTTCCTCTCTGAGCTGGACTCCCTGGCTTGATTACATCTGATGGACTGCAATGGAGGCATAAACAGGGGAATATCGACTAGGCGTAGAGAGGTTATTTTACCTCTATATTTAGAACTGGTGCATCCGCTGCTGGAATCCTGTGTCCAGTTCTGGTGACCACAATTCATGAAGCATGTTGATGAATTGGAGAGGGTTCAGAGAATAGACACAAGAATGACCAAAGGATTAGAAAACACGCCTTATAGTGATAGACTCAAAGAGCTCAATCTATTTAGCTTAACAAAGAAGGTTAATGAGTGACTTGATTACAGTCTATGAGTACCTACATTGGGAACAAATATTTGATAATGGACTCTAACCTAGCAGAGAAAGGTATAACAAGATCCAATGGCTGAAAACTGAAGCTGAACAAATTCAGACTGGAAATAATGCATAAATTTTTAACAGCGAGGGTAATTAACCATTGGAACAAGTAATCAAGCGACATGGTGGATTCTCCATCACTGACACTTTTAAATCAAGATTGTTATTTTTATTAAAAAGATCTGCTCTAATTCAAATAAGAATTATTTCGGGGAAGTTTTATGGCCTGTGTTATACAGGAGGTCAGACTAGAGGATTAGTGGTCCCTTCTGGCCTTCAAATCTATGAATTTTTGAATGGTTCAAGCAGAAGGGAGTCCTCAATGCATCAAGGGAAATGTAGTCCAGCCCAAGAGCCCAGCCCACAGCTCCCATGAAGTATCATGGCTGCTCAGTTGGGTGCATCCAACTGGCCTGAAATTGAATGTTTTGACTGGATTTGACAAACTGATATTTTCATTTCAAATCATCCTGATCCAGGACAAAATATTTCATTCCAATTTTCCATCAGGAAAAAAATTGAAAATGTTTGGCTGAAAGTCCTGTGAAAAATTTTGATTCTGACAAAACTGCATTTTCTGTCAAAAAACATTTTGATGGAAAATTCCCAAGCAGCCGTCTCTATTTGCTCCTCTCCAGTCATATAGTGCAATATAGACTATATATTTCGTTAGCAGCTCAGCCACTTATCAGCTATCTTCACCCTTTCTAACGTGTCATTGATTGACTTCTCTCCCTGCCAGCTTTCTCTCCATTTCTAATTTAAATAATACCCCTACAGATTTTTTTTTTTTTAAAAACTACTAAGCTAGCAATCTGATCCACCTCTGTTTATGGTAGGGGATTAGCTGGAACAGTTTGATCAGAGCTGTCGCTGTGATAGAAGGATAGGTGCAGCCGCACTTTAAGAAATCAAGGACACCTCATTTCAGCACCGAATCCTGTCGGTGGCGTCAGTGGAAGTGTGCGGACCAGGCTCACGCACGGGGGGCAGAAACACCCCCAGAGGAGCAGGGTCCCCCAGATCCTGACTGAGGCTGGGGCTGCTGACACCCCCTTCCCGCCTTTGTCTGAGGTGTGTCCCTCTCTGTCTCCCAGCCACTGCCCTGAGCAATGGGGCTGTGAATAAGAGGCATCTCTCCTTCCCCGCCACTACCACCCAGGCTAGACAGGAGTAGGGGAAGGGAAGGGAAAGGGGTGGTGGCTTCAAACGAGATAGGGGAATGTGGAGCTGACAATCCCCACCTCCTTAGCCCCCACTCCCGCTTCCATCCATACCCATGATCCCCTTCCAGTGTTTCTCCCCTCCCCCTGGCCTGACACTCCCCACCACCCGGAACACTCTCCCCACCCTCAATCCTCTCTCCTACCACCCATCCCCATTTATCAGCAATTCATAGAGTTTAAGGCCAGAAGGGACCATCAGGTCCTTCAGTCTGACTCCTGGGTAGCACAGGACCTTACATTTCACCCAGTTACCCGTGTTTTGAACCCAATCACTCATGTCTGGCTAATACAGCTTCCAGAATGGCAGCCAGGCTGGGTCTGAAGACATCAAGAGATGAAGAATCCCACACTGTCTTGGGGATTTTGTTCTAAAGGTAAATTACCCCCCACTGTTAAAAACATGTGGGCCTTATTTCTACTTTGAATCTGTCTGGCTTCAACTTCCAGCCATTGGTTCTTGTTCTGCCATTCTCTGCAGTCTTCACTGATATTGACTAGCATTCTTTTTATTTTAATCAGAATGTCACTCGGTACTAAATCAAACGCCTTGCACAAGTCTAAGTAGATCATGTCTATGCAGTTACCTTTACCAATCAAACTTCTAATCTCAAGGAATGAAATCAGGTTAGTTTGACAGGATCTGTTTTCCATAAAACCAGGTTGACTGGCATTAATTATATTCCTATCCTTTCATTCTTTAGCAGTTGAACCCCGTAACAACTTTTTTTTTTTGTTACTTAGTGTTTTGCCCGGGATTGATGTCAGGACAACTGGCCTATAGTTACTCAATCACCCTGCTTGCCTTTTTCGACTATTGGCACAATATTATCTCCCTCATTCCCCCTCCCCTTGCCGCAGCCCCAAACCCATCTCCTATTTCCCCTCCCACCACATATTCACCCTCATTCTTCGCCCTCCCATATTTCCTAGCTTTGCACCCAAAATAAGGATCTAGAAATGCAAAGAGCAGCTCTCCTTAGAGACAAGGTACGTCAGAAACCCCTTCATCAAATGACCCTGCAACTGGTTTGTCAGTTTACACTTGGTTCCATTGCTCAGCATGGTTAAATTACTAACTGGTTAGTAAAGTTATTCAATTTCCCTCTGATTAATCAAGGTTAACATACTTGACAATGCTGCTAAAGTAAAATCAGAGGCTGCATGTGCATTCTAGAGCTCTTTGAAATAATGCTGTAAAACCAGAAATTTTGGTTTCAGGGCAGAACTTCCCGAAGGAACCTTTCAGAATGCAGGGACCTTGCCCAGGGCCCATTCTCCGAGAACTGCCAAGGACAACAACTCAAACTCAAAATCAGTGTCTGGGTGTAACTTCGGTTCAACGACCATCATGTGTCACCTTCAGCCATCGACTTCCTGGGACAGCAGTCTGCCCACAAACGTCTGGCTGTCAACAGACCCTTTGTCTTGCTGCCCATGCGTATTTCACTCTCTTGGGCCTTCTTTACTGATGCACTGACCTGGAGTTCCTAACTTAACCCTCAATAGCAGTGATGCTTCCTGGGGGTACCCAGGGCAGTGCAGCACCCCCGTCACCACCTGCCTTGAGTGTAAGGAAGTCTCGTCTGTGTCTACTGGGGGTCAGCTTCCCAACTCCACCAGCCATGGTTAATATAAGCACTCCTTCTAGGCCTATGCAGGCCCTGCTGTCAATCTACTGGTTAGTGATAGGCACACTCCAACCCTTGAGCCCTCCAAGCGTCTCCATGGAGAGTCCAGCACCTGTTCCACTGGGCACTCAGCATTTCACAGGAAACACCCAGCACCCTGTAGGAGTGGACACTATATGCTTTCTCTGCTTTCTATAATTGAGAAATCAGACTTCAGAGTGCTGGTATTTGGAAATCTGCAAAACAAGGGTACCCCAAGCAATAAGGGATCAAAGCAGCCATTCACACAGGGGTCCCAAGAAACTCCATTGTACAGATGAGGAAACTAAGATCCAGAGAGCTGAAATCAGCCAGAAACAAAACAGGGAATAGAAGTCCGGTGTCTCTGTGCCACTATCACAGTACTGACCTTTCTTCTTCACTGTCCCACCTCAGGGCTCCCGTTCTTACAGAGTTAATGGGCCCTGAGACGTGATTCACATCTTACATTACCATTGCACATTGAAGGAGTTAGACGTAAAGAAATATTGAGAATCTGGTGCAATCCACGATAAAGGGGCCTGGTAAAAAACACAGTGTGTGCTCACGTAATTCCAGACTATCGTAATGGAGACACAGAGAATGGCATCTCTCTGCCTTGGTGCCTCATTGATGAGGTGTTTTAGAGCAACCCACAACAGCAGTGATAAATATCAGACTAATCAAACCACAAAGACCTGCATCCCTAAGCCAAAACAGCAGAAGTATCTGTCCCAATATTGAATGCAAGCTATAGCAGCCGCTGACCTCACCTAAAAAGCCAGATGGCCAGTGAGAGAGGTGACTCAGACTCATTACAGCAAACCAGCTTATTTCCATTTCACGGGCACTGAACAAACTACGGTAAGACAGTCTGAACCCTTTTGACAGCACAGAATTTAGTGACAACTTTCCCCAGGATCTCTTTGACCTCTCTGTTCCTCAGGCTGTATATGAGGGGGTTGACCATGGGAGTCAGGACTGTGTAGAAAATGGAGAACACTTTGTTCAGGTCTCTCAGTGTATCAGTTTTTGGTAGCATGTAGACAATCATTATGGTCCTATAGAAAATTGACACCACGATAAGGTAAGAGAAGCAGGTGGAAAAGGCCTTTTGCCACCCAGTGGTGGAAGGCATTCGCAAGATGGTGGTGAGGATACAGATGTGTATTGCCAGTGTTCATAGAAATGGCGAAAGAGTGCATATAGCAGCCAGCATGGTAGTGACAAGCTCCATCATACGTGTGTTACTGCAGGAGAGTTTTATTACTGGGATGAAGTCACAGAAGAAATGGTCAATTTCATTAGAGCCTGTCATAAATATAAAGGAAAGGGTAAACCCCATTAAAATCCCTCCTGACCAGAGGAAAAATCCTCTTACCAGTAAAGGGTTAAGAAGCTAAAGGTAATCTCGCTGTCACCTGACCAAAATGACCAATGAGGAGACAAGATACTTTCAAAGGCTGGGAGGAGGGAGAAAAACAAAGGGTCTGTGTCTGTCTGTGTGATGCTTTTGCTGGAGACAGAACAGGAATGGAGTCTTAGAATTTAGTAAGTAATCTAGCCAGGTATGTGTTAGATTATGATTTGTTTAAATGGCTGAGAAAATAGCTGTGCTAAATAGAATGAATATTTCTGTCTGTGTGTCTTTTTTGTAACTTAAGGTTTTGCCTAGAGGGATTCTCTATGTTTTGAATCTAATTACCCTGTAAGGTATCTACCATCCTGATTTTACAGAGGTGATTCCTTTTTTACTTCTATTAAAAGTCTTCTTGTAAGAAAACTGAATGTTTTTTCATTGTTCTAAGATCCAAGGGTTTGGGTCTGTGGTCACCTATGCAAATTGGTGAGGATTTTTACCAAACCTTCCCCAGGAAGTGGGGTGCAAGGGTTGGGAGGATTTTGGTGGGAAAGACGTGTCCAAACTATGTTTTTTCAGGAACCCAGATAAAGTTTGGTGGTGGCAGTGGAAATCCAAGGGCAAAGGGTAAAATAATTTGTACCTTGGGGAAGTTTTAACCTAAGCTGGTAAAAGTAAGCTTAGGAGGTTTTCATGCAGGTCCTCACATCTGTACCCTAGAGTTCAGAGTGGGGAAGGAACCTTGACAGAGCCGCATAAAGTTAATGTCAGCAGCCAGAGAATGACTTACCCAAGTGCCAACTGCTAGCTGGAGGCAGGACCTGCCATTCATAAGGGCTTCATAATGCAGTGGTTTGCATATCGCTAAATACCAATCGTAGGACATCACTGCCAGAAGATAACTCTCTGCAACTGCCAGGAAACCAAAGAAATAATATTGTGTGAGGCAGCCGCTAACAGAAATGGTTCTGTCCCCAGTCAGGAGACTGGCCAGCATCTCAACCCTCGCAGGTCTCCAAGCAGGACAATTCGCCAGGAAGAAGTACATGGGGGCATGAAGTTGCTGATCAGCCACAACTAGTGCAATGATGAGGTCGTTCCCAACCACGGTCTCAATGTAGATGATGAGAAGCAGGAGGAAGAGAAAAAAATGAGGAGTTCTTGTGGCACCTTAGAGACTAACACATTTATTTGGACATAAACTTTTGTGGGCTAAAACCCACTTCATCAGATGCATGGAGTGGAAAATACAGTAGGAAGAAATATATACAGAGTACATGACAAGATGGGGGTTGCCTTACAAATTCTAATGGGACAATTCAATTAAAGTGGGCTATTATCAGCAGGAGGAAAAATCACTTTTGTAGTGGTAATCAGGGTGGCCAATTTCAAACAGTTGACAAGAAGGTGTGAATAACAGTGGCGGGGGGGACAATTTTTCTCCCTCCTTCTTGTAACAACCTTTTAAGTACTTGAAAACTGTTATACCCCTCTCAGTCTTCTCTTCTCCAGACTAAACAAACCCAATTTTTTCAATCTTCCTTCATACATCATGTTTTCTAGACCTTTCATCATTTTTGTTGCTCTACTCTGGACTTTCTCCAATTTGTCCACATCTTTCCTGAAATGTGGCACCCAGAACTGGACATAATACTCCAGTTGAGGCCTAATCAGTGCAGAGTAGAATGGAAGAATTACTTCTCGTGTCTTGCTTACAAACACTTCTGCTAATACATCCCAGAATGATGTTTGATTTTTTTGCAAGTCTTACACTGTTGACTCATATTTAGCTTGTGATCCACTGTGACCCCCAGACCTCTTTTTGCAGTACTCCTTCCTAGGCAGTCATTTCCCATTGTGTATGTGTGCAACTGATTGTTCCTTCCTAAGTGGAGTACTTTGCATTTGTCCTTGTTGCATTTCATCCTATTTACTTCAGACCATTTCTCCAGTTTGTTCAGATCATTTTGAATTTTAATCTTATCCTCGAAAGCACTAACAACCCCTCCCAGCTTGGTATCATCCGCAAACTTTATAAGTGTAATCTCTATGCCATTATCTAAATCACTGATGAAGATATCGAACAGAACCTGACCCAGAACCAATCCCTGTGGGACCCCACTCATGATACCCTTCCAGCATGACTGTGAACCACTGATAACTACTCTCTGGGAATGGTTTTCCAACCAGTTATGCAACCACCTTATAGTAGCTCCATCTAAGTTGCAGTTCCCTAGTTTGTTTATGAGAAGGTCATGAGAGACAGTATCAAAACCCTTATTAAAGTCAAGATATACCACATCTATCACTTTCCCCCATCCACAAGGCTTGTTACCCTGTCAAAGAAAGCTATCAGGTTGGTTTGACACAATTTGTTCTTGACAAATCCATGCTGATTGTTACTTATCACCTTATTATCTTCTAGGTATTTGCAAATTGATTGCTTAATTATTTGCGCCATTATATTTCTGGGTACAGAAGTTAAGCTGTCTGGTCTGTAATTCCCCAGGTTGTTCTTATTTCACTTTTTATAGATGGGCACTATATTTGCCCCTTTCCAGTCTTCTGGAAGTCTCCTGTCTTCCATGACTTTTCAAAGATCTTTACTAATGGCTCAGATATCTCCTCAGTCAGCTCCTTGAGTATTCTACGATGCATTTCATCAGGCCTTTGTGATTTGAAGACATCTAACTTGACTAAGGAGTTTTTGACTTGTTCTTTCCCTATTTTAGCCTCTGATCCTACCTCATTTTCTCTGGCATTCACTATATTAGACGTCCAGTCACCATCAACCTTCTTGGTGAAAACCGAAACAAAGCAGTCATTAAGCATCTCTGCCATTTCCACATTTTCTGTTATTGTTTTTCCCCCTCTCATTCAGTAATGGGACTACCCTGTCCATCTTCCTCTTGCTTCTAATGTATTTGTAGTATGTTTTCTTGTTACTCTTTATGTCTCTAGCTAGTTTGGTCTAGTTTTGTGCCTTGGCCTTTCTAATTTTGTCCCTATATACTTGTGTTATTTGTTTATATTCATCCTTTGTAATTTGACCGAGTTTCTACTTTTTGTAGGACTCTTGAGTTTTAGGTCATTGAAAATCTTCTGGTTAAGCCAGGGTGGTCTCTGGCCATATGTCCTATCTTTCCGATGCAGTGGGATAATTTGCTCTTATGCCCTTAGTAATGTCTCTTTGAAAAACTGCCAACTGTCTTCAATTGTTTTTCCCCTTAGACTTGTTTCCCATGGGATTTTACCTACCAACTCCCTGAGTTTGCTAAAGTCTGCCTTGTGGAAATCCATTGTCTTTATTGTGCTGTTTTCCATCCTACCATTCCTTAGAATCATGAACGCTACCATTTCATGATCACTTCCACCCAAGCTGCCTTCCACTTTCAAATTCTCAACCAGTTCCTCCCTATTTGTCAAAAATCAAATCTAGAACAACCTCCCCCTAGCATAGATGCCAACTTCCCCTCTTTCAGGGGGGGCTCAACCCCCCTGTCTGCCCCCCGCCCCCACTCCACCCATTCCATGAGGCCCTGCCTCTGCCCCACCTGTTCCCACCCCTTCCCCAAATCCTTACCCCAGCCCTTGAGCACACCACGTTCCCACTCCTCCCCCCTCCCTCTCGGAGCATGCTAAAGCTGCCAAACAGCTGTTTGGTGGTGGCTGGGCAGGCAACGCTGGGAGGGAGGCAGAGAAGTTGGGACGCAGCACGCTCAGGAGAGGAGGAGGACAGGGGGTAGAGGGTGAGGGGAGCTTGGCCGCCGATGGGTGCAGATGACCCACTAATTTTAATTTCAAAAAGTCTCTTAGTTACTAAGGGTTAGCAGCCTAAGTCTCACTGAAAGTCAACAGGATTTAAGCAAACTTCAGCAGTGACTTATGAACTTAAGTGTTTTTGAAAATGTTACCTGATTGATGCTCAGATAAAATGCAGGTAGAACAAGTAGCCACTGAATTGCCATGAGAGTTTGGCACCTAACTCCCTTAGGCTTCTTGGAAAAGTCCAGAGCATGCAAGCATTGAAGCTAGAGACCTGTGATTATAAAGTGCAAACAGTTTCTTCCCAAATCCCTGACAAGTTTCAGGGTCACATGGATCTTCAGTGCCATAGCAATTATACAAATCAGGTAATCTTGTTCCAGAACTATAGGCCTCTGATTGGTCTCCTGGAGTGTTTGAGAAGCAACCAAACGGTACAGATTCCATCTGGTAGAGAACAGTGTTTTACATTGACACTAGCCAATTTATGGTCCGATCTGGGTACAGTAAATATAACCATTTCAGTTGTGGGTATTGCAATATATTCTGCAAGTCTGCTCCAAAATTGGCCTTTTTCAGCATGATGTTTTTGACATACTGCCACATCTTGCCCCAATGGAAATGTTTGTTCCAACCTTTTCTGAAGAATACAGATATGCAATGATTTCTTATCGCAAAATAATCTAGAAGACTCTTATTCCCAGTCTTATCCTAGCACAATTTTCTCCTTGAACATGTCATAAGGTCTCATTCCAATTCATCACCCATGCGAATAATGTTGTGTCACCAAAGCTTTATTGTTCATAATGCCTAGATGTTGAATATTTGTGGTTGACAATTGTATTTTTGAAAAAGGTTTCTTTTTGTTTTGTTTTTAAAAAATCTCTGGCAAACATATTGCTGATAGGGATGAAATCCCAAAGCTCAACTCTTTGAAGAATACATGTTTTATACTGAAAATTGGCTATAATAGAGGGATAGACCCGAATCTTCACCTATCATGGATAAAATTGTTAATTCCAGGTTTGACTTCTAATCACCTCAGCAATATATTTTTTAAATGAAATCACAGATTTAAGAATTATTAGTGTCTATTTGCCACTCCCTGTGATCCTATGTAGAAATCATTAGGAAGGATACATAAAAGAGCTACCAGCTACCCTCAGCTGGCAGGAGAAGTGGCTCTGTCCCACCCCCTCCACTCCCTGCCAGGGCCTGGCTGCCAGGGAGAGGGGCCAAGCAAGCCAGGAACGTGCTGGGGGGGGGTGAGGCGCAGCGTGGGAAGGACATAGGCAGGGCAGCTTGGTGCTCACAGAAACTGGGGGGAAGGGAATGTGCTCCCATGGGCCCTGCACCCTCCCAGACTACACCCATGTAGCCACCCCTTTCCCAGCCTTCCCCCTCTGCTATCCCTAGTATCTGTGTTACAGCAGAGCTGCCCCTTTCCTTTCCCTCACCCTCTGCAGCCTCCAATGCCCCTTCGCCCATGGTACATTCTTGCTTGTGCAGCCAGCACTGAAGCTGGTATCGTTGTTTCCTCACTACTATATTTAGTGAGCTAGCTAGAATAGAGCTCCAGTGGCTATGTGTTCAGGAGCTGCCATTTACCCCCCCAGCTGCAGCACAGATGCCCCCCAAGTGTCTAAGCTGTGAATTATTCACTCAGGCCTTCTTCCATCCATCAGCTGCTTTTTACTCAGATTTTCAGCTTTCCAGATTAATGCATAAACAAACCAGGGAAATAGAGGCTAGATGGAGCTACTATAAGGTGGGTGCATAACTGATTAGAAAACTGTTCCCAGAGAGCTGTTATCAAGTTGGAAGGGCAATGGTGTTATACTGTTGACACATTTAGCTTTTATTGCCTGATGCATACATTATTAGTAGGGTCTCCTAGGAAATGGTAAAACATGTGAAGGAACTGGTGGGAAACATCCCCTGGAAGTGGAAGGAATTTTCAGGATAGTGGTTTGGCTATAAATGTACAGGCTGGGTTTCCCCTAATAGGGTGATCTTAGGCACCCAAATCCTATAGACAGTGAATGGGAATTGGGCACTTCACACCCTTAGGTACCATTGTCAATTACAGCAGGACATAGTAGAGCAGACAGTGCATGGGATTAGGGCTCTGGATAGTTGGTTTCTATGCCTGTCCCTTTTCAGAGTAACAGCCGTGTTACTCTGTATTATTAATACAGGTGCCACAAGGTGCCACAAGTACTCCTTTTCTTTTTTCGAAAATGGGCAACTAAAAGGCCTGGGCTGGTGTCCTGAAGCACAGGTTAGAAGGTTTCCTTTTGCTTTTCTGTCCCTTGGATGAAATACACCCAGACATCAACACCTGCATTACAAAAATATTAGATTGCAATGTCAAAATGGAACTCCAACGGCAGAAATTGTGTAATTAACTCTTTAGTTTATCTCACCCAACAAGGGATGGATGCTCAGCATTCCATTTGCATCCATTTAGCCTGCACCCTCCCGCTGAGCCCAATCTCCATTTGTTCTCTTTATTTCAAGTAGCCACCAGTTCAAGTCTCCCAGCAGCTGAGTTGTACCTCACCTGTGGTATCTAATATTGGTCCTAAAAATAACAGGGTAACAGGTTTTTAAAAGGTCTATGCACCTCCATTTCTCCCAGGAGCATGACATGAACCCCATTGAAGAGAATGGAAATGTGACCTTTTAACTTTAGTGGTCTGATTTTAGGGGCAGAATCAAACTTATCTATTTCATTTTAACATAAGGAAACCGATCAGCTAGCATTGTCCAACCCTGCATTTCCTGAGAGCTTTCCTCAGGGCCTCCTTGACCTCTTTGTTTCTCAGGCTGTAGATGAGTGGATTGATCAGGGGAGTCAGGACAGTGTAAATGACAGAGAGAACTTTCTTGAAGTCTCTCAGTGTGTTGGTTGCTGGGAACATATAGGCAATCAGTAGAGTTCCATAATAAATGGTCACCACAATGAGGTGGGAGGAGCAGGTGGAAAAGGCCCTTTGCCTCCCTGTGGTGGAAGGGATTCTTAGGATGGTCACAATGATGCAGCTGTAGGACATCAAGGTAAGTAGGAATGGGACCAGTGTGAAAATCAAGCAGAGAGTGAAAGCCAACATTTCCATCACCTGAGGATCATTGCAGGAGAGTTTTACAAGGGGGATAAGATCACAAAAGAAATGGTCAATACCATTGGGGCCACAGAAAGTTAACTGTGACATTGACAATGTTGTTATACTATTAGCTAGGAAGCCACCTATCCAAGTGCCACCTGCAAGCTGGAGGCAAGACCTGCCTCTCATACAGGCTGCATAGCGAAGCGGTTTGTGGATGGCTAAATACCGATCATAAGACATCACAGCTAAGAGAAGGCATTCTGTGGCAGCCATAGAACCAAAGAAATAATACTGTGAGAGACACCCACTAAATGAAACAGTCCTGTCCTCAGTCAGGAGACTGACCAGCATCCTGGGCAGGAGGGTGGAGGTGTAGCAGGTCTCCAGGCAGGACAAGTTCCCCAGGAAGAAGTACATGGGGGTGTGAAGGTTCTGATCAGCCACAACTAGCGCCACGATGAGGAGGTTAATGGCCATGGTTGCAATGTAGATCATGAGAAACACCAGGAAAAGGATCCGAAGTTCAGGGAGAGTGCCGAATCCTAGGAGGATGAATTCTGTGATGGACGTTTGATTTCCCTGTTCTGGATTCGCCATGGCACGTGTCTACGGGAAAGAAAATAACTCAGTGACATAAATGGACAACATTCACTTAATAAAATGTTAGCATTGTTTTCATTGTCTTCCTCTGCTGGCTACTGGAACAATAACAGAGTGGAGAATGGAGTCCAGGGGAGGGGAAATGCCATCTCTCTTGATCCCTGGGACAGATTTCATATCTGAGCAGACTGCAGGTTAAACAAAATGTGAATCTCTCTGAAAATCTGTGCAATACCTTGACAGACAGCACCAAGTACTCAAATACTATTGTGATGGGGCTCAGATACAACAGTACAGACACACACAGAGGAGACAGATTAGAAAGATATTCGTTCAAATAGTCATACACACCACTTCCTGGTGTCTAAAAGCAGAACAAAATAGGCTGGAGTTCCACTGCTGAAATCAGTCAGGATTTTATGGAAAGTCACAAAAAAGAAACCAACCAAGCAAATAGGGCTGGGAATTGCAATGGGTGGGCAGCCAACTGCAAGTGAATTATAAGGGAAATGGGTAGCCTAATTCTATTAGCGCCTTTTGAAAATTTTATCCTAAACAAACAGGACTACCTGTCCACCCCTATGATAACATTTCATAGTTCTGCAGTAGGATACTCTGCATCCAAAGACCCAGCCAGGTGACCATCTTATGCAGAAAGGAAAATCTGAAATCTCTGCAGTTAGCCCCCAGTGGTGGAAATGTTACTACTAACCACACACAGTTACCCAAACTTTATTTAAAAAAAAAAAAAAAAAAAAACCACAAAACAGCTAGAAACCACCAATTTAGCTAAAGATTTACACTCTTTTGCATGAATGATTTCTGTTTGAAATTTGTAAGAAACATTTTCATATTATTAGAGAAGTGGAGAACCTAAATTTCCATTTCATGGGCAATTCCATGATTTCAAATGTTGGTTTTCATTCTAATTGACTTTAAAATATATATCTAGAAATAAAATACATTTTTAGATTACTTGTTTTTTATATTTGTATTGTATTTTATTTGTATATTTTAAAGTAACATTTATTTTTTTAAATTTTATTTCATTTTATAAAACATACAATAACTTTGTTTAGGAAACAAAGTTTCCTAGAAATAAAATATGGTCCCATGGGACCATATCCATCTTGAGGAGTTGATATTTTTCCTGATAGAAAACTATTTCATCAGATTTTTTTTTATCAGCATTACCTTTTATTCTTTTTTTCCCCTTTTATATTTGGTTTAAAAGATATGAATTCTCCCTTTGTTTGTGGCTGTTGTATCTGCCATCACTGCCTCGTGCCATTACTAATCCAAAGAGACAAGGTGGATGAGGTAATATATCTTTTATTGGACCAATTTACTAATCCTTATTAACTGCTAAGTAAGGACCTGATTCTGCACAGAGTTATTTTTACAAACCGGGAATAATTCTGTCCAGTCTGAGCCTTCTCTTGTGGACGTCAAAGATAAAATTTCCCACTGACTTCAAGGATGGGACCCTTTGATTTCAAAGGGATTTGGACAGCTAATGCCTTTAGCCTTCTTTGACACTTATAGTTTGGCTCGGCAGGATTGGATTTCCATTGACAGACGTTGGTAAATGTTGATATCAGCGGACACAGCAAAACCAAATAAAAAAATATCGGTAACAGGCATCATTAGTGCAGCCTCCCCTCTGCATCGTGCCAGCAGGGATGGGAGTCACTGGCCCTGTGGCTGGGCAGGGACCCTCTGCCCCCAGCTCTCACTGCGGTGAGCGGGTGGGGCAGTGACAGCAGAGGTGCACAGAGCTCCCTGTATGGCTGCAGGGCTGGTGACACCCATCCCTGAAGGCACAAGGTGCAGGGCAGGCTGCGGTCTTGGCGAGCCAGAGCTGAGACCCTGAGCCTGGGCTGTGAGATGGAGGAGTTGTCCCTGGCTATGAGGGAGGCCACCCTGCTGCTGGATGGCTTCTGCCCATGGATGGAGCCATTCAACAGGGTGGCCTCTGCCACTGCCCGGGGCTCATCGTTCTCCCCCTCCTCACAGCCCTGGCCAAGGATCTCTGCTCCACTGGGCCAGAGCAGCCACCTTCCCTCCCCTTTCACCTTGGTATCTTGGACCCCTCGGCGGTGCATAAGCCACCAGCATCTCCGCTGTCACTGCTGGGAGTCCCCTGCAGCCCTGCCCTAACCCTGATCCCAACCCTGCCCCCCACTGTATTTCCTGCAACTGTAAAAAATTAATACTTAAAAGTTAGAAAAATCTTTTAAAAAATCCCAATATTAACCGTCTAAAGGGCACAAAAAGAATAAAAAGTCAAATTCTGCCCAGTCTTCTTATAGCCAATGTAGGCACCCTGAGCACTGAGCACAGCAGCAAACATCAGCTCTGCTTTACCCATCATCTCACTAATGCTCTCAATGCTGCAGGGAGGTGGGAGCTGTCATGAAGGGCACAATCCTGTATTTAGTAGGGAGGACAGTTTAAAGTGGAGTGAAGGACACTCCAGTGTTTGAAGATCTCACTTTGGACTTGGCAGATGTTGGTTCAATTCCCTCCTTTGTCACAAACTCCTTTGTGATGTTCAGGGCAGGATTTCCAAAGGCCGGTAGGTTCCTAAAAATGCACATTGGTGCTCGAGTAGGTGCGGTACCAAACTCCCATCGATTACAAATCCCACTAGGGGTGTCTGCTGTCTTTAGGTGCTGAAATACCTCTATAAATCTGTCCCTCTGGGCGTCCGGTCCCCGTCTGTGAAGCAGGAACAATAGCACCTCACAGGGAGGTGGGAAGATAGCTACATTCAGTTCCATGAGGTGCCCAGATACCCTGGTGATGGGGGCCATACAAAGAGCTAAGACAGTAGTGACCTGAGAGGTCTTTCCTTCTTCCAAATTCTGTTGGGTTGGGAGTTTAAGAAAGATCATTGCCAAATTCCCCTTAGGTTCCAATGGAATTAGTTACCTAGCAAACTTACATGGCTTCAAGAAGCAGGGAGGAAAAGGTTGATTTACCTCCATCAGCAGCTGGAGTCTGTCACCTCCTCACTCAGGAGTTCAGACACTGTGATCCAGGTTATTCAGTCCCTCTTCTCTCCCCACTGCATTCATGTACTTCCATGTTCGCAGCCTAGATGGGCTACCATGGCTCTGTTATATCTGATAATGTGCCATGTGCTTCATACCCTCCACCAAATGAGGAGGATCTTTTCTGATTCACTAAATATCCTTCTGTGGGAAGGTGCAGTCTCTTGAGGCACATCTGCTGTGGGGAACGTAACAGGCAAGGGAAAGTTAGTATTCGGACATTGTCTACAACTAAACCTTAGAGTCAAATTTCTAATCTCAAAGGGAAAGTTCTGGAGAGGGAAGAAACGTCTAATCCTAAAATCACTCATTTTAGTGGGGGAATGTTATGCTGACAGTCAAGAAATAACACTAATTCTAGAAATAAGGTTTACAGCTGAGATTTTCAGAGCTGCCTAAGCCCTGGTCTACACTAGGACTTTAGGTCGAATTTAGCTACGTTAAATCGATGTAAACCTGCACCCGTCCACACGATGAAGCCCTTTATTTCGACTTAAAGGGCTCTTAAAATTGATTTCCGTACTCCACCCCTGACAAGTGGATTAGCGCTTAAATCGGCCTTGCCGGGTCGAATTTGGGGTACTTTGGTCACAATTTGACGGTATTGGCCTCTGCGAGCTATCCCAGAGTGCTCCATTGTGACTGCTCTGGACAGCACTCTCAACTCAGATGCACTGGCCAGGTAGACAGGAAAAGAATCACGAACTTTTGAATCTCATTTCCTGTTTGGCCAACGTGGCAAGCTGCAGGTGACCATGCAGAGCTCATCAGCAGAGGTGACCATGATGGAGTCCCAGACTCGCAAAAGAGCTCCAGCATGGACTGAACGGGAGGTCCGGGATCTGATCGCTGTATGGGGAGAGGAATCCGTGCTATCAGAACTCCGTTCCAGTTTTTGAAATGCCAAAACCTTTGTCAAAATCTCCCAGGGCATGAAGGACAGAGGCCATAACAGGGACCCGAAGCAGTGCCGCGTGAAACTTAAGGAAACTTAAGGAGCTGAGGCAAGCCTACCAGAAAACCAGAGAGGCAAACAGCTGCTCCGGGTCAGAGCCCCAAACATGCCGCTTCTATGATGAGCTGCATGTCATTTTAGGGGGTTCAGCCACCACTACCCCAGCCGTGTTGTTTGACTCCTTCAATGGAGATGGAGGCAACATGGAAGCAGGTTTTGGGGATGAGGAAGATGATGATGATGGGGTTGTAGATAGCTCACAGCAAGCAAGCAGAGAAACCGGTTTTCCTGACAGGCAGGAACTGTTTCTCACCCTGGACCTGGCTGTCCCCCCGAACCCATCCAAGGCTGCCTCCTGGACCCGGCAGGCAGAGAAGGGACCTCCAGTGAGTGTACCTTTTAAAATATTATACATGGTTTAAAAGCAAGCATGTGAAAGGATTAATTTGCCCTGGCATTCGCGGCTCTCCTGGATGTACTCCCAAAGCCTTTGCAAAAGGTTTCTGGGGAGGGCAGCCTTATTGCGTCCTCCATGGTATGACACTTTACCACTCCAGGCCAGTAACACGTACTCGGGAATCATTGTACAACAAAGCATTGCAGTGTATGTTTGCTGGCGTTCAAACAACATCCGTTCTTTATCTCTCTGTGTTATCCTCAGGAGAGCGAGATATCATTCATGGTCACCTGGTTGAAATAGGGTGCTTTTCTTCAGGGGACACTCAGAAGTGCCTGTTCCTGCTGGGCTGTTTGCCTGTAGCTGAACAGAAATGTTCCCCGCTGTTAACCACAGAGAGCGGGGAGGGTTGAGGGGGTAGGCACGCGGTGGGGGGAGGCAAAATGTGACCTTGTAACAAAAGCACATGTGCTATGTATGTAATGTTAACAGCAAGGTTTACCCTGAAAGAGTGTAGCCACTGTTTTATAAAATGTGTCTTTTTAAATACTGCTGTCCTTTTTTTTTCTCCACCATCTGCGTGTGTTTCAATGATCACAGGATCTTCTCCTTCCCAGAGGCTAGTGAAGATTAGAAAGAAAAAAAATGCACTCGTGATGAAATGTTCTCTGAGCTCATGCTGTCCTCCCACACTGACAGAGCACAGACGAATGCGTGGAGGCAAATAATGTCAGAGTGCAGGAAAGCACAAAATGACCGGGAGGAGAGGTGGCGGGCTGAAGAGTGTAAGTGGCGGGCTGAAGAGAGGGCTGAAGCTCAAATGTGGCGGCAGCATGATGAGAGGAGGCAGGATTCAATGCTGAGGCTGCTGGAGGATCAAACCAGTATGCTCCAGTGTATGGCTGAGCTGCAGCAAAGGCACCTGGAGCACAGTTTCCACTGCAGCCACTGTGTAACCAACCACCCTCCTCCCCAAGTTCCATAGCCTCCACACCCAGAAGCCCAAGAACGCGGTGGGGGGGGCCTCTGGCCAACCAGCCACTCCACCACAGAGGATTGCCCAAAAACCAGAAGCATTCAATAAATTTTAAAGTTGAAAACTTTTAAAGTGCTGTGTGGCATTTTCCTTCCCTCCTCCACCATCCCTCCTGGGCTACCTCGGTAGTCATCCCCCTATTTGTGTGATGAATGAATAAAGAATGCATGAATGTGAAGCAACAATGACTTTATTGCCTCTGCAAACGGTGATCGAAGGGAGGAGGGGAGGGTGGTTAGCTTACAGGGAAGTAGAGTGAACCAAGGGGCGGGGGTTTCATCAAGGAGAAACAAACAGAACTTTCACACCGTAGCCTGGCCAGTCATGAAACTGGTTTTCAAAGCTTCTCTGATGCATACTGTGCCCTCCTGTGCTCTTCTAACAGCCCTGGTGTCTGGCTGCGTGTAACCAGAAGCCAGGCGATTTGCCTCAGCCTCCCACCCCACCATAAATGTCTCCCCCTTACTCTCACAGATATTGTGGAGCGCACAGCAAGCAGTAATAACAGTGGGAATATTGGTTTCGCTGAGGTCTAAGCACGTCAATAAACTGCGCCAGCGCGCCTTTAAACGTCCAAATGCACATTCTACCACCATTCTGCACTTGCTCAGCCTGTAGTTGAACAGCTCCTGACTACTTGTCGGGCTCAACGGGTAGTGATCATGGCTCCATGTCTAGTTGGCAGCCGGTGTCAAGTGGAGTGCTCCTGGGGCCGGCTTTGTTCAATATCTTCATAAATGATCTGGAGGATGGTGTGGATTGCACTCTCAGCAAATTTGCGGATGATACTAAACTGGGAGGAGTGGTAGATATGCTGGAGGGCAGGGATGGGATACAGAGGGATCTAGACAAATTGGAGGATTGGGCCAAAAGAAATCTGATGAGGTTCAATAAGGATAAGTGCAGGGTCCTGCACTTAGGACGGAAGAACCCAATGCACAGCTACAGACTAGGGACCGAATGGCTAGGCAGCAGTTCTGCAGAAAAGGACCTAGGGGTGACAGTGGACGAGAAGCTGGATATGAGTCAGCAGTGTGCCCTTGTTGCCAAGAAGGCCAATGGCATTTTGGGATTTATAAGTAGGGGCATAGCGAGCAGATCGAGGGACGTGATCGTCCCCCTCTATTCGACATTGGTGAGGCCTCATCTGGAGTACTGTGTCCAGTTTTGGGCCCCACACTACAAGAAGGATGTGGATAAATTGGAAAGAGTCCAGCGAAGGGCAACAAAAATTATTAGGGGTCTGGAACACATGAGTTATGAGGGAGGCTGAGGGAACTGGGATTGTTTAGTCTGCAGAAGAGAAGAATGAGGGGGGATTTGATAGCTGCTTTCAACTACCTGAGAGGTGGTTCCAGAGAGGATGGTTCTAGACTATTCTCAGTGGTAGAAGAGGACAGGACAAGGAGTAATGGTCTCAAGTTGCAGTGGGGGAGGTTTAGGTTGGGTATTAGGAAAAACTTTTTCACTAGGAGGGTGGTGAAACACTGGAATGCGTTGCCTAGGGAGGTGGTGGAATCTCCTTCCTTAGAAGTTTTTAAGGTAAGGCTTGACAAAGCCCTGGCTGGAATGATTTAATTGGGGATTGGGTCCTGCTTTTGAGCAGGGGGTTGGACTAGATGACCTCCTGAGGTCCCTTCCAACCCTGATATTCTATGATTCTATAAAGATGCGAGCGTCATGTACCTTTCCCGGCCATCCCACGTTGATGTTGGTGAAACGTCCCTTGTGATCCACCGGAGCTTGCAGCACTATTGAAAAGTACCCCTTGCAGTTTATGTACTTGGCGGCTTGGTGCTCCGGTGCCAAGATAGGGATATGGGTTCCGTCTATGGCCCCACCAGTTAGGAAATCCCATTGCAGCAAAGCCATCCACTATGACCTGCACATTTCCCAGGGTCACTAACCTTGATATCAGCAGATCTTTGATTGTGTGGGCTACTTGCATCACAGCAGCCCCCACAGTAGATTTGCCCACTCCAAATTGATTCCCAACTGACCGGTAGCTGTCTGGCGTTGCAAGCTTCCACAGGGCTATCGCCACTCACTTCTCAACTGTGAGGGCTGCTCTCATCTTGGTATTCATGCGCTTCAGGGCAGGGGAAAGCAAGTCACAAAGTTCCATGAAAGTGCCCTTACGCATGTGAAAGTTTCGCAGCCACTGGGAATCGTCCCAGACCTGCAACACTATGCGGTCCCACCAGTCTGTGCTTGTTTCCCGAGCCCAGAATCGGCATTCCACAGCATGAACCTGCCCCATTAGCACCATGATGCATGCATTGGCAGGGCCCATGCTTTCAGAGAAATCTGTGTCCATGTCCTGATCACTCATGTGACCGCGCTGACGTCACCTCCTCGCCCGGTATCGCTCTGCCAGGTTCTGGTGCTGCATATACTGCTGGATAATGCGTGTGGTGTTTAATATGCTCCTAATTGCCAAAGTGAGCTGAGCGGCCTCCATGCTTGCCTTGGTATGGCGTCCGTACAGAAAAAAGGTACGGAACGATTGTCTGCCGTTGCTCTGACGGAGGGAGGGGTGACTGACGACATGGCTTACAGGGTTGGCTTACAGGGAATTAAAATCAACAAAGGGGGTGGCTTTACATCAAGGAGTATTTCAGGCAGGACTTCACGGAGGGTTCCAATAAGAAATGGTGCACCTAAGTAATTGTTCTTATTGGAACAAGCAGGTTGGTCTGGCCTCTGATTGATACATGGCTAGATTTACCTCACTGCACCTTCTCTGTGAGTGACTGCAGTGTGACCTAGAGGAATGAGTCCCCTAGACGGGGGAGGGGGGGGGAAGCAAATGAGTACAAAACAAATCTGGTCTATTTCTTGTTTTGATCCACTCCATCTATCTTTTACATCTTTGGCTGGCAGCAGACGGTGCAGAAGGACTGCATGCCATCCACATCTCATGGCTGCCCGGCAGAAAATGGTACAGTACGACTGCTAGCAATCCGTATCGCCTGCCTGCTCACCATAAGATGGTTCAATAGGACTGACTGCCGGACTAAAGAGAATGACCTGGTCAAGTCACTCCAAATTTAGTCCCTGCGCCCATGTCTGCCCAGGCGCTCCTGATCAACCTTACAGAGGTGACCAGGAGCACCTCGGACATGACGATGACGGCTACCAGTCCTACCGTACCATCTGCTGCCACAAGGCAATGGGTTGCTGCTGCTGTGTAGCAATGCCGTACCGCGTCTGCCAGCACCCAGGAGACATACGGTGATGGTTACCTGAGCGGGCTCCATGCTTGCCGTGGTATGGCGTCTGCACAGGAACTAAAGAAAAAAGGCGCGAAACGATTGTCTGCTGTTGCTTTCACGGAGGGAGGGAGGGAACGGGGGCCTGACGATATGTACCCAGAACCACCCGCGACAATGTTTTAGCCCCATCAGGCATTGGGATCTCAACCCAGAATTCCAATGGCCAGCGGAGACTGCGGGAACTGTGCGATAGCTACCCACAGTGCAACACTCCGGAAGTCGACTCTAGCCTTGGTACTGTGGAAGCACTCCACCGAGTTAATGCACTTAATGCACTTAAAGCATTTTCTGTGGGGACACACACACACTCGAATATATAAAACCGATTTCTAAAAAAACGACTTCTATAAATTCAACTTAATTTCGTAGTGTAGACATACCCTCAGTGACTTTCTAAAACTTCCTCAAAGTTTGAAAAGTTGCAAAAAAGTGGCAAAGTAACAGACTTGAATTTTTCCTCTTCCCTCTCTAACTTCTTCAAAGTTGCAGAAGTTCAGAGTGGGAAAAGGAAAAAGGATAAAAAGGAAATGTGAAAAAAACAAAACCCTTAGACATGATAGCTGGCATATTTTCAGAATCCTGTGAGTTTATATCCCTTCTAAATGAACGACTTTGCTTGTGTGGATATTAATGGAGATTTTATTGTTCAGTTTTCAGAATGTCACTGGACAGATTGAATCAATATCCATTAGCAGAGAAATCCAAAAGTTAGTGATGATCATATAGCAACATAAAAACTGATCTGCATGGTACAACACAAATGAAATCAAACAAATGCCTGCCTAAAAAGGCTTCAGAGGTGAGGTTTTGGACTGGCAAAGCCACATTCATGAGCATTGGGTTCTGCTGGGGAAGAGGGGAAATTTTTGAAGGGAAGCCCGTCTGCACACCTCCATTTGCCAGACTCCTCCTGGGGAGCTGACATACCCATTACAAGCCACGAGTGATGGCTCCTTGGAGCCGATTCTGGGGAGCAAGGCTAAATCTGTTTTTAACCAGATGCATCAGGATCTATACATAAATCTGAGTCTGACTTAGCAGCACATTGCTGTATCAGTTTTGCTCACACACTTTCAAAAGTCATTGATAGAGCTGGGCAAATCATGGGTTTCTCAGTTCACTTGCAATTTCAGAAAAGAATATATACCTGTATAGTTTGTGGTCAAACCGAAAGTGACATGGTGAACTGAAAAGTCAAAGAAAAAAAAGTTGAGATGAAAAAAACCAAAACGGGAACCTTTGACTGGAAACGTCTCTGAGATGTTGCAACAAGAGGAAACGCTTAATTTTGTCCCAAATTTTTTTGTTTTGCATTTCAGGAATTTTGACAAGGGCAAAGCAAGAGATTCACAAACCAGCTGGAGGAGAAGGCTGAAGTCGCTCACTTATAAGCTTTAGTCCAGTGGCTAAGGTGCTCAGCTGGGATGTGGAGACCCAGGTTCCACTCCCCCTGTGGCCACACGAGAAGAGATTTGAATAGGGATCTCTAACGTTGCAGGCAAATGCCCTAGACACTGAGCCAAGGGGTGTTCTCAATCTCTCCTCTCGGAGCCATTCCACTAAATAATTAAGTCATCATTGGGGCATGGACTTCTCACCCACACCCTAGGTGACAGCCCTAGCCACTGGGCTAGAGAGTCACTTTCACAGGCTGTCCTTGGCCCAAATGACCATCCATTGTCAGAGTCTTTCATAATGACAATGAATAGTAATGTGGCCAGAAAAGGAGAGTAAAGGCTGGTCTACACTACAAAGTTAAACTCACCTAACTACATTGCTCAGGGCTGTGAAAAATTTCATGCCCTCTCTGATGTAGCTAATCCAGCCTAAACCTCGCTGTGGTCACCAGAAGAGTTCTGCAGTCGACCTGCCTACCGCCTCTCGGAGAGGTGGATTTTACTACAGCGACAGAAGAACCCCTTCCATCGCTGTAGTAAGTGTCTACATGACAGCAGCGCAGCTACAGTGGAGTAATTCCAGTGTAGACGTAGCCTTAGAACGATTCTGCAGCCTGGTAGTTCAGCATCAACCTCCATTGTATGAATGCCACTGCCCCAGTTTGTGTTCTCGAGCCAATGTCTGGGCTGGTTGCCAGAAGGCGATGGGGCATTTGAATATAAATGCTTTTAAATGTATAGTTTTTAAAGTTTAACAAATGCTGTATCCTCATTATCTTGGAGAGTTTGTTTTATCTCCCCCAGATACAGACCATGGCTGACACAGAAGGGGGAAATCAAACGTCCATCACAGAATTCATCCTCCTGGGATTTGGGAATCTCCCTGAGCTGCAGATCCTTCTCTTCCTGCTATTTCTAGCAATCTGCATAGTGACTGTGGCTGGGAACATCTTCATTGTTACGCTAGCTGTGACTGATCAGCATCTTCACACACCCCCATGTACTTCTTCCTGGGGAACTTGTCCTGCTTGGAGACCTGCTACACTTCTGCTGTCCTGCCCAGGATGCTGGCCAGTCTTCTGACTGGGGACAGAACCATTTCTGTCAGAGGCTGTATGACAATTTTATTTTGCTAGTTTCTTTGAGGCTACAGAATGTTCTCTTAGCTGCAATGTCTTATGATCGGTATTTAGCAATATGCAAACCACTGCACTATGCAGCCCTTATGAATAGCAGTTTATGCCTACAGCTAGCAAGTGGGTCTTGGATAAGTGGGCTTCTGGTTGGCACCACATCAATGTCCTTCACATCACAATTATCTTTGTGGCCCCAATGAAGTGAGCTGTAGCTCACGAAAGCTCATGCTCAAATAAATTGGTTAGTCTCGAAGGTGCCACAAGTCCTCCTTTTCTCCTTGCGAATACAGACTAACCCGGCTGTTCCTCTGAAACCTGACATTTCTTCTGTGAATCTCCAAAAAATAATAAATCTCTGCTGCAGTGACACCTACCAGCTAGAGCTTGTAACCACCATCCTGGCTGCTTTGCTCACTCTGCCCCCATTTGCGTTAGCCCTGGCATCCTACGTGTGAATCATCTCCTCCATCCTGAGAATCCCTTCCACCGCCGGGAGGCAAAAGGCTACTCTACTTCCTCCGCTCACCTCAGCGAGAGACATAATCACTGCATCAGCTTCCAAAACCCAACACACTGAGAGACCTGAGCAAAGTGTTCTCCGCCTGCTACACAATTCAGACTCCCATGGCCAATCCCTTCATGTACAGCCTGAGAAACAAAGATGAAGGAAACCCTGAGAAAAATTGTCAGTAAGCGTGCAGATCAGTGGTTCTCAACCTTTTTGGGCTCCGGACCCATTTGTAAATGTTTATGGCCTGTCGCGACCCAGTAAACAGGCCCTAGGGTGGTTTTGGTTGGGTCCTGCCCCCCAGGGTAGTTGGAGTGAGTACTGGGCAGGACCCAAAGTGGCGGCTTCTGCAGCTTCTGTGCTGTAGGGCTGGCTGGGCTGGGCTCTCCACTCTGGGCATTGCCACCTCTGGGGTTGCAGCGCTGCTCAGATTTGGCCCCGCCCCCTGACTGGACCAAATTTGTGTGACCAGAGGTGTGACCTGGCTCATGGGGGTGCAGTGCCACTCACTCGGATTTGGCCTACCTGGACTCCTGCCATCATGATGGCTGGGCCAAACCTGAGTGGTGCTGGGACCCCAGAGCAGAGCTGATACTAGGTGTAAGCAGACTAAGCAATCGCTTAGGGCTCTGAGCAGCTCAAGGGGGCCCCTATTAGTTACTAGTATGTGTGCTGTGGGGGGGTCCCCCCAAATATTCCTGCTTAGGGCCCCCAATGGGCTGGCACCACCTCTGTCCCGAGCCAGTCATAGAATCATAGAATATCAGGGTTGGAAGGGACCTCAGGAGGTCATCTAGTCCAACCCCCTGCTCAAAGCAGGGCCAATCCCCAATCAAATCATCCCAGTCAGGGCTTTGTCAAGCCTGACCTTAAAAACTTCTAAGGAAGGAGATTCTACCACCTCCATAGGTAACGCATTCCAGTGTTTCACCACCCTCCTAGTGAAAAAGTTTTTCCTAATATCCAACCTAAACCTTCCCCACTGCAACTTGAGACCATTACTCCTTGTTCTGTCATCTGCTACCACTGAGAACAGTCTAGGTCCATCCTCCTTGGAACCCCCTTTCAGGTAGTTGAAAGCAGCTATCAAATCCCCCCTCATTCTTCTCTTCCGTAGACTAAACAATCCCAGTTCCCTCAGCCTCTCCTCATAACTCATGTGTTCCAGTCCCCTAATCATTTTTGTTGCCCTCCGCTGGACTCTTTCCAATTTTTCCACATCCTTCTTGTAGTGTGGGGCCCAAAACTGGACACAGTACTCCAGATGAGGCCTCACCAATGTTGAATAGAGGGGAACGATCACGTCCCTCGATCTGCTCGCTATGCCCCTACTTATACATCCCAAAATGCCATTGGCCTTCTTGGCAACAAGGGCACACTGTTGACTCATATCCAGCTTCTCGTCCACTGTAACCCCTAGGTCCTTTTCTGCAGAACTGCTGCCGAGCCATTTGGTCCCTAGTCTGTAGTGGTGCATGGGATTCTTCTGTCCTAAGTGCAGGACTCTGCACTTGTCCTTGTTGAACCTCAGATTTCTTTTGGCTCAATCGTCCAATTTCTCTAGGTCCCTCTGGATCCTATCTCTACCCTCCAGAGTATCTACCTCTCCTCTCAATTTAGTGTCATCTGCAAACTTGCTGAGGGTGCAGTCCACACGATTCTCCAGATCATTTATGAAGATATTGAACAAAACCGGCCCCAGGACCGACCCTTGGGGCACTCTACTTGATACCAGCTGCCAAGTAGATATGGAGCCATTGATCACTACCTGTTGAGCTCGACAATCTAGCCAACTTTCTACCCACCTTATAGTCCATTCTTCCAGCCCATACTTCTTTAAATTGCTGGCAAGAATACTGTGGGAGACCATGTCAAAAGCTTTGCTAAAATCAAGGAACATGTCCACTGCTTTCCCTTCATCCACAGAAGGAGTTATCTCGACATAGAAGGCAATTAGATTAGTCAGGCATGACTTGCCCTTCGTGAAACCGTGCTGACTGTTCCTGATCACTTTCCTCTCCTTTAAGTGCTTCAGAATTGATTCCTTGAGGACCTGCTCCATGATTTTTCCAGGGACTGAGGTGAGGCTGACTGGCTTGTAGTTTCCCAGATGCTCCTTCTTCCCTTTTTTAAGGATTGGCACTACATTAGCCTTTTTCCAGTCTTCCAGGACTTCCCCCGATCGCCATGAGTTTTCAAAGATAATGGCCAATGGCTCTGCAATCACATCCGCCAATTCCTTTAGCACTTTCGGATGCAGCACATCCGGCCCCATGGACTTGTGCACGTCCAGCTTTTCTAAATAGTCCCGAACCACTTCTTTCTCCACAGAGGGCTGGTCACCTCCTCCCCATGCTGTGCTGCCTAGTGCAGTAGTCTGGGAGCTGACCTTGTTCGTGAAGACAGAGGCAAAAAAAGCATTGAGTATATTAGCTTTTTCCACATCCTCTGTCACTTGGTTGCCTCCCTCATTCAGTAAGGGCCCACACTTTCCTTGACTTTCTTCTTGTTGTTAACATACCTGAAGAAACCCTTCTTGTTACTCTTAACATCTCTTGCTAGCTGCAACTCCAGGTGTGATTGCGCCTTCCTGATTTCACTCCTACATGCCCGAGCAATATTTTTATCATCTTCCCTGGTCATTTGTCCAATCTTCCACTTCTTGTAAGCTTCTTTTTTGTGCTTAAGATCAGCAAGGATTTCACTGATACATTTTAAAATGTATTTAGACGCCAATAGGACTTTCAGCAGCATCTTGGGGCCTAAACCCATTTTTGGCATGTTCTGCACCTGGATGCTTTTGAAAATCCCACTAGGCACCTCAATACCTTTAAGTACATCTGGCCTCAAGCAACCTTGGCGACACAGGAACACAAATCTCATTGAGAGGCCATGGGCCGAAGAGCATCCGTCACTTCGGAAGTTGGGTTTTCAGAGCTAGGTCCACAAAGGGACTCAGGTGCCTAGGGCCAGCATTTAGGCACCACTGAGAGCCTCAAAACCCCAGCGCAGCTGACACCTGATGTCATAGGTGGCTAAATCTCTGCCACTAAAGGCCTGTAGCAGCCAGTCTCTGCCAGTGAACATATGCACAGCCACCTCAGTCTAGGCACTCGTCTCAGACCTCACCCCCACAGGAGCCTCAAGCTAGACGTGGCCCTGCCTGTCTCACCCGCAGGGCTCAATCCGGTAGGCATGTTCCCAGCATGCCTATCCCCAACCAAAGTGTCTGGGGGACATGAAGCGTCCATTATAACCCTGATCCCAGTGGCTAGGGCATTCAGCCAGGACATGGGGGAGACAGGTCCAATTCCCTCCCCCCCCCCCCGAAGAGGAGCCATTTAAACTTGGGTTTCCCCTCTTCTTGGTTCTTGGGTGAGTCCCCATGCACTGGCATGGAGGGCAATCAGGTATGGGGCTCCCTCAGAGTCTCCTGAGGACATTGTTCCACTGTGTAAATCTAATTAAACATGCATTGGGCCAGAGGAGGTCTCTGCAGTCCAGTGGCTAGGACACTCGCCTGGGGTGGGGGAACCCACAGTCATATCGCTGCTCCATATTAGTTGGGGGGACTGAACCTGGGTCTCCAACAGCCTGGTGAGTTCACCCCTCCTCCCTTGGGGCTCCCAGCTGAAAATCCCAAGCAGAGGCAGTGTCTAACTCCATGGGAGAGATGGGGCTTAGGCAACACTAACTGATTTTTCCTCTTGGCTAGGTGAGGCAGCTCCTTGCTCCACATGCTGACCTCTGGGGATCCCTTTCTTAGCTGCCTACTTCTCCCCATGCACCGTATAGGGAGCCTGGCTACGAACTCAGGGCTGAGGTTCCCACTGGCTGGCATGGCATTAAAACTTACTCGTTGCAACACTAAAGTCCCTTCGTAGATCTAGCCCTAAGTTATTTTAGTGTATGGAATTAATCGAGATATCTACCCACATTCAGCAAGTAAAATACAGCTCAGTTTTATTCCAACAGTCCTGGTATTGATTCCTCTTATACTTTCAAAACTTTGCACATCCTCAAAATGTTATAAGCGCATATCACCAAAAATTGAGTGAGAAATAAGGTCTACATAGCATGAGTATTACACCATTTTGCCTTAAGGGATTAAAGTTTCTGAATTCTCATAAAATCTAGACACTTACTGACAGTTTTTTCAGGGCTTCCTTGACCTTGTGGTTTCTCAGGCTGTATATGAAGGGATTGGCCACAGGAATCAGAATTGTGTAGCAGACAAAGAACGCTTTGTTCAGGTCTCTCAGTGTGTTTGTTTTTGGTAGCAGATACACAGTGAATGGTCACCATGATGAGGTGAGAGGAGCAGGTAGAAAATGCCTTTTGCCTCCCAGTGGTGGAAGGGATTCGCAGGGTGGTGGTGATGATGCACATGTAGGATGTCAGGGTTAATGCAAAGGGGGGCAGAGTGAATAAAGCTGCCAGGATGGTAACAACAAGCTCCATCTGGTAGGTGTCATTGCAGCAGGGATTTATTATGGGAGGAGGTATTGTTTCATATTCTCTGTGTATATATAAAGTCTGCTGCAGTTTCCACGGTATGCATCCGATGAAGTGAGCTGTAGCTCACGAAAGCTCATGCTCAAATAAATTGGTTAGTCTCTAATGTGCCACAAGTACTCCTTTTATTATTTGTGTAGATTCACAGAAAAAGTTATCAATTTCATTGGGACCACAGAAAGTAAATTCTAACTCAAGAAATACTATTATGGGAATAGTCAAAAATCCACACATCCAAGAACCAGCTGCTAGCCGGAGGCATAAACTGCCATTCATAAGGGCTGCATAATGCAGTGGTTTGCATATTACTAAATACCGGTCATAAGACATTGCAGCTAAGACAGAACATTCTGTCGCTCCAAAGAAACCAAACAAATAATATTGTGAAGCAACCACTGACAGAAATAGTTCTGTCCCCAGTCAGGAAACTGGCCAGCATCCAGGGCAGGATGGTGGAGGTGTAGCAGGTCTCCAAGCAGGACAGATTCCCCAGGAAGAAGTACATGGGGGTGTGAAGGTGCTGATCAGCCACAACCAGCACAATGATGAGGATGTTCCCGGCCATGATCACAAAGTAGATTGCTAGAAACAGCAGGAAGAGAAAAACCCGCAGTTTGGGGATATTCCCAAATCCCATGAGGATGAATTCTGTGATGGACATTTGATTTCCCTGTTCCGTGTCTGCCATAGGATGTATCTGGGGGAAGCGATAAACTCTACAGTACAATGAGAATGACGTTTGTTAAACTTTAATCTATTGATTCAAATGCTTCCTCTCCTTGAGGTCACAGCCCAAATGCTGGGTTGAAGACCCAAGCTGAGGTGGTGGGATTCATACAATGTAGGCGAATGATGAAGTAGGAGGCCATAGAGTTATTCACCCAGTTTTCCTAGCCCGATGAGTATTCATTGTCATCATTATGAATGGCAACAGATAGTCATTGCGCCGGGAATGGAGTATGAACGTGACTCTATAGCCTCCCTAGGATGTGGGAGAGCCAAGCTGAAGTCAGACTCCAAGGCCAGAAGGGACAAACAGCTGAACATTGGTTTGTTTTGGACTCGTCCCCAGCAGAAACCAGCCTCCTTGACTGTTTTTTCCAGTCCAAAACTGGAACGCCAAAGCCTTTTTAGGCAGGCATTTGATCGATTTCATTTGTGCTGTACCATGCAGATCAGTTTTTATGCTGTTATGTGAGCATCATGGTGACACTTTGGGGATGCCTTAATGCTTTGCCAGCTCTGGCAGAGCCCTGACCCCAGTAGCCAGCCCATAAGAATAAAGCTCTCGTCCTGGCTACCATCAGCCTTGCAGGGTAAGCCCCCTTAAATGACACCCGCAAACCCAGAGATTAAGGGGCACCTTTCCCCCTTCTTAATAGCTAAGCTTTCCTCAATTTGCACAACAGAGACCCCTGCTAGGGTAAAAATAAACATGAGATTTATTTAATAGAAAAATTGTGGATTCATATGTAACCCTTCTGCCCGTCAGAGTTGGCAGCAACAAGGGCCGGGTTCAGTATCTAGGGGTTCCATTCCAATAACTCAATGCAAAACCGGCTCAAGCCCCCACCCAGTGACCTGAGACAAATGTATACCACCCCCGCTGGGCACCTACAAGAGGCAATACTTCCCCTCTCGCAAACACAGAGTCTGAGTGTAGCAAAAGCCTTTTAATAAAGGAGGGAAACAATGTGGCATTAAGTTGGAGAAACACCACAAACAGGATTCATAACACAACCCATGAGCAAAAAACCCACCCCAAGCAAATTGGGGCATGTCCTTTCCCTTTCCCAAGCAACCCAAAAATCACCCAAAGTCCAAAAAGTCCAATGACCCAGAAGTCTCTGTCCCTGATCAGGGCAGCCCCAGAGTTCGAAAGTTTATCTGCAGAATTTTACGTCCCAACCTGGGTGGAGTTGGGGGGGGCAGGGGAAGAGGTAAGGGGCACCTTACATGATCTGAAGCTGACTACCTTGCAGCTCCATATGGCTTAACTCTGCTCCACTCCACAAGCTGCTCCACTCCACCAGCCGCCCCACGAACTGCTCCACTCCGCTTCCCTCAAGCGGCTCCTGCCATCCCATGAACTGCTCCACCAGCCGGTCCACAAGCCACTCCAGCCATCCCACAAACTGCTCTACAATACATCTTCAGGCTCCCCCACTACTTAACACAACACTCAGTGATTTCAGCTCTTAGTCAGTTTAGCTCTTTTGTGATTTCAGCTTGTAGTAGGGGAGCCTCAGTGCTGGTGTACCATTAGCCCAAAGTGAATTCAGTTCATCAGCTTGGAAGTAGACTCCTAATGGAATCAAAATTAGCTCTGATATTCCACACTGGAGAGAGGAAGAAGTGCAATTAGCATGTAAGGCCCTCACCGGGGGGCCCATACTACTAAATATTAATACCTGACCCCAGCCTCTTGCTATTCACTGGGTTTTGGAACTCATGATCCTTGCCTAGCGAGTGCTGCTTAGTGGATGGTGAGTCCCTCCACCATAACAAAAGGCCAAGTACGGTTCCACTGTCCTTGATTCCCATAATCAGGGTAATAACAATTTATTCTTCCTGCCCCAATAACAGAGAAACTGGGGATCCCACAGCAGCCAAAGTGACCATTTGGGCAGCTATGGCCTCATTTTAGGCGGGGTGGGTGTGCCTACGCAAAGGAAATCAGCCCCTGAAGTTCTTCTCCACAACTTGCCACATCTCACCACCAGATGTCAGGGTGGAGCTCATCCTAACTCTGCTTACACATAGATGAAATAGCAAGGGAAACAAACCTATACAAGCCATGCAGAAAAAACAGAGATGCAACATCAACCTTTAAAATGTCAAATTAGATAAAAATCCCTTTTCTAATAAAGGACTTTCCCAGCATATTCCATAACTTTAGGGGGATTCAGCATGTCACAGACAGCACCCACCAAGTGACTGTCCCTAAGTTACTGGAGAGATTTCACTTGAAACCCCTTCAACAAGATTTTCAGATTGTTCTCCCCACGGCTTGGTCTCAGACTAGGGTGGTTCATGGTTAGTCAGAGCAGGGGAAATGCCCTCTACTTGATCACCAGGATGTCTCAGTGTTTTCCCCTTAAGTGTAAGGGTCCACCATTTGTCTTTTCCTGGGTTGTATAATGCCAGGTGCTTTGAGCTAGTCTCATCTGGGGAGGGGTGGGCAGCCCCTCTCTACCAGAATGGCCACTGCAAGGTGGAGCTGAAATTGTAATAACCTGTGCTCAGAACCTATATGCATACTCATAACCACAGTCTGTATACATATCTCAGTGATTAAGTTTAGAGCATTACAAGATTTTATCAACAACCTTACTCAACATATTTTATGTACAACACCACAATATGCAATCAGTTGGTTTAACTGCTTGTTTTTAAAGTTTCTATTCTCTCCTTGAGGTGTCTGAACCCTGGTTGCCACAATCAGGGATTAACTTTTCAAATTCTCTACCAATAGATATTGTTGATTCAAACTGCTTAGTGAGATTCTGAAACAGCATGATAAAAATATCCATTAAAATCTCCACTAGCAAAGTTATACATTTACAAGGGATAGAAGCTTACAGGATTCAGAAAACATGCCAACTATCATGTCTAAAGTTTGTTCACAATTCCTAGTTCTTCCCCCCACAATTTTGAAAGAGTTACAGAGAGATAAAAGGAAAAATGAAAGCCTGTTACTTTGCCACATGATCATTTTTCAAAGTTTGAGGAAGTTTTGGAAAGTGTCATAAATATAAAGGGAAGGGTAAACACCTTTAAAATCCCTCCTGGCCAGAGGAAAAACCCTTTCACCTGTAAAGGGTTAAGAAGCTAGGATAACCTCGCTGGCACCTGACCAAAATGATCAATGAGGAGACAAGATACTTTCAAAAGCTGGAAGGAGGGAGAGTCAGAGTTTATCTGTGTGATGCTTTTGCCGGGGACAGAACAGGAATGGAGTCTTAGAATTTAATAAGTAATCTAGCTAGATATGCGTTAGATTATGATTTCTTTAAATCGCTGAGAAATTAAGCTGTGATGAATAGAATGGTTATTCCTGTCTGTGTGTCTTTTTGTAACTTAAGGTTTTGCCTAGAGGGATTCTCTATGTTTTGAATCTAATTACCCTGTAAGGTATTTACCATCCTGCTTTTACAGAGGTGATTCTTTTTATTGTTACTTTTATTAAAATTCTTCTTTTCAAGAACTGAATGCTTTTTTTTTTTTCATTGTTCTTAAGATCCAAGGGTTTGGGTCTGTGGTCACCTATGCAAATTGGTGAGGATTTTTACCAAATCTTCCCCAGGAAGTGGAGTGCAAAGGTTGGGAGGCTTTTTTTTTGGGGGGGGGGGGGAGATGTTTCCAAACAACGCTTTCCTAGTAAAATAAACCCAGATAAACGTTTGGTGGTGGCTATGGAAGTCCAAGGGCAAAGGGTAAAATAGTTTGTACCTTGGGGAAGTTTTAACCTAAGCTGGTAAAAGTAAGCTTAGGAGGTTTTCATGCAGGTCCCCACATCTGTAGCCTAGAGTTCAGAGTGGGGGAGGAACCTTGACAGAAAGTTACCAAGTGACAAAAAGAAAAAGGAATAAAGGATGGAAAAGAGCAAGGGGAAGTGACGCTATATATTTTCTAGCACACCACAGTTTAAAAACAAAATCACCAAAAGATTTTAAAAAATGCAAACTTCTTCCTGATTAATGGAAGTAACTTTCAAATGTCAACATTTTTAATGAAACTGGTTTTCCATTTTCCAATCAATTCTAGTGATCATTTAGCAGAGCGAGAGAGAGCAACCCGATTGCCTAGGTAGCTTCTTACCAATCTGTTGCTGAAGCAAAAGGGACTCCTCTCAGCAGTCCTTCAGTCTCTCTAGCAGCTAACTTACCTATTGGCTGAGCAGCCCTTTTATCTCTGCAGCTGTTGGGGGGGGCCACTGTTCAGTCCCAGCTGAGCAGGCAGGCAGTATCCCTATTAACCCTTTAGTGGTATCCCCTGACAGACAGGTTCAGTCTCGGTGCCTGGCAGCAGCAGCAGGATGAGGGATAACACTCACCTGAGACCACAGGATATTCAGCCTCCAGTAGATGAGCTTGGATCTCTCAGTGTTGATGACCAGAAGTCAGGTTCTTCTCTCTCACTTCTCTCCAGAAATTGGGTTCTCTCAGTAAAGAGACTCACGTGGCCCTGAAGAGACAAGCAGTTGCTGAGATCTCCCTTGGAGAATGGTCTCCTCTCTCCATTGACAGAGTGTGCTTGCCTCCTCAGATTTGAACCCTCTGAGGGAGAAGGTTGTGTCTCCCCTGATGCTACTTTTGAGGGGCATTTCCCGCCACCGAGTGCGGGGAGCTGCCGCTGGGGTTGCGACACAGACGGCACAAACACCAGGGCTGGTGAAATCAGCCTGCTTGGCCCAAAGTTCTCTCCTCCCGGGGAGAGTCTTCTAGCCCAAACGGTAATCGCAGCCTGGGCCTCCTGGTGCATTCACTCCCAGGGCAGCCCAGTCATCTAGTCCACCAGCGATTTACTGGGACAAGACCAGGTGCACGGAGCAAGGATCTTCCACCACAAGCCAGCTTCAGCTGGGGACCCTACAGGCTCGTCTACACGGGGGATAATGCCAGTACAAATACACCACTGTCACAATACTGGCAAAACTCCCCATGTGGAAACACTTATTCTGGACTCCGAGCCCCATTTTCTGCTTCAGCTCATTTTGCTTTGAAAGTGACGCCAGCTACACTGGGGAAAAGCCAGCTTCATCTAGAATAAGGGTTACACTGTTGTAACTGTCCCTGTATAAGTTTGCTGGTCACACTCCTCATATAGACAAGCCCGACAGCATCAACTTAAGTCGCAAAAGATCTGTGTTTAGGTCAGGCTCAGCTAAATCTGATCACTTTCCCCACCTCCGCCATCAATGCTGAGTGAGACCTGAGCAGGCAGGGTCGGGCTCTCATTAATCCTTGCAAGACGGCCCCTCCATGAGTGTCTCTCTTCATCTCCATCACTGCGGCATTCCATCCCTCTCCTTTCTGCTCCACTTCCACCTAGTGGTCAGTTCAGTAATAGCCTATTTAGAGGCATGAGTCCAGTATCAGACACTAGCTGTGTGGGTGAGTAATCTCAGCTCCTCTGGGTGTGTTCAGGATCCCGTTCATGAGACAGCCCTGCCTCTCTCAAAGGTACTTATCTTCCCCCCTTTGCCATAGTAGCTAGGTGACCCACAGTCTATAATGTATAGATCCTCACAACACACCTGTGAGGTACGGAATGCCTGTTTTCTCCATTGTACAGCTGGGGAACTGAAGCACAGAAATGTCCATGGTCAAACTGGTGATCTCTGGTGGAGCCGGGACTGTAACACAGGTACCCCAAGTAGAACTGAACAAACAGCTGATTTTTGGATTCTGTGGCAGTTCCAAAAAATCAGAAAAGACAATTGCTGCAGGTTGAACCAAATCTGGAATTTTCAACAAACCAAAATGCAACAGAAAATCCACTTTGGATTAAAAATCCCACGTCACTCAACTGGAAACATTTGACTTCCAGGCATTTTTAAAAGGGTCGATTCACAAGGATCTTTAGGTTCCATTCATAAAATGGGCAGTGGAGAATGGGGCCCAGCTTGCCTTTATGACCTTTGGCCCAGTGGTTTGAGTTCTAGGTTGTGATGTGCGAGACCCAGATACTAATCCCAGTCCTGGTAAGTGCCCTAACCCTAGCGACAGTCTGCTCGGGGGGGTGTCTCTCAGACTCTTCTGTTGAACCCGTCCCACTTTGTATCAAAAATTACATGTTCATTGTTGCAGGGACTTGAGTCAAGGTCTTCTATCTCCCAGCTGCATGCTCCGACCACTGGGCTGTACAGTCATTCTCATGTTTGCTCCCTGAGTTAATGCCTATTGAGGTATTTTATGCAAAGTGGAACGGCTTCAACAGCAAGCCTGAAAGAGATCCACCACTGAACACTCTATGGCCCGGGGTTTAGGGCACTCCCCTCAGAGGCGGGAGGCTTGCATTTAAATTCCTGCTCCAGCACAGGAACTTGAAGCTGGGTCTCCAGCATTGCAGGTGAGTGTTGCAACCATTGTCTAAAACACAGACCTCTGCTGCTTTCTTCTCCTCCAGCCATTTTGTGAACAAGCCCTAAGTCTCTTTGTCAATCCAGCCCTCTCACTCCCGAAAGTATTAGGCAAGTTCATGTCAGATAGTTTCAGTCAACAAAAACTGTATTTTTAGGTGAATAAACTGTTTAAAATGAAACATTTTATCCAGTTCTAATCCCAAATGCTAGAATGATGCCCTAACTAGTAGAACGTCCTTCCATCTTCCTTCCTTCTTCCTTCATATCTTCCTTCTTCCTCTTTCCCTTCTCTGTGCCCCCAATCCTCTCTCCTCAGCATATCTGCCCTCACTTCTTTTCATTTAGCCAAATCCTTCCTGACTAAACCCCACCCCAAAGCAGTAATCAGAATTAAAAACAAAAAGGCCTGGCTCTTCTGTGACATTGTGAGGCTTTGACTCTCTTTCTTCTGTTTCTGTGTTGTCTCTAGGCTTGGTAGAACTGGATAATATTGATGTTTATTTTTAAACATTTTTTATTATTTGTATTGATTTAAATTTTCACAGTTGTGGGAAATTATGAGGAGGGTCAGAGAGTTTTTTAATGACAGTAGCTGCTGAGATTCAAACTGTTAAAGCTTTGTAACCACGAAAACTCAAAGTCAGCATCACATCACAATGTACAGAGTAAATAGCCCTAAATCAAACTCTAATTAGTTCTCAAACAGCATTTTTCTTACTTAGCCCAACTGTAAATTTTTCACACCCCTGACTGACAAAAGTTTTACCAACAAAAGTGCTAGTGTAGACAAAGCCTGAGACTCTCTGACTCTGCGTCTGTACATTGCACAGCACAATGGGGCCAGGGCCAGGTTTCTGGATGGTCCTGTTACAGCCTGGCCATAATACAAAGGAATAATGACAATAATATTGCTTTGTCAATATTCATAAAAGCTGCAATTTTAGAGAATTACTGCTGCCCCGTAGTGCCCATAGGACAGGATACCTGCCACTTTCCCATCCCTCACCCTCTACCGGGGTAACCATTAAACAGTACAGCATCCCCTTTGTCATCAAGCATCCCCTTTGCCTTGTTTGCCATCCAATGGCTCTTACAGTGAATAAATGCCTGTTTCTCAATCCTCACCCTCTGCTTGTGAGGTCAGTAGTTCATGGCCTGTAGAAAGCACAGGAGGTTAACTAATGAGAATGGGGAGGCGTTACCCTCTCAGGTGCCGAAGGATGGTGTAGTGATAGAACCTGGAGCATGATGCGGGACATCTGCATTCAATTCCCTGCTCAACCACAGACTTTCTGTGTGGATTTGGGCATGCCCCGTAATCTACCCTGTGCCTCTGTTATACGGAGATGTGAATTCCCTACCTTCCGGCAGTGATTGTGAGGTGTCCTGTCATTTTATTTTTGTGATTCATTTTTTTAAAATTTTCATGAAGAAACAAACAATTGTTACAGCCCATACATGTTGCCTGACACTGCACATTTTACAGGCTAGCTAAAAAAAATATGCAATTATGCAACTTTGCAACTTGTCAAAACTACAAGACTAGGCAATAGAAAATCAGACAAACCTTGCCTGCAAGGGAGGGGGTAACAACATTTTTTTAAAAAGACACAAACTGGCAAAAAAAATGAAGTTGGGGAACGGGGGCAGGAAGTGGGAGGGAGAAAGCAGAGAGGTCCGGAGGAATGGAAGTCAGGCATTACTTCAGCATTTTTTATCCAAAAGTATCTGGAAACAGGGCCCACATTTCTTCAAATTCATATAATTTCTTTCCATATCGACAAGCTCTTCTTTCTTGAGGTGTCCCATTGTTAATGTTGGTGAGGGCCACCTCACATACCTAGATAGAATGACTTGAACGGATCATTTCCCACCCCCCACCCCATTTGAACACACAACAGGTTATGAAAATTCTATGCGCTCTGAAAAATCTTGGTGTCTCAAGTGGGGGTCCCCAGTGGCTGAGGCACCCAAAATCAATGTATCCTTTCAAATATTTTGTCATTCAGCCGGGACTGTCAAGGGACCTAGTGGAGTTAGGTAACACAACCCCACTGAAATTTAGATCCCTAACCCCCTTAGGATCCTTTGATAATCCCAGTGTAAATTGTTCTTTTATTTTATATTCTTACTTGAGCTTAGTGTATGGAATTGCCTAACTCGAACCAAGTGTAATACAGTTCAATTTTATTCTGAATGTAAAGATCCTGGTATTGACTGATCTCACATTTCATATATTTGCACATCCTCAAATATTATAGCAGCACATTCCCAAAGGCCTAGCCAGAACTAGGGACCACCCAGAATCTGGTTCTATAAAACAATAAGCCAGCTCTGCATCTCACCATTTCCCCTTAATACAGTAAGAAATAAAAACCTTGTGATTTCTAATTTCTTGTAAAATCTACACATTTACTGACAATTTTTCTCAGGGCCTCTTTCACCTCTTTGTTTCTCAGGCTGTATATGAAGGGATTGGCCATAGGTGTCAGAATTGTGTAGCAGACAGAGAACACTTTGTTTAGGTCTCTTAGTGTGTTGGTTTTTGGTAGCAGATACACAATGATCAGGGTCCCATAGAAAATGGTCACCACGATGAGGTGAGAGGAGCAGGTAGAAAATGCCTTTTGCCTCCCGGTGGTGGAAGGGATTCTCAGGATGGTGAAGATGATACACACGTAGGACATCATGGTTAATACAAATGGAGGCAGAGTGAATATAGCAGCCAGGATGGTAATGACAAGCTCTATCTGGTTGGTGCCATTGCAGTAGAGATTTAACATTTCTGTGGATTCACAGTAGAAATGATCAATTTCATTGGGGCCACAGAAAGTTAATTGTAACATAAGAAATATTACTATGATAACAGCCAGAAATCCATTTATCCAAGATCCAGCTGCTAACTGCAGGCAGAACCTGGTATTCATGAGGGCTGCATAATGGAGCGGTTTGCATATCGCCAAGTACCGATCATATGACATCACTGCTAGCAGATAGCATTCTGCAGCAGCAAAGAAACTAACAAAATAAAATTGTGTCATACAACCACTAACAGAAATGGTATTGTCCCCTGTCAGGAAACTGGCCAGAACCCTGGGCAGGAGGGTGGAGGTGTAGCAGGTCTCCAAGCAGGACAAGTTCCCCAGGAAGAAGTACATGGGGATGTGAAAGTGCCGATCAGCCACAACTAGCACAACAATGAGGATGTTCCCGGCCAAGGTCACAATGTAGATAGCTAGAAACAGCAGGAAGAGTAGGGCCAGCAGTTCAGGAAGATCCCTGAATCCCAGGAGGACGAATTCTGTGATGGACGTTTGATTCTTCCCTTCTGTGTTTGCCATGGGGTGTATCTAGGAAGGATAAAAAGTGAGGAAGAGAAAAATACGTCTTGGAGATTATTGGCAAAAACATACTTAAGCTTTAACCCAGCAAAGAAGAAGTTGGGGGGAAGGAAGCCCCCTGGTTTGATAATGGAGTTGCAGGAACAGAGCTGGCTGGCATGTTGACTCTTTGGATATATTATCGTAAGTTTTATGCAGCAGATTTAACAAAATATCAACATCTCTCGAATCGGACCAGGAACCCAGTTGCTATGTTGAAGGGTCTGAGAGCCCACCATAATGGGCAGCCATTTAGACACACATAGTTTGATTCACATCATCTCATATCTCTTCTCATAACAAAGTTTGTCCAAATGTGGGATACCATTACTGAGAAAGTCTTCATATTTTTGTATAAGCCCAATCAATCAATCAATAAATCTAGTGTTGGACATCAGACTAGAGGATCTAATGGTCTTTTGTGGCTTTCCAATCTATACATCTATGATTGTACCTCTGTGATTCTTTCACACTGTTACACAGTTCCAAAATATCAAAAATTCCCAACAGGTAGAGCCAGATTTACCACCTTTAGCAAATATTAATAAGAGTTGAACATCCTTTCCATTATATAAGTTGTGGAACCTGAAAATGTTGTTAAACTGTGCTGGGAATTCTTTCCCTGTAACATGAATTCTTGGACTATTAAGGCTGAGACTTCAATAGTACTCTATAGGAGTTAGGCACCCGCTCCTCTTGATGAGTTGGGCACCTAAATCCATTAAGGCACTTAGAAAATTCCAACCAATATTGGTAGGAAAGTTAAAACTTTTATTTCACTGATTTTTCTATTCTCTCTCTCTCTCTCTCTCTCTCTCTCTCTCTCTCTCTCTCTCTCTCTCTTCTTAAGTAATCAGCTGTATGTCCATCTTAAGTAATCAGCTGTATATCCATCTCTCTATCTCCCATGTATATAGAATGGGTGCTGTGTGTCTGCAGGCTACAGCGTCCCTGTTTCACCATCTGTATTTATCTCCAGCAGCTACAACTGGCTTTGTACCCTGCTATGGAATCCTCTCTGGGACCTTGTGACCAGTGTGAACCTCTAGTGACTCAGGATGGCCTCTTCAAAACAGGTGGGATCGATTGGTTCACATAACTAGCAGAGGGAAACAGGGTAAAAACAATTAAATCCTATGCACATATTGTCTGATTTCACACACCATTTCAGTCTCTTGCTGAAGTTCTCATAATCATCATCGCAGCCGTCCAGGAGGCTCCAGTCTTCCCTGGAAATGTTTTCCTTCAGGGTTGCCTTGTCGAAAGCTACCGGTTGGTGCCTTCTGTTCGCCGTACACAGTGCCTTTTTCTCCACCTTCACAGTGAACGTGAGTCTGGCTCTCAGCAGGCGATGGCCGCTTCCGGTGTTGAACGATGGCACTACTGAAATATCCTGCACGAAGCGTCGTCTATCTATCAGGAAGTAATCAATTTCATTCTTTGTCTTCGCATTTGGTGCGATCCGGGTCCATCTTCTGTTGGCCTTCTTTCGGAACCAGGTGTTACCAATGAACATTCTTCTCATCTCTGCCAATATATCTAGTCATTCTCGCACGTTTCATTCTCCAGTGCCTATGAACTTTTCGCCCTCTCTCCCTCTTCCAACCCTTGGCGTTAAAATCTCCCATCGCAATCCTTTATATGGAACTCTGAGCGAGGGTTTCCTCCAGCTCCTGATAGAATCCTTCCATATCATCATCTTCGCATGCACTTGTGGGAGCGTAGATCTGGATGATTTTGAGGGTACTGTTTTGGTTCAGTAGGAGGTAAAACACCCCAATACGTGATGACTTCAAATGGCATGAGATGATTTGTCTATCTAAACACTGCCTTTCCTTGCCAGTTTAAGAAGGTTCCACTTAACCCAGGTACCCCCAAAAAACAACGAGGCAGGTTGCCCCCTGGCCTCTCGGATAGTCTGACACCCCAGTCAGAATCTCTCCCCACTTATTCATAGATTCCAAGGCCAGAAGGGTCCCTGGGATCATCGCTGTGAAACACAGGCCGTAAGACATCCCTGAATTAATTCCTGTTTGAACTAGAGCAGATCCTTCAGAAAAAACATCCAATCCTGATTTTAAAATTTCCACTGATGGGAAATCCACCATGACTCTTTGGTAAATTGTTCCAGTGGTTAATTACCCACACTGATAAAAACTGTGCCTTATTTCTCGTATGAATTTGTCTAGCTTCAACTTCCAGCTCTTAACCCTTGTTATAACTTTCTCTGCTAGATTGATGAGCCCACCCTTATCACATTTCTGATCCCCACATGGTTACTTATGTCAAAGTCAGATTCAGGACTCACATAATTTGTCAGACCACTCTGTTAATTAGCAAAGCGCTTTGCCAGTGCACCCAGATATGTGAGTCCCTGCAAAAGCTCAAGCTAACTTATTTATACAGACAAGCCAAAGTCAATTTAACATAAGAGACAAAAGGAAGCAGAAACTGACAAATATACATACATATCTTATTTGGATACTAACGTTTACCAATCTTCTAGTTCAGTTGGAGCTCTAAGTTAATTAGTTTGAGGACCCATTGCCTCACACTCCTTAATGTTTCTCTTCATGACAACTATAGTTCAACAAACTCTTCAAGTAGCATTTTTAATGAATTATAATTTCAATATAATTCATTCTACTTTCACAATCCCTCCTTTTGGTCAAGCTACGCAATGACCAACAATGACTGGGTTCCACATATCAATCGTTCTTTACCTCTTTTTTCATCAGTGATATTTAAAATCATCAAATTAGCACTCTGGTTTGGGGCAGCTATCTGTGTAGCATGCCTGACACAATTTTGGATACAACAGGAAAGTAACTGAAAACATACAAAAATTATTAGGATTCCAAACAGGAGAGTTAGGGCTCCCTGAAACAACCAGTTTCCTATGCCAGAGAAATTGAAAAGAACTTGGCTCTTCGTGGGGAAGATATGCGATTTGTTCTAAGTGGCTAGCATGATCTATTACCTCATTGGTGCTGGTATATACACACAGCAGTCTTTTCCAATGCCGCCAGCACTATGTCCAATGCCTGATGGTTTTGGAGAACCATCTGTCGGATTGCCCCTGTTTCTTTGGCCAGGGCTTTTAAACTTCCTCCAGTTTCATTTGCCATTATTTCAACTACTGCTTGTAACCTTAGGAGCCTTTTTGCATGGTGTATTACTCCCCCTAATGGTATTAAGGAACCGCCAATGGCCTCTTCCCAGGTTAAGGGGCTTATGTTATTTACATACCATTGGGCATCTGTTAAGTCCCTTCTTTTTCGCCTGAAATTGCGGAGGTGTTCTCGAGGGAAGGTTCCTAGCACTCAGAATTGTGGGAAGAGTCGGGCGGGATAACAGATTCCTGACCAATTAGCTGGTAGTGCGGTATAAGCTCTGGTCTCACACACCCAGTGATGGCTTATTAAGGCCAGGAAGGGTCGGCTGCACCCATTTGTCATATTGGTGTTTGCAAAGGAGGAGTAGTATCCCCCAAAGGGTACAGGTTAATTCTCCTTACGAGGAGTGGTGTTATTTGCATGACATTGAAAGATTGTATTGTTTTCACTAAGGTTACTGTAGGGGATTGATTTCTCTGATTGATCCCAGGTTGAGAAAAAATTCATATCTCCATACCTGGCCCGCCACTTTTTAGTTTTGTTTGAATAATCCCATACACCATTGGCCACAATATGCTGAAGGCAACAGCTTTTCCCCAGATCCAGCCCTGTCCCATTACACACCCAACACCAGTGACCTTTTCCCTCCACCACACTTATCCATTTAGATGCATTTATTCCCACCGCTTCCCAAGTGTCATTGCTGTTCCATATTTTGTTAAACGGACGAGGCCCTCCAGTGAAGTCTGGGGACTTGAGTGGGATAGCCAGGACAGGAACACCAGTTTGAGAGTGGGCTGGGATGTGGCTGCAGACCCAGCAATTAGAAATATTAAGGTTCTGAACTATCCACACCTGCTGCTGGATAAAAGAATTGTCATTGTGGTCTCCCCAGATCGTAAGATACCAGCAGCCGAGGAACAGGCAGAGGCGTGTGTTGGAGGCAAGGCTCTTCTGGGTCTGACAACCTCAACTGAGGGAACCGCAGTCACGGTTTTACGCCCACCAGGCACTCGCTACTGCTTTTTTTTTTTTTTTGTCGTCTGCTTCTGGCAACCCTTACGAGAGCGTAGATTGTAAGGTATTGCAGACTGTTCCTCTACGTCTTCTTCTGGAGTCAAAATTGACTCTGCGTTGTCCTGAGGTGATGATTGGTTCTCTGGGGATGGTGCCTTCTTACACTGTGAAGCATGTATCCATGCTGCGATGCCAGATAGTTTAACAGCCGTCTGTGTTGTAAGCAGTACCTGATGAGGACCCTTCCACCGGGGCTCCAAGGTGTGCTTTCAATGATGGCGCCGTACGTAGACCCAATCACCTGGCTCGAGGTTGTGGCAAGTGTCAGAGGTGGGTTCTGTGGGCCAGGGGGGCTCAAACCTGTGAATGGAAGTGACTTACAGCTTGCATTAGTCCCTTGCAATACTGAAGGAGCGCACTGTGAGTCAAGTTCAAATCTGGAATGGGAGTAATGATAGTCATAGCTCGCATAGGGCGTCCCATAACAATTTCAAAGGGACTTAATTTATGCCTTTGGGATGGAGTGGATCTCATGTCCATAAGGGCTAATGGTAAGGCTACTGGCCAGCTTAATCCTGGAGAGTCACAAATTTTAGCAAGCTTATTCTTAAGTACACCATTTCGTCTTTCAACTGCACCTGCACTCTGTGGGTGGTAGGGACAGTGCAACAGGTGTTTGATATGCAATATACGGTCCAGGTGTTGAACAAATTGTCAAGTAAAATGTGTACCCCAATCACTGGACAGAGTAGCAGGAATTCCCTTGGCAGGCACAATATGATTTAACAAACATTTGGCAACAGACAGTGAGTCAGCCTTGCGACAAGGAAAGGCTTCAATCCAACCAGAGAATAAACATACCATAACAATATGAATTCATATTGTTGACACTTAGGCATTTGTACAAAATCAAGTTGCCAATACAAGAACGGTGCTTCAGGCAGACCCCAGAACCCCTGGGCCACTTTTACAGGTTTACCAATATTATGGCTTTGGCAAATGGTACAGGATGCACAGTGGCGGGCTGCAAAAGAGCTAAAATGGGGGGCCCACCATCCTGTCTTAGTTACAGCAGAGACCATCCCCTCGTCTCTGACATGCGAAACACCATGTAGCAGGGTGGCCAGAGACGGGTAGAGTGAAAAGGGGGCTAAAAGGGCGCCAATAGGTGAGCGCCAAAAAGAATCAGGATGTAGAGAGCAACCTTGGGCAACCCAGGATTCTTTCTCGGTTTCTGGGGCAGAGTCTTGGAGCAGGGTGAGGTCAGTGAGGGACCAGGAGGGTAAGAGGACAGCGGAGAACAAGGGAATCAGACATTTCGACTAGGCGCACTGCAGCAGCCACAGCACGCAGGTAGGGGGGTAAGCCTTGGGCAACAGGGTCTAAAGTGGCAGAGAAATAAGCCACTGGGTGGTTCTTTTCTCTGTGCATCTGAGTGAGAACTCCAAGTGCACACCCAGATTGTTCGTGGCAGAAAAGGGTAAAAGGCTTAGAATAGTCAGGCAGCCCTAAGGCAGGGGCAGAAGCCAAACCCTGTTTGAGGGAAACAAAGGCAGAATTGGCCTCAGGGGGCCATGGCATGGGGTCAGGCACAGAGAATCGAGTGAGTTCCTGGAGAGGTTTTGCAAGGGAGGCATATTGGGGAATTCATTGTCTGCAAAATCCAGCCATGCCTAAAAACTTCTGGACCTGGCGTGGGGAGCGGGGTCGGGGAAAGGTAAGGATAGCTTGGACGCAGGTGGGAGAAGGTGCACGGGAACCCTGGGAGAGGAGAAAGCCGAGGTATGTGACAGAAGCTTGACAGAGTTGTAGTTTAGAGCGAGAAGCTTTGTGACCCTTATTTGCTAGGGCAGTAAGGAGCACTAAAGAGTCAGTTTCAGAGGCAAACAATGAAGGGGAATAGAAGAGTAGATCATCTACATATTGGACTAGTGTGGACCTGGACGGGAAAACAATGTCAGCAAGGTCTCGGGCTAATGCTTGGGAAAAATATGACCGGCTTTCAGTATACCCCTGGGGCAGTGTGGTCCATGTGTACTGTTGCCCCTTGTAAGAAAAGGAAAACAGGAACTGGGAGTCAGGGTGAACCGGGACAGAAAAGAAAGTAGAGCACAAATCAACAACAGTAAAATGAGTTGCATCTGGTGGGATAGAAGCCAGAATCTTTGAGAGAGGCAAGTTTTGATTCTGTCCACCTATGATTTGCCTCTTCCCACCACTGCATGAAACAATCAACCTCTCCTTTGCCAATTTAGTTTTAGGTTGGCCGAGTTTGTCTTTTAAGACGTCTACTCGGTCTTTGTCTCAAATTCCTAACAGTGGCCACTGAATTTTGGGATTCTCCTGAGTTAGCCTAGACCATTTTTCCAGAAATTTACAGGAGTCTGGACCCTTCCTAAAATACACAAATTGAGCCAGCATTCCTTTAGGGAACTGTCCCGACTTAGACGTCTGGTTACCCATACAGGAGGATTTTACACACCAATCACACAAGAAGGAAAGTCGGGTTCGTCAGAGCGATGTCTGATGCAACACACAAAAGGAGCCCATAGGCCTCAATCGCCTTTGCTTTCACACCAAGGGTTTTACCCAAGGCGCGGTGCAGCTGCGATTGTGCAGATTTCACTCACTCAGACCATGGGGACAGGAACCCTTTGGTCAGCTGATCCCCGGACGGAGATGGCGCCCAGACTCAAACACACCACAGGGAGGACGGATAGACACAGAGACAAGACAGTCCTCACTCTGGACAAAACACAGAAATAATTACCTGACCAGATTCCTGATGTCAGAGCCCGGGATTCCTACCAGAACAGAGTGGGAACCAACGGGTTCGATGGTGTAGACTTCACTGTGGTCATGCACTCTTCTGTTCTGGCGGAGGACTGCTAGGGCCAAATGCCCAGCTGCCGGCTTGCCACGGCCATCCTAAGAACAGTCAGGAGTCACACAGCCCCAGTGAAGACAGTTGCCATCTCAGTGGAACCTCCAAATTGTCAAAGTCAGATTCAGGACTCACATAATTTGTCAGACCACTCTGTTTATTAGCAAAGCACTTTGCCAATGCACCCAGATATGTGAGTCCCTGCAAAAGCTCAAGCTAACTTATTTATACAGCTAAGCCAAAGCCAATTTAACGTAAGAGACAAAAGGAATCAGAAACTGACAAATATACATACATATCTTATTTGCACATTGTTTACCAATCTCCTAGCTCCTTAATGTTTCTCTTACCGACAACTATATTTCAACAAAACCTTCAAGTAGCATTTCTTTAATGAATTATAATTTCAATATAATTCATTCTGCTTTCAACATGGTTACTTACAGACTGTGATCAGTTCGCCCCTTAACCTGCTCCTTGTTAAACTGAACTGATTGAACTCCTTGAGTCTTCCAATCCTTTAATCGTCCTCATGGCTATTCGCTGAACCCTTCTTGAATTGTGAATTGTGGGCACCACAACTGGACACAGGATTCCAGCAGTGGTCGTACCAGTGCCAAATACAGAGGAAAAATAGCCTCTTTACTCTAGATTACCCTGTTTATATATCCAAGCATCACATTAACCCTTTGAGCCACAGGCTGGTTTTTTATCCACTCCAAAGTCCCTTAGTTCAGGGTTCCTGCCCAAAGGTCCCCTGGGGGTTCGAGAAGGGCGTCTGAACCTGACTACACTGGTTCATGCAGTGTCGTAGCTGAAAGCTTGTCTCTCTCACCAATGAAAGTTGGTCCAATAAGAGATATTACCTCACCCACCCTGTATCTCTAATACGCTGCTTCATGCATTTCTCCTAAGGGGCTTTTCCCTTTGAGCATTAGACCACTGAGGTCAGTCTACGGCTATCATGAGGGAGTGCTTGCAGAATTTAACCCTTATCTACCCATACCACAGCCACCCAAAGTAACTGTGAGTATCAGCAGGACTTGGACCCGGGCCTGTAAGGTTAACGGGTAAGTAATATCCCCATACTGCAACCTGGCAGTGCCTGTAGCTGACTCATTCCCTGTGGCCCATAATCTGCAGTGGTTGTACGCCACAGTAAATTCCATCCTGCGTGATCGGACTGAAAGTACTCTTGGCTCCTTGACCCTATATTCACCTATGGGGTTCACCAAGAAGTGTCCAGGCAACAGTGTGGATCCCAGCCAGCTGCCATGACGGCCCTGCTTCTCTGTGTCTGAAGTCCTGGTACGGACCTCGACTCTGACTTGCATTCTGACTCCTGATCGACCCCTGGAAACACAACTGGGATGCTGATACCTGGTTTTGACCCTCGTCCCAATTCCTGATTCTGTCTCCAGCTCTGATCCTCAGCTTGACTCTTGACCCTAATACTAACTCTGACCCCTGGCTTCAGTTCCGGGATCTCCAGCTCCTAACACTTGTCCTACCTACCTTTGCCCAGCATCCTGACACAGACGATGTATCATAAAAGTGAATACAGATACTTCCCACGTTCTTCACAGAAGGCAAATTTTAAATTGCTCATGCTTAATTACTCAAGCACTTTAATATCCTGGTTTAGAAGGTGATATATAAATGCAAAGCAGCAGCAGTTTGGAATTGGGTGCTCACCTCTATTCATAGGACAGCTCACACTTGAGTTGATGAACTCATTTCTCAGGGTTTGAGTTTGACAAGGTGGGTGAGGTAATACCTTTTATTGGACCAACTTCTGCTGGCGAGAGACATGTTTTCGACTATACAGAGCTCTTCAGGGTTTGGCAGACAGGACTCCGGTCCCACTGAGGTTCTTGTCTTTCATCATTCTGCAGAAATGGGACTTTCTCAGTAAAGAGACCTGCAGTTATCTGAAGGGATGAGCTGGTGCCTGTGATCTACCTTTGGAAAATGGGCTTCCCCTTTGATTTTATAAGTGTAAATGCTCTCTCATATTTGTATTCTTTCTTCATGCTTTTCAATACAGTCCCACTTCAACCTTTCTCCCAGTTGGTTCATTCTGTGTCTCCAAAGCGTTGTAGCTAACAATGCCCACTGTGAGTTGCAATTATACAAGTCCCATTCTACATCACGTTTTAGTCTAATGATCCTTTGTGGAAAATATTTTAGATCATGGACAAACACCAGCTTACATTTTTGGGAGATGCCTGTCCAAGGTGATGGCCAGTTATCATGTACTTGCACCGCCCTGAATTAGTATTCAAGAGATGCTGCCATCTAATGGGCATTTTTGAAAATAGCAGCCCATATCTCACTCTTACAACATGCTGCCACCTAGTGGCCATTTTACCGTATAACTTTCCCATTATTGACAGGTTTCAGAGTAACAGCCGTGTTAGTCTGTATCCACAAAAAGAAAAGGAGGACTTGTGGCACCTTAGAGACTAACCAATTTATTTGAGCATAAGCTTTCGTGAGCTACAGCTCACTTCATCCGATGCATTCAGTGGAAAACACAGTGGGGAGATTTATATACATCTTCTACACTTTCCACAGTATGCATCGGATGAAGTGAGCTGTAGCTCACGAAAGCTTATGCTCAAATAAATTGGTTAGTCTCTAAGGTGCCACAAGTACTCCTTTTCTTTTTGCGAATACAGACTAACACGGCTGCTACTCTGAAACCTGTCATTATGTGGACAGAGTTGGCATCGGGCTTTGTTGCAAAGATAGGTTCCTGGGTTAGTGTTTTTGGTGTGTGGTGTGTGGTTGCCGGAGAGTATTTGCTTCAGGTTGCGGGGCTGTCTGTAAGCGAGGACTGTGAGAGTGAGGGATCATTTTTCAGGATAGGTTATAAATCTTTGACGATGCACTGGAGACGTTTTAGTTGGGGGCTGAAAGTGACAGCTGGTGGCGTTCTGTTATTTTCTTTGTTGGGCCTGTCCTGTAGTAGGTGACTTCTGGGTACTCTTCTGGCTCTATCAATCTGTTTCTTCACTTCAGCAGGTGGGTATTGTAGTTTTAAGAATGCTTGATGGAGATCTTGTAGGTGTTTGTCTCTGTCTGAGGGATTGGAGCAAATGCAGTTGTATCTTAGAGCTTGGCTGTAGACAATGGATCGTGTGGTGAGCCATCAGGGGCTCGTTCACCTGCACATCTACCAATGTGCTATATACCATCATGTGCCAGCAATGCCCCTCTGCCATGTACATTGGCCAAACCGGACAGTCTCTACGCAAAAGAATAAATGGACAGAAATCTGACATCAGGAATCATAACATTCAAAAACCGGTAGAAGAACACTTCAACCTCTGTGGCCACTCAGTAAAAGATCTAAGGGTGGCAATTTTGCAACAGAAAAGCTTCAAAAACAGACTCCAGCGAGAAACTGCTGAGCTTGAATTAATATGCAAACTAGATACCATTAACTTGGGTTTGAATAGAGTGGCTGGATCATTACACATATTGAATCTATTTCACCATGTTAAGTATCCTCACACCTTCTTGTCAACTGTCTGAATGGGCCATCTTGATGATCACTACAAAAGTTTTTTTCTCTTTCTAATAATAGCTCATCTTAACTAATTAGACTCTCATAGTTTGTATGGTAACTTCCAACTTATATATATATATATATATATATATATATCATAGAATCATAGAATATCAGGGTTGGAAGGGACCCCAGAAGGTCATCTAGTCCAACCCCCTGCTCGAAGCAGGACCAATTCCCAGTTAAATCATCCCAGCCAGGGCTTTGTCAAGCCTGACCTTAAAAACCTCTAAGGAAGGAGATTCTACCACCTCCCTAGGTAACGCATTCCAGTGTTTCACCACCCTCTTAGTGAAAAAGTTTTTCCTAATATCCAATCTAAACCTCCCCCACTGCAACTTGAGACCATTACTCCTCGTTCTGTCATCTGCTACCATTGAGAACAGTCTAGAGCCATCCTCTTTGGAACCCCCTTTCAGGTAGTTGAAAGCAGCTATCAAATCCCCCCTCATTCTTCTCTTCTGCAGGCTAAACAATCCCAGCTCCCTCAGCCTCTCCTCATAACTCATGTGTTCCAGTCCCCTAATCATTTTTGTTGCCCTTCGCTGGACTCTCTCCAATTTATCCACATCCTTCTTGAAGTGTGGGGCCCAAAACTGGACACAGTACTCCAGATGAGGCCTCACCAATGTCGAATAGAGGGGAACGATCACGTCCCTCGATCTGCTTGCTATGCCCCTACTTATACATCACAAAATGCCATTGGCCTTCTTGGCAACAAGGGCACACTGCTGACTCATATCCAGCTTCTCGTCCACTGTCACCCCTAGGTCCTTTTCCGCAGAACTGCTGCCTAGCCATTCGGTCCCTAGTCTGTAGCTGTGCATTGGGTTCTTCCGTCCTAAGTGCAGGACCCTGCACTTATCCTTATTGAACCTCATCAGATTTCTTTTGGCCCAATCCTCCAATTTGTCTAGGTCTTTCTGTATCCTATCCCTCCCCTCCAGCGTATCTACCACTCCTCCCAGTTTAGTATCATCCGCAAATTTGCTGAGAGTGCAATCCACACCATCCTCCAGATCATTTATGAAGATATTGAACAAAACCGGCCCCAGGACCGACCCTTGGGGTACTCCACTTGATACTGGCTGCCAACTAGATATGGAGCCATTGATCACTACCCGTTGAGCCCGACAATCTAGCCAGCTTTCTACCCACCTTGTAGTGCATTCATCCAGCCCATACTTCCTTAACTTGCTGACAAGAATACTGTGGGAGACCGTGTCAAAAGCTTTGCTAAAGTCAAGAAACAATACATCCACTGCTTTCCCTTCATCCACAGAACCAGTAATCTCATCATAAAAGGCGATTAGATTAGTCAGGCATGACCTTCCCTTGGTGAATCCATGCTGGCTGTTCCTGATCACTTTCCTCTCATGCAAGTGCTTCAGGATTGATTCTTTGAGGACCTGCTCCATGATTTTTCCAGGGACTGAAAATATATATATATATATATATATATATATATATATATATATATATATATATATATATATCTTATTATATGTTCCATTCTATACATCCGATGAAGTGAGCTGTAGCTTACAAAAGCTTATGCTCTAATAAATTATTTAGTCTCTAAGGTGCCACCAGTACTCCTGTTCTTTTTCCCATTATTGTATTGGCTACTGAACTCTGTTGGTTACTAGACAGTATTTCTGACACCCCCACCCGCCTCATTTCCTCTACTCTGCTGCCATCTAGTGTTGATTTCCCAGCATGACAGCCTGTTGTTCTCTCCTCTAGTGGATTCTTCTCTCTATAGCTGCCTCTTTCCTGTTCTTGACTCTCATGTCAGCTGGTGGCCGTTATTTAATATAACGGCCCATAACTCACTCCATAACATCTGCTATTATCCACCTTTCACTGTGCAGCGCAGAGGTCCTCGTCTCTTCAGTGCTCTCTACTCAGCACTTACACACCGTTATACAGCTTCACCTGCCTTTCCATTGGTCATTTGGCAACATAACTTCTCCTTTCTTGCCCTTCAACTTTGGCAGCTGTTCGTTGGGCATCACAGCTGCACCTGTCCTCTCTGCCCTCTTGTGGCCCTAGACAGCATAATTGCATCTCTCCTCATTTCTTACCTACTGCTAGGTGTGTGCTGTTTCAAACTATAGCCACTGGGAACAAAATCATACAAAAAATGATTGCAACATTAGTGGCTACAAGAGCGCATACAGTGGCAGCAGCTCTCAAAGGCTTAGCAGGGGTTTCCCATCCATCCAATGCCTTTCTGTTGATGTGGGCTCTGTGTCCAATGGAAATGCATAGATTGAAGCTACCATGACAGATTCCCAGTGGCTCTCCAGGCTGAGATTCTCAGAGGCGTGTAAGGTGAGATGCATCCATCTCCCATTTCAAAGGGATTTGGGTGACTAACTCTGTTATGTCCCTTGTGAAATCCCTTCCGCAGAGTCGGAGCCCTACAATTCTCACTGGTGCCCAGCTCCCCGACCTCTGGCCAAGCCCTGACGTGATCCCAGTGACTGAGCCAGCGCCGTGTTTGGCATTGCAGAAGTTCTGCCCGTTGGTAGGTGGTAGCTGCTTCCTCTCACCATCAGTTGCCTCACCCCCTGAGGAAAGGGCCCTGTGTGGAGCACAGCTGTCTGTGGTACCTGGGGCTGACTAGACACTGTGCCCTCAGAACTAGCCCTGTCGGACATTGTGGTTTTTGCAGTTAGTTTTGGGGATGTTCATTGTAACAGGTCCCCTCCCTTTGAACTGCTCTGTGCAGCTGGTGGAAGCAGAGCAGCTGGTGCCCTGCAGGGTCATGAGCAGAGTCCCTCGTCAGTGACCGTTTGACAGACCCAACCCCAGGAACGGCCTCAGTTCTACGGGTGCCCTGGCAAACCCCCATCTGGGCCTGGACAGTCCCAGGGGACCTGGCGTGTGAGTCTACCTCTTTGTTTGCCCAACCTCCCTGCCTCCAAGGGCCCAGTATGCCTGGAGCTGTTGCTTTTCCGGAGCTGGTCACAGCCGGGTGTAGCCCAGATAAGAGCTATAACGCTGTTCCTGGTGAAGTGTCCAGAGGTCACTGCTGGGGCCTGGTTGTTTGCCTCTGGCCTCTGTGAGTTCAGTGAAGATGGTTGGTTTGCAGAGGTTTATGATGGTAATAAGCACAATTTCAGGGGTGGCAGATTTCGCAGGCTTACATTCCCATCTCTGCTGCACAAGGAGTTACTATTTTCATTGTCCAAACATTTATTTTGATCAAGAATGGCTTTTTTAAACATCTAAACAATTGGTTAAAATTTTGTCTCCATTCTGCCTAGTGCCCATAACTCCATGATGGAAACATGGTTATGGCCACCTCCATCCCTGGTCCTTCCACTGAGATGGACAACACTGAGTGCTGAGATTTTCACTAGGACTTTTCAACTTAATTTTAATGGGGGATGATTGCTTAAGTCACCCAGACAGCCTGATGTTTTCAAAGCTAAATTATTATCTCAGAGTCTCTGCACGTTTTTGCGAAAGCTGCATTTACTGAATGCTTTCCTCAAAGCTTCCTTGACCTCTCTGTTTCTCAGGCTGTAGACGAGGGGGTTTACCAGGGGAGGCAGGACCGTGTAGCAAAGAGAGAGCACTTTGTTTAGGTCTCTCAGTGTATCATGTTTCGGTAGCATGTACACAATCATTAGGGTTCCATAGAAAATTGTCACCACAATGAGGTGAGAGGAGCAGGTGGAAAAGGCCTTTTGCCTCCTGGTGGTGGAAGGGATTCTCAGGATGGTGGCGATGATGCACATGTAGGATGTCAGGGTTAGTAGGAATGGAGGCAGGGTGAATACACAGGATAGTATGAAATCCCCCAATATGACCAGGTGTGTGTCACTGCAGGAGAGTTCCATAAATGGGATGACATCACAATAGAAATGGTCCATTTCATTCGGGCCACAGAATATTAACTGTGATAGGAATAAGACAAAGATGGTAAGAGCCAAAAAACCATTTAACCAGGAGCCAGCAGCCAATTTGAAGGAAAACCTAATATTCATAAGAGTTGAATAGTGCAGGGGTTTACATATCGCTAAATACCGATCATAAGACATCACTGCTAGGAGACAGCATTCTGTAGCCACCAGAGAACCAAAGAAATACAGTTGTAAGATGCAGCCACTGACTGAGATGGTTTTGTCCCCAGTCAGGAGACTGGCCAGCATCCGGGGCATGATGGCTGAAGTGTAGCAGGTCTCTACACAGGACAAATTCCCCAGGAAGAAGTACATGGGGCTGTGAAGATGCTGGTCAGCCACAACGAGCACCACAATGAGGGTGTTCCCAACCACTGTTCCCATGTAGATCACTAGGAAAATTAGGAAGAGAAGAATTTGCAGGTCAGGGAGATCCCCGAATCCCAGGAGGAAGAATTCTGTGATGGCTGTTTGGTTTCTGCAGTCTGCCATTGGTTGAGTCTAGGAACAATAAATCTGTGCGACTGAATTGGAAGGACACAGAGTTAAAAGTTAATCATATCTCGTGAATTAATTCCATAAATATTCAGAAACTCCCTCCCTCTCCTGGTTACAGGCTGAAATTTTAAGACTAAATTTAGATTTCAGAGCAAAGTGCCAGGAAACTGAGTCCGAGGACAGAAAATTGCTCTCATGGGAAAGAGGGTGTTCGACATGTATACCAGTGATTACTATAACAGCCCATTTATCTGGTAGCCACATACTGATATGACAGATCAGATCATTTCTCTGTCTACCATATCCTATCTATGACATACCAGAGCTTAACAATGATGCTTAAATGCTGTATTTCACTTCTGGCAATGGCCAGAATCATGCCACGTCTTATGAGTCAAAATCAAACATCAACTAAAATCTTGGACTGAGATTTTTCAATGTGGTCTAGAGTTCTTAGGCACCGCCCTGCTGTTAGATTTCTTTCTATTAATTCTAACAATATATCCTGGTACATTCAGCATTTCAATGCCCTGTAGGAGAGGAATAATTTTCACCCCCTCACAAGAGATCAGTTCATGCCATAAATTATGAAGTGGAGTAAATTCTCCCCTAGTGCCTGTGGTGGTGATGGTAACGTGGTGAGGGACTGGCAGTGCCTTTTCTGTTTCCCAACATTAGCTATGTAGCAGTAATAAAATAGAGCTCTTTGGAGGGTGGATCTTAGGGAGGTGCAAAACCAGGCTGATGTGCAACCCTAACTTGGGAATGACCCTCCCCACTCCATAATGAGTGTGGGATGATAATACAGAACAGGAAAGGCACTGGGTGAAAAAAGATGCTGTCCCTAAACTCAGAGTCTAGAAACAATCTGGCATGTGTGATCCGGGCTAGTAAGACTCTATCACCACTCGCCACCCCATTGAAAAATCATGGAAGACGGGAGACATTCCAGAAGACTGGAAAAGGGCAAGTATAGTACCCATCTTTAAAAAGGGAAATAAGGACAACCCAGGGAATTACAGACCAGTCAGCTTAACTTCTGTAACTGGAAACATAATGGAGCAAATAATTAAGCAATCAGTTTGCAAACACCTAGAAGATAATGAGGTGATAAGTGACAGCATGGATTTGTCAAGAACAAATCATGTCAAACCAACCTGATAGTTTTCTTTGACAGGGTAACAAGCTTTGTGGATGGCGGGAAGCAGTAGATGTGGTATATCTTGACTTTAGTAAGGCTTTTGATACTGTCTCTCATGACCTTCTCATAAACAAACTAGGCAAATACAACCTAGATGGAGCTACTATAAGGTGGGTGCATAACTGGTTGGAAAACCATTCCCAGAGAGTAGTTATCAGTGGTGCACAGTCATGCTGGAAGGGCATCATGAGTGGGGTCCCACAGGGATCGGTTTTGGGTCGGGTTCTGTTCAATATCTTCATCAATTATTTAGATAATGGAATGGAGACTAGACTTATAAAGTTTGCAGACAATACCAAGCTGGGAAGGGTTGTGAGTGTTTTGGAGGATAGGATTAAAATTCAAAATAATCTGGACAAACTGGAGAAATGGTCTGAAGTAAATAGGATGAAATTCAATAAGGACAAAAGCAAAGTACTCCACTTGGGAAGGAACAATCAGTTGCACACATATAAAATGGAAAATGACAGCAGAAGGAAGGAGTACTGCAGAAAGGGATCTGGGGGTCATAGTGGATCACAAGCTAAATATGAGTCAACAGTGTAACACTGTTGCAAAAAAAGCAAATATAATTATGGGATGTATTAGCAGCTGTGTTGTAGGCAAGACATGAGAAGTAATTCTTCCACTCCTGGGCACCACATTTCAGGAAAGATGTGGACAAATTGGAGAAAGTCCAGAGAAGAGTAACAAATATGATTAAAGGTCAAAACCTGGGTTTGACCCACATCCCAATCCTGACTCTGTCTTTGTCTCTGACCCTCGGCTTAACTCTGACTCTGACTTTTGCTTGACCCTCAGCTTGACCCTGATACTGGCTCTGACTCCTGGCTTCAGTTCTGGGATCCCAAGCTCCTGCCACTAGTCCTGCTTACCTTTGCCAAGGATTCTGGAAGTTTTCCTGGACCACCCCTTACACTTGTAGAAGGCCAGCTCTGTGGGACATGGAGGCAGTGGGTCACCCCCTACCCAGCATGTTCCAAGGGGCACTAAACACGCCTGAACAGGTTGGCAGCCCTCAGACAGAACTTCCCATGGTGCAAACACAGGTGGGGCAGCTTTGACCAACACTCTGTGGAGTAGTTAGGTTACATCCTGTCTCCAAGGGCCTCAAAATGGACCCCAGGAAGGTGAACGTTGTTCGGACCTGGGCAGCACCCCTGGAACATCAAGGAGCTGCAGTGCTTCCTTGGGTTTGCTAATTTTTATAGGCACTTCATGCCTGGGTTTTCGGACCAGATAGCCCCATTGACAGTGCTCCTCCGCAAACACACCTCCTTCACCTACTCTCCGGAGGCTCAACAGGTGTTCGACCAGCTCAAGATGGCCTTCATCAGTGCTCCAGTCCTGATCCATCCTGACCCAATGCGGGCCTTTGTCAGTGAGACTGATGCATCTAATGTTTCAATTGGGACCATACTTCCCCAAGAATCAGGCCCCCAATAGCACCTGCTCCCTTGTGCTTATTATTCTCGGAAACTCGCACCCAGCAGAACAAAATTATGAGAATTTAGATACAGAGCTTCTAGCAATCAAAGCCACCTTCAGGGAATGGCGCCACCACCTTGAAGGTGCCCGACACCCAATACAGGTATACACAGATCATAAAATCTTGGACTATCTCTGTAGGGCAAAGGCGCTGAACCAAAGACAGCTTCAATGGGCCCTGTTGTTCACACACTTTTATTTTACCATCACCTATCACCAGAACAAGGCAGCCAATGCTCTGTCCTGAAGAGGGGAATACCTCCCTGACCATAGCCAGCTGAAGTGCACCCTCAAGCCCTATAATTTCCTGGATGCTTTATTCCCAAGACCACTTCCTCCTTTAGTTAGTAAGACGGCACCCCTCAGCACCTTCAGACACCCTATCTAGACTCTAGGTGGTTATTACTGTGGATTTGATAGTCAAGCTTCCCTTATCTGCGAAGCATACCATCATCCTCCTAGAAGAGCCTGTCTGGGCAGCACCCCTAAAAGAGATGATGTAAGGCCTAGTGGGTCTATAGGACTACCAGGCAACAAACATCCCCACATTTCTACCTGTAATTTGATTAGTCCTTGCAACACACAATCTGCAGTGGTTTAACACCAGGGGAAGTTCCGCCTCATGTGATCTGACTGACTGGTCTTAGCTATCCCTGATTGGCTCCTTGACCCTATATAAAGCGATGGGGTGTAAAAGGAAGTGTCTAGGGTCTGGTTGAAGAAAGGCTGTTTCAGTGGTGACTGTGGAGTGCTGGCTCGGTGGCTGGTTGGGCAGAGTGAGATGGATGACAGAAATGAAACTGAAACCAGGCTAGACCATGAGTATAGTGAAAGCACTGACAAAGACTGGATGCAAGCAAGGAAAAAGAAAAGGGGAGATTCTCTGCACCCAGAAGAAGAACCAGCAAATAGGAGGGCAGGAAAGGGAAATGGGGGGAAATTACCTAACAGTAAAATCCATAGATAAGGACATAAAGATAGGGGATATCAACCCCCTGAGAATGGCAGAGGGGATCAAAAAAGTGCTGGAGATAGAGCAAGAGCTAAGATGGTACCTGCTGGAGACTCATTAGTGGAATGTAAAAACAAAGACCAAGTAGGGACTCTCCTTCAGACAAAGGTGCTAGGTAAAATAAAAATAAGTTGTCAGCTACCCAAATTCCTCACAGAAACAAGATGGGTAGTGTCTTGGGTTCCAAATGAAATTTCAGGAAAGAAAGCAAGGAATAGGTGGAGATAAGGTGATAAGTGCTAAGAGGCTAATTAGCAGAAGATAGTGATAGCAAGTGCTTGACATCTGTGCTGGTCACACTTTAAGGGAGGGATGTGACCAGATAGTCCAGAATATCAGAGTAACTTTAGGGTATCAAAGTCCTATAGTCCTCTTTCTGTGAGATGCTACAGCGGCCAGAGATATGGTCATGTTGCAAATAATTCCAATGGGAAAATACAGCGCAGTAAGTGTGGAGGTGACCATTCATAGGATGACTGTGAGGAAGGGACAGAACAAAAATGTTGCAACTGTGGAGGAAAACAAAATACAGCTTAGAATATGCAAGCTGTACTGAGGGGAGCAAGCTAGAGAAATACAAAAAACCCAAGTTATTAATAACATGTCCTATGCAGAAGCTGTTAGGAGATACCTAAAAGAGAACCTGATGTGAGGAAAGGCAATAGCCTGCAACAAATTAATGGGAGGGAATGAGTAACGTTGGGATGAAAAGAGATTCATTGCAGTAATGGTTGATGTAATCAATTGTAGTTCTCAAACAGGAAAGAAAACAGAAAATGAGAATTATAATTAAAGCTGCAGGCTAGCAACCTGTCAGTGGAACAACTTCATACTTTCCTAAGTGAAACTACTATGGACGGTTAGAAACAGGGGTTACTATTTTCAGCTTGAATGCCCACAGCTTAATAGCACATGGGCAGGAATTAAAGACCAATATTTTTGATATGAAAACAAAGCCTGATATAATATGCATACAAGACTTGGCTAATAGAAAAATGAGACTATACAATCCCAGGATATGGTCTATATGGACATGATAGAGAAATGGAAAAGGTGGGGACGCATACCCTTTCACTAAGGAGAACCTGAAGTACCTTGAAGTAGAGATTAGAAAGCTAAATATCAAGGATAATGCTATTGAGATACCAATACAAAACGATTCTGCATCTCTAAGACTTTATAATGGTTATAGCCCATGCAGGAAACTAGAGGCTATGAACCTGAAAGAATTCATTGCAAGTGTCACATGCCCACTCATTGTCTGTGGTGATCTGAATAGTCACAACTGATTGCGGGGAAGTAAGAAAAACATGGAAAATGTTCAGAGCAAATCTTTGAAGAGAATAATTTAACAATAAGTGATGGAGCACCTACCAGGTTCAGTACAGCTGATGGAAGCTTCTCATGTCTGGATCTGGGACCATAGCGAGTGAATGCAGCTGTGAAATTGACAGAGGGGTGGGAATGGCTAGTGACCACGTCCTGACATTAATTACATCTCAAGGAAAAGGATATCCTCACTTGGAATCTTAAAAAAGCAAACTGGAAAAATCTTTGGAAAGAGAAGTGAGCAATATATGAGTAAGTAATGTATCTGTGAAGATATTGAGGAATTCTGTAGTAATATTAATAAAGGAATCATAAAGACAGCCAGCCTAGCTATTCCTAGGATGCCAACACTGCCTGAAGATAGGAGAAGTGTACCATGGTGGAACAGGGAATATGAAATGGTAATTAGGGAAAGGAATAAGGCATATAAGACAGCAAAAAAATCCTTAAATAATGGACTTAATGAAATATAAAAAAGTAAGGTAGTTTCACAGAGGGCTATAAAAAGGGCAAAAAGAGAGAGCTGGACACCATTACATGGGAAAGTAAGTAAAAATACCAATACAGCAAAGATTATATATAAACAAACTAGGGAAATGAATGGAATAAAGAGTAAGAGTCATGTAACACCAAGTCTTCCAGTTGCGGGGCATGGAGTAATAAGCTCTAACAAAAGAAAAGCAGAAACTCTGGCCACCATTTTTCAAAAAGTTAGTAATGATGAATATCAGAGGATACAAATTAGGGAGAAGAAAAGATCATTAAGGATAATTATGAGATGAAGAGGTGGGATGGGAGAAGGATGTGGATATTTTAAATGTAAACTTTAGTGTGGCTTAGGTAAAACCCTGGAAAGTAAAGTAAGGGAGAGAACAGTAGCACACCTAGAAAGAAGAAGGTTTATAGATAAAACACAAAGTGGGCTCCAGTAAGGTGGGAGTGTGATTGACCACGTTGTCAGGATAGAGACAGAAGCACAAAAAAGCATGAGAATCATAGAATTAATTATACTAATATTTCTGGGCATAGAAAAAGCCTACAATGTGTTATGGAGAGAGGAACTACTTCATAATGTGGCCTCAATGGGTAACATAGGAAGAATGTACAGATGGATAAGGAACTTCTTAGGCAAAAGAACTGTACAAGTCCAATTAGGGAAAGCTTTCTCCAACGTATAGTAAATTGCAAGTGAAACTCCACAGAGCAGCGTAGTTACGCCAGCCCTCTTTAACATCATGATAAATGATCACCCTGAAGAGATGAGGATAGGAATAGGGATCGTGTTTGCTGACTGTGCCATACGGATCAAAAGCAGAAACCTTGCAAGTGCCACCAAAAGAATGATGATGCACTTAAGGGAAGTGCAGAATGGGGAAAGAGGTGGGGCTTCAAATTCTCATAGACAAAAGTAAGGGAATGATCCTCACAACATGGAAAAGCCAAAAAGATGTAAAATTATAGCTCTATGACCAATAGATAAATATACTGTCATTACAAATTCTTAGGTGTGATATTTGATAACAAGCTCACTTGGAGGGACCATACTGAAAATATTAGATAAGTGCAAAAGTCAAATACCTTTGGAACATCCTGGGGAGTGGATATGAAAATGGTGGCAATGCTATACAGAGCACTAATTAGACCAGTTATTGAGTATGGATGCCTTTGGGTCAGCAATGAATACAAATCCAAACTAGATTATATCCACACACACGCATTGCATATCAGGTGGTGACTTCATTACTGTATCTCTGTACTACAGATATATGCATTTCCATCAGCTGCTGCTAACTCTTAGAACGAAGCTCCCAGACTCAACCTTTTTGGGCCAAAGTACGAGGTAATAGTGAAGATAGCACTAAGCTAACCGGTTCGGACAAAAACTCAACATTCCCCATGTAAATAGGGTACAGAAGTGGATAGCTGATCTTCATGAAAAGAAGGGATTGAAAGAGACCAAAATGTATAGCTATGGGAAAATAGTCTATCATTAGAAAATCACCCCGGTCGGGAAAGACGTGGAATTATATAATGAAATCAATAAAAGAATGATAGACAAGATGTCACAATTATATTGATTTGCTATAAGTGGGGACACTATTGACAAATACATACAGAGGGTTCCAAAGAGGAAGAACAGAGTGGGAACAGCTTCCTGTGTGCCCTCACTCGGACTCAAGAAAGCTGTGTGGCTAACTTTGTATCCATCTTTATGGCTGAGATGCACAGGGATTATGCTAGCTCTAAATCATGCTTTAGATGTGTGTCCAGCTGCTGTGGCCATCCTGTCTGACTCCTTATCAGGGCTGCAGCAGGCAACTCACAGCGGTGAGTCTGACAGCAGAAATGATTTTCTTAATGATATATTACTGCTAACAGCCAGACTGGTGGAACTGGATATAACTAACGTAATCGCATGGATCCTGGTGCAGACAGGGATAGCAGGCAACGAATTGGCTGGCAAAAAGTGTTATTAATCACAGACAAGTTGACCTCGGGATCCCCTTAAGCAAACTGAAATTTAAACACCTAATCAAAAGTGAGCTAAGGAAGGAATGGCAATAACTGTAGGCAAATGAAATGAAGGGGGAAAAAATTCCTGATTCTGCCTCCGGCTCTGACCCTTGGCTTGACTCTTGACCCTGATACTGACTCTGACCCCTGGCTTTAGTTCCGGGATCTCCAGCTCCTAACACTTGTCCTACCTACCTCTGCCCAGCATCCTGACACAGACTATGTATCGTTAAAATGAATACAGATACTTCCCACGTTGTTCACAGAAAGTGAATCTTAAATTGCTCATGCTTAATTACTCAAGCACTTTAATATCCTGGTTTAGAAGGTGATATATAAATGCAAAGCAGAAACAGTTTGGAATTGGGTGCTCACCTCTATTCATAGGACAGCTCACACTTGAGTTGATGAACTCATTTCTCAGGGTTTAAGTTTGACAAGGTGGGTGAGGTAATACCTTTTATTGGACCAACTTCTGCTGGCGAGAGACATGTTTTCGACTATACAGAGCTCTTCAGGGTTTGGCAGACAGGACTCTGGTTCCACTGAGATTCTTGTCTTTCAGCATTCTGCAGAAATGGGACTTTCTCAGTAAAGAGACCTGCAGTTATCTGAAGGGATGAGCTGGTGCCTGTGATCTACCTTTGGAAAACGGGCTTCCCCTTCGATTTAATAAGTGTAAATGCTCTCTCATATTTGTATTCTTTCTTCATACTTTTCAATACAGTCCCATTTCAACCTTTCTCCCAGTTGGTTCATTTTGTGTCTTCAAAGCTTTGTCGCTAACAATGCCCACTGTGAGTTGCAATTATGCAAGTCCCACTGTACATCATGTTTTAGTCTAATGATCCTTTGTGGAAAATATTTTAGATCATGGACAAACACCAGCTTACATTTTTGGGAGATGCCTGTCCAAGGTGATGGCCAGTTATGATGTACTTGCAGTGCCCCTGAATTAGTATTCAAGATATGCTGCCATCCAATGGGCATTTTTGAAAATAGCTGCCCATGTCTCAGTCTTACAACATGCTGCCACCTAGTGGCCATTTTACAGTATAACTTTCCCATTATTGTATTGGCTACTGAACTCTATTGGTCACTAGTCAGTATGTCTGATGCCCCCCCCCGCCCCATTTCCTCTACTCTGCTGCCATCTAGTGTCGATTTTCCAGCATGACAGCCTGTTGCTCTTCTCTTCTGTAGTGGATTCTTCTCGCTATAGCTGTCTCTTTCCCATTCTTAAAAAGAAAAGGAGTACTTGTGGCACCTTAGAGACTAACAAATTTATTAGAGCATAAGCTTTCATGAGTTACATCTCACTTCATCAGATGCATACTGGGGAAAATATAGTGGGGAGATTTTATATACACAGAGAACATGAAACAATGGGTGTTACCATACAGACTGTAACAAGCGTGATCAGGTAAGGTGAGCTATTACCAGCGGGAGAGCGGAGGTGTGGAGGGGGAACCTATTGGAGTGATAATCAAGGTGGGCCATTTCCAGCCCTTTATAAGAACAATAGGAAGGGAAATAAACATGGGGAAATAGTTTTACTTTGTGTAATGACACATCCACTCCCGGTCTTTATTCAAGCTTAAGTTAATTGTATCCAGTTTGCAAATTAATTCCAATTCAGCAGTCTCTTGTTGGAGTCTGTTTTTGAAGTTTTTTTGTTGAAGAATTGCAACTTTTAGGTCTGTAATCGAGTGACCAAAGAGATCATAGAATCATAGAATCATAGAATATCAGGGTTGGAAGGGACCCCAGAAGGTCATCTAGTCCAACCCCCTGCTCGAAGCAGGACCAATTCCCAGTTAAATCATCCCAGCCAGGGCTTTGTCAAGCCTGACCTTAAAAACCTCTAAGGAAGGAGATTCTACCACCTCCCTAGGTAACGCATTCCAGTGTTTCACCACCCTCTTAGTGAAAAAGTTTTTCCTAATATCCAATCTAAACCTCCCCCACTGCAAATTGAGACCATTACTCCTCGTTCTGTCATCTGCTACCATTGAGAACAGTCTAGAGCCATCCTCTTTGGAACCCCCTTTCAGGTAGTTGAAAGCAGCTATCAAATCCCCCCTCATTCTTCTCTTCTGCAGGCTAAACAATCCCAGCTCCCTCAGCCTCTCCTCATAACTCATGTGTTCCAGTCCCCTAATCATTTTTGTTGCCCTTCGCTGGACTCTCTCCAATTTATCCACATCCTTCTTGTAGTGTGGGGCCCAAAACTGGACACAGTACTCCAGATGAGGCCTCACCAATGTCGAATAGAGGGGAACGATCATGTCCCTCGATCTGCTCGCTATGCCCCTACTTATACATCCCAAAATGCCATTGGCCTTCTTGGCAACAAGGGCACACTGCTGACTCATATCCAGCTTCTCGTCCACTGTCACCCCTAGGTCCTTTTCCGCAGAACTGCTGCCTAGCCATTCGGTCCCTAGTCTGTAGCTGTGCATTGGGTTCTTCCGTCCTAAGTGCAGGACCCTGCACTTATCCTTATTGAACCTCATCAGATTTCTTTTGGCCCAATCCTCCAATTTGTCTAGGTCCTTCTGTATCCTATTCCTCCCCTCCAGCGTATCTACCACTCCTCCCAGTTTAGTATCATCCGCAAATTTGCTGAGAGTGCAATCCACACCATCCTCCAGATCATTTATGAAGATATTGAACAAAACCGGACCCAGGACCGACCCTTGGGGCACTCCACTTGATACCGGCTGCCAACCAGACGTGGAGCCATTGATCACTACCCGTTGAGCCCGACAATCTAGCCAGCTTTCTACCCACCTTATAGTGCATTCATCCAGCCCATACTTCCTTAACTTGCTGACAAGAATACTATGGGAGACCGTGTCAAAAGCTTTGCTAAAGTCAAGAAACAATACATCCACTGCTTTCCCTTCATCCACAGAACCAGTAATCTCATCATAAAAGGCGATTAGATTAGTCAGGCATGACCTTCCCTTGGTGAAGTGTTCTCCGACTGGTTTTTGAAGGTTATAATTCTTGACGTCTGATTTGTGTCCATTTATTCTTTTACGTAGAGACTGTCCAGTTTGGCCAATGTACATGACAGAGGGACATTGCTGGCACTACAATAGGGACCCCCCCTCCGGCTCTCCTGCTGGTAATAGCTCACCTTTCCTGATCACCCATTGTTTCATGTTCTCTGTGTATATAAAATTTCCCCACTATATTTTCCACAGTATGTATCTGATGAAGTGAGCAGTAGCTCATGAAAGCTTATGCTCTAATAAATTTGTTAGTCTCTAAGGTGCCACAAGTACTCCTTTTCTTTTTATGGATACAGACTAACACGGCTGCTACTCTGAAATCTGTTGCCCATTCTTGACTCTCAGGTCACCTGGTGGCCGTTATTTAATATAACAGCCCATAACTCACTCCATAATATCTGCTACTATCCACCGTTCATTACGCAGCACAGAGGTCCTCTTCTCTTCAGTGCTCTCTACTCAACACTTACACACCATTATACAGCTTCACCTCCCTTTCCATTGGTCATTTGGCAACATAACTTCTCCTTTCTTGCCCTTCCACTTTGGCTGCTGTTCAGTGGGCAGCACAGCTACACCTGTCCCAATCCTCTGCCCTGTAGTGGCCCTAGACAGCATAATCACATCTCTCTTCATTTCTTACCTACTGCTAGGTGTGAGCAGTTCCAAACTGTAGCTACTGGGAATAAAATTGTTCAAAAAATTATTGCAATATTAGTGTCTACAAGAGCACATACAATGGCAGCAGCTCTCAAAGGTTTAGCAGGGGTTTCCCATCCATCCAATGCCTTTCTGTTGATGTGGGTTCTGTTTCCAATGGAAATGCATAGATTGAAGCTACCATGACAGAATCCCAGTGGCTCTCCAGGCTGAGATTCTCAGAGACGTTTAAGGGAGATAAGCATCCATCTCCCATTTAAAAGAGATTTGGGTGACTAGCTCCGTCAGGTCCCTTGGGAAACCCTTTCCGCAGAGTTGGAACCCTAGAATTCTCACTGGTGCCCAGTTCTCCTGCTTCTGGCCAAGCCCTGACGTGCTCCCAGTGACTGAGCCAGCACTGCTGTGTTTGGCATTGCAGGAGTTCTGCCCGTTGGTAGGTGGCAGTCACTTACTCTCACCATCAGTTGCCTCATCCCCTGAGGAGAGGGCCCTGCATGGAGCAGAGCTGTCTGTGGTGCCTGGGGCTAACTAGACACCGTGCCCTCAGAACTAGCCCTCTCGGACATTGTGCTTGTTACAGTTAGTTTTGGGGACACTCATTGTAACAGGTGTCCTCCCTTTGAACTGCTCTGTGCAGCTGGTGGAAGCAGAGCAGCTGGTGCCCTGCAGGGTCATGAGCAGAGTCCCTCGTGAGTGACCGTTTGACAGACCCGACCCCCGGAATGGCCTCAGTTCTATGTGTGCCCTGGCAAACCCCCAGCTGGGTCTCGGCAATCCCAGTGGACCTGGTATGTGAGCCTACCTCTGTTTGCCCAACCTCCGTGCATCCAAGAGCCTGGAGCTGTTGCTTTTCTGGAGGTGGTCACAGCCGAGTGTAGCCCAGAAAATAGCTATAAATCTGTTCCTGGTGAAGTATCCAGAGGTCACTGCTGGGGGCTCGTTGTTTGCATCCAGCCTGTGTGAGTGCAGTGAAGGTGGATGGTTTGCAGAGGGCTATGATGGTACCAAGCACAATTTCAGGGGTGGCAGATTTCCCAGGCTTACGTCCCCATCTCTGCTGTACCATGAGTTACTATTTTTATTGTCTAAACATTTATTTTGATCAAGAACGGCTTTTTTACAGATCTAAAAAATTGGTTAAAATTTTGTCTCCATTCTGCCTAGTGACCAGTTAATAACTCCATGATGGGAAAATGGTTATGGCCACCTCCCTCCAAGGTCCTTCCACTGAAATGGACATCACTGAGTGCTGAGATTTTCACTGAGACTTTTCAATTTAATTTTAATGGGGGCTGATTGCTGAAATCAGCCGGACAGCTTTGAAAACCTCAGGCTACATTATTATCTCAGAGTCTCCGCACATTTTTGTGAAAGCCACATTTACTGACTGCTTTGCTCAAGGCTTCCTTGACCTCTTTGTTTCTCAGGCTGTAGATGAGGGGGTTTAACAGGGGAGTCAGGTTCTTAAAAGAAGAATTTTAATTGAACAAAAAGTAAAAGAATCACCTCTGTAAAATCAGGATGGGAAATACCTTACAGGGTAATGAGATTCAAAACATAGAGAATCCCTCTAGGCAAAACCTTAAGTTACAAAAAGATGCAAAAACAGGAATATACATTCCATTCAGCACAATTTATTTTATCAGTCATTTAAACAAAACAGAATCTAATGCATATCTAGCTAGATTGCTTACTAAGTTCTAAGACTCCATTCCTGTTCTGTTCCCAGCAAAAGCATCACACGGACAGAGAGAACCTTTGTTTCTCCCTCCCTTCAGCTTTGAAAGTATCTTGTCTCCTCATTGGTCATTTTGGTCAGGTGCCAGCGAGGTTATCCTAGCTTCTTAACCCTTGACAGGTGAAAGGTTTTTCCTCTGGCCAGGAAGGATTTTAATGGTGTTTACCCTTCCCTTTATATTTATGACACACACCCCAAATCACAGATAGGGTTAAACGCTGGCTGTGATTTCTTCCTGGAGCTCTAAGAGAAAACAGAGTTAATAAGACACATGCACCTCTAAATATACTACCAAGTATATAAAGACTAACAATATTTTCCACATCTCAAGGACGATTTTAACCAGTTGATTCTGGGAAACTTTCAAGGGAGAGTGCATCAGCCACTTTGTTAGGAGCTCCTGAGATGTGTTGGATATCGAAATTAAAATCTTGGAGAGCTAAACTCCACCGAAGAAGTTTTTTGTTATTTCCCGTGGTGGTATGAAGCCACTGTAGCGCAGCATGGTTGGTTTGCAGGTGGAAACGCCGTCCCCGAACATATGGGCATAGCTTTTCCAGAGCGTAGACAATGGAGTAACATTCTTTTTCACTGACTGACCAGTGGCTTTCCCTCTCAGACAGCTTCTTGCTGAGAAACACGACAGGGTGGAATTCTTGATCCGCTCCTTCCTGCATTAAAACTGCTCCCACACCATGCTCGGACACATCTGTGGTTACTAGGAACGGTTTGTCAAAGTCTGGGGCCCTTAGCACAGGGTCAGACATGAGTGTTGCTTTAAGTTGGTTAAAGGCCTTCTGACACTCTTCGGTCCACTGAACGGCAATTGACTGTTTCTTTTTGGTTAGGTCTGTCAGTGGGGCAGCGATTTGGCTGTATTGCGGTACAAATCGCCTGTAATATCCGGCCAAACGTAAGAAGGATTGGACCTGTTTCTTTGGCTTTGGGACAGGCCACTTTTGGATAGCATCCACTTTGGCCTGTAGGGGGCTGATAGTTCCTTGACCCACCTGGTGTCCAAGGTAAGTCACTCTGTTTAGGCCTATTTGATACTTCTTAGCCTTAACAGTTAGTCCTGCCTCCCTTATGCGCTCAAAGACTTTTTGTAGATGTTCCAGGTGTTCTGCCCAGGAATCCGAAAATATGGCCACATCGTCAAGGTAGGCGACTGCGTATTCTCCTAATCCCGCTAGGAGACCATCTACAAGTCTCTGGAAGGTGGCAGGTGCATTCTGCAGCCCGAAAGGGAGTATATTGAATTCATACAGACCGATGTGTGGTGAAGGCTGACCTTTCCTTGGCGGATTCATCTAGCGGTACCTGCCAGTACCCCTTGGTTAAGTCCAAGGTAGAGCTGAACTGGGCCCGTCCCAGTTTCTCTAATAGTTCATCTGTGCGTGGCATGGGATAGTTGTCTGGGCGAGTTACAGCATTTAGCTCATGGTAGTCCATGCAAAAACGTATTTCCCCATCTGGTTTGGGAACTAGAACCACTGGAGATGCCCATGCACTGACAGAGGGGCAGATTACACCCATCTGTAACATATCCTGGATCTTCCGTTCTATAGCAGTTTTAGCTTGAGGAGACACCTGGTAAGGTTGGACTTTAATTGGGTGAGCATTACCTGTGTCAATGGAGTGGTATGCCCGTTCAGTCAGTCCTGGGGTGGCTGAGAACGTCGGCGCATAGCTAGTGCACAGCTCCTGGATCTGCTGTCACTGCATACACCCAAGGGTTATGGAGAGGTTCACCTCTTCCACACCACCACCACATTTCCCTTAGTAGTAGACACCTTCAGGCCACTCAGCGTCATCTTCTCCCTGGGCTCTATACTGACAAACCTTTAATTCTCTGGAATAAAAGGGCTTTAGAGAATTAATATGGTACACCAAGTAGGCTTTCAGTTGGAGGTGGGGAATGCAATGAGATAATTAACAGCTCCCAGGCGCTCCTGGACCATGAATGGCCCTTCCCACAACTCTTCCATTTTATGGGCCTGGAGCACCTTTAAAACCATGACCTGGTCTCCTACTTTGAAGGAACGCTCTCTGGCATGTTTATCATACCAGGCTTTTTGCTCTTTTTGAGCATCCTTTAGGTTTTCTTTTGCAAGGGCTAACGAAGTTCGGAGAGTGTTTTGTAGGTTGGTTACAAAGTCCAGAATGTTTGTTCCTGGAGAAGGTGTAAACCCCTCCCATTGCTGCTTTACCAACTGTAATGGCCCCTTAACCTCATGGCCATATACAAGTTCAAATGGTGAAAACCCTAAACTGGGATGTGGTACAGCTCTGTGGACAAAGAGCAACTGCTGCAACACTAGGTCCCAATCATTGGAGTACTCATTTATGAATTTACGTATCATGGCCCCCAAAGTCCCATTAAATTTCTCCACCAGGCCATTTGTTTGATGATGGTAAGGGGTGGCAACCAAGTCATTCACCCCATCAGCTTCCCAAAGGCTTTCCATAGTTCCTCCGAGGAAATTAGTTCCTGCATCTGTGAGGATGTCAGAGGGCCAACCCACCCTAGCAAAAATGTCTGCTCGTGCCTGGCACACACTTTTAGCCCTGGTGTTGCTTAGAGCTACTGCTTCCAGCCATCGGGTGGCAAAATCCATGAAAGTCAGTATGTACTGCTTTCCTCTGGGTGTCTTTTTCAGAAAAGGACCCAGAATATCCACAGCTACTAGCTGAAATGGAACTTCAATGATGGGGAGTGGCTGGAGAGGGGCTTTGACCTGGTTTTGGGGTTTTCCCACTCTTTGGCATACTTCACAAGACCGGACATAGGTAGAAACATCCTTGCCCATTCCCTCCCAGTGGAATGACCTCCCCAACCAGTCTTTGGTTCTGTTCACCCCAGCATGGCCACTCGGGTGATCATGGGCTAAGCTCAAGAGCTTGACCCAGTACTTAGTTGGAACTACCAACTGTCTCTGAGGATGCCAATCTTCCTGCTGTCCACCAGAAAGAGTTTCCTTGTATAAAAGTCCTCTTTCTACAACAAACCTGGATCGATTAGAAGAGCTGAGAGGTGGTGGGTTGCTCCGTGCCGCCGTCCAAGCTCTCTGGAGGCTTTCATCTGCTTCCTGTTCGGTCTGGAACTGTTCCCTTGATGCTGGAGACATCAGTTCCTCATTGGATTGTGGACCTAGGCTTGGTCCCTCTGGAAGCAGTTTAGGGGATGGGGCTGTTTCTGTTGACTGTGAACCGCTCTCCACTGGTGCACTATGTTGGGGTTCAGGCTCTGGCTGACCCTCTGGTGGGTTATCGGCTGCTGCCGGTTCAGGTTTGGTGGGGCCCTCTGGTGTTGGGGTTGCAAGTACTGGATTCAGTGCTGGCAATGGGTCTGGTGCTGGTTGTTCCACCGGTTCCGGTTCTGGGACTGGCTCTGTCTGGGTCTCTGGGACTGGATCCACTACTGCTGTTGCAGTCATTGGCCTGGGGTCCGGGTCCATCACCTCTGACCAGGTCCTGATAGAAGTTTTCGGAACAGAGCTAGGCGTGACGGCTTGTTTAGCCTGGCTGCGGGTGTTAGGATATAGATATTCAGGCCTGTCTGCAAAGGCCTGTACCTGTATTCTTATCACTTGGCTGGTTAGAGGTATAAAAGAAAGAATCAAAATCACTGTCTGCCAGTGTAAGTTCTTTCTCTTACTGTGACAGTCTGAGGCCCTGTTCTTAGGCTAAGGCCTTTGGCTAAGCGACAGAGGCAGCCATAAACTGGGAAGCGACCGGTCACATCCTCACATTCCAAACTAGTCACATTGAAAGAAGGTGCTATTGGGCTGTTAGGAATACAATCCTGTCCTGATAGTGCCTATCACCTCCAGAGAAAGAGAAATGCCTAGAAGATGTAAAAGGAAATTTAGGTTGATAGTTTTCTGTCTGGTAAGAACTTACTTATCAATAGACACAGCTGGGAAACTCTTATGTCTTTATAGATGTAGTTGTGAAATCCGCATTTCTGTATTGTTTTGTCATTATAGTTCCCACTTTGCTATTGTTTATTGGCATGGTCTCTGTCTGGTTCTGTGATTGTTCCTGTCTGCTGTATAATTAATTTTGCTGGGTGTAAACTAATTAAGGTGGTGGGATATAATTGGTTAGCTAATCATGTTACAATATGTTAAGATTGGTTAGTTAAATTTCAGTAGAATAATTGGTTAAGATATAGCTAAGAATATTACTATATAAATTAGGGGCAAACAGGAAGTAAGTTGGGATTCGAAAATAAGGAAAAAGGAACTTGGATTTAAGCTTGCTGGAAGTTCACCCCAATAAACATCGAATTGTTTGCACCTTCGGACTTCGGGTATTGTTGCTCTCTGTTCATGCGAGAAGGACCAGGGAAGTGGGAGAGGATAAGTGAAGTGAAGGAATAAGCTCTCTAACAGTGAGTGACCATTCCCACCCTCTTGGCTAGCTTCACATGATTGGCCAAGTCTTCCCCCAACAGCATGGGGATGGGATAATCATCATAGACTGCAAAAGTCCACATTCCTGACCAGCCCTTGTACTGGACAGGCAACTTGGCTGTAGGCATATTGAAAGAGTTGGACCTGAAGGGTTGAATCGTCACTTGGATCTCTGGGTTGATTAAACTGGGGTCCACTAAGGAAGCCTGAATAGCTGACACTTGTGCTCCGGTGTCCCTCCATGCGGTGACCTTCTTCCTGCCCACACTCAAAGTTTCCCTCTGCTCCAAAGGTATCTGGGAGGTATCTGGGCCTGAGGACCTCTGGGGTGATTCCGGTGCAATGAACTGTAATCTGTTGGGGTTCTTGGGGCAGTTGCCCTTCACATGCCCCGGCTAGTTACATTTAAAACATCGTCCAGCTGACGGATCACTGGGGCGAGGTGGGTTGCTGGAGAACGGTGTGGCGGGATGATAAAGTGTCTGGAGGGTTCCTTGGGGGATAGGTGGGGCCTTGGGCTGCCCCCGGTAGTAGGGTGTGGTCTGAGATTGTCCCTTCTGGTCTCCGCTCCAACTGCGACCAGTTTTTTTCTTTTCTGCCACCTCCACCCATTTGGCTCCAATCTCCCCCGCCTTGATTACAGTTGTGGGCTTCCCATCTAGGATGTATCTTTCTATTTCCTCAGGAACACCCTCTAAGAACTGCTCCATTTGCATTAGGAAGGGCAAATCTTCTGGAGCTTTAACACTTGCTCCCAATACCCAGGCATCCCAATGTTTCACAATGTGGTCGGCATGTCGGGTAAATGACACGTCTGGTTTCCACCTTAGGGCTCTGAACCGCTGGTGGGAATGCTCGGGTGTTAGCCCCATTCTGACTCTCACCTTGGTTTTAAACAGTTCATATTTGTTCATGTGTTCCTTAGGCATTTCAGCCGCCACCTCAGCTAAGGGTCCACTGAGCTGCAGCTTCAGCTCTACCATGTATTGGTCTGTAGAGATGCTGTATCCAAGGTAGGCCCTTTCGAAGTTTTCTAAGAAGGCCTCGGTATCATCGCCTGCCTTGTAGGTGGGGAACTTCCTGGGATGTGAAGCGGTACCTGGGGAAGGATTGCTATTCTGCTGAGCCTTTTACTTCTCCATCTCCAGTGCATGCTTCCTCTCTTTTTCCTTTTCTTCCATTTCTTTTTCCCTTGCCTCCATAGCTCTCCTGTGGGTAGCTCCCTTTCCTCCTCAGCATGCTTCCATTCTTTTTTCTTTGTCTCCACAGCTCTCCTGTGGGCAGCCTCCTGGGCTTTTTCCTTTTCCTCCATTTCTTTTTCCTTTGCCTCCATAGCTCTCCTGTGGGCAGCCTCTTTGACTGTTTCTGTTTTGGGCTCTGTCATGTTTGCCTCTCTGTTTTTAACTAACTTTACACCCGAGAGTTAGAAATAAAACAAACAAAAAACTTGGCTTGTAAAATTTTGCTGTACTGTAACCGGATACAGCTTAGGTTAAAACTTCCCCAAGATACAAACTATTTTACCTTTTGCCCTTGGACTTTATTGCTGCCACCACCAAGCACCTAATACATATATAACAGGGAAAGAGCCCGCTTGGAAACATCTTTCCCCCCCCCCCCCACCAAATCCTCCCAAACCCTACATCCCCTTTCCTGGGGAAGGCTTGATAAAAATCCTCACCAATTTGCATAGGTGAACACAGACCCAATGGTCTCACCCTTACAACATGTTGCCACCTAGACCATTTTGTGTCTTTTTGTAACTTAAGGTTTTGCCTAGAGGGATTCTTACAGCAGCCAAAGTGGAAGGGCAAGAAAGGCTATAATACTGTTCCTGGTGAAATGTCCAGAGGTCTCTGCTGGGGCCTGGTTGTTTGCATCCGGCCTCTGTGAGCACAGTAAAGGTGGTTGGTTTGCAGAGGGCTATGCTGGCAATAAGCACAATTTAAGAGGTGGCAGATTTCCCAGGTTTATGTCCCCACATATGCTGCACCAGGAGTTAGTATTTTTATTCTCCAAACATTTATTTTGACAAAAATGGCTTTTTTACAGATATAAAAATCGGTTAAAATTTTGTCTCCACTCTGCCTAGTACCCAGTTAAAAACTCCATGATGGAAACATAGTTTTGCCTCAGTGGTCTTTCTACTAAAATGGACAACACTGAGTGCTTAGATTTTAACTGGGACTTTTCAACTTAATTTTAATGGGGGATGATTGCTGAAATAACCCAGGCAGCTTTCAAAACCTCAGGCTATGTTATTATCTCAGAGTCTCTGCATGTTTTTTGTGAAAGCCACATTTACTGACTGCTTTGCTCAAGGCTTCCTTGACCTCTCTGTTTCTCAGGCTGTAGATGATCGGGTTTAACAGGGGAGTCAGGACCGTGTAGCAAAGAGAGAGCACTTTGTTCAGGTCTCTCAGTGTATCATGTTTCGGTAGCAGGTACACAATCATTAGGGTTCCATAGAAAATTGTCACCACAATGAGGTGAGAGGAGCAGGTGGAAAAGGCCTTTTGCCTCCCGGTGGTGGAAGGGATTCTCAGGATGGTGGCGATGATGCACTTGTAGGACGTCAGGGTTAGTAGGAATGGAGGCCGGGTGAATACACAGGCTAGTATGAAATCCCCCAATATGACCAGGTGGGTGTCACTTCAGGAGAGCTCTATCAGTGGAATGGGATCATAATAGAAATAGTCAATTTCATTTGGGCCACAGAATATTAACTGTGATAGGAATAAGACAAAAATGGTAAGAGCCAAAAAACCATTTAACCAGGAGCCAGCAGCCAAATGGAGGCAAAACCTGGTATTCATAAGAGTTGAATAGTGCAGGGGTTTACATATCGCTAAATACCGATCATAAGACATCGCTGCTAGGAGACAGAATTCCGTACCTGCCAGAGACCCAGAGAAATACAGTTGTGTGATGGAGCCACTGACTGAGATGGTTCTGTCCCCAGTCAGGAGACTGGCCAGCATCTGGAACAGGATGGTTGTGGTGTAGCAGGTCTCCAGGCAGGACAAATTCCCCAGGAAGAAGTACATGGGGGTGTGAAGGTGCTGATGAGCCACAATGAGCACCACGATGAGGGTGTTCCCGGACATGGTTGCCATGTAGATCACTAGGAATATCAGGAAGAGAAGAATTTGTAGGTCAGGGAGCTCCCTGAATCCCAGGAGTAAGAATTCTGTGATGGTCGTTTGCTTTCTCCAGTCTGCCATGGGTTGAGTCTAGGAACAATAAACCTGTGTGATTGAATCAGAAGGGCATGGAGTTAAAAGTTAATCAAACCTTGTGAGTTAATTCCATAAATATTCAGAAACTCCCCTTCCTCTCCTGGTTAAAGGCTGAAATGTTAAGACTAAATGTAGATTTCAGAGCAAAGTGCCAGGAGTGGAAACAGGGTGGAAACAGGTCATTATTCCTTTTGCGGGGGGAGGGATAGTCCAGTGGTTTGAACATTGACCTGCTAAACCGTGGGTTGTGAGTTCAATCCTTGAGGGGGCCATTTAGGGATCTGGGGCAAAAATTTAAAGAAAAGTAGATGATTTAGTTGGGGATTGGTACTGCTTTGAGCAGGGGGTTGGGCTAGATGACCTCTTGAGATCTCTTCAACCCTGGTATTCTATGAGTCTCAGTCTGAGGACAGAACTTCACTCTGATGGGGAAGAGGGTGGTCTACATGGATACCAATGACTGCTATAACAGCCCGTTTCTCTGGTAGCCAATTACTGATAGAGAAATGATCTGTTCTGTCATATCAAATCCCATCTAGTGACATACCAGAGCTTAACAATGACACTTAAATGCTGTATTTCACTTCTGACAATGGCCAGAATCATGCCATGCCTTAGGAGTCAAAATCAATAAATACATCAACTGAAATCTTGTAATGAGATCTCCAATGCAGTCTAGTGTCCTTAGGCACCAATCTTGTGTTATAATTAATGGAAATAAATCTAACAATATATCCTGGTATATTCAGCCTTTCAGTTCCCTGTAGGAAAAGGAACAATTTTCACCCCCTCACAAGAGATCAGTTTCGCATGATTTATGAAGTGAAGTAAATTCTCCCTTAGTTCCTGTGGTGGTGATGGTGATGTGGTGAGGGACTGGCAATGCCTTTTCTGTTTCCTGACATGAGCTATGTAGCAGTAAAAAAATACAGCTCTTTGGAGGGTGCATCTTAGGAAGGGGTAAAACCAGGCTGATGTGCAACCCTAACTGGGGAGTGACCTTCCACATCCATAGTGAATGTGGGATGATAATACAGGAGCAAGAAAGGCACTGGGGTGGTGGGGGTGGGGGAGATGCTGTCCCTGAACTCAGAGTCTAGAATCTGACATGTGTGGCATGTCACAATCTGGCATGTGTGATCCGGGTTAGTAAGACTCTATCACCACTCGCCACCCCATTGAAAAGTCATGGAAGACCAGAGACATTCCAGAAGACTGGAAAAGGGAAAACATAGTGCCCATCTTTAAAAAGGGAAATAAGGACAACCCGGAGAATTACAGACCTGTCAGCTTAACTTTTGTACCTGGAAAGGTAATGGAGCAAATAATTAAGCAATCAATTTGCAAACACCTAGAAGACTGCCTAGGAAGGAGTACTGCAGAAAGAGATCTGGGGGTCATAGTGGATCACAAGCTAAATATGAGTCAAACAGTGTAAGACTGTTGCAAAAAAAGCAAACATAATTCTGTGATATATTAGCAGGAGTGTTGTAAGCAAGACACGAGAAATAATTCTTCCGCTCTACTCCATGCTGATTAGGCCTCAAATGGAGTATTGTGTCAGGTTCTGGGTGCCACATTTCAGGAAAGATGTGAACAAACTGGAGCAAGTCCAAAGAAGAGCAAGAAAAATGATTAACAGTCTAGAAAGCATGAACTATGAGGGAAGATTGAAAAAATTGGGTTTGTTTGGTCTGGAGAAGAGAAGACTGAGAGGGGACATAAGAGTTTTCAAGTACATAAAAGGTTGCTAGAAGGAGGAGGAAGAAAAATTGTTCTTCTTAACCTCTGAGGATAGGACAAGAAGCAATGGGCTTAAATTGCAGCAAGGGCGGTTTAGGTTGGACATTAGGAAAAACTTCCTAACTGTCAGGGTGGTTAAGCACTGGAATAAATTGCCTAGGGCGGTTGTGGAATCTCCATCATTGGAGATTTTTAAGAGCAGGTTGGACAAGCACCTGTCAGGGATGGTGTACATAATACTTAGTCCTGCCTTGAGTGCAGGGGAATGGACTAGATGACCTCTTGAGGTCCCTTCCAGTTCTGTGATTCTATGATTGGGGCTCACACTGAGCTGGATCCTCAGCTGGTGTAAATCAAAGTAGCTTCATTTGTGTCAGTGGCGCAGATCCTCCACTGAGGACCTGACACAAGACATGGATCTCATGCTCCATCTCTGTGAAATTTTGCTATGAATGCTGACTGGCACTGCAGTGGGAAAGTGAGGTTAAAACTGTTAATATTCACCTGTAGGAGAGCTCTGTGTTGCTCAAAAGTTTCTCTCGTTCACCACCAGAAGTTGGTCCAATAAAAGATATTAACTCACCCGCCTTGACCCTCTAATATTCACAAATCACATTCATGCCCCTGTTTGGAAGGTGGCATAGAAATGCAGTCAGGAAGATGGTGCTCACCTGAAACCACAGGACAGCCCAAGCTTGAAGTGATGAGCTCTTGTTTCTCAGGGTTCAGTGGCCAGGACTCAGGATCCTCAGCTGAGGTTCTTGTCACTCCTCTTTCTGCAGAAACTTGGAGATGGTAGAATGGGGAACTTCTGTTTTCCCTGCCCCTTACTCCAAGAACAAGGGGGACATAACAAAATTTAAAGGTGGGCAACTTAAAATCTAGCAAATGAAATTCTTGTTAACCCACTGTGTAAGTAAACTGTGGCACTCACTGTGATGCTGGCAGACCAAGTGCTAGCTCATGCCAAGGTCCCCCCTGTCTCAGTAGGACACTAACATACACAGCTGGAATCAGTCTGGCTCCCTTCTAGGTTAATATTGATAAAATGGGTACTAGAATTATATGGAAGTGTTTAATGTTTGACTCTGAATGCTTGTCAGTTGCTGCCTGCATTAATCTCCCCTGCAATGTCTGTTCCATATCGTAATTTAACATTTGAGTGGTTGTAGTGAGCTTCAGTGAGTATGCATCACCACACAGGAGAGGGACGATCATGAGTGTGAAGAGTTGCTCTTCCACAGACATTAAGCCTCTCCTGAAAAAGGAGACCCATCAGTACCAGATAGGGTGACCAGATGGCACGTGTGAAAAATCAGGACGGGGATGTGGGGTGGGGAGGGGTAACAGACACTTATATAAGACAAAGCCCCAAATAATGGGACTGTCCCTATAACATCGGGACATCTGGTCACCCTATTACCGGGTGGGCTATGGGTGGATATTGCAACTGGAAACTCCTGACAACTAGATTGAGAAACCATCAACAAAAGGACTAGAGACTCTTATTGTTCTGCTCTCCTCCCGATGAAAATGAGTCATGCAAATGGATTGAGTTTGCAACTCAGAGCAGATGGCAGGAGGGGGATAAAAGCCTCAAACAAAAGGAACTAGGGATCTCTGTGCTGCTTGCACACTTGGGGCAGGGTGTTTCTAGGCATTAGCAAGAGATCCCCAGCTGCTTAGCCTGGGATAGCCCTAAAGGTCAAATACAGCTTGCTGCTGAGAGAAGCCTGTATCACCTTTTGAAACCTAAGACTGTGACTCATTCATGGGTCTGTTTTCTTGCTTTAACCTTGTAAATAACTCTCATTTCCTTTTCCTATTTAATAAATCTTCCTATACAGTAGATCACTATAGGATTGGCTACAAGCATCGTCTTTGGTGTGAGACCTAAAGTGCAAATGACCTGGGGGAAGTCCGGAGTAACCTGAATATTGCTGTGATTCTTGGCGTAAGGGGTCGTGTACCACAGATACGCTCACCTGGGTGGCAGGACAGACCAGCGCAGCCAAGGGGACTGTAGGGGACTCTGTCAAGGCTGTTAAAGTGCCTGAGGAGTTTGCACTCGGTGCAGTTGGTTGGTGAAATCTAAGTTTAGAACTGACAAGCAATGAGGGGGTTTGTGCCCTGGGTTGTAACTGTCTGCCCTGAGTTTGGCACTCACACGCTTGCATCCCCATTGGGAGCATCACACTCATTGCCACAGGAAGTCATTGATATGAAGGACTTAACTAGATTCCAGAAGAGATTGGATGTTCCTGACAGCCATATAAATATCCAGAGTTATCCTAATTAATGGCAACAATAGAGATTGGCTTAACCCCCAAAACATGAGGTTTAATATCCATTCCACAACTATTCTAGACCAACATGACACATGTGAGGGGAGATTATCCCAGAACTGCTATTGCAGTGTTCTTACATTTGAAACATCTAGTACTGCCCGCTCTTGGAGAAGGATACTGGGCAGGATGGCCCTTGGGTCTGATCTAATCTGGCAATTCCTACGTTCTCCTAAACGTACAGAGAAGATACAGAGAAGCCCAAAATTCCAGTTAGTTCAGGAAGCTACTTCTTTGATATTTCAGCTTCTGACAGGCTGTTCCATGAAAAAAGATGACCTGGCGCAGATAACACTTTTTTGGTGAAAATTGATACAAAGAAATCATTTGAGAGGAGGTTGTCAAACTGTCTATAGGATTGGGACATTAATTCTAATAGGAGATTAGGACACCCAATTCCTAGGTGGCTTTAAAAATCTCAACCATAGCACCTAAGCAATGTTCATATCTTGTTTATTCCCTGGGTTCAGTGGACTCGTGGATTCTCTTGCAACCTGCCTGACTCAGATATAGTGAAGCAGTTTTTATTTACTTTTAACTAAAACCATTTATTCTTCACATACCCTCTCATCCTCCTAATTAAGTTCTTACACTTTATCCACCTAACATGCCATTTTAATGTTCCTGTCTATCAGCTTCACTTAGTTTTAGGGTGACCAGATGTCCCGATTTTATAGGGACAGTCCCAATTTTGGGGGCTTTTTCCTCATATAGGCACCTATTACCCCCAACCCCGTCCTGATTTTTACACTTGCTATCTGGTCACCCTATTTAGTTTTGATTTCCATTATTCTATTCCAGGCTTCACCCTAGTTATCCTGAGCCAGATCCTTAGCTGAGGACCTTTCACAAAACACATATCTCAATTTCCCCATTGTTAAATGGTGCTATTAACATTGACTGGCACTGCTGTGGGACGGTGAGGCTAAAACTGCTAATATTCACAGAGACAAGGTGAGTGAGGTAATATATTTTATTGGACCAACTTCTGTTGGAGAGAGAAACAGATAAGCTTATGAGAGCTAGAGAGCTTGTCTCTCTCTCCAACAGAAGTTGATCCAGTAAAAGATATCACCTCACCCACCTTGTCTCTCTAATATTCTGGGACCAACAAGGCTACAACAACATTGCAAACAATATTCACACAGCACATTCGTGCCCCTGTTTGGAAGATGGTATAGAAACACAATCAGGAAGAGGGTGCTCACCGGTGAAGGATTCATGCAGGGTTCATGCACTTGGCAACATTCAGGGCACACCCTGAGTGTTGTGTAGGAGCAGTGCACACACGGCTCCTCTCAAGGGCATGAACCTTGGAAACTTGCCCCGATGACATGAACCGTGGGAAGCCTCCCAGGACTGGGCTCAAGGCCCGAGAGCGAGGAATGCGGTAGATAGAAATTGGTAAATAAAAATATTAAACAAAGCCAGTGTATTCCTTTTATCTGTTGGAGTATGTAATGCGCAGGAGGGGGGAGAGAATAAAAGAGAGGGTGGAAAGCTGACAAGGCAGACCAGCCTGCTTGCTTGCTTAAAGCTTGTTCTGTCTTGCATTTGGACCGCAACACACCTGTAACCACAGGACAGCTCAAGCTTCGAGTGATGACTTCTTATTTCTCAGGGTTTGGCAGCCAGGACTCGGTTTCCACCACTGAACTACTTGGGTCTCATCATTCAGTAGAAACTGGATCTGCTCAGCAAAGACACCTGAATCTACCTGAATGGACGAGCAGCTGCTGCGATCTGTCTTAGAACATGCTCTTCCCCCTCCATTTACACAGTGCAGAGCCCTCATATTTGTATCCTCCTCCATGGAAGGCTGTGTCTCCCTTGATTCCACCTCTGAAGAGGTTGAGTTTGGGGAATTAGTGCTGTGTTTTCTGTGCAAACAGTACAAACAACTGTCCTGATGCAACCAACCTCCCACTCCCAGAGGAATCGCCTTTCTGCTACTAGCTGTATGAGGTCATTGCTCTGCATGGCTGAAATGTAATGCAGCAACCCTGGAGTACAGGGCCACGCAGAGACTGAAACTACTCAGCAATCTATACTCATGTCAATTGTCCCATTGCCTTCAGTGGAACAATTGCACAAGAAACAATGGCTAAGATGACTCAGGCCTGCCAGATTGGGTGCTGAAGCCACACAGTTTAACAGACACACAGGAAACTGAATGCAAAGTAAATTTAATCCATAGTTTGCAAATGAAAGATTTGGATGGAAGAATCTCTCTCCCATTCACACCCCCAATGGACATATTTCTCCCAAGGAACTTTGATGTTATCAGTAATTACTAATGTTTGTTTATTTAACAATATTCTCACCCTTCTGCTGAGCGGTAGCAGAATTCAGGTCTTGCAGATTGATTTCCCATTGGAAAACCAGTGATGTGGAGTCTGGGTAATTTCTCAGAGTAACTTGTTTGTTTTTACACTATATACACCAGTCCTGGAACAGAGGTGACCACAGACAACATGCTGGAATCCTCCTTTTAGGGATCTCAGCCCACACATCAGAGGCAGGACTAGCAAGCAAGGACTTTCCCCCACACAATACTTTCAGCCCAGGACGCTTAGTCCTGGTTTACACTACAAGTTTAGGTCGAATTTAGCAGCATTAGATTGATTTAACCCTGCACATCAAAGCCATTTTTGTCAACTTAATGGGCTCTTAAAATGAATTTCTGTACTCCTCCCCGACGAGTGGATTAACGCTGAAATAGACATTGCAGAGTCGAATTTGGGGTAGTGTGGACGCAATTAGCTTCCAGAAGCTATCCCAGAGTACTCCATTGTGACCGCTCTGGACAGCACTCTCAACTCTGATGCACTGGCCAGGTAGACAGGAAAAGCTCCACAAACTTTTGAATTTCATTTCCTGTTTGGCCACTGTGGCAAGCTGATCAGCACAGGTAACCATGCAGATCTTATCAGCAGAGGTGACCATGGAATCCCAGAATCGCAAAAGAGCTCCAGCATGGACCGAACGGGAGGTACTGAATCTTATCGCTGTATGGGGAGATGAATCCATGCTATCAGAACTCAGTTCAAAAAGACAAAATGCCAAATATTTGCAAAAATCTCCAAGGGCATGAAGGACAGAGGCTATAACAGGAACCCGTAGCAGTGCCGCATGAAACTTAAGGAGCTCAGGCAAGCCTACCAAAAAACCACAGAGGCAAACGGCCGATTGGGGTCAGAGCCTCAGACATGCTGCTTCTATGTTGAGCTTCATGCAATTCTAAGGGATGCCCCTGCAACTATCTCACACCTGTACGTGGACTCCTGCAAGGGAGTCTCACGCAACAGGGATGAGGATTTGGGGAATGAGGAAGATGATAGCGCACACCAGGCAAGCACAGAAACCATTCTCACCGACAGCCAGGAACTGTTTATCACCCTGGAGCCAATACCCTCCCAACCTGGGCTCCCAGACCTTGAAGATGGAGAAGGCACCTCTGGTGAGTGTACCTTTGTAAATATAATACACAGTTTAAAAGCAAGTATGTTTAATGATTAATTTGCCCTGAAGACTTGGGATGCATTCGCGGCCACTACAGCTACTGGAAAAGTCTGTTAACGTGTCTGGGGATGGAGTGGAAATCCTCCAGGGACGTCTCAATGAAGCTCTCCTGAAGGTACTCCCAAAGTCTTTGCAAAAGGTTTCTGGGGAGGGCAGCCTTATTGCGTCCTCGATGGTAGGACACTTTACCACACCAGGCCAGTAGCACGTAGTTTGGAATCATTGTATAAGAAAGCATGGCAGCGTGTGGTCCCAGTGTTTGCTGGCATTCAAGAAACATCCATTCTTTATCTCTCCTTGTTATCCTCAGGAGAGTGATATCATTCATGGTCACCTGGTTGAAATAAGAGAATTGTATTAAGGGGACATTCAGAGGTGTCCATTCCTGCTGGGCTGTTTCCCTGTGGCTGAACAGAAATCTTCCCTGCTGTTAGCCATGCGGTGGGGGGAGGGGTGAAGCCATCACCCCAGAGAATTGTGGGGGGGGGGTTAGTTGGGTTTGTGCTGCACGTTAACCCAAACACATCAGTCCCTCCTTTTAAATGACCAATGTGTCTTTTTCAATTTTACTCTCCCTTTTTTTCCTCCCACAGCTGCAAATGTTTCAACGCTGCCACTAGCATCTCCCTCCCAGAGGCTAGCGCAGGTGAGAAGGCGAAAAAAACGCACTTGATGAAATGTTCTCTGAGTTCATGCAGGCCTCCTCCACTGAAAGAGCCCAGCAGAATGTGTGGAGGTAGACAATGTCAGAGTCCAGGAAAGCACAAAATGAACGCGAGGACAGGAGGGACACACAAGAGGATAGATGGCGGGAGCAACAGGAGAGGTGGCGTCAGCGTGATGAGAGCAGGCAGGAGGCAATGCTGAGGCTACTGGAGGATCAAACTGATATGCTCCGGTGTATGTTTGAGGTGCAGGAAAGAAACAGACCGCCACTGAAGCCCCTGTGTAATCAACCGCCCTCTTCCCCAAGTTCCATAGCCTCCTCACCCAGACGCCCAAAAACGCGGGGGGGAGGCCCCCCTCCGGGCACCCAACCACTCCAACCCAGAGGACTGCCCAAGCAACAGAAGGCTGGCATTCAATAAGTTTTGAAGTGCAGTGTGGCCTTGTCCTTCCCTTCTCCCCCACCCCTCCTGGGCTACCTTGGCAGTTATCCCCCTATTTGTGTGATGAATTAATAAAGAATGCATGAATTTGAAACAACGACTTTATTGCCTCTGCAAGCAGTGATCCAAGTGGGGAGGGGAGGACGATTGGCTAACAGGGAAGTAGAGTGAACCAAGGGGGCGGATTTTCATCAAGGAGAAACAAACAGAACTGTCACACCGTAGCCTGGTCAGCCATGAAACTGGTTTTCAAAGCTTCTCTGATGCACAGCACGCCCTGCTGTGCTATTCTAATCACCCTGGTGTCTGGCTGCGTAATCAGCTGCCAGGCGCTTTGCCTCAGCCTCCCACCCAGCCATAAACATCTCCCCCTTACTCTCACAGATATTGCGGAACACACAGCAGGCAGTGATAACAATGGGAATACTGGTTTCACTGAGATCTAATCGAGTCAGTAAACTGCGCTAGCGTGCTTTTAAACATTCAAATGCACATTCTACCACCATTCTGCACTTGCTCAGCCTATAGTTGAACAGCTTCTGACTACTGTCTAGGGTGCCTATGTACCGCTTCATGAGCCATGGCATTAAGGAGTAGGCTGGGTCCCCAAGGATAACTATAGGCATTTCAACATCCCCAACGGTTATTTTCTGCTCTGGGAATAAAGTCCCTTGCTGAAGCTGTTCATACAGACCAGAGTTCCCGAAGATGCGAGCGTCATGTACCTTTCCCGGCCATCCCACATTGATGTTGGTGAAACGTCCCTTGTGATCCACCAGTGCTTGCAGCACCACTGAAAAGTACTCTTTGCTGTTTATGTACTGGCTGCCTTTGTGCACCAGTGCCAAGACAGGGATATGGGTTCCATCTATCGCCCCACTACAGTTAGGAAATCCCATTGCAGCAAAGCCATCCACTATGACCAGCACATTTCCCAGAGTCACTACCCTTGATAGCAGCAGCTCAGTGATTGCATTGGCTATTTGGATCACAGCAGCCCCCACAGTAGATTTGCCCACTCCAAATTTGTTCCTGACTGACCGGTAGCTGTCTGGCATTGCAAGCTTCCAGAGGGCTATCGCCACTCACTTCTCAACTGTGAGGGCTGCTCTCATCTTGGTATTCTGGCGCTTCAGGGCAGGGGTAAGCAAGTCACAAAGTTCCATGTAAGTGTTCTTATTCATGCGAAAGTTTCATAGCCACTGGGAATCATCCCAGACCTGCAACACTATGTGGTCCCACCAATCTGTGCTTGTTTCCCAGGCCCAGAATCGACGTTCCATGGCATGAGCCTGCCACATTGCCACCAGGATGGTCAAATTGCCAGGGCCCGTACTTTGAGAGAAGTCTGTGTCCATGTCCTCATCACTCTCGTCACCACGCTCCCGTCGCCTCCTCGCCTGCTTTTGCAGGTTCTGGTTCTGCATATACTACCTGATAATGCGCGAGGTGTTTACAATGCTCATAACTGCCGTGGTGGTCTGAGCAGGCTCAATGCTTGCCATGGTGTGGCGTCTGCAGGAGAGCACAGTTGCAGGGGAAGTGGTGGTTGGATGTCCAGTTTTGCAGACCTACGGCATCGTCTGCACGCTTGCCGAGGAATGGCGAGACAAGAGCAGCTGAGCAGAGTTGCAGCGGAAGTGGTCATATAGAGGACCTGTGAGACCACCAGGAGAGCAGAGTGGCAGCAGAAATGGTCATTTGATGACGACGGTTTGCAGTCCTACTACACTGTCTGCTGAAAGCAGTATGGCGCCCGCATGGAAAAAAGGCGTGAAATGATTGTCTGCCATTGCTTTCACGGAGGGAGGGGGACTGATGACATATACCCAAAACCACCCGCGACATTGTTTTTGCCCCATCAGGCATTGGGAGCTCAACCTAGAATTCCAATGGGAGGCAGAGACTGCAGGAACTGTGGGATAGCTACCCACAGTGCAACGCTCCGAAAATTGACGCTAACCTCGGTACTGTGGACACACTCCACCGACTTAATGCACTTAGTGGGGACACACAATCAACTGTATAAAATCGCTTTCTAAAAAATCGACTTCTATAAATTCAACCTAATTTTGTAGTGCAGACATACCCTAAGGGTGAAAGCTGGGTCATCACCAGTGAGTGGGAGCTGGGCAAGGCAGGGTACTTCTCTGTATGATCTCTCTTACAAATGTAGTTGTGATTCTGTCTAATGGTGTTTGTGGGGGGGATTGTACCTTATCAACCCCTTTGATTCAGGGGTGGGTGGGGGCAAGGTGTGACTGCACCTCTCTGCGTCTACATTGGTTTTACTACCCTTCCGGTAGTCAGTACTGTGTGGCTTAATAGCCAAAGTCCATATAACTCCACTTGCCCTAGTGGGATAGCATGGCTAGTGGCCAGAGTCCGTAGAATATGCTCCTAGAGCAGGGTGACCCAAGGTCAGAGTTCCTCTAAATTCTCTTTCCCCTGTGGGATAGCACGGCCTGGTGGCCGGAGTCACAGAGTACGCTCCTAAGGCAGTGTGGCCCAATGGCCTGAGTCCATATATCCCTTTTAGGGTAAGAAAGGGGTCAGGGAACTATGTCGTCATTAGGGAAGGGGGGCTGTGACCCCCGGTGGGGGAACCCAGGCCCACCCGTCCTCACCGGGCTCTGACCCAGGGCCCTGCCAGTTGCAGGGTGATCCGCCACGGGGTCAGCAGGGAATCCTACCGCAACACACTGACCTCGCTGTGGTGGGAGGTACCACTCCCTTACCTTCCCTGGGTCACTCCCCACCAGTTCTCCAACAATAGCCGTCCCTGTGGCGTCAGGGTCTCCAGGTTCCTCAGCACCCGACACTCCCTAGGGTTCCAATAGCTGTAAGCCTCTGTTCCCGGTTCCCGACTCCTCAGCTCTCCCCTGTAAGGGTGTAGCTGCTCCTGGGCTGGAACCTCCACTGGGCATCCTTCCTCCTTGGCCACCCACCCTGACTGAACAGCCCTGCAGGCTTTTATACTTGACCTCCAGTTGGAGCATGCCCAGCAGAGCCTAGCCTTCCTCTGCTAGGAGTGACAGGTTAACCCTCTCAGACCCTGTGCGGGGCCGGTCCACCCTGTCACACACCCTCCCCTTTAGAACGGTGGTTGGAGTTTCCCCCACCTCGTCCCCCTCCCTGCCCTTCCTCTTCTCCCACCCTGGAAAAAAATCCGTGTTTCCGTGGGCCTTACCTGACCTATGCAGCACTTGAAAGGAATAGGGCTGGAGGCACAAATACCATCGCATAATTTGATCATTTGTCTCTTTCATGCTGTTGATCCAGCGAAGGGGGGCATGATCAGTCACTAAGAAGAAGTGGTTTCCCAATAAGTAGTACCGCATTGTGTCGACTGCCCACTTAACCACGAGGGCCTCCCGTTCTATGGTGGCGTAGTGCGTTTCGCGTGGGAAGAGCTTCCGGATGAGGTACAAAACAGGGTGGTCTTCCCCCTCTATCTCTTGTGACAAGACAGCTCCTATGCCTACTCCGGATGCATCCATCTGGAAAATGAAGGGCTTCATAAAGTCAGGTTGGGTCAACACAGACTCCTAGGTCAGTTGTTCTCGGAGTGCGAGAAAAGCGTCCTCACATTCCTTCATCCATTGGACCTTCTGGGGCTGTGTTTTCTTCGTTAGGTCCATCAAGGGGGTGGCCAGTGTCGAGAAATTAGGGACAAACTGCCGATAATACCCCGCCAATCCTAAGAACTGCCATACCTGTTTTTTGGATTTAGGGGTAGGGTAGTCTCTCAAAGCCCGTACCTTATCCACCATAGGGTGTAATTTCCCTTGCTCTACCGTATAGCCTAAATAAGTCACCTCCCACTGTCCTAAATGGCAATTAGCCGGATTTGCCGTGAGACCCGCAACGCCCAGGGCTTGTAGTATATTGGTTAGGTGCCGAATATGGTCTTCCCAGCTGGAGCTATAAATGACAATGCTATCAATGTATGCTGCAGCGTATAAACTGTGGGGGCTCAGTACCTGGTTTACAAGCCCTTGGAATGTAGCCGCAGCACCATGTAACCCGAAGGGCATTACTGTAAATTGAAAAAGGACAAACGGCATGGGAAAGGCTGACTTCACTCGTGAGGTAGGTGTCAGGGGGATCTGCCAATACCCCTTGGTTAAATCCAGGGTGGAGATAAATTCTGCATGGCCTAGTCTCTCCAGTAACTCATCCATCCGTGGCATAGGGTAGGCATCAAAGCGAGACATGGCGTTCACTTTGTGAAAGTCGATTCAAAACCTCACTGAGCCATTTGGCTTGGGGACCAACACTATGGGACTCCTCCACTCACTCTTCGATTCTTCCACTACCCCAAAGGTTAACATTTGACTCCAACTCCTTCCACACAGTCTCCCACATTTTCTTAGGGAGTAGGCGGTGGTTCTCTCTCACCTTTTGGCCGGGGATAGTGGCAATGTGGTGGCTGATCACCGTTGTTCTTCTTGGTTGAGCGGACAAGACTGTGGGGAAAGCTGCTACTATCTGCCACACCTGTTCTTGCTGGGTATGGTTGAGTTCTCAGCTAATGGCTACCGTGCTTGACTTCTCGTACTCACCGGTTAATGGCCCAAGTTCATGTTCTGCAGGGTAGGGGGCAATCATAAAACCCTCGCGGTCCTTCCACACCTTCAGCAGGTTTATGTGGTATACTCGGGTGTCCCTTTGTCGCCTGGACAGCTGAATCTCGTAATCAACAGGCCCTACCCACCGGACCACCTTGAATGGCCCCTGCCACTTGGCTAATAGTTTAGACTCAGAGGAGGGCAGTAACAGCAGAACGCGGTCCCCCAGCTCGAAGTTCCTCATCTTCGTCCCCCAATTATACTGGACCTCCTGGTTGCACTGTGCCTGTAACAGGTTCTCCAGGGCCAGAGTGCCTAGTTCCCAAAGCCGGTCCCTCAAATGGAGGATATACTGGACTGAACTTTTGACCCAGGTCTCTTGCTCCTCCCAGGTTTCTTTCAAGAGGTCTAAAATCCCCCGGGGTTGTCTCCCGTAGAGGAGCTCAAATAGGGAGAACCCTGTGGAAGCTTGAGGCACCTTGCCTATGGCGAAGAGGAATGCTGGTAGGAACTTGTCCCACTGATGGGGGTCATCCCCCATGAATTTCTGTAGCATCTCTTTCAGGGTTCCATCAAAGCATTCCACCAACCCGTCCGTCTGGGGACGGTAGATGGAGGTCTTGAGGGCACGGATGTTCAATAGTTGGCAGAGTTCTGCCATCAATTTGGAGGTTACATTAGTCCTCTGGTCGGTCAATATCTCTCGTGGCAACCCCATGAGGGAAAATATCTGCAATAGTTCATTGGTGATGATGGGGGCCATGGCTGTTCATAATGGTACGGACTCAGGATACCAGGTCGCATAGTCTACTACGACCAAGATGTATCTATGGCCTGTGCTACTTCTCTCCAGGGACCCCACCAGGCCAAGGTCAATCTGCTTGAACGGAGTGCCAGTCACAGGCAAGGGTACTAGGGGGGCCCTCGGTACCCCCTTCGGGCCAGCCTTCTGGCACTCGGGGCAAGAGGCACAGTAATCCCGGACCTCCTGGTGTATGCCTGGCCAGAAAAACCATTGGGCTACTCTTAGGAAGGTCTTTTTGCACCCCAAATTCCCCGTCCAGGGGACAGCGTAGGCAAGGCAGAGTAGTCCTCTTTGGAACCTCCGCAGGACCAGCAATAGGCGCACCTCAGCTCGTATCTCTGGCTCCTGGGTCACCCAATAAAGCAGGTCCTTGTGGATCTCAAAATGGGGGCCTTGGGGCAGATACTGCTGAGGATGGACCTCTCCATCCCAGCTGGACGCCTGGTCCCAGACTCGACTAAGACTGGGGTCCCCTCTCTGTTCCTCCAGGAAATCTCCATCAATATCTAGCCCCCTCGTCTCTTCCACCGTTGAACGGTCGGTTAGGGCCTGACTCCCTTCTGTTACTTTGGGACCTCTCGACGTCCCCTCCAAGGGGTCCTGTGGCCCGGGTTGGCCTAACAAGCCCTGCCTCCCATAGCGGGTTCTGTACCTCTTCTTGGGCTGCCCGCTCCACCCCCATATAAGGTCGGTGAAACTCGGCCAGTCATGTCCCAATACCACAGGATACACTAATCGAGGAGCCACCCCCACTAAGCAACACACCTCCTGTTGGGCAGCCTCCAGTCGTACCCAGGTGCCAAAGACTTCATGTCCCCATATATACATTGTAACTGGATCGGTGCCCCGGTGGGATGGGAGTACTCTACCAGTCCCATGTGGATGATGGTCTGGCTGCATCCCGAGTCCACCAGTGCTAAGGTCAGGGTTCCTTCCACTCGCACCGGGATCACAATCTTCGGTATCCCCTCCTTCCGGGCTTGTCGGTCCACCATCAGGACCTCTCCATAATTAAAGTCCATGTAGGGGCACTCTCTCCTGAAGTGCCCCATTTGTCCACACTGGTAGTATCTATCCCAATTCCCCTCCATGGGTAGGGTGCCTTGCGGTAGGCTTGATTCACCTGATGGTTCCTCTTGGCCACGGGACAGGCGCGCCCCTGAGGGTTGTGGGAGACCTCGTCTGTCAGGTGGGGAAATGGGGGCTTTTTCCGCCAGTCTTATGCACCGCTCCTTCTGGGAGTCAGTCTCCACCTCCTGAGGTCATCGACTTAAGACCCACTCGCTCCTCCGGCTCCGCAGCCATGTAGTCTTCGGCAAGGGACGTGGCCTCCGCGAGGATCTTCGGCCGGTGTCACTGCACCTGCTCCTTCCCCCCGGTGGGCAGGATCCAGAGGACCTGCTCCAGCACCACAGCCTCAGCCACCTGGCAACTGCTGCGGTGTTCAGGCTCTAGCCACCTCCAACAGAGGTCGCGGACCTTCTGGGCTACTGCCCGCGGTCAAGCTCCTGGCGGATATTTCTCTCGACATAACCTCTGCCGGTACATCTCTGAATTGATACCCATCTGGTCTAGGATAGCAGCCTTAACCTCCTCATATTGCAGTGCCTCCTGAGGGTCGAGACTATGGTAGACGGCCTATGCTGGTCCCATTAAATACGGGGCTAGAATAGTGGCCCAATGCTCAGGGGGCCACTGAGTGGCCATCGCTACCCATTCAAAAGTTACTAAGAAGGCCTCGTGGTTGTTCCCAGGCCCCATCTTTGTCAGCCGCACTGGTAGGCCCCCAAAGCCCTCCCCTGGCCCTCCTCCGTCTGAGGGGATGGGGGGACGGGCTGCCGTCTTCAACAAGGTCGCCACCTGTTGAAAGAGTCAATCTTGACTCACTTGCTGCTGAGCGGCCAACTCCCAAACCAGCTCTTGTTGCTTTGCTGCCTGCAGTTGCTGCTGGGTAGCTAGTTGCTGTAACAGCTGCGTCTGCTGTTGCTGCTGTTGTACGGCCTGTTGCTTCTGGTTTTCCAGCAGCCATTTTAAGAGCTTGTCGGTCTCCATTCTGTACATGTGGGTCCTTCTAACAGGTCCGGGCAATTGCCTGCATTCTCCACCACTTGTGGGGGGGAGTTGTACCTCATCAACCCCTTTGATCTGGGGGGGTGACATGTGACCCCCACCTCTCTGCGTCTACGTTGGTTTTACTACCCTTCTGGTAGTCAGTACTGTGTGGCCTAATAGCCAAAGTCCCTATAACTCCACTTCACCTGGTGGGATAGCACAGACTAGCGGCTGGAGTCCAAAGAGTGTGCTCCTAGAGCAGGGTGGCCCCATGGCCAGAGTTCCTCTAAATTCTCTTCCCCCTGTGGGATAGCACGGCCGGAGTCCATAGAGTCCATAGAGTACGCTCCTAAGGCAGTGTGGCCAGAGTCCATATATCCCCTTTAGAGTAAGAAAGGGATCGGGAAACTATGCCGTCGAAAGCGGGGGGGGGGGCTCCGACCCAGGGCCCTGCCAGTTGCAGGGTGATCTGCCACGGGGTCAGCAGGGAATCCTACCACAACACGTTGACCTCGCTGTGGTGGGAGGTACCACTCCCTTACCTTCCCTGGGTCCCTCCCCACCAGTTCTCCAACAATAGCCGTCCCTGTGGCGTCAGGGTCTCCAGGTTCCTCAGCACCCGACACTCCCTAGGGTTCCAATAGCTGTAAGCCTCTGTTACAGGTTCCCGACCTCTCAGCTCTCCCCTGTCAGGGTTGTAGCTGCTCCTGGGCTGGAACCTCCACTGGGCATCCTTCCTCCTTGGCCGCCCACCCTGACTGAACAGCCCTGCAGGCTTTTGTACTTGACTTCCGGTTGGAGCACGCCCAGCAGAGCCTCAGGAGCATGGCTTCCTCTGCTAGGAGCGAAGGGTTAACCCTCTCAGTCCCGGTGTGGGGCTGGTCCGCCCCGTCACAGTGTTGCACCATGAACTAACTTCACATATTTTCCATGCAACAGCCCTCTGGGCTGTACCCGAATAGCTATTGCAATAGCTTCTCTATAGTTCCAGTGTGGTTCCTGAGATGTGCCCTGTGGGTTGCCTGACCATTCTGTGTGTTGGATTCTCATTTCTGAGAGATTCCTGCCTCTCCCAAAGGAACAGAAAATAAATTATGGGAAAATGGGAAAGGAAATGTCCAGCCTTCTCAGTCTACTGGGGTGATGCACAGTGCCCCCTTTTTGATGAAACCCTGTTTTAAAGTAAACTTCTTAGGTTTTCTGATCTTTGCTTTAGCTAATGTTCATCCCAAGCGTCACTGAGGAGTTCTTCAAACCTGTACTTGCAAAAGTGCTAGAGAGATTGTAGAGATGACAGTTTGGAAAGGATTTTCCATAAATGTGTCCTTTTTATATTCAGCTCTTTTTGAGCCCCTGCCTAGTTACAGAATGGAACCTGGACATTTGGAGGCTGCCTAACTAGTCTCCCCTATCCCTGGTCTTACTGACTCAAGAGATATGGAGCGGGACAATGTATTCGAACTCACGTCCTAATCGAAATATTTGAGGTGGTGAAAAGCAGCACTAAGTACAGAGTCACTGCACAAGGGTTGTTCGAAGGTAACTAACCTGTGGGCATGTATTGGTTATTAATAAGCTGCAAAGCATCACCATTTGGAATGTCAGGGATTGGATATTTACATAGATAATGTTCAGAGTTATCCTAATTAATGACAACCAACATTCTGGAAAAGATACTAAACCTCATGCTTCAGGGCTTGAGCCAATCTCTAAGTATTAGAGATCCAGGTGAGAGCTATATGGGGGGCAGATTATCCCACCTCTGCCTCCCGTGGCATTCTTACACCTTCCGCTTAAACATCTGGGTCTGGCCACAGTCATGATATTGGACTAGATGGACCATGTGTCTGATCCAGTCTGGCAATTCCTGTTTTCCTATGGAAACAGAATAGGTGAAACTGGGGTCATCCTGCTCAAACCACAGACCAGTATCTGAGTTCTGGACTACTTGAATTAGACACTAGCAGAAGAGGGCACATTTGACAGGATCTAATTCCATCCACTAGACAGCAACGCCCCCGCCCCACACACAGAGTTGCTTAAGTTATTTTGATATTGTCTATAGATCCATTACGTTTCTGCATCATACAATTATCCACACACCTGCCTTCCAGAAGCTGGTATACAAGCACAAAGTTCTTTTATTTTTTATTTTATTTTTTACCAAAGTTTTCTCATATGAACCCAAATAAAATAGTTTCTTTCAGCCTTTGGGCAACAAACCACTTTTATTTATTTATTTATTTTATTATTGGCTTGATTGCAAAATTGATTGGGAAAACAATATTCTCAACCCCTTTTAGGCTTTGTTCATTTTAATGGTGATGGTTTTGAACTTTGTAATAAGGGTCCCACTTTAACCTACCTCCCAGCTGACTAATTTTCTGTCTGCAAAGCTTTTTTTTGTAAACATTTTCCAATGTGACTTATTAATTCCTTATAAAATGAAGGAAAAATCCCATGGGAGAAAATACTTCACATAACGAAACTCTAGGTTAAATTTTTCAGAGACACCTGTCCAAGGTGGTGGCCTGTTATAATGTACTGCCCTTATAATAATTAATAATAAGCCTATATCTGCTGCCATCTAGTGGGCATTTCAGAAAATAGCTGCCTGTTTCTCCTGCTTAGAATATGCTGCCCTCTAGTGGACATCTTGCAGCATCACTGACTTTTCCACATAACTTTATCCTGTTCTGAAATCTATTGGTCAATATTCCTGACCCTGCCGCATTTCTTCCAGTCTGCTGCCCCTCGTGTTGATTATGCAGCATGAAAGTCTATTGCTCTGTTCTTACCCTCTTCTCTCTTCTAGAGTTAGCTCCAGTGGATACTGTTAGCTGCCTCTTTCCATCCTTGTGGCATCTTAGAGACTAACAAATTTATTTGAGCATAAGCTTTCATGAGCTACAGCTCATTTCATCGGATGCATTTAGTGGAAAATACAGTGGGGAGATTTATATACACAGAGAACATGAAAAAATGGGTGTTACCATACACACTGTGACGAGAGTGATCACGAGAGCAAGAGAGCGGGAGGGAAAAAACTTTTTGTAGTAATAATCAAGGTGGGCCATTTCCAGCAGTTGACAAGAACGTCTGAGGAACAGTGGAGGGAGGGGGGAATAAACATGAGGAAATACTTTTACTTTGTGTAATGACCCATCCACTCCCAGTCTTTATTCAAGCCTAAGTTAATTGTATCCAGTTTGCAAATTAATTCCAATTCAGCAGTCTCTTGTTGGAGTCTGTTTTTGAAGGCCTCGTATCGGGTGTGCATAAATAAACAAGTGTGGGGAAAAGTGCAGCCAGAACCTCAATAAGAGGTTCTGGAGGACCCGGAAAAGTGCAGCCAGAACCTCAATAAGAGGTTCTGGAGGACCCGGAAAAGGGGCTGCAGCCTGGCGCACTGAAGGCACGCGTGCACCAGGGTCTCCCTCATGCCACAAAAGGGACAGGCTTCAGGGACAGAAGTGAACCACGCCAAGTACACCCCCATGCTCACAGCTCCATGGAGGAGCCACCAGCTGATATCCCCAGCAGGCCGCGGGACTAAGATGGAATATAAACTGGCCTACCGGGGTTCCCCACCCTCCACTGCTGGTAAAAGATCCTGCCACTTGGTATCTGGGCGGGACACGAGGGTGGGGAAATGAAGCATATGCAACACGAGCATGTATACCTGGTCTCTTGGCGCGGTTTGAAAACAGACAGGCTGCAAGACACACAGCCAGCTCAGGGTACAAGGAGGGGGAGGCCGGGAAGGCTCATGGGGCAGGGAGCCAATGGAAAGATCCAGAAGGCCTGGAGTGAGGGGTAGGCAGGGTGCACCCTCTCATAGGATCTGCTCAAGGAAAGCCTGAGCTGCAGGGGACAGGGCTGTCTCCACCTCCTGGAGAATGCACTGGGGGGGGTTAAGGGTGGAGAGCCCCATGCGCCGACTGAGCACCAGGGGATCCACCCAACCCCCCAGGCTGTAGTCCAGGCGGTCTCCAGTCTTGGTGACTCCCACCAGGACCAACCTCCAGCTCACCAAGGGGGACTCCGTCACCTGCACACAAAGATGAGGATTGTGTAGCAGGAGCTCCGCGAGGAGATCTACCCCCTCAGTGTCCAGAAAGGACCTGGTCGCTGAAAGCAACCTCCAGGCCCGGAGGAGGTCCTGGTAGAAGTCCGCAGCTTGGAGAGGTCTTGTGGAAGACTCCTTGGATGGAGAAAAAAGATGCCGATCATATCGGAGCCCTCGCAGGCAGCGGAGGAAGGCATGCACCAACGTGCTCCACGCTGAGCCCCCTGCACTATAAAGGAGTCTGCAGGGCCTGGAGGGGGAAGACATGGACTTGCATGTGCATACACGTCAGGCCCTGTCCCCCCCATTGCCCCAGCCGCCAGAGATGGTAACAGAGACGGTGTCTGGGAGAGATGACATAGCGGCAGGTCGGGGGAGCCGCCACTACCTGGGCGTATGGGCAATGGTGAGGGATGCCGCGGCCAATGGTGGGGCCACGGCAGAGGGAGCAGTCCCCACCATGGAGGGCCTAGCCTTTTTGGCAGAGCCCTTGCTCTTCTTTTTCCCTGGACTTTCCCACCAGCTGGGGGGCTCCCCCAGAATAGGAGGGGGCAAGGGATGTGGCAGCAGTGGAGTCCACCCCATTGCCCGCCACTGCCAGTGCCCCAGCGGGGGCAGTAGCAGATGGTTCAGCAGCGGCGGTTGAGGTGGGGGCCAGAGGGTGCGACGGGGAGGGCAGGTGGAGAATGGGCAGCAGGGTCTGCCAGAGGGGTTCCACCCACCTTGTACCCCGCCATAATGAGCAGGGATGGAGGGGAAAGGGGAAACAGGTCAACCACTCCTCCCCACTAGGCTGTAGGCAGGGGAAGAGGGTGCAGGAAGGGGGGGGCAGGCTGGATAGGGGCGGCCTATGAAGGCAAGGGCTTGCGGGGGGGGGGGGGTTTCAGTCATTGACATAGGATGGGATTCCAGCTCCTCAAGCTGCACTAGGGGAGGGGAGGAGTTATAATAGCATGGGGGGGGGGGTGCAGTGAGACAGGGGTTCAAACTGAAACGGGAGGGGCACAAGCGCATTGGAGGGTGCATGGGCACACAGAGCAAAGGGCCAGTCATAGAATCATAGAATATCAGGGTTGGAAGGGACCTCAGGAGGTCATCTAGTCCAACCCCCTGCTCAAAGCAGGACCAATCCCCAATTAAATCATCCCAGCCAGGGCTTTGTCAAGCCTGACCTTAAAAACTTCTAAGGAAGGAGATTCTACCACCTCCCGAGGTAACGCATTCCAGTGTTTCACCACCCTCCTAGTGAAAATGTTTTTCCTAATATCCAACCTAAACCTCCCCCACTGCAACTTGAGACCATTACTCCTTGTCCTGTCATCTTCTACCACTGAGAATAGTCTAGAACCATCCTCTTTGGAACCACCTCTCAGGTAGTTGAAAGCAGCTATCAAATCCCCCCTCATTCTTCTCTTCTGCAAACTAAACAATCCCAGTTCCCTCAGCCTCTCCTCATAAGTCATGTGTTCCAGCCCCCTAATCATTTTTGTTGCCCTTCGCTGGACTCTCTCCAATTTTTCCACATCCTTCTTGTAGTGTGGGGCCCAAAACTGGACACAGTACTCCAGATGAGTTCTCACCAATGTCGAATAGAGGGGAATGATCACGTCCCTCGATCTGCTGGCTATGCCCCTACTTATACATCCCAAAATGCCATTGGCCTTCTTGGCAACAAGGGCCCACTGTTGACTCATATCCAGCTTCTCGTCCACTGTCACCCCTAGGTCCTTTTCCGCAGAACTGCTGCCTAGCCATTCGGTCCCTAGTCTGTAGCGGTGCATTGGATTCTTCCATCCTAAGTGCAGGACCCTGCACTTATCCTTGTTGAACCTCATCAGATTTCTTTTGGCCCAATCCTCCAATTTGTCTAGGTCCCTCTGTATCCTAACCCTACCTGCCACCGTATCTACCACTCCTCCTAGTTTAGTATCATCCGCAAATTTGCTGAGAGTGCAATCCACACCATCCTCCAGATCATTTATGAAGATATTAAACAAAACCAGCCCCAGGACCGACCCTTGGGGCACTGCACTTGATACCGGCTGCCAACTAGACATGGAGCCATTGATCACTACCCGTTGAGCCCGACAATCTAGCCAACTTTCTACCCACCTTATACTGCATTCATCCAGCCCATACTTCTTTAACTTGCTGACAAGAATACTGTGGGAGACCGTGTCAAAAGCTTGACAGGTCAGGGCAGGGGAACCGCAGTGTTGTGGGGGGAGGGAACAACCAGGCTGGAAGTAGGACAGGGAAACCAAGGGGCGAGCTCCAGAGGTTGGGGCTGGACAAACAAGCAAACAAAACTGCAGAGAGAAACGGGCAGGGCAGGCAAACAAACTAAAGCTGCTGAGGGGCTGGCACAAAAGGGGGGAGCAAAGAACTGCAAATGGAGAAGGGAAGATTGCTGCAGGGAAGGGGGGGTGTCAGTCCAAGGGGGGGCATGTGTGCCCACGTGTACTTGCAAGAGAGCCCTTGGTTGGGTTGGTTGCTGCTTCGGGCCCAAATGGTGGCAAAAGGGTGTGGCAAGCCAAGCAAGCAGCCAAGTCCCAAAGGCAGGAGCTGAGGCAGATGGTAAGCTGCCAATGGGGGTGGTGGAGGGGGCAGCGGTGGTGGTGGTGGGGACAGGGGGTGGACACAGATGGACCCGGGGGCAGGCTCCACGCCACACCCCCTGTGTCCCCACAAACACAGTCAAGACCCCCACCACAAGAGCACAGGTGGGCAGCAAGGCCAGGATCCTCAGGCCAGGATGGAGATGGACCAGGGCAGAAAAGGAAAGGATCCTGCTGGATCAAACGTGAAGAGAGGACAGAACCCTAAGATGCAAGAGGAATTTTCCATAAACAAGTCCAATAGGGCAAGGTTCAGGCAGTGAGGCGGACCACAAAAAACAAAACAAGACAAAGATGCTCAGGGTCTTAGAGCAAGGCAAGAACCCTGACCTGGCAGAAAAGCGAGAGCACAAGATGGGGAGCTGAGCCCAAAGTGTAACCCAAGCCAGCCCCAGACAGGAGGCCTGGCTGCCATTGAAAACTAGCAGCCCAGACAGTAACACCAGCAAAATGTAGGTAGGGAATTCATGGCACAGAGTCCAGAAAGATGGTTTGAGCCAGTTAACTGGGTCCCACCAGTGATTTAGTGAGGAAAACGCCTGGACCAATCAGCAAGGAATTGCCACCAGAAATTATCTCCAGCTTGGGTCATTGCCAGCGGATGGGAGCTGAGCAGGGTGGCTTGTTAGACCCAAGTGTGTCTCTTCATCTCGATCAACGCTGCGTTTCTTAACTGGACACACATTTCATCCCCTGCTGGTCACTATTGTGATAGCCTCTTGCTACAGGAGAAGTACAAATGTCATTTGCTGGAACTCATTCTACACAAAGCATTTGACCACATCTGCATGTTGAGATTCTCATTCCCAAAATGCTCCTAGCTCTCCCAAATGCAGAGGAGATAGTCTAAAGGGTCCTCAGGCTTGAGTCCCCTTGATCATTCATGGTCTCCTCTTATGAGGATAGCCTACAGTCTTAAATGGACTTGTTAACAATCTCTTTGACTGGGCCTCTCTTCTTCTACAGTGTCACTCAGGTTTTCTCAAAGCTGGGCCTGAAAAAATTCAGGAGATGTTTTGAGCAGGAAATTAGAGAAGAGACTTTTATAACTGGGGCCTTTATTGTCCAGCTGGGTTTGAAGCGTCTTCACATGGTTGCAAAATGAAATATGGACATTAAACTTTGGTGCCTTAGATGTTTCTGAGATCTTTGATTTCCCTCTCAATATTTCCTCCACACACACACTTTCAGCTCCTCCTCCCTACCTTTACCTGCACAGAGCATCTTCCAGTAAAGCAGAACACTCAGAAAAAACTTTGTGTGTGACGAAGTATTCATGGTTGGAGGGAGGATAAGGCAGCTGTGAAGAAGTTTTTACTGTGTCCCACCTCTCAATCCTAAATATCCTGGCACTGCATAGATGATGGTCTAATATTGGAACTAATCCTTGACCACAATAAATTTTGCTGAGAGTTTCAAAGGAGCCCAAGGGAGTTAGGCACTCATATCCAACTGGTATTTGGGTGTGTAATTACCTTAGGCTCCTTTGGAAATCGCAGACTTCCTGTTTGCCATTCAAGGTTATCCATGCTGGCTATCACTTGAACTCAAGAGAACTTGCTCTATGAGGTGTAGAAAAGAGCAAACTTGAGGCTATCTAAAATCATACAGAAGAGGAGAGTGGTTTGTGCAGAGGCACAATTTACACACGTACAGATGTGTGTACACACATCAATTGATGTAAATATTGTGGTATAGTCTATGTTTTGTTAGTCTCTAAGGTGCCACAAGTACTCCTTTTCTTTTTGCGAATACAGACTAACACGGCTGCTACTCTGAAACCTGTCATATGTAACCACTGTATTTGTTCATCACAGTATATTGTCCATATTCCATGAAGTTGGCATTTCTATCAGTAAGTTTTCTTTCAGATGACAGCTGTTCTATTTTGACATGAATTAAACTGGTGTTCTGGGGCATGAATAAGACCATCCACTTATTTCTGATTACAGATCCCTGTGGGAGATTGTTGTTTCTTATCCAATTCCAAATTTTTAAATAAGTACAATTTGGTTCCAAAGCATTTTAATAAGGTCTCACTTCAACCCATCACCATTACGGATAATTTTGTGTCTCCCAGTGTGTCTTGACTTGTTTTTCCCCAAATGTAATTGTATTTAGAGAAATTGCCTAATGAGTCTCTGCGGGGGAAATGTTTCATCATGATGAAGCACTAGTTTATCTTTCTGAGCGATGACTGCCCCGTATGATGGTACACTACAATCCACTGCCTTTTGCTAATATTCATCCTCTGCTGCCTTGTAATGGTTATTTCATGGAATAGCTGTCCATTACTCATTCCTGACAGTACTGCCATCTACTGGACACCTCAAAGAATAAATCTCTTTTCCGTTAGGAATCCTGGCCAATATAGGCTGTAGCTGACCCTTTTCCGCCTCCGCCCCCCCCACACTTTTTGCTACCTAGTGGTCTTTGTGAAGTATAAAGAAAAGGAGTACTTGTGGCACCTTAGAGACTAACCAATTTATTTGAGCATGAGCTTTCGTGAGCTACAGCTCACTTCATCACTGTAGCTCACGAAAGCTCATGCTCAAATAAATTGGTTAGTCTCTAAGGTGCCTCAAGTACTCCTTTTCTTTTTGCGAATACAGACTAACACGGCTGTTCCTCTGAAATTTGTGAAGTATAACATCCCTTTCCTTGTGCTTGCTAATAAAACATTACAGGCCATATTCTACCCTGATGTAAACTGCTGTAGCTCTGATGGAGACAGTGGGCCAGATTCCCTGCTGGTGTACCTCGGTGTTACCCATTGAAATAAACAGAACTATTCAAGTTTGCCAGAGCTGAGAATCTTGCTCTATAGCTGACCCTTTCTTATTCTGCATTTTCTGCAGCCATCTAGAGAGGTCTTTCGAAAATATATCAGCTGTTTCCCACCCCAGATATTCTGCTGACATCTGGCCACCATTATGCATATCACTCATCCAGTACAGTATCCGTGCTAAGTTCTCATCAGTAATCCTATGCAGCAGCAGTTAGACATTATAGCTGTCTCCTTCCTTCCTTCCTTCCTTCCTAGGCTAAGGGAACATTTGCTTCCTGGGTCTGCCACTTATTTGCTGTGTGGCCAGTGGAAAGTCACCTTGCTTTGCTGTGCATCTGTTTCCATTTCCACCTTTGGTCTGATTTATGTATTTAGAATGTAAGGCCATCAAGTCAAGGATCGTCTCATACAGAGCTGAAGCCATGCAAGCACAATAAGGCTGTGATCTTGGATAGGACATGAAAGCACAGCTGTCATACAGAAACCCTACTCCTACTAATTATCTCTTTTGGCCTATTCATCTCTCAAACTGACAGGAAAGAAGTGGAAGGGGATATGTCTGGTGTTTGCCATCCTGAAGCTAGTGGGCCTGGGATCACAAACAGCGCCCCCAAATAGTGAAACCCTCATTTTTCATTTCACAGCTATGGTGACAATTTGAGGTGCAAGAGATTTGAGTCTCTGCACAAGTTTGTATCTATTTGAAGTCTCCATGATGGGAATATTTTTCTTGTGTGCCCCTAAACCTGTACATCACCTGGCCACCGCTGACAACCACTGAAGTTGTGACTGTCTCTGAAAATGTGTTTTTAATGGCACAAAGCAAAATTTATAGGCAGAAACTCCTTGGAAATTCAGTCCTTTGTGTAAACTAGTTTTATTTTTGCATTAATTTGCTCTAAAGGTGTTGCACTCTGACACAGAGAAACATTAACATACAAGAGGTGTAATGCACTGGGATTGTGTTCTTCAACTCCAGCTACACACACATTATACCCTGCTGAGGTGGGATTGTTGGGGACCCAGAGGGCAGTGGGTCCAACACTCCATGGAGATGAATGATGCAGCTCCCGCCTCCGAGAGCTATAGTCTCAGGCTCTCTGCACACACAGGCAGATGTTGCACTTGGGGGACCTTTTCAAGCTTTTCTTCATAAACAAGAAACCTAGAAGCTTGATTTTAAATGGAAGCTGAGATTCTGCTGTAACCACATGAATCCAGGCCCTTTTGTGTTTGTGTCTAAATTCAAATTTAGGTTAATCCCCCAGCAGGAAAGTAGCTTTCAGCTTGTGGCCTGAGGAAAGAGGAGGAAAGGATGAGTGAGCCTTTCCCCTGCCTTCCCAGAGAGCCAAGGGAGCCGGTGGGTGGATAATCTTCACATTTAGGCCTGAAGTTTCAGACCAGGATGGACAGGCAGAGCAAAGGAAAAGAGATGGCAAGCAGTCAGATAGGTCCAGCAAACTGAGAGTGAGAGGCAAAGGGGGGGCAAAAATTAAGGGCTATATTTCCAAAATAGCTCAACATGGGGGGTGATGAACGCTGTGAAAAATCTGACAGTAAGTGCCACCCAGAAGTTGCTGGCTGATGGGCATTTTTGAAAATCTGGCTCTTTTCATTGCCTAATTGAGAGCTGAGCTTTTTGAAAATTTCTGTCTCCAATTGTGGGTGCCAAGCTATTGGAAATCTGGCCCTCAGGGTGGGATTTTCAAAAGCACTTAAGTGATTTGGGAGCATAACTCTCATTGCTAGCGTCACTGGGACTTGGTCTCCTCAACAGTTTAGTGGCTTTTGGAAAATCCCGCTCTATCTAACCAGCTCAGTGCTGAAACCTCCCAGCCGGGAGCTGTATCATGGAACACAAGGGAGTACAGAGTGCTTTCTCTGTGTAGGTACCCTCATCACTGTGCCACCTGAGCATCTTGCAGATGTTAATGGAGGAGGCAGCTCACTGGGGCAGCAGCGGGGAAGGGGCTGGGAAGGGGCGGCTATACTGTATAATGGGCACTAGGGGTAGCAGAGGGTGAGGGGTGGAGAAGGAGCGGCAATACAGATAAGGGTAGGGGCAGGGCCTAACCAGAGAAGGGGCAGGGCTGAGCTGCTGGCAGGGCCGTGTTTAAGGCAGGGAGCTGATGGGCTCAGGCCAGGTCCGAAGGGCTGAGGCAGCTCTATTGATGCAGTGGGAAGCGTTGAGGTTGGGTGGCCGGGGAGAGACCAATGGGGGAGAGCAGCGGGGAAGCGAGAGCAGCGGGGAAGCGAGAGGCGGGGCGGGGGGGGGGGGGCTCAGGGGATGGCAGGAAGCCCTGAGGCAGGGGGTAAGAGACAGGTCACACTGAGGTGGGAGGTGAGAGATGGGGGGACTCAAGCTGAGGCGGGTAGGGCTGAGGTGAGAGACATTCCGCTTGCAGTGCGGCCCAAGACTCCCCTGACGCCCCCCGCATACCACTTGCTCCTCTCAGCCTGCCTGCCAGCTGGCCGAGGGCTCCTCTCTGACCCCTGCCCCACCCCTTGCTCCTCTCAGCCCCCTGGCCAGACTCCAGGGCACCTCCAGCTCTGGGCAGTCTCTGCTTCCCACACCTGTGGGGCCCCACCTGTCTCCCCGGAGCTGAGCTGCCTGGGACTGGTGCAGAAGCGTGGCCAGTCTCAGCCAGGTGTGTTGGGGGGTGGAGAACAGTGTGGAGGGCTTGGCTGGGCCCCTCCAGGCAAGTGCATCTTGAGGGACCCCAGCCGGGGCAAGTCCTGGCCAGGCTGATCAAGCCACTCTGGAGGGGCCAGAGCGATTCCCGGCCCTGGGACCAGCCCTGGCTGCGCTGCCAGCTCAGCCCGCAGACACAGTCGCCTCCAGCAGGGCCGGTGAGTGCGGCCGGGATGCAGGGCTTGGGGGAGTGGGTCTGTGGGGAGTCTGGGGTGGTTCAGGGCTGTGAAGGGGCAGGGAAGATCTGTGTGTGTTGGGGCACTAGGGAGTGGGGGTTCTGTGTGGGGGGGGTTGCTGGGCAGTTGTGGTGGGGCTGTGGGCAGGGGTGGTGTTGTGCAGGGTGCTGTGCATTTGTGGGTGGGTCTGGGGCGGGCGCTGGGCATAGTGGGTCCAGGGGGCCTCTGGCCATAAGGAGTTGGGGGGATGGGGGTAGAGCTGTGTGGTGTGGCATGGGCCTGCCCCCGAGGGGAAGGGGCATGCTAGCAGCACAGGGCCGGGCAGGCATCTGGCAGCTGCCAGTTTGTAATAGTGCCCTTGCATTGCGTGGAGCAGGGGCATCCCTGCCATGCCATGTCCCATTGCCTCTGGCTGACCCCTCACTCCGGGGACTGACCTCCCAGCGCCATGCTCCACTGCGCCCACGGGGGCCCACAAATATGTTTGGTGCCGGGCCCACCAGAGGTTAATCTGGCCCTGATCTCCAGGGTTAAGGTCTGAGATCTTTTAGCCTCTTCACATCATGCTTCTTTCACATGCTAGTGAGAGTGACTGCCCTGTCATTAGGGTGCATGTCAGGAGCTTCCCTCTCTTTTATCGGATAGATTGAGGCCTTTGGAACCTTGACTCTAGAACCTGTCTGTAATTCAGGGCAAGGTCTCTGCCCTTTGGTCTCATGGCATTAGGCCCCTCTATCTGGCTAATTGGAATGGTCCATCCTGTAATTCAGGGGAACAAGGAATCCCTTTTGTTTAGAGGCATCTTAGTACCAATGGTACTCCAATGTCCCTGTAATTTGGATTCAGGTCTTTGCTTTTTTGGCATTATGGCCTGTTGGCAAACTAGCCAGTGAGCCTAGGCCAAATCTGGACCTTTTGGCTTTAGAATAGGATTTCTTTTGTAGTTTGGTCTGCCAGAGAAGGCTACCCTAAGGCTACCTTAACACTCTCTCTCTCCTCTCTCTCTGTTTCCAGCAACTCCCAGGACAAATGGACAAGAAGAAGGAAATGTCTAAGAAACAGAGAGCTCCTCAGAGAAAACAAGCCACCGAAGATGGAGGAGAAGGAAAGAGACTCTGGGCAGAGTGAGCACCTCGTAATTAGGGCTTGGGTCACATAGCTATAGTCTATAGGGATGGTGGAGCTTTAATACCTTGAGCAGTGTGACCTCCCTGTAACAAGGGTTAAGGCCTCGGCTCACTTAGCCTCTTGGCATTATGCTCCTTCAGCTGGCTAGTGAGAGTGACGCCCCTGTAATTAGGGTGCAAGTCACGTTCCTGTCACTTCTGGGGGATATTGAGCTCTTTGGAATCCTGAGCAGCCTGACTGCCCTGTAATTCAGGGTAAGGTCTCTGCCCTTTTGTCTTACGGCGCTGGGCCCCTGTAGCCAGCTAATGTAAATGGGCCACTCTGTAATTCAGGGAGAAGGTGGAATCCCCCTGCTTAGAAGGGATTTAGAGCTCTCTTAGCGCCGTTGGTACTGCGACCTCCCTGTAATTTGGGTTCAGGTCTTTAACCTTTTGGCATTATGGCCCGTTGGCAGTCTGGCCACTGTGACTACCCTGTAACTAGGGTGTAGGTCACATCTCGTCTGGTGATGAGAGCATGGGCCAGTTTGGTACCATGATCAGCCTGACCACCCTGTAACTAGGGTTCAGGTCTCCACCTTTTTTCTTTCAAATGGTGATTATTCCCTTAAACAGATAAGATGAGTGACCGCTCTGTCATTAGGGTTCAGGTCACAGCCCCATTTTCCTACAGGAAAATTAGGACTGTCTTGGCTGTGATGGACCTCCCTGCATCTGGGGTTTAAGTCTTTTCCCTTTTGCTGCTTTGGGTTTTTAGGCTACTCTGTTTGAGTCCTCCCTTTAATTTGGGACCAGGACTCATCTCTCTTGCCCTGTTGGAGGGGAGCAGAGTTAGACCCACTTAAGACAGCGGGTTAAATATCCTCTAATGACAAATTCTTTTTCTGTTCTGGGAAATCTTCCTTCGATGGGATGTATGTGTTTGTCAGAGAATGTGACATGTGGGCATGAAAGGTGATTTTTAAGTTTCCTTTTAAAATTGCTGCAACGTTTTTTTCGTTACTCTTCCCAGAATCGGAAAAAGAATGATGTCTACACAGATATATTTATCTTTCCCCTCAAAATCTGAAGGGTTATGCGAGGGTTGAGATCTTGTCCCTTTTTTCCTAGTGAAGGGATAGGCCTCTTTTAATACCTTAAGCAGCAAGACCAGTCTCTGTCCTGTTGAGGAGGGTGAAAGTCTCAGGGAAGGAGAACACCAATTTGGAGCAGAGGGAAACAATCCCATAATTGGGATCCTCCTTTCAGATGACATCACAGTATCCTCTCACACTGAGGACACCCCAGTTAGAAGGAAGAGACAGGTTATAGTAATGTGGGATTTGATTATTAGAAATACAGATAGTTGGGTTTGCGATGACCGGGAGAACCGCATGGTGAGTTGCCTGCTGGGTGCAAAGGTTGCGGATCTCTCAAGAAAGCTAGACAGGCATATGTGCAGTGCAGGGAAGGAGCTGGTGGTCTTGGTATACATAGGTACCAATGACACATGAAAAGGTAGGAGAGGTGTCCCGGAGGCCAAATTTAGGCTGCTAGGAAAGAGGTTAAAGTCCAGGACCTCCATGGTGGCATCCTCTGAAGTGCTCCCAGTTCCACACACAGGGCCAGGTAGACCGGCAGAACCACAGGGTCTCAACGTGTGGATGAGATAATGGTATAGGGAGGAGCAGGGCTGACTCCAAGCACCAGCAAAGGAAGCAGGTGCCTGGGGCGGCCAATAGAAAGGGGCGGCACTCCGTCCATCATCAGGGCAGCACGTCCGGGTCTTAGGCGGCAATTCAGCAGCAGGCCCTGCAGTCCCTCTCTTCCTCTTCGGCAGCAGCTCAACCAGGCTGTTTTTTTGTTGTTGTTGTTGTTGTTATTGTTGTTTTTTCCTTCGCTGCTTGGGGCGGCAAAAAAGCTGGAGCCGGCCCTGGGGAGGAGGGTATTATTAGGAACTGGGGAACCTTTTGGGGAAGGAGGAGCCTATACAGGAAGGATGGGCTTCACCTAAACCAAAACAAACCCAGATTGCTGGCATGTAAAATTAAAAATGTTGTAGAGGAGTTTGTAACCTAAGGGCTAGGGGAAAACTCATAGGTGTGGAGGAGTACACAGCTGCATATCATATCCCCAGCAGCTGAAGCTGGCAGTAAGATGGAATACTGTTCAAGCAAAACAGGAAAGATGGCTGAACATTTTCTGATGGAAGTTTTCTGCTGGAAAATGCTGATTAGCTGGAATACAACGATCTGGTTATTGTTAAAAACACAGTGTGTAGCCCAGCCCTTGAAGAAGAGATGCAAATTGTGCTGGAGAGTGGGTAATCCACCTCACAGAGCTACAGCAGGATAAATCATAGAAACATAGATTAGGGTTGGAAGAGACCTCAGGAGGTCATCTAGTCCAACCTCCTGCTCAAAGCAGCACCAACACCAGCTAAATCATCCCAGCCAAGGCTTTGTCAAGCCGGACCTTAAAAACCTCTCCAATTTGTCCACATCCCTTCTGTAGTGGGGGGACCAAAACTGGACCCAATACTCCAGGTGTGGCCTCACCAGTGCCGAATAGAGGGGAATAATCACTTCCCTCAATCTGCTGGCAATGCTCCTACTCATAAAGCCCAATATGACTTTGTCCTTCTTGGCAAGGAGGGCACACTGCTGACTCATATCCAGCTTCTCGTCCACTGTGATCCCCAGGTCCTTTTCTGCAGAACTGCTGCTTAGCCGGTCGGTCCCAGCTTGTAGCGATGAATGGGATTCTTCCTTCCTAAATGCAGGACTTCTGCTCTTGTCCTTGTTGAACCTCACCAGATTTCTTTTGGCCCAATCCTCCAATTTGTCTAGGTCACTCTGGACCCTATCCCTACCCTCCAGTTTATCTACCTCTCCCCCAGCTTAGTGTCATTTGCAAACTTGCTGAGGGTGCAATTCATCCCATCATCCAGATCATTAATAAAGATGTTGAACAAAACCGGCCCCAGGACCAACCCCTGGGTCACTCAGCTTGTTACCGGCTACCAACTAGACATCAAGCCATTGGTCACTACCCATTGAGCCCAACAATCTAGACAGCTTTTATCCACCTTATAGTCCATTCATCCAATCCATACTTTTTTTAACTTTTGGGCAAGAATACTGTGGGACACCGTATCAAAAGCTTTGCTAAAGTCAAGATATATCACATCCACCACTTTCTCCATATCCACAGAGCCAGTTATCTCATCATAGAATGCAATCAGGTTGGTCAGGCAAGACTTGCCCTTGGTGAATCCATGTTGATTGTTCCTGATCACCTTCGTCTCCTCCAAGTGCTTCAAAATGGATTCCTTGAGGACCTGCTCCATGATTTTGCCTGGGACTGAAGTGAGGCTGACTGGTCAGTAGTTCCCCGGGTTCTTTTTCTTCCCTTTTTAAAATATGAGCACTATTTTTTCCTTTTTGCAATCGTCCAGGACCTCCCCCGAATTTTCAGAGATAATGGCCAATGGCTCTGCAATCACCCTCAGCACCCTTGGATGCATTAGATCCGGACCCATGGACTTGTGAATGTCCAGCTTTTCCAAATAGTCCTTAACATGTTCTTTCAGCACTGAGGGCTGCTCACCTCCTCCCTATACTGTGTTGCCCAGTGCAGCAGTCTGGGAGCTGACCTTGTCTGTGAAGACTGAGGCAGAAAAAGCATTGAGTGCTTCAGCTTTTTCCACATCATCTGTTACTATGATGCCTCCCCTATTCAGTAAGGGTCCCACACTTTCCCTGACCTTCTTGTTGTTGCTAACATACCTGTAGAAACCCTTCTTGTTATCGTTCACATCCCTTGCTAGCTGCAACTGCAATCATGCCTTGGCCTTCCTGATTACACCCCTGCATGCTCTCACAATATTTTTATACTCCTCCCTAGTCATCTGTCCAAATTTCCACTTCGGTGAGCTTAAAAAGGAAGCTTACAAGAAGATTTCACTGTTAAGCCAAGCTGGTCACCTGCCATATTTGCTATTCTTTCTGCACTTCGGGATCATTTGTTCCTGTGCCCTCAATAAGGCTTCTTTAAAATACAGCCAGCTCTCCTGGACTCCTTGCCCCCTCATGTTATTCTCCCAGGGGATCCTGCCCATCAGTTCCCTAAGGGAGTCAAAGTTTGCTTTTCTAAAGTCTAGGGTCTGTATTTTGCTCCTCTCCTTTCTTCCTTTTGTGAGGATCCTGAACTCAACCATCTCATGGTCACTGCCTCCCAGGTTCCCATCCACTTTTGCTTCCCCTACTAATTCTTCCCGGTTTGTAAGCAGCAGGTCAAAAGGAGCACGGCCACTAGGCGGGACAGAAAGTCCACATTAGCATTCTGTTTCCCCGCGTGGTGTCAGATAGTGAAGGCATACTGCTGCAAGGTGAGGTACCATTTCATCAGCCAAGCATTGGCAGTTTTCATGGTGCCCAACCACTTTAGGGGATTATGATCGGTTATCAGAATGAAGGGTTTTCTGAAAAGGTAGTATCTGAAGGCCTCAATTGCCCATTTGATGTTGAGGGACTCATTTTCTATAACCCCATAGTGGTGTTCTCTGGGGAAGAGCTTCCGGCTAATGTAGAGGACGGAGTGCTCCTCTCCATCCACCTCCTGGAAGAAGACTTCCCCTAGCCCCACCTCTGAAGCATCCATCTGGACCAGGAACTCTTGATCAAAATCCAGGCTGAACAGTCCAGGTTCCCAACACAGGCTCTCCTTGAGCATTTAGAATGCCTCTTTGCATTCCGCTGGTGATCGTACTCGATGTGGGCTGTCCTTAGTTAAAAGAGCTGTGAGGGGAGCTGCAATAGATGCGAACTGGGGGATGAAGTGTCAATAGTATCCTGCTATGCCCCAAAACTGCCGTACCTGCCGCTTTGTAGTTGCCACTGGGCAGGCCTGCAGGGCTTGGATTTTCCCTACGAGGGGCTGTATGAGGCTGTGCCCTAGGGTATATGCAGGTAGGTAGTTTCCTGCCATCCAATCCAACATTTCTTTGGGTTTGCCATGAGGCACGCTTTCCGAATGGTCCACAGGACAGCTGCTACCTGGAGTAAGTATTTTTCCCAATGGTGACTATAGATAACAACATCGTCTAAGTAAGTGGACGTGTAGGTGATATGCGGACTTAGGAGGTGATCCATCATGCGCTGAAATGTAGCTGGGGTCCCATGGAGGCCAAAGGGCATCCAGACAAATTGATACAGCCCCGTCGAGGTGGCAAACGCCGTCTTCTCTCTGGAAGGTGGGTCCAGGTTGATCTGTCAATACCCTTTTGTGAGATCAAGTTTGGTGATATAATTGGCGGTTCCAAGACGGTCAAGGAGCTCATCAATCTGTGGCATTGGATAGGCGTCAAACTTCAAGATCACATTTACCTTCCAAAAGTTGATACAGAAGCGATGGCTCCCATCAGGTTTTGGTACCAGTACAATGGGGCTGGGCCACTCGCTTCACGACCGCTTGACGACTCCCAATTCTACCATCATTTGGACCTCCTCCATGATCTCCAGCATCTGCTGTGGGAGGGGGCGGGTCGTTTCCGGATCACCTGTCCCGGGGTTGTATAGATCATGTGCCATATGATGTAGTCTGGCTGGGGCGTGTGGTGAAGGTCTTCTGGAAGACTTCCAGGAGGCACGGAGCTTGTTTCTGCAGATCAGCTGACAGTGTGTCACCCAAGTGGGATTCCTCCATCTTGTCCAACTCAGGCACTTGGGGCCCTAGGGCTGGTTAGGGTGGGTAGGGGGCGATTAGCAATTCTTCCCAAGCTTGCCAGAGTTTCAAGAGATTCACATGGTACATCTGTTTCTTCTTCCTCCGTTCGGGCTGGTGAACCTTACAAGTGACAGATCCCACCTGCCGGATGATTTCATATGGGCCTTGCCACTGGGCCAGGAGTTTTGACTCTTCTGATGGGAGGAGTAGAAGTACAAGATCCACAGGTGCAAAGCTTCTTGTTCAGGCCCCGTGGTTATAGCACCACTCCTGGATCCCTTGGGTCACCTGAAGATTTTCTCGGGTGAGGGTCCCGGCTCGGTCAAGCCGGTCTCGCAATTGCAGTACATATTGGAGAAGTCCCTGGTCAGTGCAGCACCAGAGCTCAAAAGCTTATCTGCAGAGTTTTACCTCCCAACCTGGGTGGAGATGGGGGAGGTTAAGGGGCACCTTACGTGGTCCAAAGCCGATTGTCCCACCTCTCCATGGGGCTCCGCTCCACCAGCCGTCCCACGAATCGCTCCTCTCTACCAGCCACACCCCACAAGTTACTCCAGCCATCCCACTCTACTCTGCCAGCTGTCCCACAAATTGCTCCGCAATACACCTTCAGGCTCTCCCACTACTTTACACAACACTCAGTGATTTCAGCTCTTAGTAAGTTTAGCTCTTTTGTGATTTCAGCCTGCAGTAGGGGAGCCTCAGTGCTGGTGTACCATTAGCCCAAAGTGAATTCAGTTCAGCAGCCTGTAACTAGACTCCTAATGGAATCAAAACTAGCTTTGATATTCCCACAGTGGAAAGAAGAGGAAGTACAATTAGCATGTAAGGGGCCAGGGCCCCTCTCTCCCTCCATTCACTGAGTTTTTGGACCCCATGTCCCTTGCTTAGCGAGTGCTACTTAGTTGATGATGAATCCCTCCATCATAACAAAAGGCCAAGTACAGTTGCACTGTCCTTGATTCACATAATCAGGATAATTACAATTTATTCTTCCTGCCCCAATAACAGACTGGGGATCCCACAGCAGCCAAAGTGAGCATTTGGGCAGCTATGGGCTCATGCTAGGCGGGGTGGGTGTGCCTATGCAAATGAGATCAGCCCCTGAAGTTCTTTTCCACAACTAGCCACAACTCCCCACCAGATGTCAGGGTGGAGCTCATCCTGACTCTGCTTACACTAGTGTCCATCTTTTATTCCCTACTAAGTGAGCAGGGAGACTACAACACCTCAGAATTCACAGGGTTCTAGGAAACCTGCAACTTTAGGTGAGTGTGCTTGTGTCTAAAAACCAGGTGTGCTGTAGGTGTTGAAAGAGATATGCTGTCTTGGCGTCCCTTCTCTGACACTCCAGGAGCCGCGCATGCTTGGAGGAGTTTTCCCGCAAGGGGATCGGATTCCCTGTGAAAATATGTGTCTGGTGGCAGGCGGGGAACCATCTTGTCTGCCCCCTGTTTGGGAGCTGATAAGCTTTTTCTGACTCTGCCCCACTGGATGAGTCCAACAGTACCTCCTCCTCATGGGAGAATCCTAAATTTTGCCCACCCGCACAGGTTTCTTTGAGCAGCTGCTAGATGAACCCCACTTCTCTGGTCTTGACACCAGCATCTAACCAGCCTTGTAACAGGCCCTGTTTGCTAGCTGGAGAGCGAAGGAACCAAGTAAGAAGGCAAATGTCAGAAGACGAATCTCAGCTGGCAATGACAGTTCCTTAGGGCTCCTTGTACACTGTCTGTGCCCTTGCTGCACCTTGCAGCACAGCCCAAATAGCTCAGTTGGTAGCACATGAGACTCTTAATCTCAGGATCGTGGGTTTGAGCCACCATGTTGGGCATTTGATCTTGCAGCCTAAGATATCACTCTTTACCTTATATTCTCAGGCCAGAATGAAATCCATTCTTTGTCCTCTCAATGATCTGAGGCAGGAAATGTCTCTTCCTGTCTCGGACCTTTAGTAGAACATGAAGAGAAGACACATTGACAATTCCATCATCCTGTGAGAGTTGAGTCTCTTCTAGCCCAGCCAAGAGAGGGAAAAAATAACCTTTCAGGAGCTGATTGCCCCCCTTCAGTGATATGTAGCTTCTCTGCTTCTTTCTACATCTTTGTCAGCACTCAGTAGTTCAGATAACTGCTTCTTTCTCAAATCCTCCCCAGCCGTATTAATTTTCATGGAGATTGCTTCAGGCTGAAGATTCCCAAGATAGCAATAAACCTATTTTTTAAAAAAAGATGTGGCCTCAATGTCTAATACTGGACATTGTTTTAATATGTTTTCTATTTCTCTTTTATGTCAGTTTACTGTGCTAAAAATATGAGGGGAACAGTAAGGAAATGAGGAGCTCAGAGCTTGTGTTAATATCCATGGTAGGACATTTTACCTCACCAAGCCAGTAGCAAGTGGTCTGGAATCATTGCAGCACAAAGCATGGAAGCGAATGGTCCTGGGTTTTGGTCGCATTCATGCAACATTCGGTCTTTATCTTTCTGTGTCAGCCTCAGGAGAGTGATATCATTAATTGAAATAGGGGAGGTTTTGTAAGGAAACAGTAATCCCCTCTGCTGAGCCACATAAGAAGTCTTCCTGGAGACATTCAAGATACCATGTGGGGCAATGGCTTCTGCCTGTAAAAGCTGTGAATCGTGCATGGAATGTGACTTGCCCAGGTGACTCCAGAACTCCATCTTGGAGCTGGACTTTGCATAGGAGGGAGGTGGGGGTCTCCACCCACAAGAGAAAGTCTATTTAAGCCCGTGGGAGACCCCTCCATTTTGTCTTCAGATGGCTAAGGAGATAGCCTCTCGACCCCCAAGGGTACCTGAAAGAAACTGGAACAAAAGACAGTAACTACGGGGGGGTGTGAGTGATTGTTCAACCCAGACTAGAAGGAGATTAGTCTGTAAAAGGAAGCTTACTGGAACTTGTGAGGTTTTGTCTGTATTCAGTTTTATTAGATGTAGACTTGCGGGTTTTATTTTATTTTGCTTGGTAATTCACTTTGTTCTGTCTGTTACTACTTGAAACCACTTAAATCCTACTTTCTGTATTTAAGAAAATCACTTTTTACTTATTAATTAACCCAGAGTATGTATTGATACTTGGGGGGAGGGGGGAACAGCTGTGCATATCTCTCTATCAGTGTTATAGAGGGTGAACAATTTATGAGTTTACCCTGTATAAGCTTTATACAGGGTAAAACCGATTTATTCAGGGTTTGGGTCCCATTGGGAGTTGGGCATCTGAGTGTCAAGGACAGGAACATTTCTGTAAGATGCTTTCAGTTAAGCCTACAGCTGTTAGGGGACGTGGTTCAGACCTGGGTCTGAGTTTGCAGCAGGCTAGCGGGTCTGGCTCAAACCAGGCAGGGTGCTGGAGTCCTAAGCTGACAAGGCAGGAAAGCAGGATCAGAAGTAGTCTTGGCACATGAGGTGGCAGCTCCCAGGGGGTTTCTGTGATCCAACCCATCACACCTGTGTGTTAGCAACACTAATAATACCTTTGTTTAGGTCATGTATCAGACAGTGAACTTGTAAGCATCTGCTGTAATACATGGCCTGACTTTGGTTCACGGCATGGCCGGACTTTGCTGACTATGGTTCAGGCCTCAGGTCTTACACCAGGCCCAGTGCCCCAGGCTCTCGCTCTCTCGCCTGCACAAACCAACCACCTCCATTGCACTCACACAGGCCGGATGCAAACCACCAGGACCAGCAGTGACCTCTGGACACTTCACCAGGAACAGCTTCATAGCTCTTATCTGGGCTATGCCCGGCTGTGACCAGCTCCAGCAAAGCAACAGCTCCAGGTTCACTGGGCCCTTGGAGGCAGGGAGGTTGGGCAAACAAAGAGGTAGACTCACAAGCCAGGGGCACCAGGACTGCCCAGACCCCGGGATAGGTTCATGGAGGACAGGTCCATCAATGGCTATTAGCCAGCATGGGTAGGGATGGTGTCCCTAGCCTATGGCATTGGCCACTGTCAGAAGACAGGATACTGGGCTAGATGGACCATTGGTCTGACCCAGTAGGTAGTTCTTATGACCCAGCTGTGGGTTTTGCCAGGGCAACTGAAGCTGTTCCTGGGGTCAGGACTGTCAAACGGTCACCAGGAGGCTTTTTTATGGATATAAAAAACTGGTTAAAATTTTGTCTCCACTCTGCCTGGTGCCCAGTTAAAAACTCCATGATGGGACCATGGTTATAGCCACTTCCGTCCCTGGTCCTTCCACTTAGACAAACAACACTGACCCAATGGACAGCAGCCAAAGTGGAACAGCAAGAAAGGAGACGTTATGTTGCCAGATGACCAACCGAGGGAAGTGGAAAGGGAGGTGAAGCTGTATAACAGTGTATAAGTGGTGAGGAAAGAGCACTGAAGGGAAAAGGAACTCTATGCTATGTAATGAACTGGGGATTGTAGCAGATGTTAAGAAGTGAGGAATGGGCTGTTATATTAAATAATGGGCACCAGGTGATGTAAGAGACAAAAATGGGAAAGCAAAAAGAAGAATATATTAGAAGAGAGCAGAATAGCAAGCTGTGATGCTGGGAAATCGACACTAGATGGCAGGAGGGGAGGACAAAAATACTGATTAGTGACCAATAGATTTCAGTGGTCAATGCAATAATGGGAAAGATATACTGTAAAATGGCCACTAGGCGGCAGCATGTTGTAAGGGTGAGATATGGGCCACTATTTTCAGAAATGCCCATTAGAGGGCAGCATCTCTTGAATATTAATAAAGGGGCAGTGCAAGTTTATTATAACTGGCCAACACCTTGGACAGGCATCTCCCAAAAATGAAAGCTGGTGTTTGTCCATAATCTAAAATATTTTCCACAAAGGATCATTAGACTAAAAAAGATGTACAGTGTGACTTGTATAATTGCATATCACACTGGGCATTGTTAGCTACAAAGTTTGGAGACACAAAATGAACCAAGTGGGAGAAAGGTTGAAGTGGGACCTTATTAAAACGCGTGAAGTCAGAAAAGAAATATCAAGGAGCATTTACACTATGTAAATCAAAGGGGAAGCCCCTTTTCCAAACTAAGACCAAATGCACCAGCTCATCCCTTCAGATAACTGCAGGTCTCTTCACTAAGAAAATCCAGATTCTGCAGAGAGAGGACAGACAAGAACCTCAGCTGAGGAACTGGAGTTCTTGCTGCTGAGCCCTGAGAAATAAGAGCTCATTGTTTCAAGCTTGGACTGACCTGTAGTTACAGGTGAGCACTGTCTTCCTGACTGCATTTCTATACCACCTTCCAAACAGGGGCATGAATGTGCTTTTTGAGTATTAGTGGGACACGATGGGCGAGGTAATATCTTTTATTGGACCAACTTCTGGCGGTGAAAGAGAGAAGCTTTCAACCTACACAGAGCTCTTCCTCAGGTGAATATTAAGAGCTTTAGCCTCACCTTCCAACCGCAGTGCCAGTCAGCGTTCATAGCAACATTTCACAGAGATGGAGCTTGAGATCCATGTCTTTGACAGGTCCTCAGTTGTGGATCTGCCCCACTGACAGAAATGGAGCTACTTTGATTCACACCAGCTGGGGATCTGGCTCAGTGTGTGTTACAATGAGGTGGGGAGTGGTGACAGAATCTTACTAGGCCGGATCACACATGCCAGATTGTTTCTAGACTCTGAGTTCAGGGACAGCATCTTTTTTCACCCAGTGCCTTTCTTGTTCCTGTATTATCATCCCACACTCATTATGGAGTGTGGAGGGTCACTCCCCAGCTAAGGTTGCACATTAGCCTGGTTTTACCCCTTCCTAAGATCCACCCTCCAAAGAGCTGTGTTTTAGTACTGCTACATAGTTAATTTCGGGAATCAGAGAAGGCATTGCCAGTCCCTCACCATGTCACCATCACCATCACAGAAAACTAAGAGAGAATTTACTCCACTTCATAATATATGGCATGAACTGATCTCTTGTGAGGGGGTGAAAATTATTCCTTCTCCTACAGGGCACTGAAATGCTCAATATACCAGGATTGTTAGATTTAGTCTTAACATTTCAGCCTGTAACCAGAAGGGAGAGGGAGTTTCTGAATATTTATGGAATTAATTAATGAGATCTGATTAACTTTTAAATCTAAAGAAAGAGGCAGCTATAGCAAGAAAAATCCACTAGAGAAGAGAAGAGCAACAGACTGTCATGCTTGGAAATTGTCACTAGATGGCAGCAGGGTAGAGGAAATGAGAGGGTAGCATCAGAAATACAGATTAGTGACCAATAGAGTTCAGTAGCCAATACAATAATGGGAAAAAGAAAAGGAGTACTTGTGGCACCTTAGAGACTAACCAATTTATTTGAGCATGAGCTTTCGTGAGCTACAGCTCACTTCATCGGATGCATACCTGTTTCCACGGTATGCATCCGATGAAGTGAGCTGTAGCTCACGAAAGCTCATGCTCAAATAAATTGGTTAGTCTCTAAGGTGCCACAAGTACTCCTTTTCTTTTTGCGAATACAGACTAACACGGCTGTTACTCTGAAACCTGTCAATAATGGGAAAGTTATACTGTAAAATGGCCTCTAGGTGGCAGCATGTTATAAGAGTGAGATATAGGCAATTATTTTCAAAAATGCCCATTAGATGGCAGCATATCTTGAATACTAATAAAGGGGCAGTGCAAGAACATTATAACTGGCCATCACCTTGGACAGGCATCTCTAGGGTGACCAGACAGCAAATGTGAAAAATGGGGACAGAAGGTGGGAGGTAATAGGAGCCCATATAAGAAAAAGAACCAAAAATCAGGACTGTCCCTATAAAATCAGGACATCTGGTCATCCTAGGCATCTCCCAAAAATGTAAGCTGGTGTTTGTCCATGTTCTAAAATATTTTCCACAAAGAATCATTAGACTAAAATATGATATACAAGTCCCACTGTACAATTGCAAGTCACACTGGGCATTGTTAGCTACAAAGCTTTGGAGACTCAAAATGAACCAAGTGGGAGAAAGGTTGAAGTGGGACTGTATTGAAAAGCATGAAGAAAGAATACAAATATGAGAGAGCATTTACACTTATTAAATCGAAGGGGAAGCCCGTTTTCCAAGGGTAGATCACAGGCACCAGCTCATCCCTTCAGGTAACTGCAGGTCTCTTTACTGAGAAAGTCCCATTTCTGCAGAATGATGAAAGACAAGAACCTCAGTGGAACTGGAGTCCTGTCTGCCAAACCCTGAAGAGCTCTGTGTAGTCGAAAACATGTCTCTCACCAGCAGAAGTTGGTCCAAGAAAAGGTATTACCTCACCCACCTGGTCTCAAACCCTGAGAAATGAGTTTGACTCAAGTGTAAGCTGTCCTACGAATAGAGGTGAGCACCCAATTCCAAACGGCTGCTGCTTTGCATTTATATATCACCTTCTGAACCGGGGTATTAAAGTGCTTGAGCAATTAAGCATGAGCAATTTAAGATTCGCCTTCTGTGAAGAACGTGGGAAGTATCTGTATTCATTTTTACGACACATAGTCTGTGTCAGGATGCGGGGCAGAGGTAGGCAGGACAAGTGGTAGGAACTGGAGATCCCAGAACTGAAGCCAGGGGTCAGAGTCAGTATCAGGGTCAAGAGTCAAGCCGAGGGTCAGAGCCGGAGACAGAATCAGGAATTGTGCTCGGGGTCAGTACCAGGTATCACAGTTGGTGTCGTGGTTCCAAGAATCAATCGGGAGTCAGAATCCAGGTTCGAGCTAGGATAAATACTGGGAGCCCAAGAAGAAAACAGCAGGGCAGGCGTGGCAGATAGCTAGGGACCCGCGTTGTTGCCTGCACGCTTCTTGGGTTTTGTGACGTAGCAGACTCACTTCCTGAGTCAATGACTGCCATGCCCTGTACTTCGTGTCTTGTTCATGACTTAGTCTCACACCCTTCCCAGTATTCTTAAAGAATTACCAAAAAGCTGATTTTATTGGTCCCCATTGTCTTTGTATTCTTGATAGATCTTGCAAGGAAAATTGTTACTTTAAGGCCACTGAGTTTCTAAGAAAATACCTTATTCCATTGGTACAGTTTTAACAATGCCAAAGGATTGGATCTATAGTTTCCTATACCTCTCACATGTTAAACATAAGCCACCTTTATGCTGGTTAATTAGAAATAAATGACTATTTAATCTGCAATGCCCTGCTTAGAATTCTAAATAAAGCCACTTCGCTGCTCCCCTCATGGTCTTGGATTATATCCAGATTTTCAACTGTTGAGCTTTCTTCACGGAATTTTTTCCCCTTCATTTCATTTGCCCACAGTTCTTGCCATTCCTTCCTTAGCTCACTTTTGATTAGGTGTTTAAATTCGAGTTTGCTTAAGAGGATCCCGAGGTCAACTTGTTTGTGATTAATGAAAAGGAGTACTTGTGGCACCTTAGAGACTAACCAATTTATTTGAGCATAAGCTTTCGTGAGCTACAGCTCACTACATCTGATGAAGTGAGCTGTAGCTCACGAAAGCTCATGCTCAAATAAATTGGTTAGTCTCTAAGGTGCCACAAGTACTCCTTTTCTTTTTGCGAATACAGACTAACACGGCTGTTCCTCTGAAATTTGTGATTAATAGCACTTTTTGCCAGCCAATTCGTTGCCTGCTATCCCTGTCTGCAACAGGATCCATGCAATTACATTGGTTATATCCAGTTCCACCAGTCTGGCTGTTAACAGTCATATTTCATTAAGAAAATAATTTCTGCTGTCAGACTCACCACTGTGAGTTGCCTGCTTCAGCCCTGATAAGGAGTCAGACAGGATGGCCACACATCTAAAGCACGATTTAGTGCTAGCATAATCCCTGTGTATCTCAGCTGTAAAGACGGATACATAGTTAGTTAGCCATACAGCTTTCTTGAGTCCAAGTGAGGGCACACAGGAAGCTGTTCCCACTCTGTTCTTCCTCTTTGGAACCCTCTGTATTTGTATTTGTCAATAGTGTCCCCACTTATAGCAAGTCAATATAATTGTGACATCTTGTCTATCATTCTTTTATTGATTTCATTATATAATTCCATGTCTCTCTCGACTTTTCTAGTGATAAGAGTATTTTCCCATAGCTATAGATTTTGGTCTCTTTCAATCCCTTCTTTTTATTAAGATCCGTTTTCCACTTCTGTACCCTACTTACATGGGGAATTTTGAGTTTTTGTCCTAAAAGGTTAGCTTAGTGCTATCTTCACTATTACCTCGTACTTTGGCCCAAAAGGTTAAGCCTGGAAGCTTCATTCTAAGAGTTATAGGTATTTCCACCAGCTGCTGCTATCTGTAGTACAGAGATACAGTAATGAAGTTACCACCTGATATGCAATGCGTGTGTGTGGATATAATCTAGTTCAGATTTGTATTCGTCACTGATCCAAAGGCCTGGCATCCATACTCAATAACTGGTCTAATTAGTGCTCTGTATAGCATTACCTCCATTTTCATATCCGCTCCCCAGGATGTTCCAGATGTATTTTACTTTTGCACTTTCTTTTCCTTATTCCCTTCTCTTTCCCTCCTTCTTCCCTTGTCCATTCCATGGCATTAAATGGCAAAACTTTTCTCTTCTAAAGGACTCTTCCCAGTCAGTGAAACGTGTGGTGAGAAAATTTCCCTTGACTTTACTGCATTTGGGTTTCTTGTCTTGTTGAATGGGTCGCTAGGAGCTGTCAGAGAAATGTCCATGGAAAAGTGGAGTGGATGTGAGCTTGGCCAGTTCGTAGGTTTGCCTGTGTTTTGTCTCATTGTGAGATGGGTAAATTGGAAGAGATATTGCAGGATTTGTGATGATTATTTGAGTTAAATTATACTTTCTTGTTGCACTTTGTTTTAATGTTCCTCAAAAGGAAACTGATTGAGGTGATGCAGTGGCTACTAAGAAAGCCTTAGAAAAGGGCCACAAGGCAAAGAGCTGCTGCTGTGTGGCAATGCAGTCCCATGTCTGCCAGCACCAGGAGACGTATGATGACGGTGAGCTGAGCGGGCTCCATGCTTGCCGTGGTGTGGCGTCTGCATGGGTAACCATGAAAAAAGGCACAAAACGATTGTCTGCCGTTGCTTTCACGGAGGGAGGGAGGGAATGGGGGCCTGACAACATATATCCAGAACCACCCGCGAAAATGTTTTTTGCCCCATCAGGCATTGGGATCTCAACCCAGAATTCCAATGGGCAGTGGAGACTGCGGGAACTCTGGGATAGCTACCCACAGTGCAACGCTCCAGAAGTCGACGCTAGCCTCAGTACTGTGGACACACTCCGCCGACTTAATGGTCTTAATGGTTTTAAGTGGGGACACTCACAATCAACTGTATAAAATCGCTTTCTAAAAATTTGACTTCTATAAATTCGACCTAATTTTGTAGTGTAGACATACCCTTAGAGTTGAGAGAAATATAGCTCCCCTCTCCCAAAATGTATTACTATATGGCTGTTTTCTGCTCTCTCCCTTATGAAAGAGAAGAAAAAGTAAGAAGTATAAGAAGGGGCAGAGCTGGCTGACTCTAACCTCCCCTGTCATTTCACTTGTGTGTTGAACTCAATGAATCTTTCCGTTTCTGGGATGCCCAGCAATATGACAGCATAAATCTAATTCCATGCATATTTCTGAAGCGATATTGTCTAACTAATAGCTGGCTTTTTTGGAAAACAGTCATCTCCACAGAGGTTGCAGATTTGTCAGAGATTGGTTGGAACTGACAAAGGGGCATTGTTCATTTTTCTGTTAGGAATTAAATGTCTTTGTTCCATTTTATCTGCTGTGAGTCTATTTGCTCATTTCTCAGGTAAAGCAGCTACCAAAAGCTAAGTTGGGTGGAGTAATAGCTTTTATTGGACCAGCTTCTGTTGGGGAGAGAGACAAGCTTTCCTGGGAGCTACATGGCTACAATGACATAGCAAACACCCCATAACACATGAACAAATTCTTCTTTCACACTCACATGCATCACTTGTAGTGTTACACCAAGAACCACTTATTAGCTCGCTTACCATTTCTTCTCCACATTTTGAGGTTACCTTTTGAGTGTATTGTCATCATTGATTAAAATTCCAAATGGCCAATTAGCAAGCACCAACATAAAGAACAGCTGATTATTAATCTGCCCCATCACTAACTCTGCCCACCTTTCTTTGCCGTAGTTTAGAAAATATTTTCACATAGACATTTGCGTATAGGGAAGGTTTTAATTGTGCCTGCTTCAACCTAGAAAGAGAGAGTGGTAAGCTAAATTCCTCAAACACACATTTCCTCATCTCTATGAAAGAAAGAATTAGAAAGAAATGAAGAAAGTATATCAGACATAAATGATTCTGAACTTTCCTTTGAAAGGCGAGGTGTAATACATAAGTTAGTAGTCCCATAAGTGAACTGATGTAAGTGAGAGGAAGGAGGGCATAGGAAAGGGCTGTAAAAGCTGGTGGGACCATGGGGTGGGCAGCCATGGCATTCCCCCATCTGCTGCTCGTGCCAGGGGATTGTGGCTCCCAATCCCCTTTGACTGCTCACGCAGCTGGTCAGAGGTGCTGGGGCAGCTCTGAGCCCAACAGAGCCCTCACACAGCCCCAGATAGGTGGGTGGCCTGCTGAGGTGAATCGGGGTGGAGGTGGCGCTCCTTCCCTGGGCCCTGCTCTACAGAGCTAGTCAGAGTCCCACCAGGCCTTCCCCACCCCTCTTAAAATAGAAGTCAAACTATGCCTATGCCCAAGAGTTTCCACCTAGAGCCCCAAGTTCCCACCCACCTACTGGGCCCTGGAGTTTTTCTAGCATGTTGAAGGGGGCCTCAGAAAGAAAAAGGTTGAGAACCCCTGTGCTAAACTGCTCAAAAACAGACTTTCCCATCTGTGTGAAATAAAAAATTAGACAGAAATCAAGGAAGTGAACCCGACATAAATGATTCTGAACCTTCCTTTGAAATGTGAAGGGCAATAAATCAGTGAATAGTCCCCTAAGAAAACTCATGTAAGTGAGAGGAAGGAGGGCATAGGAAAGGGCTATAAAAGGCCATGTTTCCCCATAAATCATGAGCAGAGTTATGTGGCAATTAAATTAAGAATCTACAGTTTCATAAAGGGAAAGAATAATGAACAAAATGTGTGGGAAATACAGATGTATTTGAGAAAAGTGCTTGGAATGAAGGAAAACAAATATTGATCAGTAGAAACAAAAGGCACGGTGCGTGCCTGCTTTCGAAATTCTCTTACAACAACTCTATTAGAAACACTTAGCAGTTGGTGTTGTAATGTTACAAGGGAGATGGAAATGAAGCCATTTCTTCAGGTAGAAGAAAACATTTATGGGATTTGAACTAGGGTGGCCAGACAGCACGTGTGAAAAATCAGGACGGGGGTGGGGGGTAATAGGAGCCTATATAAGAAAAAGACCTCAAAATAGGGACTGTCCCTATAAAATCAGGACATCTGGTCACCCTAATTTGAATACATGCCTCCATACAGAAACCAGAACACCCAACAAAGCAGAGCTTTAAGTCTGGTGCCTCAGACCACTCGGCCCCCCTTACACTACAAAGAATGCACCTTATCCACCCTAGCTTTCTTTAACATGTTATGAGCTGTTCAGAGAGGCCAAGATGCTACATGTCTTTCAACTCCTAGAGCCCTTCTACAGCACAGTTGATTTGTATACACATTCACCCTAAGCCAAATTTGCAGGTTTTCTGGAGCCTTATGAGTTCTGAGGTGTTTTAGTCTCCCTGCTGACTTATTATGAGAATAAAAGATGGACACCAGAACTGAGGCAGAATACAGACACAGCATTATGAGAAAACAATGGTGAACCTCAAACTCCTGCAGTGTAGGCTACATAGTCAAGTAGCCAGCACCACCAACTGTACCAGTTTTTTTTTTTTTTTCAAAATAGCTCAGACTGAGTGAAAAACTGGCCAGAAATTTAGGTGCCTAACTGGGAGCTGAGTTCTTCTGAAAATCTGGCTCTAGTGGTAGAAGTGAGATCTTCTGAAAATTCTGGTCAATGTGTCTGGAAGCTCTAAGAACCATCACAGCTTTTAACATGTGCTAGAACATGATGAGAAAACCTTCCTTCTGTTGAACTCAGTAGAGATTTTGTCCTTGATCCCAGGTTTCAACAAAATTATTTTTATATGCAATGTGAAACAAACACCGCTCCGCAGACATTTGGACAGAGCGAAAGAAATAGACCTGACACTAACCCACATTGCCTTGCATGCGTAGCCCCTGAGCAAGATGGTAGCCAATATCCTACAGGTGGAAAGGTATGCACTATTGTTCACCCTCAGAACCCTTCAGCGGTTAGACCTCAGGAATGGAAGAGGCCAATGATCCTGAATCTCTCCAGCTGGTTAATTTTGAAGACTTGTCTATAGAGCTGGGTGAAAGGTTTTTGCATGAATATTTTATTTACTGAAATATTTTGACTGACAAAAATGATTTTTTTTTTAGTTTTGTTTCAACAAGAAAACTGAAAAAAATTAATCTTGGGTCAACCTGGATTGTTATTATTATTGTTATTATAATTTGGTTAGGCTAGCTAACAAGCAAAAGGATAAGTGATTTGCACAGCTCTATTTGTATAAAAGGTCCACAGTGGGAACATTCTGCTCTGAGGCACCCAGAGAACCATTTTGAAATGGTCTCCAAAGCCCTTCCAGCACCATGAAGAAGTAGGGGCCGTCTGGAAAAACTCCTGTTTTTCTTTCAATCAGAAGCGAAGAAATAACTTTTGAAAAGCTTCTTTTTTCCCTGACCAGGAATCAAACCCAGGGACTGCTGGTGAGAGCACTAACCACTAGACCACAAGTGAAGTGGTAGTGTAGCTTTTTGTTATCTCTACTTGGCTTTCTCAGGCTACCTTGTCTCCAAGTTGTGAAGTTGGCCATTCTCCATAAGGGACAACAACAGGGAGTGAAGGAACCTCAGGGTCACAGCCTGAGCCCAACCAAAGGCTACTGAAACAAACTCCACTTAAGCTTCAGCTTCCTACAGCAGGATCACAAGAGCAACACAAACAAATCTCAAGAGGAACAAGTCTCCTCTGCTATCATTTACCCCAGCGCAACCCACTCAGCTTCTTCTGCCTGCCTAGAGCCTCTTCCAGGAGGACACATGGAGCTGACAGTAATTCTGTCCCAGAAGCCAAGGGCGGGGTTTTGATACCACCTGACAGGAGTTTGATTGTATGTAAAGGGACCCTGAGCTTTGCCTGCCCCCTACCCCTACTCCTAATTTGTCAATTCAATGCGCTTAGGAAGCACCTAAAGGGCTGAACACCCCTTCTCTCCTCTCCTCGGCCTCATCGGGTGTCCCAGGCCCTTCCCCACAAATCCGGGCCGCCCAGAGGGGGGGCATGTGGGGCAATTTGCCGCCGGGGCCCCCACAAGAGTTTTCGGCGGCAGGGGTGCTTCCACTCCATGTCTTCGGCGAAGTGCCCTGAAGACCCGGAGCAGAAGGAACCCAGCCGCCAAAGACCCCAGGCCCCCTGAATCCCCTGGGCGGCCCTGCCACATATACTTTCATCAGAAGCTGGACTGACTCAATTACCTGCAGGTTTCCCTCACGCACCTCCTAAGGCAAACAGTCATCCCCTTCTCTGACACTCCTGGGGACACGTTTCCTTTGAGGAGCTTCTCCCCAGGGGGATGTGATGCCCTGGAAAAATGAGTGTGGAGTGGGGGGAACCGGCTTGTCTGCCCCCTCTTGGGAAGCAGTGACTTTCCCACATTAGCTCAGTCAAACAGCCCTCTCCAGGAGTTCATCTATTTCTAGGGCATGATACTAACAAACAGCACAGAACGAAGGGGTCCATTCACATTAAACGGCATCTCAACAGGATGATGGGGGGAAAGTTAAATGACTCGACATCACTTGAGCAAGTGAATAAAGACTCTCAGTGGCCCAAAAGGTTGTCTTACTCTTTCCTTAGCAGCTGAGATCACGTCTTTTAATGTCTGCAGTGAAAAACAGGTGGAATGAAACTAATTCTGTTAGCTGTTTTGCATTATTAAAGTTTTATCCCGTTGCAAATAGTTCGAATCCAAAACCAGCCCATTTCCCCTAAGACCCGGCTCCCAGACCCTGGGAAAGTGCCAGGAGCACTGGCTGAGAGATTTCCGAATTGTTTTAGTTAGAGGCGAGAAGGACTATTTACCTGGGCGTGAGGGAGACGGAAAGGGGCAGCTCAGTGTTCATGTTGTTTTTATTTCCTAAATCCTTTTGACAAAGAGTTTTATCTGCTACACCCCGAAGGCCCCACAGCTGCTGCTTGGAGACGTTATTCTATTGAGAGATCTCTCTTGTTAACATAACCAAAGGGGAAACTGTGCTAGTTTAATGAATTAACTGAGTTCTTCTTATTCTCTTTTCTGTTAATATAAGGTTGAATAAAGGAGGCTAGAGGGGGTAGGGGAATGCACCTTTTAGGGGGTGTCAGGTTTGTGAATGAAGAGCAGCAGAAAAGGAGAAAGTGAAACTGGCTTTCATTACAGTAACACAACCCTATTTAAAGCGGGAGTTGGCTTGTGGTGTGTAAAGCAGAGAGGTGGGGGTGATCCATCATGCTGTGTCTATCCGGTGGTGAACCCTCAAGCGCCTGGAGCCTTGTAACAGCTCCTATTTAGAACAGGGTGAAAGAACCAGGAAAGAAGGTTACTGTCAGAAAAGACACCTCAGAGCCCAAATGGCTATAGGGCTCCTTCCACACTGTCACTATGCATGGGACCACCCTATAAGTACAGCCTGGCTAGCTCAGTTGGTAGAGCATGAGACCCTTAATCTCAGGGTTGTGGGTTTGAGCCCCATGTTGTGTGGTATATTTTCCTGCTTAAGGTACAGTGTCATTATTTTGGTTATCCTCTCAACCTGAATTGAAATGCATTCTCTGTTCTCAGGACGATCTTAGACAGGAAATGTCTTTTTCTGTCTCTGAGCTTTAATACAACATGAAGAGAGGACAGATTGATGGTTCCATTATCCTATGAGAGCGAGAGAGGATTTTTCTCCTCTTCTGTTCTACCCCAGACAAGAGAGGGAAAAAATAACTCTTCAGCAGCTGATTGTCCCCCTTCAGTGATCTGTACTCTACTTCTTTCTACATTGTCTCCAGCTCTGCACTGGGCTGCAAATAACTACTTCCCTCTCACAGTCTCCATGCAGCCCCTCTTTATTTTCATAGAGATTTTTTCAGGCTGAAGATTTCAACCACATTGTATTAATTCCTTGTACATTTCTGTAACTCGTTGTTACTTCATCAGTGATGATTTATAAAAACAGGCTTGAGAGTAAAACAAGATGGTAATAAACCGACTTTTTTTATATAAAAGAAGACATGACCTCAATTAATAATGAAAATTGTTTTAATTTGTTTTCTGTTTCTCTTTTATGTCAATGTATTCTGCTAAAAATATGAAGGGAACAGTAAGGAAATTAGTAGCTCAGAGCTTGTGTTAACATCATTTGAATGAGTGTTATAGAAAAAAATAAGAGTTATTTTAACAGGGGAAAGTGATGTTGTATGTTAAAAGGCTGGCTTAGAAATTTCCAGTGATTATTTTCTGATTCCTAACACCCTGACTCTGCCTAGACAGGAAAGCAAGGGAAATGTGATCATCAGTCAATAGATGTTTCTGACATGAAAAGGGGACATGTGGCTATTTGTAGTTAGCTCAAAAAAAACTGTAAGGGGACTGTAGCCCCCTTACTAACATTCAGTGGGGGTGTTTTACTTGCTAGCTCCCAGTACTAAAGGGGGAAGGGTCAATGGGAAATCAGGACCCTGAGACTGACAGTCCCCAGGAACAATGGGGAGAGACCAATGCTTCAGGTCAACCTGAATGACAGGGCGGGCAGGCTAATCAGGGAATCAGGAGGCCAGGGAAGTCCCGTCCTCCTCTGGGTGAGCTGGAATTGCATGGGTCAGACAGAGTGGGGCTGAGCTAAGGAGAAAGCAGTGGCCCAAGCTGAGCTGGGGAGCAGAGCTGTGCCAGATCCAGAGAGACCAGAAAAGCAGCCCAGAGAGAACAGACCCTGTCCTGGGAGCAGAGCTGCAGCACCAAAGCCAGAGGCACAGCCCAGGCAGAGCAGACTTGCCCTGGGAGCAGAGCTGCAGCAACCAGAGCCAGAGGGGGCAGAAAAGCAGCCCAGGAAGCAGGTTAATGCTGGGAGCAGAGTCACAGAAGCAGCCTGCAGAGCAGACCTGTCCTGGGAGGAGAGCTGTAGTAACCAGAGCGGCCAGAGAAGCAGCCCAGTGAGCTGAATGCAGAGCACAGCCGTGCTGAGGCAGAGTGGGGCTGAAGCTGAGACAGAGTGGAGCTGGAGCTGGGGCTGGAGCAGTCCGGAGCTGGGTGTGGTGAGCAGCTGGGGAGAGTGAGGGGGGAACCTGGGCAGCAGGTCCAGCACAGTTTGATTGATATCTGAGCCAGGAGGCTCTGCAGGCCAGACTCAGAGCGGGGTTGGTAACCCTGACAGGGCGGGGGCAACGCTGGGAAGAAGGGCCCTGCCACCTAGAGCCTGAGAGTGTGTGGCCACCACCAGAGCAAGTGTCCAACCCACAGCATCCCTGCAGCACAGTCAGAGCCTGAGAAGGAGGCCTGGAACTTACAAGGAACAGACTGTGAACTGCCTTGAAGTTCCAGAGACACTGTTTGTGATGTTCCCTGCCACAGAGCGGGTTGATGTGTTTCCTTTAACCTTTCCCATTTTTCCTTATTCTTTTTAAAATTAGTTGTTGATTTAAATGACTTGTATTTGCTTTAAATTGTATGTAATGATCAGTGGGTCAGGGAAGTGCCCAGTGCAGAGAGAGTACTCCAGAGTGGGGACACCCTAGCCCCTGTACTAGGTGACCACAGCAAGGTTGGGTGTCAAGCCCCCCAGGAATCCTGGGCCCAGCCTTGTTGGGGTTATGAGGACTCTGCCAGACAGGAGAGTGGAAGGGGAGTCCTCAAGGACAGGGAGGCCTCTGGATAGAGGAAGTGGGAGCGAGGACTCAGATCCTTTCGCTAGCCCACTTCACCGGGGTAGTGCAGAAGCCAGGAAAGTTCCAAGCAGGGGAAATGTGATCATCAGTCAATAGATGTTTCTGACATGAAAAGGAGACATGACGCTATTTGTAGTTAGCCCAAAAGAAACGAAAGAGGGAGAAACTGCTGGCTGGGAGCTAAATATGCAGGACCAAGGGTTGGGATTAATCATAGAATATCAGGGTTGGAAGGGACCTCAGTAGGTCATCTAGTCCAACCCCCTGCTCAAAGCAGGACTAAGCCCCAATTTTTGCCCCAGATCCCTAAATGGCTCCCTCAAGGATTGAGCTCACAACTCTGGGTTTAGCAGGCCAATGCTCAAACCACTGAGCTATCCTTCCCCCCAAAAAGATGTGTCAGAAGTGGGATTTGAACCCACGCCTCTATACAGAGGCCAGAATACCCAGGAGAGGGGAAGATAGAGCCTTGAGTGTGGCGCCTTAGACTACTCGGCCATCCTGACACTAGGATTCTTCTAAGCTCCCAAATGATGGTCTACTTTTTCCCTCAAAGTGCAGGCAAATCTCCGCCTTTAGGGTCTTGTATCTTGAAGGAAAACACAGAGAGAGTTGGTGCCTAGATCTAGAACAGAACAACCTTGGAGATACAAAACAAAGATTAAATATCCATATGTACTGACCTAGAAGGATAATGGACAGTAGAGATTCTCTGCTCACAAAAGGTCTGGTATAACCCACATTATTAGGAGGGGGTTTTTTTTAAATATATATATATTGTATCCCTGGTTTTCAAAAGGACAGAACACTGCATGGCTGGCGTTCCTTTTTTTGGAACACAGGATTGAACTGATCTCTGTGTTTGGTGTCAGAACATACCATAGAGAAAAAGGAACCTTTGAATTATTTTGGCTTCCTCTGCAGAACTGGGACAAGGGCAGAAGGCATGTCCTACACCAATAACAATTTACTGTAAGTGCAGATACTGGTGGTCTTTAGTCCTTCTCCCATTCTGTCTCTGTGACTCCCCAACAAGTGGGTGGAGTTGGACTGATGGGCTCAGAACAGAATATTCATGGAGGATCCATGTGTTGAGTTCTCTAGGACGATTCTGTCAGGGGATGAGGTTGGATTCCCCAGCCCCAGATGGCCTTTGGCTCTGTACTCTCAGATCCCAAAGACCATAGGGGATCTGAAACAAGACAGGGTCTTCTGCAGAGAGGACATGTACCTGCATCCTGATTCTGATCCATCCCTCTGTCTCCATGAATGGATTGTTTCAAGGATGAGTTCCCTGGCACACAGTGCTCAGTGGAAGTTAACTCTCCATTTTTTTCCCCCAATAGAACTTCAAGGTGGACAATGCCTATCCTCCTGGTCTCCATTGTATCCCTACCCCACTTCTCCTCAGGTGTGTATTCCCAGCTCCAGGGTGGGGACTGACTCCCTGGCATGCAGGAAGGCTGGGATCTGCAGAGAGAGGACCATTCAAATGGTTAGTTCTTTCCGGGCGATCTAGGAATCAACTCACATACGGTATGTCTTCACTGCAGAGTTAGTCCAGGTGGTTGGTGCTTGGGTTTTAGCCTAGTCACATGGCAAATCTGTACCCAAATGACTGTGTCCACACTCAACTGTGTGTCTGGGAGAATGGCCCATGGTTCTTTGGCTGTAGTAAGCTGAGTCACTCAGTGATTCTTTCCCCATGAATTCCCAGTGGGCAGGATTGAATTGTGCGGGTCCTTTTGGGAACATGTGGGGAGGGGGAATGTGAGAAGGAGTTATAGGACTATGACCACTCAAGTGGTTTAGCCCAGCGGTTTTCAACCAGGGGGCCGTGAGCAGGTTTCAGGGGGGCCGCAAAGCAGGGCCAGTGTTAGACTTGCTGGGGCCCAGGGCAGAAAGCTGAAGCCTCGCAGTGTGGGGCTGAAACCCAGGGCTTCCAGCCCTGCCACCTGGGGCTAAAGCCAAAGCCTGAGCAACTTAGCTTTATGGGGACCCCTGTGGCATGGGGCCCTGGGCAATTGCCCTGCTTGCTACCCCCTAATGCCAGCCCCATCCCTGGTCTTCATCCCCAGTCCTCCCCCTCCCACCCAGCGCCTCCTGCACACCACTGAATAACTGTTCCATGGTATGCAGGAGGGGTGGGGGGGGGCTTGGCTGCCAGTGGGTGCTAAGCACCCGCTTGTTTTTTTTCTGTGGGTGCTCAAGCCCTGGAGCACCCACGGAGTCAGCGCCTATGAACTGGAGTTCTACTAACCCTGGCCTTACACGGCAGTGTAGACATACATAGAGTTAACTTATCTGTGTTTGGGAAGCACAGTGCTGGAAAGGAGGGTGAGGCTCATGATTACTCAGGTGCAAGGGGTGTGGGGGAAAGCATTGTTCCAGGGAAACAATATCCCCACCCCCACCCCAGGGACTGAACAACCTGTGACCATTGGTTCAAACAGAATTATTTTGTATGTAGAGCTGTGGTGGATCTTGTGAGACGGCAGACGCTCGGACTTAAGTTTGCCAGCAGGCTGCTTGGCTGGATATCGCATGGTAAGAGATTCCCCCAATAAGATTTGAATTGCATTTGACTTTTCTACATAAAGTGTTCATCATCTTTCTTTCTTCTTCCTATGCTGGGCTCCAGCTAACACCTGTAGCTTTCATTAGGCCTGTTTAAAGAATATTAACTGCACAAGATTCACCCTCTAAAATCAGTGAAAGCAGAACACGGGTCCGACTGTTCTGAGTTGCTTTTATACCAAAGGTCAAGACACACCTTTATTACAGAAGGTGATGTTTCATAGGCAGCTACTTAAGTACAGGATCAGCTAGGGTGTTCTATATGAGCTTGCTTAGCTCAGTTGGTAAAGCATAGGACTTCTAATATAAAGTTTGTAGCACTTAGTCCTGTGTTGGGTGGAAGGTATTTAATCATTTCCAGCTCAATACAAATTTTCAAATGGGCTGCACCCCCAACATTTTGCACATTCATGCACTTGCCTGTCTTTGGTCTTATAAATGTGTCCTGGTGACAGGTCATTTGCTGGCAGGTCCTGTCGTCCCCTCCAATAGTAGAAGCTTAGACTAGTAATTTCTAGGGTAGTCAAAATCCCTTCTTTGGTAGTAGATCCAGAGAAAGAGGAAACCTGTGGTTCTAGCAAGTCCTTTGTCTTGCATGAAGTCCAGTAACTCATAAGAGAACATTGTTTTCTACTTGTAGCATGGAGTTCAGCAGCTACATTATTGGCACTGAAGGTGGCTTTTGTGTTTGCTTCAGGGCTTGGAGCTCAGCCAAAGGGAACAGGGGGTGTTTATCATAAGAGATGACTGAATAGAAAAGTAAAGATTCAAGCCAGGGCACTTATGGGCCCTGGGAAGATGGATTACAAAACAGGGAGGGCCAGATCCTTAGTTGACCTAAACAAATTTAGGATCATTGACTTCAAAGGAGCTATGCTGATTTACAGCACTGAGGACCTGAGCCAGAAGAGTGCACCCATCTGTGTATTTTCTGCCCTATGTGCTCATGACTATATTCATTTCTTTCTTTCTTTCTCTCAAATGAAACATACCAGCAATTAGTTTAAAAGGAAAATATGAAAAACAGATTTACTCCCAATCTAACTCTAGATCTTCTCTCTATCAGGCTAAAAAAATTCTAGTCCCTGAAATATCTCATCATATTACTCTGACCAGTTTTGCTGACCTACTCTGGACCTTTTCCAAGCCAAGAATAAATCCCTCCAGTGAAGGAATCTGTAGGTGAAACTCTATATCTTGTGCTATGCTGAAGGTCAGACTAGAATGATCACAATCATCCCTTCTCACCTTAAAATCTGAATCTCAGCTACATCTTTCTTAAAGGGAGCTGATCAGAATGAGACATGTGGGCCCAGATTATATTTGTCAGCGGCATTTTATTATGGTTTGTTGGCTGATTTGCGATTGGGATAGAGCTCCAAAAGAAAAATAGCCGTTGTTGCAAAAATTGTCCACGGATTGTTAATTACATTCATGTGGTCACAGCCTCAGTTTCAAGCCTATTCAAAAAGATGGTTAATGAAAGAAAATATAAAGGCAGACAGGTCCGGCTATTGTGTGTGTTCCTTGGAGGCTTCCTTCACAACCTTTTTTGGAAATGTGATGACCACTGAGTTTTTTCTTGGGGGAAGTCAGAAGGTCCCTGGAGCAGGCAATTTGTACTCTTTACTGTAAAGCAATTTTAAAACTCACTTTTCCCACCCTACAATAGGGCAGGCACCGCATAAGCCGACAGGATCAGAGAAAGCAAGACTGAAACTCTGCTCCACCACAGCCAGTTCTGGAGATATCCCTGGTGGTGTTCTGCTGAAGCACACTCAGGCTGTCTGGTTCATCTTGCCTCTTTCTCTGCTGACATGAAGGTTTTTTTCGTGGGACTTGCCACTCTTTTGTGTTTTGCAGGAGGTAAGTCCAGGACAAAAGTTGAATTAAATTGAATTTTTAAAAGAACAACATCCAGATGCTAGAACAGAATTCAGATATGAATTTCCAATGGGTTGGTTATTAGACACTGCAGTACAAGGGTTTGTTTAGCTTATAAAGAAAGGCTAGTCCATTGGCTTGGGTTCAGTTCCATGTTCTCTCCATGCCTTAGCCCCAGTTCTTCAACAGTATTTAGGTGTCTTATTCCCATTGTTTTCATTTTCTTTCTTTGATTGATTGATTCCAATACCTTTTGAGCAGGACGTAAATTCTCATACAGTATTTCCCAGAGCCCCCATTCTCCCCCCCCCAACAGATTTGGGGCTCCGGGTTTCAGTCGTGGAGCAGGGTCAGGGGCGACAGATTCTTCCTAAAAGTGTGTGTGATTGGGGTCCTCAATGCTTTGCCCACTCCAGGGCCCCCCACCCTTACCCCTGAGCCCTGCCGTGGAGCCCAGGCCCCTCCACCTGCCTTCTTAGTGGCATATCTTCGAATAGAGTTAGACTGTCTCTTTCTATCACCCACCCCTACATTCCCTTTTCTATTATTATTATTCAACTCCCGGCCAATGTCTCCACCCCCCGGACTCCCTGCCCAGGGGAGATGGAGAGTCTGCAGCTGCTCACATGGCTCTTATCCCAACCCAGCTTTGGCTTCTGGCCTGGCCTAGGGGCTGGGCTTCAGGGAGAAGAGGAGGGGCAGGGGGCCAGGGCGAAAAGTGGACAAGCCATGGCCCCTTGGCCCACCCCATTCTGGCACCCCTGAGCAGGTATCTTGGGGCTTTAGCCTCGTGAGTGTGCCAAGGTTTGGGGCTTCTGTGGCCCTCCAGGACTCGGGGCTTTAGTCCCTGGGGGCATGCCAGGGCTCAGGGCTTCAGCTCCACAGGAAGCGCCAGGGCTCAGGTCTTGAAAATATTTACCAAAGCTCTACTCCGGAGAGCTCTGGCAGAATCTAATCCCTGCCTTGGAGGCTCCGGGTCGTAGGGCTGGTCTACACTGAACAGTCCACAGCCCTGAGAGATGTAGTTAAGCCAACTGAACCCCTGGTTTAGACGGTGGAAGACCCAGCTATAGAGCTTGTCTACACTTAAAATGCTACACTGGTGCCACGGCAGCTGTGCCACGGTAGTGCTTCAGTGCAGACACTACCTACGCCAACGAGAGGGGGTTCTCCCAAAGGTAATCCACCTCCCTGAGAGGCGGTAGCTAGGTCGCCCTGAGAATTCTTCTGTTGACCCAGCGCTGTCTACATTGTCTTAACAACGCTCCTCTGAAGTGTGGATATCTCACACCCCTGTTCAAAGATATTGGAATCACTCAAAGAAACCAATTGAAAACAATTGGAATAAAACACCTAAAGATTAATCTTTCAATAAAGATTATGTCCTGGGATGAAACCTCCAGGAATACATCCAACCAAAACTGGCATCCCTAGTTAGTGTAGACCAGGCTCTTGTCTCTCTAGGCTTATTTCCCATTGGTAAAACAGCACTTCCCTGCCTTGTATGGGTGTTGTGAGGATAAATGAATTAAAGACTTGAGGTATTAAGACAGTATGGTAACAGGGCCCGTATAAATTCCTAAGATATCTAGAGAGAGAGCTGTAAGATAGATGACCGGGACCAACAAACTGATGACCCCCTTAATGGGTCCCCCTAGTGGACGAAGTGTGAAATGCTGTCTACACCCACACCAACTATTGTTTTTCTTTGGAGCAGTACTAGGGCTTGTGCTGTGGGTCTGCTCCTACACCCACTGACTTCAATAGCCAATGCTCCATTATGCCACCCCACTCACTGTCAGATGAAGCCCTGAGTTGTTTCTTCTGTTTATCTGACGTAGCGGAGGCTCTGCGGTGCAATGTCTGCAAACGCAAGTTTCTACTCTTTGGATGCGTTCAGGGATCAGGTGAAACGACGTGTGGATGGAGGGAGAGATGTGTGAACATTAAAGCTTCTCTTGGTATGTACAGATTTCAAGGACTACTGACATCGAACTGTGTACTTATAGTGGGGTTATCCCAGTAGCAAAAGTTGTGCAGCCACAGACTTGATGGACAGGGCAGCAACAGTCAGACTGGGATATGGGGAGGGGGAAAGTTGAAAGAAAGCAGTAATTGCTTTCTTCGCAAGCATTGCCCACAATGCCAAATTCAATCCACAATCTCAGACTCAACGGAAATACTCATGGCACACTGATGTCATGGTTCATGACTCGGCCTTCTAGGTGTGATAATAACAACAACATCAATTGTGCATGAAGTAGAGCCCATTGGTGTATTTTTTGCAGGCCTGAGGTCTTGCTGTGTCACTTAGAAGTCACTTGTCTTTCTGTGCTTTCTGCTACACACAGTTGTCTGGGACTGTGTGTAGCAGAGCTGGTCAAAATATTTATTTTTAATTGCAGAAGGTGTTGCTGGTGCGGGAGTATTCTAGATCAGTGGCTCTGAACCTTTCCAGAGTACTGTACCCCTTTCAGGAGGTTGATTTGTCTTGCCTACCCCCAAGTTCCACTTCACTTAAAAACTACTTGCTTGCAAAATCAGACATAAAAATACAAATGTGTCACAGCCACTATTACTGAAAAATTGCTGACTTTCTCATTTTTACCATATAATTATTAAATAAATGAATTGAATATAAATATTATACTTACATTTCAGTGTATAATATATACAGTAATATAAATAAGTCATTGTCTGTATGAAATTTTAGTCTGTACTAACTTCACTAGTGCTTTTTATGTAGCCTGTTGTAAAACTAGGCAAATATCTAGATGAGTTGATGTACCCTCTGGGAGACCTCTGTTTACCCCCAGGGGTACGCGTATCCCTCATTGAGATCCACTATTCGAGAGAGAGTTTGATGGACAGATGGTGGTTGTCGAAGTTGTGGAAGCTTGAAAGCTTGTGTCAGGGCCGTCCCTAGCCATTTTGGTGCCCAAAGCACCCCCCGCTGCAGGGGTGTGTATGTGGCCCCAGGCCTCCGCAGGGGAGCAGGAGCAGGCTTGGGGGCAGGGGGGAAACCGCCCCCCAGCAAGAGCCGGCAGAGCAGAGCAGGTTGAGGCTGGGTCGTTCCACTTCCTGCTGCCCAGTGAGTGCAGGGCAGGCCCGACCCCATACTCACGGGGTGGTGGGAAGTGGAGTGACCCAGCCCCAGCTCACTCTGCTCTGCTCCCCTGGGTCCCGGCTTGGGGGGCAGGGGGAATTGGCCCCCAGCATTTACCGGCGAGAAGGCTGGGAGCCGGTGGCACAGAGCGGGCTGGGGCTGGGTTGCTCCACGTATCGCTGCCAGGTGAGTGCAGGCCCGACCCCTACTGCAGTCCTCATGGGAAGGGGTGGAGTCGGGGGGGGCCATGTTGGGGTGGAGCAGGGGCGGGAAGAGGCGGGGTGGGGGCAGAGCAGGGGCGGGGGTTTTGGGGAAGGGGTGGAGCAGGGGCTGGAGAAGCACGCAGCTGCATAGGGCACCAGGAAATTTGGTGCCCCAAATTTCCTGGTGCCCAATGCAGCTGCGTACTTTGCGTATGGGTAAGGATGGCCCTGGCTTGTGTCTTTCACCAACAGAAGTTGGTCCAATAAAAGATATTACCTCATCCACCTTCTTGCTTTAATATCCTGGGACCAACACAGGTGTAACAACATCGCAAAATAACAATTTTTAATCTGTCACTTTTCACTGAAGAATTTTCAAATGCTATTTATTTTTTTAAAAGATTTGTTTCTTTTTCTCTCTCTAAATCCAGAGTTGTTCTGTTTTGTTTTTTAAGGATTCAGAGATCATATATATTCATAATCCCAAAGTCGGTAAAACTACTCACAGCAAAATGGAACTACTCATACCATATATATAGGTATCTCATCCGGTGAGTAAAATTGACAATACAGAAATACGTACGATGAAAACAACAACCAAAATGTGGAAAAATTACTGAACAACCAACAGGCTTCCCCCCCACAAACACCCGTTTCTTTTCTTCTCTTTAGCTCTATCAGAAATCTTCAGAAAGTGAGAAAGGTAAATAAACATGTCCATGAAAAAATTCATTTTTTTTAAATGGATCTAACATTTCAATGACATTTTGTTCTCTTGAAGAATTGAGGCTCAGCTCTGCTGTGTGGCGTAAAGTGAGAACAACATTTTGCTCCCTAAATCCCTTGGAGATTCTTGAATAGGAGATGCTACAGAAGCACCCAGTGGTATTTGCCAGTGAGGGGTGTGCACAAGGGGGGGCAAAGGGGTGCACCCCCCCAAATCTCCATGTGTTCCTGCAGCTCATGGAGGGAGGAAGCAGCAGGGCGGCTGGCTGCCAGCTAAGATCCTCCTCCTCCTATAGCTGCTGCTTCTCCTTCCCTGCTGTTGCCACTGCCTCCAGCCAGCTCCGGACTCACCTCAGCGGGGATCTGGAAAGCAGGGATGGGAGCCCAGCAGCAGGGAAGGAGAAGCAGCAGCTGTAGGGGGAGGTGGAGCTCAGCTGGCAGCCAGCCGCCCAGCTGCTTCCTCCCTCCCTGGGCTGCAGGAAGTGCCACTGCTGGAGGGACCCGTTGCCTCCTGGCTGCTGGGCGTCCCCTCCAGAGGTGGGGGGAGAAAAGGGGGAGAGGGTCATGCAAACCTTTCATTTGTGTGTGTGTTTAATGCGCCCCTCCAAAAGTATTCACATTTAAATTCCCGGGCCCCGCCCTGTTGCCACTCATTAAGTATAAGAGTCCCAGCAACATCTTAGAATCATAGAATCATAGAATATCAGAGTTGGAAGGGACCTCAGGAGATCATCTTGTCCAACCCCCTGCTCAAAGCAGGACCAATCCTCAATTTTTGCCCCAGATCCCTAAATGGCCCCCTCAAGGATTGAACTCACAACCCTGGGTTTATATGGTACCACCAGGCACTGTTTGCATCAGAAAAAGATGATGCATGGAGTCATGCAGTGAGGTAGCTTTGCCTGCGCTCATCAATGTCACTAACATAGACTCCAAGGCCAGGAGGGATCGTTGTGATCATCTAGCCTGACCTGTCCCCAAATAATTCCTAGAGCAGTTCTTTTAGAAAATCCTCCAAACTTGATTTAAAAATTGCCAGAGATGGAGAATTCACCATGACCCTTGTTGTTCCAATGGGTAATTACTCTCACTATTAACATTTTTTGCCTTATTTCCAGACTGAATTTATCTAGCTTCAATTTCCAGCCATTGGATGGTGTTAGACCAGTGGTTCTCAACCAGGGGTACATGTACCTCCTGGGGCTATGCAGAGGTTTTCCAGGGGGTACATCAGCTCATCTAGATATTTGCCTAGTTTTACAACAAGCTACAATGCACACTTTGCTTCTCTACAAAAGAAAAAGGACACTAAACTTTCTAAACTACTACATGCTACAAGGGGCCACAGCAATGGTTCCCTCACCCCACCTAGCAATATTGTTAACCTATCCAACTATATTCTCAGCCCAGCAGAAGCAGCTGTTCTATCTCGGGGCCTCTCCTTCTGCCCCTCCACCCCCACAAACATGATACAGTTCTGTGGTGACCTAGAATCCTATTTTCGACGTCTCCGTCTCAAGGAATATTTCCAAAATACCTCTGAACAACATACTAATCCACAGAGGTCTCCCTGCCAACACTACAGAAAGAGGGATTCTAGATGGACTCCTCCTGAAGGTCGAAACAGCAGACTGGACTTCTACATAGAGTGCTTCCACCGACGTGCACGGGCTGAAATTGTGGAAAAGCAGCATCACTTGCCCCATAACCTCAGCCATGCGGAACGCAATGCCATCCACAGCCTCAGAAACAACTCTGACATCATAATCAAAAAGGCTGACAAAGGAGGTGCAGTTGTCATCATGAATAGGTCGGAATATGAACAAGAGGCTGCTCGGCAGCTCTCCAACACGAGTTTCTACAAGCCATTACCCTATGATCCCACTGAGAGTTACCAAAAGCAACTACAGCATTTGCTCAAGAAACTTCCTGAAAAAGCACAAGATCAAATCCGCACAGACACACCCCTGGAACCCCGACCTGGGATATTCTATCTACTACCCAAGATCCATAAACCTGGAAATCCTGGGCGCCCCATCATCTCAGGCATTGGCACCCTGACAGCAGGATTGTCTGGCTATGTAGACTCCCTCCTCAGGCCCTACGCTACCAGCACTCCCAGCTACCTTCGAGACACCACTGACTTCCTGAGGAAACTTCAATCCATCGGTGATCTTCCTGATAACACCATCCTGGCTACTATGGATGTAGAAGCCCTCTACACCAACATTCCACACAAAGATGGACTACAAGCCGTCAAGAACGCTATCCCCGATAATGTCACGGCTAACCTGGTGGCTGAACTTTGTGACTTTGTCCTTACCCATAACTGTTTCACATTTGGGGACAATGTATACCTTCAGATCAGCGGCACTGCTATGGGTACCCGCATGGCCCCACAGTATGCCAACATTTTTATGGCTGATTTAGAACAACGCTTCCTCAGCTCTCGTCCCCTAAAGCTCCTACTCTACTTGCGCTATATTGATGACATCTTCATCATCTGGACCCATGGAAAAGAAGCCCTTGAGGAATTCCACCATGATTTCAACAATTTCCATCCCACCACCAACCTCAGCCTGGTCCAGTCCACACAAGAGATCCACTTCCTGGACACTACAGTGCTAATAAACAATGGCCACATAAACACCACCCTATACCGGAAACCTACTGACCGCTATTCCTACCTGCATGCCTCCAGCTTTCACCCTGACCACACCACACGATCCATCGTCTACAGCCAAGCTCTGCGATACAACCGCATTTGCTCCAACCCCTCAGACAGAGACAAACACCTACAAGATCTCTGTCAAGCTTTCTTACAACTACAATACCCACCTGCAGAAGTAAAGAAACAGATTGATAGAGCCAGAGAGTTCCCAGAAGTTACCTACTACAGGACAGGCCTAACAAAGAAAATAACAGAACGCCACTAGCGGTCACCTTCAGCCCCCAACTGAAACCCCTCCAACGCATTATTAAGGATCTACAACCTATCCTAAAGGATGACCCAACACTCTCACAAGTCTTGGGAGACAGGCCAGTCCTTGCCTACAGACAGCCCCGCAACCTGAAGCAAATACTCACCAACAACCATATACCACACAACAGAACCACTAACCCAGGAACTTATCCTTGCAACAAAGCCCGTTGCCAATTGTGCCCACATATCTATTCAGGGGACACCATCACAGGGCCTAATAACATCAGCCACACTATCAGAGGCTCGTTCACCTGCACATCCACCAATGTGATATATGCCATCATGTGCCAGCAATGCCCCTCTGCCATGTACATTGGTCAAACTGGACAGTCTCTACGTAAAAGAATAAATGGACACAAATCAGATGTCAAGAATTCTAACATTCATAAACCAGTCGGAGAACACTTCAATCTCTCTGGTCACGCAATCACAGACATGAAGGTCGCTATCTTAAAACAAAAAAACTTCAAATCCAGACTCCAGCGAGAAACTGCTGAATTGGAATTCATTTGCAAATTGGATACTATTAATTTAGGCTTAAATAGAGACTGGGAGTGGCTAAGTCATTATGCAAGGTAGCCTGTTTCCTCTTGTTTTTTCCTACCCCCCCCCCCCAGATGTTCTGGTTTAACTTGGATTTAAACTTGGAGAGTGGTCAGTTTAGATGAGCTATTACCAGCAGGAGAGTGAGTTTGTGTGTGTATGGGGGTGGGGGGGAAGTGAGAAAACCTGGATCTATGCAGGAAATAGCCCGACTTGATTATGTAAAGAGTTGTCACTTTGGATGGGCTAGCACCAGCAGGAGAGTGAATTTGTGTGGGGGGGTGGAGGGTGAGAAAACCTGGATTTGTGCTGGAAATGGCCCACCTGTTGATCACTTTAGATAAGCTATTACCAGCAGGACAGTGGGGTGGGAGGAGGTATTGTTTCATATTCTCTGTGTGTATATAAAGTCTGCTGCAGTTTCCACGGTACACATCTGATGAAGTGAGCTGTGGCTCACGAAAGCTCATGCTCAAATAAATTGGTTAGTCTCTAAGGTGCCACAAGTACTCCTTTTCTTTTTGCGAATACAGACTAACACAGCTGTTCCTCTGAAACCTGTCATAAAAAGCCTAGCGAAGTCAGGACAATCTAAAATTTCATACAGACCATGACTTGTTTATACAGCTCTACGTACTATACACTAAAATGTAAGTACAATATTTACATCCCAACTACTTTATTTTATAATCATATGGTAAAAATGAGAAAGTCAGCAATTTTCCAGTAATAATGTGCTGTGACACTTTTGTATTTTTATGTCTGATTTTGTAAGCAAGTTGTTTTCAGGTGAGGTGAAACTTGGGGGTAGGCAAGACAAATCAGCCTCCTGAAAGGGATACAGTAGTCTGGAAATGTTGAGAGCCGCTGTGTTAGACTTTTCTCTGCTAGATGGAAGAGCCCATTATCAAATATTTGTTCCCCATGTAGGTACTTAGACTGTAATCTAATCCGCCTTCCTCTGAACTCCCTGTTCTGCAGTATCCTCAGTGATATGGGGTAATGAGTGCAGCACACAGCCTGCACCACGGGTATATAATAATGTCTTCCAGCTGATCATAGCAAGCTGTGCCTGAGTGGATGTATGTTTTTCTAACCATGCCCCTTTTCTGTCTCTCTCCTCAGGGAAATTACCTCTCTACTACCAGCTGAACTGCACTTCGGTGCAAAATTGCGGCAAGGTGAGGGCACCCGACGAATCTCACCTTACTTATGACTACACCTGCTGCAACACTGATTTCTGCAATTGAGCTGGAGGGGAGGAAGGTTGAGAGGGGTGGGGGTCAGTGTCACTGAATCAGTTCAGCTCTTACATTTGCTGTCTCTCTTCTTCTGCAGTGCAGGGAAGGGGAACAGATCATGAGCCTTTTTTTCTGTTTCTTTTAAATCCAGATTATAATTCTTTTAAGATTCAGAGATATTTCCATTCTTCCTGGAAAATACCTGCTTTCCTGTCGTCTTTAAAGCAGGGATCATGTCTCAGAGTGATGAAGCTTGGGGTAAAATGCTCCAAAGTGTCACTGTCAGATGCCTAATGTGGAGTATTGGAAACCGTGTTCAAAATGACACGCTGTCACTTTGTGTGAGGGGGTTGCCTGGCCCTGCAGCCAGGCTAGGGGGCTCTGAGGGAAACATGTGATCTGGGTGTGGTGAGATGCACCTCTTTGGTTGTAGCCTGCTTTGTCTCTCTCTGTTTCAGAGTTCTTTTGTGTCTTATCATTCAGAATTCTAAGAAATCAATTTGTGTTACGTTGCAACCTTCCAGCAAGAGTATTTATGTTCTGATCCAACTTCTCCGTGTGTATGCCATGAATATAACACCTAAGTCCCACTAACTTTCCATTTTACTCATAATCATTTTTCTTAGTTCCAAAGTCATAGGGCCTTTAGGAATCCATGATCCACTGAAGTCAATGGGACTGAACTCATGTAACTGACAGTAGAACCTGGCCATGTGTCTATATTTCTTCTCCAGCTGGTCTTATTTATGGAGGTCTAAACTTGGCGGGTCTGATGCTGTAATGGCTGCTTAGCACACTGATCAGAGTCATCTCGCTGTTGCCTTGTACTCCCCCCCCCCCATCTATTGGTTGTATCCACTTGTGGTGTCTCCTTCCTAAACTTAGATGGTAAGTGCTTCAGGGCAGGGCCTGTTATGTGCGTGTACAGCGTCTAGCACAATGGGACCTGGGCCCCTGACTGGGGCCTCTGGGCACTAGTACAGTAAAAATAAACAATAATAACAACACGATCTCTGTATTATGACAGGAGGCAAACAGATTTTTGGAGCTGGAGAGCTTAAATCAACAAGAATATTCCGCTTAATTTACTGTCTATTTAGATTGTGTGCTCATGATTTAGGACTATCTGTTGCTTTGCTTCTGTGTAGTGTGTTGCAAAATAGGGCCTGGATCTCAGGTGCTACTGCAATATACATAATAATAATAATGATCATCTTTCAAGGAAGAAATACACACACCACCCGTGTGTATTTAAACTGCTAAATAAATCCTTCAAATGTGAAATCACTTCAGTGTTCTGTAATTCATTTTCACCCTCTGTAAAACAGGGATAACATACTCACCTACCATACCAGGGGTTTGGAGGCTAAATCCATTAATGTTTGTAGACCACGTCAGGATTCCCCATTGGAGAAGTGCCAAACATGACAGGTGGTATTGTATGAAACTGGAAGGCAAAACAGTTTAAAAATGGAAAGTCAATAAGAAAATATTTTAAACATAATCCATAGCTCGCCTGTGGAACTCAGTGCCACAAAGTGTCACTGAGGTCAAAAGCTTATAAAAAGGATTAGACATTTATATAGGAAATGAGACCATCCACAATTACATCAGACAAGAAAAAATTGATGGGATATAAATTCTGATTCTTTGGGGTATAAGCCATACAACTGGGAGACCTCAGGGAGAAACTTCTGTGGGCATAGTTGCCCTTTAGGGCATTACTTTCACCTTGTTCTGGGTGGAAGCGAAGACATGTTCAGGCTTAACTGCCGTGGTCTAACAGTCTGACATCCTAGCACAAGTAAAATTGTGTACGTGCAAGAAAATGCAAGTAAGCATGTCTGTGAGCAAATGAAAGTGAAAGAGGCACAAAGGCGGAAGAGAGCAGTTTGAACTAGCACAAAACAAATCGGGGAAGAGAGCTAATGGAAAACTCGGAGGCTAATCCATATGTATAAGGAGAGAGAGTAGAAAAAGTTATATATAGTTGGCATAACAAAGGATCAAGGAAGCCATGAATTGACTCATCCTGGAGGTGACTGTGGTGGTACCATCCCATTTCCCAATCTGCTTCCCACTTGTAAGTAACTGATCACTGCTTACTTAATAAAGATTTGTTTGTTCCATCTACTGGGCAGTCCTAAAGCAACTGGTCATTGTCAGAAGCAGGAGAATAACTGACGAGATGGATCATGGGTCTAACCTGGTCTGTCAATTCCTGCGCTCCTATGAAAGGTGATATCATTTGAGGTCTTGGGCACTAGGGGACGTGCAATGTACTCCCTCAGTGGGACAATGTCTGGGCTTCCCTGCTTTGCATTCATGCCATTATAGCATTTTCAGCTCCCACCAGGCCTTAAATTCAGATGGAGCTGTCTGGAGCAGAGCTCTGGTAAATATTTTCAATCCCCTAGAATTTCTATAGCATGTTGGGGGTGGCATAAGCGGCTCTGGGAAATACTCTATGAGAATTTAAGTCCTGGTTCCCACATAAGTGAAACATCCCCTAAGGGAGGACTGATTCCCTGGTGGGGGGGGGGGGGGCTTTCACAACAGGCTGCTCAGAAAGGGGTGCTCTATCCTGTACCAGGTGATTGACAAGGGCACCTCATTTTAGAAAGAGAAATCTTTAATCAAACTGGGACTTTTCAGCTTGGAAAAGAGACGACTAAGGGTGGATATGATAGAGTTCTGTAAAATCATGACAGGTGAGGAGAAAGTAAATAAGGAAGTGTTATTTACTGCTTGTAACACAAGAACTAGGGGTCACCCAATGAAATGAATAGGCAGCAGATTTAAAACAAACAAAAGGAAGTATTTCTTCACACAAAGCCCAGTCAACCTGTGGAACTCCTTGCCAGAGGATGTTGTAAAGGCCAAGACTATAACAGGGTCTAAAAAATATCTAGATAAGTTCCTGGAGGATCAGTCCAATCAATGGCTATTAGTCAGGATGGGCAGAGATGATGTCCCACGTCACAGGCACCAACTTTTGTCAGCACTGGTGAGTGCTCGTGCCCCCCCCCCGGCACCGCCCCTGTGCCACCCCAACCCCGCCCCTCCCTGTCCCTATTAGATCCCTCCCCAGATCCCCACCTCGGCCCTGCCTCCTCTCCCCTCCCTCCCAGGCTTGCCATGCAAAACAGCTGTTTCGCAGAGCAAGCGCTGGGAGGGAGGGGGAGAAGCAGGACCCAGCAGCGCGCTCAGGGGACGAGGCGGAGTGGAGGCAGAGGTGAGCTGGGGTGGGGGGATGGGGTGGGGAGCTGCCGGTGGATGCAGAGCACCCACCAATTTTTCCCTGTGGGTGCTCCAGCCCCAGCGCACCCACACAGTTGGCGCCTATGTCTCTAGCCTCTGTTTGCCAGAAGCTGGGAATGGGTGACAGGGGATGGATCACTTGATGATCACCTGTTCTGTTCATTCCCTCTGGGGCACCTGGCATCGGCCACTGTCGGAAGACAGGATACTGGGCTAGATGGACCTTTGGTCTGAGCCAGTGTGGATGTTTTTATATATGTTAGAGTTGGCCCTTCTGGAATGAGCAACAAGGGAAGGGTTAAACTCATCAGCACCCCCCTCTGGATGGGGATGGAGCTGGGAGACAGGTAGGGAAAGGGAGGCGGGTTCTGGGTGTTTGATCTCTCTGCCCCAGAGGATCCCTTTCTGTCCTTCCAGCTGAGAATCTCTGCCAAGGGACAGACCAGACAAGGGGGAAGGAGGGAAGTGGAGAAAGGGACGGGAGTGGAGAGAAAAATGCTGGGGGAAGAGGAAGACAGCATGGGTGATGGGCAGGAGTGGGGGATGGGGGAGAACAAGCAAAGGAGTGGGGGGCTGGGATGGGGGAGAGATTGTGAAGAGATGGGAAGGGAAACAGAGGAGAGGGCACTGTGTGAGGAAACAGTCTCAGTGTCACTGAGGGGTGCTCTGATGCCAGACAGGTGTCCTGAGACTTTTGAAGATGCCATAATGTCTCCTCCTCTCTATGATGCATCTGGACAGATGAATTATCTGTCAGTCTGTCTGTTTTTCTATCTATCTTTGCATGGCACATATGGGATGAGACGATTATCCATCCATCCATCAAGGAATACAGAGTAAAAACAACTAGCAGGGTGAAGTTTCTTGCCTTTGTTCTTGGAGAGCATGTTAACGACAAACTATTTTAACTCCGTTCCCCAGTCCTTCACACACACATTCAAGTCCTCTGCAGATACTGGTACATGGATTTTCTCACAGACCAAGAGGAAAGATGTTTATCAGGACCCCATGGGAAGTAAATCACTGACATTAATTGGATCATTCCAGCCTAAAACCCATTGCAATTTTTGCAAGCAAATTATTTTCCTCCCCAGGAAAACTGGCCTTTCCCCTCCCCTCTAAAATGCTTTTCAGTGAATGAATTTTTTTCAAAAATGTATTTGATAAATAAAAGTGTTACAAAAATGTTCAAAAACATGACATCCATTTTTGAACACTATGAAATATAAACAACCAACATTTTGATTTTTTCATGAAAAACAATGTTTATTCAAGCCTCATGGCATCTGTGCCAAAATAAAACACATTCTGGAAGCTCTTTAGAAGTTGGTCAGTGGAAATAATAAAAAGAAAAGGAGTACTTGTGGCACCTTAGAGACTAACCAATTTATTTGAGCATGAGCTTTCGTGAGCTACAGCTCACTTCATCGGATGAAGTTGTAGCTCACGAAAGCTCATGCTCAAATAAATTGGTTAGTCTCTAAGGTGCCACAAGTACTCCTTTTCTTTTTGCGAATACAGACTAACACGGCTGTTCCTCTGAAACCAGTGGAAATAATATTATTTGTGGGTTTTTGGTTGTTGTTCTTTTGCCACCAGATACTGTCTTTTTTTTTTTTTTTTTTTTTTGCCAGATACCCTTTTAAATCATTATTCATGCCAAGCAGTTCTTGCAAAACTAAGGAAAGATTGGCACCTTGTGGACACACTGAAAATAGCCAGCTATAACCCATAGACTCATCAGCACAGACATATCCTCATCCTCTCTGAGGATCCAAGAGGAGAATTTAGCCCTGAGTCCATGCTGGTGCTGTTATGACCAAAATTATACAAAAGTCTGGACAGCACGTACAACCTAAATATCAGATAAGAACCTTGGGTTTGGATCTGGCTTTGTGTCCAACCTCCAGTCTGAATCTCTCTCCCATTTGTCTTCAAACTTTTAAAAAGTTTGGAATCAGATCTGGATTTCATATCCCACTGTACAGGTGTGTCCTGATCTGATGTTTTGTTTCTATCCACATTAGATCTAAGCTTTCTGAATTCATAACCAGAGATTTGTTTCTGCTGTGAAGTTCAGATCAAATCTTTGTTCCATAACTCAGAGCCAGAATTATTTACCACTTATGGAGTTCACACCCAACTCTGGATGCAGAATTTGGCTCCGAAGTTTTGCCACTAAGGCACAATAAAAGCCTAGATCTGAGTATGGAATTCAGATCTGGGTTTTTTATTTCCGTACTGCTTGGGTGACCCTTCTGCCAGTTGAAATCAGCAGCAACAAGGGCTGGGTTCAATATCTAGGGTTCCTTGTCAACAATACGACACAAAACTGGCTTGAGCCCACACCCAGTAACCTGGGACAATTACACACCACCCCTGAGCGCCTCTGAGAGGCAATACTTCCCCTCTCGCAAGCACACAGTCCTAGAGTAGAAAAGGAACTATTAATAAAAAGGAGGGCCACAAGAAGGATTCATAAACATAAATCCATGAACAAGACACCCACCCCAGAGTACATTGGGCAGGGTCCTTTTGCCTCAGGTTCTTAAGTCCAGCAACTAAAAGTTCCTTTAATATGCCCCTCCCTTCACCGCACCTTACTCACAGTTGCTGTCCGTGGTCAGTGCAGACCCAGAATTCAGAGGTGCATCTGCAGAGCTCACCCCCAACCCCGGCTGGGGGGGAAGGGAAAAGAATGCACCTTGCGTGCTCCACCAGCTGCTCAGCACTCTGGGATGCCTTGTAAAATCCACTGGTGGCAGAACCTTCTCAAAAGTGGGGAGGGAGCAGGGGCCCCGCTCCCACCATGGCCCCGCCCTTCCCCTGCCCCCAGACAAGCTAGAAGCTGGAGCAGGCTGGGAGCCGCAGACCCTCCACCTGCCTGCGGTGGAGGGGGCTGAGAGCAGCCCCTGGTCCATGTCCCCAGCCTGTGGGACCCCATTGGGGATGGGGCCTCAGAGCTGCAGCCTGGCCAGGCTAAGAGCCATGTGACCAGGTAGCTGTGGGGAGCCACGGTGGACCCTCCACCTGCCCTGCATGGGGGGCAAGTATATGGGCCAGGGGATGCTCTTGGCACCTCCACCCCAGGCAGGTGGACGGTCCACAGCATGGTACCCCATGCTGCCCAACCAGGCTCCAGCTGTCAGCCTGGCTGTGGGGGACTTAGGGGGAGGCAGGCCCATGGCAAAAAGTGGGAGGGCCATGACCCCCTTTCAGTGATCCCACCACTTAATAGAGCTCTTAGTGACTTCAGCTGTTAGTGGGGGAAGCCATTATGGTAATGCACACTGTCCCACAGCAGTGATTTTAGCTCTGTTGGTGTGTTATAGGACTTTCCGTTGAGCCTTAAGCAGCTCTGTTACTACACAGCGGAAAGAGGAAAGATCAAATGATGCCTAAGATCCTTGGTCAGCACCAGTACCACCCAGTGCAAGTACCTATGCCCACCCTCTTGCAATTGCACTGGGCTTCAGCACCTATGTCCCCTGCCTAGTGTGTTCAGTTTAGTTGAGGTTGAGTCCCTCAGTCAGGGTATACCAAGCACAGTTCTACTGCCCTTGATTCACACAACAAGGATAACCACCCTTTAGTGCCCCTTCCCCCAATAACGAAATGACTTGTTATCCAACCCCAGCCAGAAGTGGTCATTTAATAGAATCATAGAATCATAGAAGATTAGGGTTGGAAGAGACCTCAGGAGGTCATCTAGTCCAACCCCCTGCTCAAAGCAGGACCAATCCCCAACTAAATCATCCCAGCCAGGGCTTTGTCAAGCCGGGCCTTAAAACCCTCTAAGGATGGTGATGGAGATTCCACCACCTCCCTAGGTAACCCATTCCAGTGCTTAACCACCCTCCTAGTGAAATAGTATTTCCGGATATCCAACCTAGACCTCCCCCACTGCAACTTGAGACCATTGCTCCTTCTTCTGTCATCTGCCACTACTGAGAACAGTCTAGCTCCATCCTCACTGGAACCCCTCTTCAGATAGTTGAAGGCTGCTATCAAATCCCCCCTCACTCTTCTCTTCTGCAGACTAAATAACCCCAGTCCCCTCAGCCTCTCCTCGTAAATCATGTGCCCCAGCCCCCTGATCATTTTCATTGCCCTCCACTGGACTTTCTCCAATTTGTCCACATCCCTTCTGTAGTGGGGTGGCCCCAAAACTGGATGCAATACTGCAGATGTGGCCTCACCAGTGCCAAATGGAGGGGAATAATCACTTCCCTCAATCTGCTGGCAATGCTCCTACTAATGCCGCTCAATATGCCATTAGCCTTCTTGGCAAGGAGGGCACACTGCTGACTCATATCCAGCTTCTCATCCACTGTAATCCCAAGGTCCTTTTCTGCAGAACTGCTGCTTAGCCAGTCGCTCCCCAGCCTGTAGCGGTGCATGGGATTCTTCCGTCCTAAGTGCAAGACTCTGCACTTGTCCTTGTTGAACCTCATCAGATTTCTTTTGGCCCAATCCTCCAATTTGTCTAGGTCACTCTGGACCCTATCCCTACCCTCCACCATATCTACCTCCCCACCCACCTTAGTGTCATCTGCGAACTTGCTGAGGGTGCAATCCATCCCATCATCCAAATCATTAATAAAGATGTTGAACAAAACTGGCCCTAGGACCAACCCCTGGGGCACTCTGCTTGGGCAAAGCAATCCCGTCTGCTGAGCACTGAGGCAGGGTGGGTGTGCCAATGCAAAGGAGAGCAGCTCCTGAAGTCCTCCTCCACAGCTCATTACTAGATGACAGGGGAGAGCTCATTCAGATCCTGCTTACATTTGTCATTAGCTGCAGTTCAAGAAAGCATCCTTAACCAGCAAAGCACTTAAGCACTGAAGTCAATGGGTCTTAAGCAGACACTCAAATGATATCCTGAATGGAGGCCTGTAAGAGCTATGAAGCACAGATCCAGAATTCAGCTCCAGAGTTGTGAGCTGGGCCCGCTAGGGAGCAATGACATTCAGGTCTAGATCTGGCTCTGGAATTCAGATCTGGAGTGGTATCCCATCCTCTTCCAACCTCCTATTGCTAAGAATGATCAAACCCAGATCCACAACACGGATCTGGAGTTTGGAGGGGTTGGGCATCTCTCTGCCTATGTTTTCCATCAGAGTCTCCTCCACTGGCTGCAGCCCTGATGAGTGACTCATTACCAGTTTAAGAAATTTGACACTGCAGATATGACCCTGTGACAGCAGCTGTCTCAGAATGGGAACACCCACATCACATTCCATGCCAAGTATTCATTAAAGTGAAATCAGTTCCTGCTCTCAGGGAAAAGAGCCATGGCTGCTGTCTTCCTCCCCGGGAACCTGCAAGACGAGGCAACTTGTTCAGTCTGCCTGGAGTTCTTCAAAGACCCCGTGTCCATAGAGTGCGGCCACAACTTCTGCCGAACCTGCATCACCAAGAGCTGGAGAGGCCTGGAGATGGATTTCCCCTGCCCTCAGTGCCGGGAGATCTTCCAGCAGAAGAACTTCAGGCCCAACAGGCAGCTAGCCAACATGTGCGAGATCATCAGCCAGTTTGCAGTACCTGGGGCGAAAGGGGCTCTGGAGGAGGGACTCTGTGAGAAACACAGGGAAGCGTTCAAACTCTTCTGCAGGGATGATCAGAGGTCGATCTGCGTGGTGTGTGACAGATCCCGGGAGCACCGGCCTCACACTGTGGTGCCCGTAGAGGAGGCTGCCCAGGAGTACAAGGTACTATCTGTCTGTCTGTCTGTCTGTCTATCATCAGACCTGTATGTCTATCTATATTTGTATTTAGCAAGTCTCCCTCTCCTCCTCTATCATCTACATCCCCCACTGCATCTATCTAGCTACACCAGTGGTTCTCAACCAGGAGTATACAAACCCCTGGGGGTACGCAGAGGTCTTCCAGGGGTACATCAACACATCTAGCTATTTGCCCAGTTTTACAACAGGCTACATAAAAAGCACTAGCGAAGTCAGTGCAAACTAAAATTTCCTACAGACAATGACCTGTTTATACTGCTGTATATACTGTACACTGAAATGTCAGTAAAATATTTATATTCCAGTTGATTCATTTTATAATTATATGATAAAAATGAGAAAGTCAGCAATTGTCCAGTAATAGTGAGGTCGTGACACTTCTGTATTTTAGGTCTGATCTTGTAAGCAAGTCATTTTTAAGTGAGGTGAAACTTAGGGGCTGTGCAAGACAAATCAGCCTCCTGAAAGGGGTACAGTGGTCTGGAAGGTTGAGAGTCACTGGTCTACGCCACAAAAGTACACAGCAATCACCTAGTTCAGAGGTTTTCCACAGAGCACTCTTCTTTGAGGAGCTGGCACATCATAAACTACTGGTCTCTCCATTTTCTCCAGCTGCACTAAAAGACATCTTAAAAATACACAAAATGCTTTCCTAATATTACCTTTCTGTATAAGCAGTTGCTGTGACCGCTACCCTGATGTTATCTGATTGCAAATGGGGAGGGAGGATGCAGGATCATAAGTCTAGAAGACAATCTCTCTGTCAAGATGTGGTGCATACTATGGGAAAGTTGGAGAATGCTGGCTCCAGTTAGTCTCCCTTAATTATATTGAATTTAAGCCATGTGATTGAAGGAGCCTGACGCTGCAAACACTTACTGTACTTACTCAGTTGCCTTGTTAGAAAACGAAGGGTTAAATGAGAGAGAGTCTCCCGATCTATTTTTGGCAAGGGAGAATTCCCAAGGATGAATAAGGTCTTTTGCAGACACTGATTCTTCTGAGACGGGGCTAAGTTTTCTGTTTATGTCTTCAATGGTGATAATTAAAATGGAATTTACAGCTGATAAATGCAGCAATACTGCGTGTGTGAGAATGTATTAGTGCGTATGTGCGTATGAGTTTCTTCTCTGTGTTTGTGTGTTTGCCTCTTTGTGTGTGTGTGCATGCAGAAAAATGACTTTGTTCCTTCTCTGTGTATGTCTGTCTGTCTGTCTGTTTGTATGTATGCATAGGTCTGCCTCTTTTTGTGTGAGAACATGATCGTTTCATTTGCATGAATGTGTTTGTGTGAGTAACGCTGAGTTTTTTCTCTTGTGTTGTCTCTGTGCACTGAGAACAAAATACACCAACACAAATAAGACCCCAACAAAAACAAATAATAATAATCAAATGTAATGTTTCCTGTTGTTCCTAGGAACAAATTCAGAGCCAGTTGGATTTCCTGAAAAAAGAGAGACAAGAATTGCTGGAATTTAAATCAAAGGATGATAAGAAAAGCCAAGAGCTACTGGTGGGTGCCTGCTATTAATAACAAGATATAAATGACAGGTTTCAGAGTAGCAGCCATGTTAGTCTGTATTCGCAAAAAGAAAAGGAGTACTTGTGGCACCTTAGAGACTAACAAATTTATCTGAGCATAAGCTTTCGTGAACTACAGCACACTTCATCGGTGAAGTGAGCTGTAGCTCACGAAAGCTCATGCTCAAATAAATTTGTTAGTCTCTAAGGTGCCACAAGTACTCCTTTTCTTTTTAAGATATAAATGAGTTAGGAGCCTAACTCTCATTGACATTTATGTCTGCACGGTGGTAAACTTGATTCTTCTTAGTGTGTAACACTACATTCCCATCAGGGGTGCCAGAATAGGTGGGACCAGGCGGCCATGGCCCCACACTTTTTACCGGCTGTAAGGGTGAGCAACGGCGGGAGGGGGCAGAGAGGAGCGAGCAGGGGGCAGGATCTTGGGGGAAGGGGCAGTGTAAGGGCTGGGCCTTGGGAGAATTGGCGGCATGAAGGAGGGGGCTCAGGGAGAAGGGGCAGTGCAGGGGTGGAGCCTCAGAGGGTGGCGTGCGGCGGGGGTGGGGCCATGATTCAGGCATCTGTAGGCCCCCCACTACTTTTAGGGTACTTCTGCAGCTCCTGATTCCCATTGGGTTATTTTGGAGGTAGGTGTCATAGAAATACTAAAACTGTCCTAAAATCTGATAAAGGACTTGTGATTTTTGATGCTCCCCACCACACACTTTGTTGGTGCCCTTGCCCTATTTAAGACACCTCAGAGTCATGGAGCCCTAGATTTTAGAGGCCAGTCTGAGCTTCTGCATAACAGACCCAGAGACCCCCCCACCCAGTAATTTATGCAACAAGTCCATCTTCCCAGTTTGAGCCAAAGCATGGCTTTTAGAAAGACATCAAACCTTTATTTAAAGACTTCAGGGATGGAGAATCCACCACATCTGGTGCTTAATTTGTGACAGTGCTGAGCCCCGGCACTTCTAGCCTTGGCAGTTCATAACCCCAGCACTTCTGGGCTTGCTGCATCAGTTATGAATGTAAGAAAATGGCTTGAGCCCTGGCACCTCTTTCATTACAAAATTAAGCACTGACCACATGCCTGTGGGAGTTGTTCCGAAGGTTAATTAGCCAGTCAAAAATGTGCCCCTCATTTCTAGTGTGAGTTAAAGGGCCTTAGTTTTCAGGGGATGTGAGCTTAGCACTTTCTGAAATCCTGGACATTTTGTGGTGCCTCAAACTGGGCCCTTAAAAATGGAAACCCCACAAAATCATCGATCGCATTTGAGAATTAGGTCAGCAGCAACAACAGAGAGATTTTCCAGTGCAAAAGTAAGGTAGCTCTTGTCTAGTCAAAGTGCAACACAACTACATAGCAAGCAGTGCAAAATGCTATTTAAGTCAACATTTATTGACTGCTGGCTCTGACCTCCCGCTGGATCACCATCTGTTGTCTCAGTAGAAGGAAAGGGGAGCTGTTTATAACTTGAGACGCTCCTCTGGTGCTGAGCAAATACAGAGCATTGAAACTGCGTAACTTGGGTGGGAGCTATGCAAATTGCCACAGGACTGGATCAAGCCCCATGTTCCCATTCCTCTGTCACTGGTCATGCCCCACGGAGCCTCATATATCCTAATCATCCTCAGAGACCTCGAGTACCATGCAAACTTCTACACAGATTTACACAGTTTCCCGTGCTTAGTATCATATCAGCCTGCATAATTCAAGACTGAGGGGGGACGGAGGATGTCACAAGGGAGCGGAACATAAATGCTTGATTTAGAGAAAATAAACAAGGGGTGGGGGGGAATCCAGATTTAACTCGGGAAATTCATGCAACCCAAATCGAGGAGAAAGGAGAGAAAGAACCCAGGGGAAGTTTTTGACCATACATTGCATTAGAGCAATACATTTCATTCCCTATCCTCTGCTGCTATCTAGTGCTGCTATCTAGTGCTCATTTCATGTAATTCCTTCAAAGCTAAAGTTTGTTGCCCTTCCCCCTTCTGTTTATTATCTTGCTATTATTAATTTTTGATTATTATTATTATTACAGTTCCTCGGAGCCCCGGTCATGGACCAAGACCTCATTGTGCTAGGCACTGTACTAACACACAATAAAAAGTCCCTGCCCCAGGAGTACTTTCTCCCTGCCAATCAAACAGTACTGTAGTGACTTAAGTGTAGACATTAGCGTTAGCGTGCAGAGTAGAAGTAATCTGGGACAGCCACAGGGCTGGCAGGGGAGAGGCTGACAGGCAGAATTCTGCCATTCATTGGTTGATAGCCTGGAATGGGAATGAGAGCAGCCAGTCAGGTAAAGTTATTCCCAGCTGAACCTGGGCCATGGCTGCCTACCAGTTTACGCTAGAACGCAGCTCAAAAATAGCACTTCCAAGTTGTCTGAAAGTTTTTGGTGTCCCCCCAGGCCATTCAGGTAAAAGGGAGAGTATTGCACACTAAAAACGGTGAGACTCATGATAGAATCATGAGAGCTGGCAACACTGGTTAATAATTCTGATGACATTTCACCCCTAGCCAAAGGCCAGGCTGGCAGATGGTTAGATAACTGTCCCAGCAATCATTTTTGTGCCCTGTGGCCGGGGACACCAAACCTCACTTGTCTAACCAGTTTGCCTGGTCTTTCTCCTGGCTTTCTGTGTGACTGGATATCCCAGAGCGCATTGTTCCATACCGTGCTAGCATCTAAGCACTTTATCCCCTGCTGAGTCACATATATTTTGTCCAGACTACACCAATACAAGCACAGCCATGCCGTGTGATGGCTGTGTGTGCACAAATGCATTTCAACCCCAGTGGTGTGGTGATTAAACCACCATGTGCACACAACCAGCAGCCACAGGCATAGGCACCGACTCCACGGGTGCTCCAGGGGGAGGAGTGGGGATGGGGCCCGCTCGGGGGAGGGGGTGGAACTGGGGAGGAAGAGGCAGGGTTGGGGTAGGGTTTGGGGAAGGGGTGGAGTGTGGGTAGGGCCTGGAGCTGAGCGGGGGTTCAGCAACCCCAGGGATAGGAGGAAGGTGGCACCTGTGGCCACAGGCCCTAGTCTTTGCACTGTCTCCACAGGCCCCACCAACATCTGTAAAGCCATCACCACACATCCCTTCTCAAAACTCCCCTCTTCTAGGATGCATATGGAAAGGCACACCCTTGCTGCGATCACTACCACATTTGTCACCCTGTTGCTCCCTCCCCACTTGATGGTCTCATTGATCCGCCTCTTCCATTTTGCCTCTTAGGGCACGTCTACACTACAAAATGAAGTCGTCCGAACTTATGTGAGCGTACAATCGCTGCAGTAATTACATCACTTGGGTGTGTTTACACTCTGCTCCTTGTGTCGGTGGTGCACGTCCTCACCGGGAGTGCTTACACTGATTGTACTGTCACTGTGGAGCGGCTTCTGAAGGCCAGTAACAGTTGATGTAAGCAACGTAGTGTCTACACTGACACTGCGTTGACCTAACTTAATCCACATTGACTCGATGCCTCTTGTGGAGGTGGAGTTATTAAGTCGGTGTAATGGGTGAGTTAAGTCGGCGGGAGCGAAATTTTAGTGTAGACACAGAGTTGGGTCGACGTAAGCTACCTTGCAGTGACCTAACGCTGTAGTGGAGACCAGGGCTTAGTTTGTAAGCTCTTTGGGCCTTGAAATGCACCCTCAATATAAAAATGATATAGTCAATATGTAGTTAGTTGGTTGGAACTGGGTTAAATGAGAGTGTAACTAACTGGTTGTGTGAATTTGCTTATAGTTCAGAGAGGGCATAAGGTGGAAATTCACCCATTTTCTTCACAAGTTAATTGGCAATCTAAGGTTCTTATCAGCCCACCATTACCATAATATCTAAGCACCTCACAGTCTTTAATGTTTTCATCCTCACAGCACTCCTGTGAGGCAGGGCTGGTCTACTACCCCCATTTTACAGATGGCAAACAGAGCCTGAGCCAAAGCCCACTGAAGTGCAGGGAAAGACTCTCATTGACTTTAACGGGTTTAGGGTCAAACCCTGAGGCAGGAGCGCTGGAAGCTTCCTAGAAGTGTGGGTGGGGGGAGGCCACCAGCACCTGAACCATAGCCCTGCCCCTCACTCTGCCTCTTCCCCAGGCCCTGCCTCTGTGCCGCCTCTCCCCCCAGAGGCCCCACCCCCACACCGCCTCTTCTCCCTGAGGCCCTGCCCTGTGACATCTCTTCCACCCAAGACCCCGCCCTTGTGCCACCTCATCCTCTTGAAATCCCACCCCCTGCTCGCTCCTCTCTGCCCCCTCCCCCCATCGCTTGCCCTTAAGGCAGGTAAAAAGTGGGAGGGCTAGCTTATTTATTTAAGATATGCTCTTCTTCAAAAGGAACTCTTTTTGGGGGGTGAGTTCTAAATCCTGTGTTATTCAGGAGGTCACGTTAGATTATCTCAGCAGTCCCTTCTGGCACCGGAATCTACGGAAATTTGGGGGTTTTGGTTGAATTGGTATTCATCAGTGGAAACCCGTTTCAGCAAAAAATTCTGGCTAGCTCTATTCACTACCTCATGCTGCCATTGCATTCAGCGATGTACAATCCATCAAATGAGTTTACTGACCTGCTCTCTACCTGATCATTTATTTTTGTTGAAGAAAACTATAGAGTTGGAGCGGCAGATGCTCATCTCTGAATTCGAGGGTCTGCGCCAGTTTCTGCATGACCAGGAGAATCTCCTTCTGGGCCAGCTGGAGAAGATGGAGAAGGGAATCGCCAAGAAGCAGAATGAGAACCTCACCGAGCTCTCTAAAGAGATTTCACTCCTCAACCAACTGATAACAGACTTGAAAGAGAAAATCCAACAGCCAGTGCTTGAGTTGCTCAAGGTAAGGCTGGGGCCATGAGCTCTTGGACATGGAAGGAGAAGGCCTTTACCCATCAGCATCACAAAAATAAGACACCTCAATAATGGTGGCCATTTCCCCCCACAAAATACATACATAAATAAAAATGAATGGCCGGGTGTGGGGCGTGGATGGGAATTTTGATTTGAAAAATGTCCAACCAGCTCTACTTCTGAATGATGGCTGCATTCAAAGCTATTAGGATTGGTACACAAAAGAGAGTGCACCATGGGGGAATTCATCCCCACCGCTCCATGTTATTTCTTTTAGCCCAAGCAGCTAGCTAAAACATTTGTGGCTTTGTGGGTCGTTCCAGCTGGGAGGAGAAATTGGGGGTGGAGTCAGAGACCTTTCATGCAATCTAGTTCAGTTACAAGTCCTGAACACAGGAGGATCCAAACAATAGAAGACAGTATCTTTACTCATATCTCCAAGCCTCTTCTAGCAAGTACCACATCGTGATTGTCCAGGGTGTATCTGTAGCGTCTCTTCCAGCCTGTTCCGGTGTGATTCACCCACACACCCTCACCTAGTAACCAGCCCATATAGTTCTAATTCCTGGGCAAACTTGCATATCCCTATGTTGTAGGTGGGGGCTGCAATAAACAAGCTTAAGCGTTTTCTGCAGGTATCTGACATTCTCTCCCTAGCTTCTCAATGACATTTTGCCCAAACCACAACCCTCCACTGAAGCAGTGGTATCTTGTGTTGGGCTCTCTGCACAAGGGTCCATTTCATCCATGGGGCCAAATCCTCAGCTGGTTGAAAATAAACACAGATCCATTGAAGTCACCTGTGCTGATATACACACAGGATGGGTATCTGGCCCGCAGCTCTTGTAAAATGTAAGGAACGAGGGGACTGTCTTATCTGGAATTATCAACGTGGGGAATGTTAGTGTAGGCATAGGCACTGGCTCCGAGGGTGCTCCGGGGCTCAACAACCCACGGGGAAAAAATAGGGGGTGCTCAGAACCCATGGACCATGGCCCCACCAGCGCTTGGCCTCTTCTCAGGTGGCCCTGCCTGTGCTGCATCTCTTCCCCTGAAGGCCCCTCTCCTCCTCACTCACCCTTAAGGGAGGAGGGGGCAGAAAGGAGCGAACAACAGCACAGGCACTTGGGCGAGGGGTGGGGAGGAGGGAGTGGCGAACTGGTGGGGGAGGGAGTGTCAGGGGAGGGGGTGAAGAGGAGCAGGTGGGAGGCACTCAGGGGAGGGGGCAGAGAAGAGCGAGTGGCGGGCAAGCGGGTGAGGGCAGCCTTGGGGGAGGAGAAAGAGTGGGGGGGGAAGAGACGGAGTGGGGGTGTGGCTTTGGGGAAAGAGGCCGAGCAAGAGTGGAGACTCGGGGCAGAGCAAGGGTGGAGCACCCACCAGCAAAAAGAAAGTCAGCGCCAGAATGTAGGGACTTGATTTGGGCCCTGACGGAGATTGAACCATGGTCTTTCAAAGCTAAAAGCACGAGTTTGAAGTCAAGGATAAGGACTCATACGTAGCAGCGCTCATAGACTTGTATTTGGTGGGTAGGCCACAGAGCGGGTGGGCATGAAGAACACACCCTGTCCAGTGAGTGACATGAATGCAAGGGAGTATCTCTTTCTTTCCCCCCTTCTAGGATGTGACGAGCATCTTGAACAGGTACGGAGCCACGTTTTTACCCTCCCTCATGCTTGTCTCACGAGTGCTGCTGAACGGTCAGTGTTAGCCCTTCAGAGATAATCAGGGACACTTGGGCACACTGCGACAGAACGAGCGCCTGCTGCTCCACGCATACCCTGGGCTCCTTCTAGCTTCTTCTGTGGAAATTTAGAAACGCTCAGAAACTCTCAGATCTCCTTTTCCTACCAGGGAGCTCAGTCAAGTACCAGACTGAAAGCTGGAGGGACTGGAGTCCTGCTTTTATTTATCTGTGTAACATGCAACTCACTCTTTACGTATCCCTCGAGCACCATTTATGGCAGTGATTCCCAACCTGTGGGGTGTGGAGGAACGTTTCGGGGGCAGCAGCGGGGAGGGAGCACCACCCAATCCCGCTCCACCCCCAGCTCTGCTAAAGCCCCATTCCCAGCCCCAGCCCTGCCCCCAGCCATTCCCAGCCCCAGACCTGCCCCGAGTTGTGGCCCCAGCCTCTGCCCCCTTACCCCTGTTCACATCCCCCACTCCGCTGGAAGCTGTGGCCCTGCTCCCAGCCCTGAAAAGTTTGAGGACCACTGATTTAAACCCTTAGGATGAAATTCAGCTTGGCACAGTGGCTCAGACATGGCATGGCGCACCACCACTTAAGCCCCACTTATCGTCTGATCCAAGGCCCTTTGAGGTCGTTGGGCATCTTTACAGTGACTTCAATGGCCTTTCTCTCAAGACCTTGATGTGGGACTCCAGTGTTGCATAGTTCTATGAACAGGCCCTCAGAGTCAGTGACGGCCTTCCCCACCAAGGTAAAATAACCCTGCCCTGAAGTATGGCACAATGGCCAGGACACTAGTGGAGGACTTTGAAATTCTGGGATTAAGTCCTTGCTCTATCAGAGACTTCTTGGGAGATATCGGACAAGTCTCTTAGGGTACATCCACATGGCAAAGAAAAATCTACGGCTGGCCCATGCCAGCTGATTCGAGCTCAAAGGAGTTGGGTGCCTTGCTTGTTGTCTTGCTTGTTGTTTATAGGAGGCAGTTTGGCCTAGTGATCTGAGCATTAGATGGGGCTTCAGCAAACATGCCAGAAATTGGGCTTGTTTTTGGCTTAATTGGCTTGTGAGTTGCTTGTTGGCTAGTTTTTGGCTTGTAACTTGTTGTAGCTTGTTGCTTCTTTCTTTTTATTGGCTCCCAGCAAACAGGGGCAAGGGGGGCAAGCAGGGGCAAGGGGCAAGCAGAGGCAAGGTGGGGGAGAGTCAGAGGTGCACAGCGGGCCCACCACAGTCCCAGACTGCATGTCAGAGGATATAGTCACATAGGGTGTTGGGGTTCTTAGGGATTGGCTTATTTTGGCCTTGTTTTTAAATGGGATTAGCTTGATTTTTGGTGTATTGTGAAAGTTGGGGTGCTTATTTACCGTGTGAAAGTTGGCAACTGTGGGCTTCAGAAGATGTGGGTTCTATTCCTGGCTGTGCCAGTGACTGCAGGGGGGATGATAGGCAAGTCACTTCCTTATTTGAGCCTCAGTTTCCCGCTCTGTGAATGGGGATCATGATACCGACCTCCTTTGAAGTCTGCTGATGAGAAGAGCTAGGTATAATTAAAAGTAGGTGTTAGAGAGCTTATTCCTTCACTCTCCCACTTCCCTGGTCCTTCTCACATGAACAGAGAGCAACAATACCCGAAGTCCGAAGGTACAAACAATTCGATGTTTATTGGGGTGAACTTCCAGCAAGCTTAAATACAAGTTCCTTTTCCTTATTTCCGAATCCCAACTTACTTCCTGTTTGCCCCTAATTTATATAGTAATATTCTTAGCTATACCTTAACCAATCATTCTACTAAAATTTAACTAAACAATCCTAACATATTGTAACATGATTATGTAACCAATTATATCCCACCACCTTAATTAGTTTATACCCAGCAAAATTAATTATACAGCAGACAGGAACAATCACAGAACCAGACAGAGATTATACAGACAAACAATAGCAAAGTGGGAATTATAATGGCAAGACAATACAGAAGTGAGGATTTCACATCCCAGTATTGATAAGTAAGTTCTTGCCAGACAGGATGCTATCAAACTAAGTTTTCTTTTACATTTTCTAGGCACTTCCCTTTCTCTGGAGCTGATAGGCACTATCAGGACAGGATTGTATTCCTAACAGCCCAATAGCACCTTCTTTCCATGTGACTAGTTTGGAATGTGAGGATGTGACCAGTCGCTTCCCAGTTTATGGCTGCCTTTGCTGCTTAGCCAAAGGCCTTAGCCTAAGCACAGGGCCACAAACTGTCACAGTAAGAGAAGGCCCTTACACCGGCAGACAGTGATTTTGATTCTTTCTTTTGTACCTCTATAACTAGCCAAGTGATAAGAATACACCTAAATTCTTAGAGTATAGGCCTTTACAGACAGGCCTGAATATCTATATCCTAACAGTAGGGGACAGCTCCCCCTCTCTCTGGCTTGGGTCAGCAGTCCACTCCCCTCCTCTTTGGCTGGCATGGGGAAATCTCCCTCTCCTGTTTCAATCTGTTTTATACAGTGCCCAAGAAGGTCCCACTCAAAGGGTGAGAAGAAGGGTTGGTCTCCTTGGGCAGTTTGGTCCTTTAGCTCTGGGCCGAGTCCTCCAGTTGTGGTGATAAATAATTAAAAACAAACCACAATATTAACAGAAAGGGCTTGAGTGTCTTCTCCCCGCAGGCATATCCCCACATCCACTTGGAAGAGCGGGGAGTCACCTATTTCTGCAGCATTGTACATGCTTCTCCTGGCCCCCTGGGTGGTGGGGATCTGTCCGTGACGAGCTGATGGGATGAGGATAGGGTAGGGCACTGATTCAATGCCCAGTTAAGTTAATTGGATTCTTTCCATTGACATCAATGGATCACATCCAAGCAGCGGAGAGGATGTGAGGACAGGTGTGCTAAATCCATGGTTTACTACACATGCTCCCCTGAGAAATAAGTGAGATAGATAGAGTGTGTGGAGATAAATAGATCTTGACGAATACTATACATTAAATTCATTATTTGCAGAATATTGTCATTTTTTTTCAGTGAACATATTCAGCTAGCACTATAGCTGAAGAAATACTATTAACCAACTCCACTTCAGTCTGACTAGCCCAGTTTTGTGGTGGAAGACATAAGTGGGCTGAAAATTTGTGCTGGCCCTTCTGCCTGGGGGGGTACGGGGGGGGGGGTGTATGTGAATTTCACTCTCAAGCATTAACACAAAACAAATTGGATACTTTGGTGAATATTTGTGAGCATTGGAGCAGCTCTATAGCTCATCATCATAACATAGAACAATTTCCATTTTTTCTTCAGAAGCAAGGGTCTGAAGTTTCAGAAGCCAGTTCCTGTCTCTTCTGATATGAAAAGCTCTGTCAGCAATTTCTCTCTCAAGACTATTGTCCTCAAGGCAGTGTTAAAGAAATTCAAAGGTGAGTGGAAGCAAAACCTCTAGTTTAAAATATACTTGGCCTTCAGTAATGTTTTCTATGGATTTTAGTGCTAAAGAGGTCCCTGATATGTTCAGTGCCCAAGGGAAAAGATAATGATTCTTGTTTAGCCTTTGTTAACAGATCATTGCACCAACTAAGAAGAGCCAGTAGATGGTGCTAAGAGATTTCAAAAGCATGAGAAATTAGTGAAACTAAAAACAACAGGGCCTTTCTTAGATGAAAATCCCATGAGATGAAATCACTCCTGAACAGAGAGCCTTTGCCATGGGAGCCCGGTTTTGAGGTTTTAAGTGGTGCCTAGACCTCTGCAGAAGGGGGATTTTCACCTACTGACTTCAGTGGACAATTTGCTTGACTAAGATCCAAAAATAAGAACAAGGCCCAATCACATTAGACAAGCTCTGCAGAGCTCTGTGACTGCAGACAGACCCATGGGACAGAATTTGAGAGACCCATTAAACATTAAGGCCAGTCAAGAAGTGACTGGCAATGATAATGTTTACAATGATTTTTCACTCATTATTGACATTCAAAAACAGTCTGTTAGCTAAGGGTGAATTCGCTGGGTATTCAGGCTCTCCTCAAGTGAAAAGCAACGAGGTGGAGTTCCCAAGGTTGCCAACGCTTGCCATTTTTATCACCAGTCTGCTAACACTGCGCATTGTGCTCAAAGCCCCCGCTTCCCAGAATCAAGCTACTTCATGAGGATCTCCGCTGTCATATTTTTAAAAAGGAAGTTTCTAGGCCATGTGGTTGCACAGAAAAACTTGAGAACATGGCCCGAGAGTGTAGCTTAACGTCTCAGAAACCAGACAGCGCAGAAAAATAAGAAGAAAAGTATTAATATTTTAAGCCAATCTCACGACTTTTGGGGGGTGGTGACTCATGACTTTTGAGCGCTAGGGATTGGCCATTCTGGGCGGCATGTATAAGAGGCCAGGGGAGGCTAAGCCTCCCAAAAAATGGCCAGCCATGCAGGGTGGAACTGCCGCGGGTGTGTTGCAGATCACCCCTCTGGAGCCACGCCAGCCAGTCGCCGCATTTGGAGCGCCGGAAGTGAAACTCCATAGAAGTGGGGGATGAGTCCCTGGCTCCTCCCCACCCCCACTCTGCCTCTTTCCCCAAGGTTCTGCCCCCCCCCTGCACCTCTTCCCCTGAGGCCTCCCTCTACCCACTTCTCACTTCTCCCCACCTTCTCCCATTCTGTTGCTTGCTTAGGGCAGGAAAAAATGATGGGGGTTTGGCCCCATGACCCCCTGGTGATTTTTATGGGAAGGAGGAGGGCAGAAAGGATCGAGCGGCAGGTGAGAGGGCCCTAGGGGTGGAGAGGCATGAGTGGTGGGCGGGGGGGGGGGGCGGGGGTGTCTCGGGGGAGGGGGCGGAGAGGTGCTAGCAGGGGACGAGGAGGGCTTTGAGAGAAGGGGCTGAGCGGGATCGGGGCCTGGGGCGGAGTGGGGGTGGAGCGCAGGAGGGACCTCGGGGGGAGGAGGCTGAGCGGAGGTGGGCGGAGCCACGGTCCGGGCTCACTCATGCCCAGACTCTTCAAATGTAGGAGTCACGCTCCACCCGTGTTGGCTATGCTGAATTCCTCCCACCCCGAAGCAACTTTGTTATGCTGATCTAACCCCCCACATACACAGCGCTATGTTGATGGGACAGCTTCTCCCACTGACCTAGCTACCGCCTCTCAGGGAGGTGGATTAACTACGTTGATGGGAGAGCTCTCTCCCATCGGCATAGGAGCGTCTTCACTTAAGTACCACAGTGGTGCAGCTGCATCAGTACAGCAGCGGTAGTTGCAGTGTTTGAAGTGTAGACCTGCCCTAACACTGTCTACACTGAGGGTTAGGTCAATATAGCTATGTCTCTGTGGAACTTCCACACCCCTGAGAGACGTAGCTATGCTGAAGCAAGATGCAGCGTTGTAAGTGTCGACCTGCCCTTAGTGATGTTACTTGAAGTTAAGTTTGTCCAGCCCTTAGTCATGTTACTGGGAACTTACCCACAGGAGCAGTCCTGTTGAAGTGGCAGTATTCTTCTGAATAAAGTTTCCTTACTGATCCTCACTGGTATATCAGCATCGGCAGTAACTGACTTTCTTCTTCTTTCAGAGACTCTGCAGGATGAACTGGGAAAAGGTGAAAAAGGTAAAAGGAACATAGACTTTACATTTTGGTTGTAATTTGCAAAGGGTTTTGGCACAGGCACCAACTTTCTTCTTTTCAGGTGGGTGCTCCAATCCCGCTCTGCCCCGAGGCCCCACCCCCACTCCGCCCCTTCTCCCAAGACCCCACCCTTGCTCTGTCTCTTCCCTCCCCCACTCCGCTCCCTCTCCCCAGTGCCTCTTGCCCACAGCTGAACAGCTGATCACCAGGGCTCACCAAACAGCTGATAGGTGGGTGACTGGTGGGTGGTGAACGCACTATTTTTCCCTGCCCCTAGAGTACCCACGGAGTCGGCACCTACAGGTTTTGGTGAAAGAAAAATGACAATTTTAATTTTCTTCTTTCTCAATGATTTCCAGATGCAGTTGGCTTAGGGTTGGTCTACACTAAAAAGTGAAGTTGACCCAGCTGTGTCGCTCAGGAGCATAAAAAATCCACACCCCAAGGTGACAAAGTTAAGCCAACCTAAGTCTCCAGGTAGACTGCGCTAGGTCAACAGAAGAATTCTTTGTTGACCTAGCTGCCTCTTGGGAAGGTGGATTACCTATGCTGACGGGAACTCATCTCCTTAGCATAGGCGGTAACTACACTGAAGCTCTACAGTGGCCCATCTGCAGCTGTAGCATTTCAAATGTAGACAAGCCCTCAGTTAGAATCATAGAATCATAGAATATAAGGGTTGGAAGGGACCCCAGAAGGTCATCTAGTCCAACCCCCTGCTCGAAGCAGGACCAAATCCCAGTTAAATCATCCCAGCCAGGGCTTTGTCAAGCCTGACCTTAAAAACCTCTAAGGAAGGAGATTCTACCACCTCCCTAGGTAACGCATTCCAGTGTTTCACCACCCTCTTAGTGAAAAAGTTTTTCCTAATATCCAATCTAAACCTCCCCCACTGCAACTTGAGACCATTACTCCTCGTTCTGTCATCTGCTACCATTGAGAACAGTCTAGAGCCATCCTCTTTGGAACCCCCATTCAGGTAGCTGAAAGCAGCTATCAAATCCCCCCTCATTCTTCTCTTCTGCAGGCTAAACAATCCCAGCTCCCTCAGCCTCTCCTCATAACTCATGTGTTCCAAACCCCTAATCATTTTTGTTGCCCTTCGCTGGACTCTCTCCAATTTATCCACATCCTTCTTGAAGTGTGGGGCCCAAAACTGGACACAGTACTCCAGATGAGGCCTCACCAATAAGTTCAAGAGTCAAAAGATGGATTTTCTCACTGAGGCTCTGCAAGTCAAGCTGGGTCCTTTCTGCCTGTTACACACACCAGCCTGCAGCTTGCAATGGAAAGCACAGAGATTTTAACTTACTCTGGTGTCATCCAATTCCCTCTGGCTTGGTTCCTCAGGCATTTCAAACAGCAAATTAAGGTCCCGATTTTGCCAAACTTACTCTGAGGTCTGGTCTAGAAAGTTTGACTGGCATAGCTATGTCAGAAATGTGAAAAAAATCATACCGCTAATGGATATCCAGTAGAACCTCAGAATTATGAACACCAGAGTTACGAACTGACCAGTCAACTACACACCTCATTTGGAACTGGAAGTACGTCATCAGGCAGCAGCAGAGACCAAAAAAAAAAAAAGAAGAAGAAGAAGAAGAAAAAGAAAGAAAAGCAAATACAGGACAGTCCTGTGTTAAACATAAACTACTAAAAAAATTTGAAAAAAGGAAAGCTGCATTTTTCTTCTGCATAGTAAAGCTTCACAGCTGTATTAAGTCAGTGTTCAGTTATAAGCTTTTGAAAGAACCATAATGTTTTGTTTAGAGCAGGGGTCCTCAAACTTCATTGCACCGCGACCGCCTTCTGACAACAAAAATCACTACACAACCCCAGGACCATGGACCGAACCCTGAGTCCTAGGCAGGGGCTGGGTCAGGGGGTGGCAAAGCCAAAGCTCAAGGGCTTCAGTCCCAGGCAGAAGGCCTGTAACCTAAGCCCCGCCATCGAGGGCTGAAGCTTGGGCCCCAGGTGGTGGGGTTTGGGCTTTGGCTTGGGCCCCAGGCACCAGCAAGTCTAACGACAGCCTTGGCAACCCCATTAAAACAGGGTCGCAACCCACTTTGGGGTCCCAACCCACAGTTTGAGAACTGTTGGTTTACAAGTTTCAGAGTAGCAGCCGTGTTAGTCTGTATGCTGTATTTCCAGCAGTTGACAAGAACGTCTGAGGAACAGTGGGCAGAGGGGAATAAACATGGGGAAATAGTTTTACTTTGTGTAATGACCCATCCACTCCCAGTCTCTATTCAAGCCTAAGTTAATTGTATCCAGTTTGCAAATTAATTCCAATTCAGCAGTCTCTCATTTGAGTCTGTTTTTGAAGTTTTTTTGTTGAAGAATTGCAACTTTTAGGTCTGTAATCGAGTGACCAAAGAGATTGAAGTGTTCTCCGACTGGTTTTTCAATGTTATAATTCTTGACGTCTGATTTGTGTCCATTTATTCTTTTACGTAGAGACTGTCCAGTTTGATCAATGTACATGGCAGAGGAGCATTGCTGGCACATGATGGCATATATCACATTGGTAGAAGTGCAGGTGGACAAGCCTCTGATAGTGTGGCTGATGTGATTAGGCACAAGGATGGTGTCCCCTGAATAGATATGTGGACACAGTTGGCAACAGGCTTTGTTGCAAGGATAGGTTCCTGGGTTAGTGGTTCTGTTGTGTGGTGTGTGGTTGCTGGTGAGTATTTGCTTCTGGTTGGGGGGCTGTCACTAGCCATCACCTTCAGCCCCCAACTAAAACCTCTCCAACGCATCATCAAGGATCTACAGCCTATCCTGAAGGACGACCCACCACTCTCACAGATCTTGGAAGACAGGCCAGTCCTTGCTTACAGACAGCCCCCCAACCTGAAGCAAATATTTCCCCATATTTATTCTCCCCCCCACCCCCCACTGTTCCTTAGACGTTCTTGTCAACTGCTGGAAATGGCCCACCTTGATTATAATGATTGGTAATAGCTCACCTTAAGTGATCATTCTCCTTACAGTGTGTATGGTAACACCCATTGTTTCATGTTCTCTATGTATATAAATCTCCCCACTGTGTTTTCCACTGAATGCATCCAATGAAGTGAGCTGTAGCTCACAAAAACTTATGCTCAAATAAATTGGTTAGTCTCTAAGGTGCCACAAGTCCTCCTTTTCTTTTCGTTGGTTTACAGTTACGGATCTTTCAGAGTTATGAACAACCTCCATTCCTGAGGGGTGCGTAACTCTGAGGTTCTACTGTAGCTGTGCTGGTAAGAGCCCTTGTGCAGATGCAATTATAGCAGCAAAAATACCTTGCTTGTACAGCTTATTCCGTTCAGGGAACTGGTTTAAGCTACACCAGCAAAAGAACTCAGCTGCATCTCCACTTTGATTAGCTGTGCTACTATACCTTACTGATAGCAACCCCTTTTAAGTGTAAACAAGTCCACAGTGGGCCTTTGCTCCATGAGAAATCAAGAGAGCACACTGTGAAGAAGGGACTGATCCAAAGCAAATTGTTGTCCAATTTTCTTTTCAACAGGCTTTATATCAGACCCTAAGTTATAATTCACGGCAATGTTATCAGCTCTCACAATCTTATTACATGTCTCATGATAGCTGATGTTTTATTTAAAGCCCCAGTACCAGGAATCATGTGATTCGAGAGAATCTCAGCTTTCATTTTTGTTTTAAAAGAATACGTTCCCAGATCTGTTGGCTGTGGAAAAATTGGAAAAATGTGACCCAAGGGCATCCCAAAGGCTCAGAAACCAACCAACAAATAACCCTACTTTTATCATTGTTTAAACAAATCTCAAGATTTCTGTAGGGAGGGGGGTCAGACTTGTGATTTTTGAACATTTGGGGTTGACAAACTTGCAAGGGGTGAAATCCACCCAGGTACAGAGAACATAAGAATGGCCATACTGGGTCAGACCAAAGGTCCATCTTGTCCAGTATCCTGTCTTCCAACAGTGGCCAATGCCAGGTGCTTCGGAGAATGAAAAGAATGGATAATCATCAAGTGATCCATCCTCTGTGGCCCATTCCCAACTTCTGGCAAACAGCAACTAAGGATACCATCCCTACCCATCCTGGCTAATAGCCATTGATGGACCAATCCTCCATGAACTTACCTAGTTCTTTTTTGAACCCTGTTATAGTCTTGGCCTTCACAACATCCTCTGGCAAGGAGTTCCACAGGTTGACTGTGGGTTGTGTGACAAAATACTTCCTTTTGTTTGTTTTAAACTTGTTGCCTATTAATTTCATTTGGTGATGCCTAGTTCTTGTGTTACAAGAAGGAGTAAATAACAGCATATGGCCCACCCATGACCTTAGTCCTACTCAAGGCCTATTTTGGAGGCCTAAGCTTGAGATAAATTATCCCTAGGCCTTGTAGTGATCTCTGCAAAGGTGTGAATTTCATCCAGTGACAATAGGAGGGGCAGAATCAAGACTGCAAACATTTTTTAAAAGTGCATAAAATCAATATTGCCCTTTAAATGAATCCAGGTGATTTCATGGCTCAGATATTTTGGGGCTACCCCCTCTGCCTAATGCGGATGCTCTCTGTTAACAAACAGGCCTTTCACCCTCACTCTGTTCTAGTCCACATCACTTTCATGGCTGCCACGTCACCAGCTTTCACACCCATCTCTGTGGTGCTGCCACAAAGCCTTGGCCTTTTGCAGGCCCAGCTGAGGGCCTGAGCAAAGCCCCAGAGGGCCTAGGCTGAGGTTTTCAAGCCTGGATGCCTAAAGTCGGGCTCCTCAATTCATAATTGGGCAGCTAGATCTCTAACGGCCTTGTTTTCAGAAGTGCTGAGCAGCCACAAATCCAGCTGAAGCCAATGGGAGCGGCCGGATCTGGGAAGTGAGAGCTGAACACTCTTAAATTTTAAACCGTTTTGGTGAGACAAAACAGAAGCCGCATTGGCTGGGCCAATGGGCATACAACTGTTGGGCAAAATCCGGCCTCCCTATTGAAGCCAATGGCAGGTTTGAAACTCACTTCAGTGGGGCCAAGGTTTCATCCATGAGGACAAAGATGGAGCCTATTTAAGTTCATTGGGAAATTTCAGGCCCTTTTTTATGGTACTGAAAAGCTGGGATTTTCAGTGAAGTGGAAGGGAATTTAAACCTTGGAACCCAAATCCCTGATGCTTCTAAAACCCCAGATTCTGTTTGTCAGAAGCTGGGAATGGGCGACAGGGGAATGGATCACTAGATGATTACCTTCTTCTGTTCATTCCCTCTGGAGAACCTGGCATTGGCCACTGTCAGAAGACAGGATACTGGGCTAGATGGACCTTTGGTCTGACTCAGTACGGACGTTCTTATGTTAACACGACTTGACAGTTCATGGGAGGCAGCTGTATTGCTTGAGAACATGCCATTTTCACCTTGCAACTTTGCTGCCTATAGTCACAATTTGAGGTGACTTAGGGTGTGTCTGCACAGCAACTAGACACTCACGGGTGGCCCGTGCCAGATGACTCCGGTGCTTGGGCTGCGGGGCTGTTTCATTGCTGTGTAGACATCTGTGCTTGGGCTAGAGCCATGAGTCTAAGACCCTGTGAAGTGGGAGGATTCCAGAAGTTGGACTCCAGCTCAAGGCCAGAAATCTACTTAGCAATGAAACAGCCCGAGCCCTACAAGGCCAAGTCAGCTGGCATGGGCCATCCACGGGTTTTGTGCTCTGTGAACATACCCTTAAGCTATCTTATTGTTTTAAGCCTGACTTTGTGAATAAAGCATCATTTTATCTACCCTCTTCCTTAAGACCCATCTGCATCCAATCTGAGGTATGGAGATATGTTTAGGCCAAGATTTTCAACACTGACTGGTAGGTATTCTAAGGATACTCAGTTTTTAAGAGGTTCTGGTTTTTAGAAGATGGCATGTCAAGCACCTTATGTGACTCACATCAAGCACCTAAATACGTAAGTGACCTCATTTTTAGAAGTGCTGAGCCACCACAAATCCAACTGAAGCCAGTGGAAGCTGTGAATTCAGATCTGAACCATCTCAACTAGGAACTGGTTTGGACCGGAGGCTCCAGGTCTCGCTTGTTCTTAGGCCCCTCCCAGAAAATGGAGGCACCACCAATTTTGAAAAACTTGACCTAGGTATCAGTTGCTTTTTATTACAGCAGAACCCTCGTTTTACAAATAATTGGGGACTGAGGTGTTCATAACATTGAAAAGTTCATAAAAATGCACCTCGCAAAAGGACAGTGCAGGGGTGTGTGTAAGATGCAACAGGGGGCACTTTGTTGCTTTCTTCTAGTCCTTCAAACCACAGCAAAGTAATTTCCAGTGAACTGAAGGCATCAGAATGTGAAGGAACAAGGACAAGCTCTTCACTGACATCACCGTCATGATGAAATTTCCCCCTTCTACCCTCATTGGGAAAAATGGTCATAAAATCAAGCGTAGGTGCCGAGTTACCGAGTTGCCGGGGTGTGCTCAACCCCTGTCCCGCCCCAAGCCCCACCCCCGCTCCACCCTTCCTCCAAGTCTCTGCCCTGACTCTTCCCACCCCTGTCCTGCCTTTTCCTTCCCCCACTCCTCCCCCTCTCTCCCAACGCCTCCTACACTGCAGAACAGCTGATCCATTGCAGGCGGGAGGCCCTGGGAGGGAGAGGAGCTTATGGGAGGGGCTGCCGGCAGGCAGGAGATGCCGGGGGGGAGGGGGAGGCATTGATCCATGGGGCTGATAGTGGGTGCAGAGCACCCACTGTTTTTTTTTCTGGGGGTGCTCCAGCCCTGGAGACCTATGGAGTCAGCACCTATGAAATCAAGCTTCTAGTGCAGATATAAAATTGCTAATCATTTGCATGGGGGTTTGCATAGTTTCTCCTTCTACTGGTAATTCTACATTGTTGTTCTTATTATTATCCACAGAGGACCTGACTCTGGATCCGGATACAGCCAACCAGCTGCTCATCTTATCCACAGATCTCAAGAGTGTGAGGATGGGATGCCGAAAACAGGAGCTGCCTGATAACCCCAAGCGATTCGACACTAACTCCCGGGTGCTGGCTTTGGAAGGATTCAAGTCGGGGAGGCATTACTGGGAGGTGGAAGTGGGGGCCTCAGACGGCTGGGCTTTTGGGGTGGCCAGGGAGTCGGTGAGGAGGAAAGGTCTGACTCAGTTTTCCCCCGAGGAGGGGATCTGGGCAGTGCAACAAAACGGAGGGCGCTACTGGGCTGTCACCTCCCCTCAACGCACCCCGCTTTGCATCGGCGAGAGGCTCAGTAAGGTCCGGGTTTACCTAGACTACGAAGGGGAAGAGGTGTCATTCTACAACGCTGAGAACATGCAGCACATGTTTACTTTTAATGTTGCCTTTAATGAGAGAGTGTTCCCCCTCTTTTCAGTCTGCTCCACAATCACCTACATTAAACTGTGTCCCTGATACTTGCAAAACAATTCACTTAAGACTTGCCCGGGTGCCCCTCACAGAAAAAGCAGCCAGAAACCGTGAAGATGAGCATGGCATTAATGCAATAGCTAGGTTGTTAACTAGCTAGCCTAGGCAGTTGCTTGTGTTTTCATGATCAGGTCATCTAGCCCTGACCAGAACAGGTCCAGACCACATGGCAGTTGGTCCATATTTGTGATCCATGAGGTTGGGCCGAAAGCTCCTTAAAATCAATAAACAGACTCCAGTTGACTTAAGTGGGCTTTGGACTTAAGAGGGCAGGTGCAATGAGGGGATATTTTCAGAAAACTGCCAGTGTAGACAAAGATTGTCAGCAGGGCAAAAGCAATATGATCAGGTCTAAGGACTTGTAAATTACCACATTTAAGCCAAACCAATATAAATAAGGACTACTCTGATTTAAATGCATCTACATTGGGGTTTTGTTTCAGTCTAGCAAGATCAATTTTAAATCCATATAGTTAAACTATTGCAACTTTTCTAATAAAAGCCAGGGTCTAACGCTACTAGAAACAGCTGACCCTTGTCCAAACTACAGCTTCCATCACTGGAGCAGCACCAGTCCAGCAATTGCTTAACAGTTACCCTACAGTAGTGGAGGCCTTAGTGAGAGCCTCTGATTGTTCTCTTTATTTGAAGGCTAGATGCTAGTCCTATTTGTGTGACCCATGCACCTCTTCTGTATCTCTTGATGTGCAAGTTGTTTGAAAGTCAATGGCAAATAATTCTTTGCATGATGGGGCTTGGAAACTCACTGGTTGTCTAAAGGCCTTGTAGTAGAAATAAAATCTGAAGGCACTCTATGAACGTTTATTTTGCTTTCATTTGATATTATTCAGAATTGACCTCATGTATTTTCCATATGATCAAGTCAAGCCGAGGCCCAAGGATTACACACCATTTAAAACTGGGCTTAAATGGGATGAAAGTGATATTTCGGTCTTGTGCTGGCTTCCTTCAGTGGGTGGAAAATTTCTCATAATTTATTTTTATTAGAAGCTCCCAGACTTAGGTATTTATACAGAAAACTTCGGTGTGGTGGGAACTTCTGTCTGGAAAACACCTTGTTATGTTGTAACCTTATAGAGACTAACAACCTGAATCTGAAAAGCTGGGTAATGAGTCTCATGCAAATAGACTTTCGTCAGTATTTCAGGCTCCAAGACAGGTTGAAAATACCCCTAGGAGCATAAGGGAGAATTGTGAAGTTATAAGAACACTAGCATGTAATGAAAGAGACATGGCATCCATTATCTGCTCTGCTACAAACTCCTCTTGTGAACTTGGACCACTCAATCTCTCTGTGTGCCTGTTCCCAATCTGTAAAGAGACAATAATACTGAACTCGCAGTGGTGCTCTGAGGATAAATACATTGACGACTGAGAGGTATGTGGACGCTATGTTAACGGGGACCATATATGACAGACAGGGGAATATTATCTTTCATAGTATTTCTATGGTTGTCAGACTGGTGCTAGCTAGAGCCAAGAAGAGCAGAGATGAATGAAAATTAGGGAGGTGGGGAATGGTATTAACTTCAATTTTTGGTCCCTCAGAAAAGTGTTATTCAGGTTTATCTTGAGAGATCAGCGTGATATAAAATCCTAAATGAATCCGACAGAGTATATTTCTTCTCATCATTGCACAATGTAGAAATGTGAGTGCATGCCACGAAGGATGCCACTGATTAAACCATGCGTATGCAGCAAACATCTAGGCAGAGGCAGTATTGTGTATGGGTTAGAAAAGGGGACCTGGAAACAGGATCCTAGATTCCATTCCTGGCTATCACAATGACATAATCTCTCACCAATTAATGCATCTAATGCATTTAATACATTCCTTAATAAAAGTTTGCTTAGTGCTTTGAAAAAAAAAGTCAAGTGCCAAGCAATTAATACGATGACATATGACCTGCTGTAGTTGTTGTATGCAAATAAAGTCCAGCGAACACACAACATTCCAAATTATTAATTTCCACTTCTGGGGAAATATTTTTAACTTAACCAACCTTCAGCGTGCAAAACACACTCAGTGCAGCAGCTTGTAGCATTTCCACTTATTTTTTTCAAGGAAAGACCCAGCTGGTGGGCCGACTGCAGCTGGCGTAAGTCCCTTTTCTTGTTGCTTTCTTAAAGCTGGCTGAAGAGGGTGGAGAAAGATCCAACAAATGCTTTTTATGTGTATTTAGGTGCAAACATCACTCTCCGTATATTTCCATCAACTCCTGGTGAATTAGGATACGTTTCATTGAGTTCAGAACACTGATTACAATCTGAGCAAAGCACAGGTCAAAAGATCATCATCATTCTGCACTAGAGAGATTAAGAACTTGACTAAAAACCAAAATAAGAACAAGGCCCAATAACCTTAGACAAGCTCTGTGACTACAGAGAGATGCATGGGACAGAATTGGACAAAGTCATTTAAAACAAAAGGCCAGTCGAGAAGAGACTGGCAATGATAATGTTTTCAATGATTTTTCACTCATTACCTACATCCAGAAAGTCTGTTAGCGAAGGGTGAATCCACTGAGCATTCAAGCTCTGCTCAAGTGGAAAGCAATGAGTTGGAGTTCCCAAGGTTGCCAATGCTTGTGATTTTATCACCAGGCTGCTGATACATGCATAGGCGCCGACTCCGTGGCTGGAAAATTAGGCGCTGACTATGGGGAAATATTAGTGGGTGCTCTGCACCCACCGGCAGCCAAGCTCCCCTCCCACCCACCTCCTCCTCAGCTGCCTCCTCCCCTGAGTGCGCCGTGTCCCCGCTCCTCCACCTACCTCCCAGCACTTCCCGCCCTGCCGCCGCCAAAGAGCTGTTTGGCTGCTCCGGGAAATGTGGGGAGGAGCGGGAACGTGGTGCACTCAGGGGAGGAGGCAGGGAAGAGGCGGGGACGGGGCAGGGATTTGGGGAAGGAGTCAGAATAGGGGCAGTGAGGGGGCGGAGTTGGGGCGGGGACTTTGGGGAAGGGGTTGGAATGGGGGTGGGGCAGGGGCCAGGCCTCATGGAAGGGGTAGAGTCGGGGCGGGGCTGGGGGCAGAGCAGGGTTGAGCAAAAGTTGGTGCCTATGGATACTGGGTGTTGTGACAAAGCCCCAGCTACCTGCCCAGAGTCACGCTATTTCAGGAGAAATAGCGTGACTCTGGGCAGGTAGGTGTCATTTTCTATAAAAGGTAGTTTCTAGACTGAGAGCTAAAACCATGCTGGAGAGGACCCTGAAGGATGCCACCTGTTGGCAATATGAGGAAAACCTGAGATGGAAGCCAGAGTAGGGCAAGGCCTTCGAGGTGATATGCAACTGGATCGCCAGTAACTGCTTCCTCCCTCGAGGCAGCTTCACCCGATTTGCTGGCTGGAGATTTGTCAATAAGACCCAGCTCAACTGTGTCCCGCTGAAGGGGGCCGTCCACTAAGGGAATGGGGACAAGCCATGCAGAGTGTGCAGCTATACGAAGGCAAGGCACCAGACTGCTATGAAGAGAAACTAGAAGTATCTTCGGTATGACTGATTGCAAGTTGGAGCTAGACATGGGAAAGCAGAAAAGAGCAGTGGGGCTATGGAATAGCACTTGCATATATTGTACAGACACACTTATCTCAACCTGTGTATTATATAATTTTAACATTAGCTTTAATAAAATTTTTATATCTGTTCTTATCAGTTTAATTACTGAGGCAGAAACTGCACTTTGTAGAAGACTCGACCTGCTATCCTGAAGAAGACTACTATTCTGAAGATGGATTCTGCTGCTGCTTCAAAAGAAGATCTTCATGCTGCTTTGGAGGCTCCAGGACAGACCAAGAACACCCGCAGTGCTTCCAGAACATTGCTTCCTTGAAGAAAACCTGTGGAAATGCTGCAGTAGGGGGATCTTGCACCTCGAGGACGGCCTTCCTGGACATCACAGCCAGGACAAACATCGTCTCCCCAGATGCCACAAGGAGAACTTCTTCCACCTCCTCTACTGCCCAGGATCCTGATGCTGGTTGTTGTCCTGCTGTGTTCTCAGCCGGCAGGACCAGTCTCTCCTCAGAAACCAGCCTCTCCTCAGAAACCACCCAGCGGGACCTCAACACCTCACTAGATGCCTGCCCAGCCAAACCTCTCCATACTACTCTCCCAGCGCAACGAGAACCATCTAGTGAGTCCACTGATATGACTGAAGCCCATCTAGCAGAGCAAGAAGAAAGGGAGAATGATTGCCTCTACCTCCAATATCCCCTCCCTATGGACATTGTCCTCTGGCCCTTCTGCTATCCAGTTCGAGGATTCCAGTACATTGACAGTCTCAGCAGACACCTCAAGAAAATCCATGGCAAGCAGATTGCCTTCCGGTGTGCCCTCTGTGACCTGCCTTTTGAGACGCAGAAGAAATGTAAGTTGCATCAAGTCTCCTGCAAGGGACATCTCACCCCTGAAGAATCTCAACTCTGCCAGACTATGTTGCCACCATCCCATCTCTGCTCTGAATGCAGAAACACCACATGCTCCAACTCCAGCTTCCGACTGCCCAAATACTCCGGCTACTGCATCACAGCCAACTCCCCCAGAGCCAGAGCACGGAAAGGTGGTCCAACAATCTACTGAGGGAAGGACTACTCCTGTCCATTGGACCACCCAAAAGCATACTACCATTGAAGGAGTAAGTGCTGCCTTAAAAATCCCTAAGCTGGTCCCCACCAAGAGGAGGATCAGCGCTCCCTCGCAGCCTACGTGAGGCAACTCCATCTCCAGACAGCTTAGTGCTTCCTCACAGAATGTTCATCATGACACCATCATCAGAAGGGTCAGTGCCCCCGCGCAGGTAACTTAATGGGATCCTGTCATCAGAAGAGCTAGCTTCACCACTCAGGCTACCCAGTGAGACCCAGATAGTGGAGGAGCTATCTATGCAGCTAGGACCACGCAAAGGGACCTCACCCCTAGGCAGACCAGCATGGCCTCCAACACCACCCACGAAGACCTTGCCCCCAGAAGGTCTCACACTGCATGAAAGACCCCCTCCCCACCCCAACAGAACTCATCCACAGAAGGACCAGCATTGCTCTGGAAACTCACAAGCAAGACCGCATCCCTAAAAGGGCCATTACCGCTGCCCCTAAAACTGTCTTTCCTAAAAGGACAAGTGCTGCCCTAAAAACTGCAAAGGAAGACACTGCCCTTGTTTCGGAGATCATGCCTCAAGATCCAGCTGAATAGAGTACTCAAAACTGGGAGGAAAATAGGCAACAGGCTAATCCCACAGCAGTTTTCCAGCCTGAGCTTGTGGAGATTGAGCAGCCAGAGGAGCAGCAACCTTCGGTGAGGGCTGCCACACCTCGGCAAGCCACTTGGATGGAGGAGTTGGCAAGGACAGCCTCCTTCAATGACTTTGACCTCCTTGTAGACAGACTCACTAAGACCTGTCTGCAAAATTTGTATCTGGGAGGAAAGGAACTCAGGAGAACACACCGACTGCTCACAGAGCTCCGGCATGGAGACATAACAACAACAACCACCACAGGAGAGAAGCCAGGAGAAGGAACATCAGTCACCACTACGGCCCAGCAGCAGCATCCAGGATCCAGAAGCTCTACCAGTCAAACCGCCCTAAGTCTATGAGAGAGATCCTCGACGGGCCCTCACCCTACTGCGCAATCCCATCCGAGAGACTATTTTCATACTTCAGGGGTGTGTTTGACCATGTAGCTTAGAACGACATGCAGTGACCAGGGAGCCTTCATCCTTTACCCCACCTTGACTATGCAGAGGACCTGGAACAAGACTTTACAGCACAGGAAGTAGAGACCAGACTTACAAAGACCAAAACCACAGCCCCAGGAAAAGATGGTATTCACTACAACTTCCTGAAAAAATGAGACCCCGGCTCCCTGGTCCTAACTGCCATTTTCAACAAATGCAAACAGTTCCTCTGTACTCCCAGCTCCTGGAAGAAGTCTATGACGGTGCTCGTCTACAAGAAAGGGGAGTGAGACAAAATAACTGCATGAATTTTGTGGACTTGATTCTTCTTCTCTGCATCAAGTGAAGGCTCTCAGTGTGGTCCAGTGCACCCAGCCCACATGGGTCCTGATCCTGTTTTTTTTAAAACCTACTGTAACGTAAATTCAGTATAATAATACTCAACTTCTGGTTCTTCTGATTTGGTGGAACTCAGACAGAGATCTTAGAGTATATTACAGTACTCAGAGTATTTTGCTTGTCATTATTACACAATGTAGAAATGCAAGTGCATTCCATGCTGGATGCCATTGATTAAACCATGCATATGCAGCAAACATCTAGGTGGAGGCAGTATTGTATATGGGTTAGAAGAGGGGAGTGTGAAACAGGACCATGGATTTTATTCCTGGCTATCACAGTGACATCATCCATCACCAATTTAATACCTCTAATCCATTTAATATATTCTTGAATCAAAGTTTGGTTCGTGCATTGGAAAAAAAAGAAAAGTGCCAAGCAACTAATGGGATGACGTGTGATCTGCTGCATTTGTTGTATGCAAATAAAGTGCAGCGAACACACAACAACGCTGCAAACTATTGATTTCCACTTCTGGCAAGCTGTATTTAATTTAGCCAACCTTCAGGGTGCAATACACAGTCAGTACAGCAGGTGGTAGCGTTACCACACACGTTTTTCAGGCACAGAGCCTGCTGGCCAGCAGTGTGTATGTGGCGAGTCCCTTTTCCTGTTTGTTTCTTAAAGCGGGCTGCAGAGCTTGGAGGACGAGCCAAAGGAGACTTTTCATGCAAATCCTTACATTGACATCGACTCCTGGTGAATAAAGATACTTTTAATTGGGGTCAGAACATTAATCCAGATCCTGAGCAAAGCACAGGTCAAAAGATCTTCACCATTCTGGGGAGGACAGAAGAAGCTTTTACAGCTGCAGGCTCCATAGCTCAGGGGTTAGAGCACTGGTCTTGTAAACCAGGGGTCGCGAGTTCAAATCTCGCTGGGGCCTACTGTTGTTCTTTTTCACCCCATGTCCCTTCATTTCATTTTTAAAAAAATGTTACTTATTTCAACAAAAGTTTTTATCTCGCTTTCCAGATCAGTCACATTCCTTGACTTTTTTTCAAATGTCAACCGGTGTCTTGGGCCACCAGATAATTATTTGAGACACAAGCGAAGTGACAAGACAAACTTCGAAGCCGAGCTATTCTTCAGCTCACTTTCACCAACAGAAGTTGGTCCAACAAGAGATGTTACCTCACCCACCTTGTCACTCTAATATCCTTGGGGCAACACTGCAAATGGTAAATTCTTAGGAAGGCTGGAGACATATAATGTCGGCGCATCTAAGCACCTGCAATCATGGATTTTAAAATTTAGCACCTGACAGTCTCTTTTTCTTTGGGGGAAGGTTTTTATCTGGAAACACTTGCTGCCTCAGTTTACATTACAAAAAGCATGGGGTGGGGGGAGGGAATCAGTAGGATAAAAATCTGCCGCTCTCTACAGCTGTTACCAGAAATTTAGAAACTGTCAGATCCGCTGGGTGATACGTTTTTCACTTATGTTGTTGGAAAGAAAGAATGACTGACTGGAGGGGGGAAAGGATTAAAGGGGGAAAAAAATGAATTAAAGTCAAGCCTCTCTTGTTGAAAGCTGAATCACTGAGCAGTACTGGACACTGAAGCGTTGGCAGAGGGAGAGGAAAGTGAGCTGGAGCAAGAGAATGGAAGCAAAGTGGAACTGATTCCAAAAAAGCAAAGGGCTCATGCACCACATTACCTAAAGACAGCTCTCAAGTACTTCCTCAGGTGCTCATAATCAACATGGCTCGTTGGTCTAGGGGTATGATTCTCGCTTTGGGTGCGAGAGGTCCCGGGTTCAAATCCCGGACGAGCCCTCTTTTATATTTTAAAAATATGTATTGGCACGCTAAAAAACGTGCACAGTTTGTTTGCCTCTGAACAGTACAAAATATGACCTGCTGTACAAATACACAGGAACAGGGCAGTGACGTCCTTGTGCTTTTGCAGTGGTTGCTTCGCTCTGGCTTTGGGGACTTGCCACGTGGGCTGATGAGTTTTTGCTGAGCCAGGCAGCACACACAGGGATTATACAACGGAATAGCGGGAAGAAAAACAAAACAAACTGGGGAGGAGTTAACCAGGGCGAACCAAGCTGGTGGGGAAGTGGGGACGAAGAGATCAATAGATTTGGTGGGGGAGAGGAGGAATCAAGACACGATGTCAGGAGGCTGTCGATAAAACATTCCCTATAGGGTGACCCAGGGTGGCATGTACCCCGCCGTGCAGGGCTCCCTGCAAGTCACCCAAGGGGCTCATAGCTCCCCAAAGTAGGGGTTGGAAAGCTAGAAGTGGCATAACAGCAGGGCATAGAACCAGGGGACTGAGGGGGGATGTTGAGGGCTGGGGGGCAAGCTGCCAGGATGGGGACCAACTGGGGTTTCCTGGGGGAGCTGTGTGATAGGGGAATTCGCGGGCGGTGGGAATTGTTTCCAGGGCTCCTGGCAAAGAGCGCGGTATGGGGGGGGGCGTGTTAAGGCGGGGCACAGTCAGTAAGTAGCAGGGTTATTTTGGGGGAAGGGATGCAGGGGTGCCTTAACGGGCTGCTTGGTAGGGGAAGGAGGGAGGAATTCGGGTTGCTTGAATGGAGACCTGCAGAGCCTAATTAAGTGGGTGCTTTGCTGCGGGAGATTGTTGTTTTTGGGGGGAGGGTGGAAACAAGACTGATTATTTCTGCTATAGTTACAGACATCCGGACAAGCATAGCAGAGACGGGGGGGGGGGGGAGGAGGAGAGGCGAGTTAAGTCATTCCCATCTGCACACATGCGGATGGAGAAACAAAATTCACAGTTGTGCTGTTACATACACAGCAATACGATTCCACCCGCACATATAGACAGGAACGCATCAGCACACCCAGCCACCCAGCCACCAGCACTGCTGCATACAGTGGGCAAATCACTCTCTTGGGCAAACAGCTCATAGAGGTGCAGGCACACAAATCACACTGCGTGTTTAGAAGTAAAAAAAAAAAAAATCACGGTAACATATTCACACACTAATCATATACGGGCTGTGCAGGCAAAGCCATTCACTGCAACACTGCAGGATAAATGCACCACAGAGTTTTCACCCTATAAATTCCGCCTACAAATTAGCAGGCTGAAGCTCAGGGCGATGGAATTATGTAGCACCCAAAGAAACAACACTCATAGTAAAACACATTTAAGCGCAAGTACACATAAACCACTCAATACTAAACACACACAAACTAATCACGTTATTGTGCGTGCACACAGGGCGGTATTCTTTGACCCACAAACTATTAGTCTGACTAGCACAATGAGATCCTCATCTTGGTCAGTCCGCAAACACTATCCTAGTAGAGGATAATAGTAATAATAAAACTGTCCTATTCATCAACATACATGCAAATACTGAAATCACATAGGCAGGCCTACACAAAAATCGCACATGGAGGTGAGCACACAGCTATCAGAGACATAGACATCACAATCAGTCCAAAACACACAGGAAGGTATAAACCACAGATTAAGAAACACAACCACCAAGCCCAGAGGCATTTTTCAAAAAGCAAAATCATACCTAGGCACATAAAGAACATGAACATACACATGTATGCACACGTTTAAAATGATCACACATACACAAACAGAAGCATTGTCATACCTAAGCCTACTCAAAGCTTCATGTCTGTATGTGCACATTCACAAACAAATCACACAATCATGCGCTCACACCCATTTACAAATATCACAGCAGTTAGGGGACATTTGTGAGTACACAGTTTCACTAGACACGAACACACATACAGACCAACGTAACAGTCACAACCATCTACAAACACAAAGCCACTGATTAACAAAACCCAGTACACTTACATGAAGACATCAGCAAAGACACAGGATCCATGGATTAGAAATCTCTGGATAATCAGGGAGCACACATTTTCCAGTGGGGTTTCTGTAGTGTAGTGGTTATCACGTTCGCCTAACACGCGAAAGGTCCCCGGTTCGAAACCGGGCAGAAACAGCTTCGCAATTTTGATATGGTGAACACTGTGTCATAGGGTAGTGTTTCCAAAGTATGTTAAATAAGAACCCGTTTTGGAGAAGATTAATTTAAGTCTTAAGGCTTGTGGCACATCCGCTGCTTCTCCTCTTTCTAATATCCTTGGGGCAACACTGCAAATGGTAAATTCTTAGGAAGGCTGGAGATATATAAAGTTGGCTCATCTAAGCACCTGCAATCATGGATTTTAAAATTTAGTACCTGACAGTCTGTTTTTCTTTGGGGGAAGGTTTTTATCTGGAAACACTTGCTGCCTCAGCTTGCTGACTGACACACTAACTACATGGCATACAGGACAAATCCTGACAATTTGTATTTGGATATTTTTGGGGGTGGAAAAGGAAAACTCAGGCATCTCTCGTACATTTCTCTTGCAGTGAATTGCTTTGCCTGTAATGTTAAAGGGAGGGAGCATTGGCTGGTTTGAGATCTACATTCTCCTAATTTGCAAGTCCCTTTTGTCAGAAAGAAGTGACAGACAGAGCAGCTTTGCAGGAATCCAGCCAGCTACCCTGCTAATGCCCTGAATAGTTGCTGTGCTCTCTGGGCTGCAGAATAAATCCACAGCTGTCATGCACAGAGGGATATTCCACTTCGGTTATTTTTAGCACCGTGAAAACCGTCTACAAACAGGAGCTTCCTGAAAACTGCCCCTCTCTTCAGCCAAGGTCAGTGTTCTCTGGGACGGGGCTATCAGGCAAGTGCAAAAGCATATCTGCTAATTAGCACCGCGAAATTGAAAGTCTCCATATAGCTATTTTAAAAAATGGATCCTGAAGGAAAGGCAAAGCACCGAAAAAACCTGGCAGCGGTGGGATTCGAACCCACGCCCCCGAAGAGACTGGAGCCTTAATCCAGCGCCTTAGACCGCTCGGCCACGCTACCTTGATGAAAATGAGTTCCGGGTATACCCTTTTCTTTGGCATAATGCTCTCTGCACCGCTGAAAAAACTGCAATTTGAGAGCCAAAAGCAATCTGACAGCGTGCTGCACGCATCTCACAATGCACAATAAAAAAGAGTATAGTTCTAATTACAGCAGCCATTTACTACTCTTAATTCAAAGTCAACCCCCGCTGCCTATAGCCCTGCTCGTGTGTAAGGTAGTTTGGGCCAAAAATTGGCACACAAAGAAAAACTGAAGTAATAAAATATTTCCTTGCTAACCCATAGTGACATTCCTTCAGATGTGGGAGTTTACTATAAAACTAGAAGGGCAGCGATCTGTCTTTTGACATAATTATTACCTGGCTGCATTTAAAAGAAGAAGGAGGAGGAGAGGGAAAGAAAGAGCAGAAAAATAAAATAATAGTAATTTATTATTATTATCATTATTATTACCGGCTTTCCTCCAGAACTGAATGATATCCACTCTCATCCTGGGTCTCTCTCTTTCCCCCGTCCAGTAGCAACTATCTCAGATAGCAATGGCAAACTATTTTAACACCCGAATGATTTTGCTAAGTGGTAACTAAACGAAAAAGTGGGGGAAATTCCACTCCTTTTCATCATTATCTGCAGCCAATCCGTTCACACTCGGCGTTTCACATGCCCCCTACACTATCTACTGTCCTCCCCCCACCCCCACCCCATACACACACTTTCTTCTCTACCCCCTCCACGTCTTCTATTATTGTTGTTATTACGTAGATCCCTCGTCTTATGTCACCCTCCATTCCTGTGCTTACAGATAAGCACAGATGTAAGCAATGGGCTCAAGTAACAGTTTGCTGGCAAGTTGCCCTGATCGTTACCATGTTATGCTATCCATAGCTGAGAGATTCTTTCTACAGTTCACTTTATTGGACTAGACCCAGCTCAGTGTGACTGAAAGGTTTAATGCGACCTGTTGTGTTTTTTGTTTGTTTGTTTGGGTTTTTTTAAGTGTCAGGCATCCTAGTATATTTTATGCTCTGTTGGAAATCCTCTGATTGTTGACACCAACGGCCAAGTGTTTGAGTAATGTCTGCTTGAGGTATGAATTGGGTCCCAGGTGCCCTGAAAGTTCCCAGCAGGGTGACTTAGGCCCCCGGTTCTAGGGGGCAGCCTCAGGGAACAAGAAGACCTCTAACACGGTCTTATTCTTATTGAGAGTCCACGTGGCGTTTTGCTGGCTTCTCTCTGTGGAATCTGGAAGACTGAGACTTCTGTGTTTGCAACCTTTTAAATCCCCAAACAAATTAGAGGAAAAACTCTATGGACAATTGAGGAGGCGACACATTCTGGGGAGTTTATGCCCTGAAGCCTGAGAAGTGAAGGTCCTGTAGTTTTTATATATGTATACTGCAAGTTTCTTTCTGTAGCTCACGAAAGCTCATGCTCAAATAAATTGGTTAGTCGCTAAGGTACCACAACTACTCCTTTTCTTTTTGCGAATACAGACTAACATGGCTGCTACTCTGAAACTTTTCTATCTATCTATCTGTCTATCAGTAAAAGGAGAATGATGTCCTTGCAATTTCAAATTTAACTCCACATAAAGAATTTTCTTTTTGTTTGTTTTGTTTTGTTGGGGTGAAGGAGGAGTGGATTAGATAGATAGACAATATTGTAACTAGTAGACTTGTGGAAGAAGCAAATTTACTGTCATTTGACTTCAAAAAATGGCAGGCTAGAATAGTGTACTGGTAGCTCTTGTCCACGTAGAATGGAGCCAATTAGGCAAAAATAAATAAATGGCAGGAGAAAGGTGAGCTTTCTCTTACCCTTAACAAGGAAAAGAGGCAACTAAAGTCACAAGTAAGAGAGAGACAAGGTGTGTGAGATAATACCCTTTATTGGACCAACTTCTGTTGGTGAATAGACAAGCTCTTGAGCTCCACCGAGCTCTTGTTCAAGTCCTTCATCATCAGAAGTTGATCCAATAAAAGAGACTACTTCAACCACCTTATCACTCTTACAATTTAAAATCAAGAAAACTACAACAGTAGAAAGAGACAAGAAGTGTCCAGTGAAAATAATTATTCAGCTGGCTCGTTGGTCTAGGGGTATGATTCTCGCTTTGGGTGCGAGAGGTCCCGGGTTCAAATCCCGGACGAGCCCTCTTTTAAAAAAAAAACCTGGTCTTTAGAACATTTTCTCTTTTGTTATACTCTAACTGATCAGCTCAGCTTTCAACAATCCCTATTACCAAAAAACCTAGTGGGCTGATGGTGGCAACCCAGGAGCAGTGTTTCTGTTCAGTGAAAGTTACATGAGCCTTGATTTGGGGTTTTTTAAAAAGCTAAATCTTCCCAGCCTACACACAGCTAAAAGAGACTGGGGTTTCAAGCCCTCTCCGAGAAAGGAGCAGCTGTTTGTTCTCCTGGTTGAGTTTCCTGGTGCCTTGCAAGATCCTGTTTCTCTCAGTTGCTGGCCCTTTGCCACCGCTAGCTAGTTCTGACACAAAGGGGAGCAGTGGATTGTGAAATAGACTGAGGCCACATGATTGTCTGTTCTGTTCATTCCTTCTGAAGCACCTGGTGGTGGCCACTGTTAGAGGACAGGATACTGGGCTAGATGGACCATTGGTCTGACCCAGTCTGGCTGTTCTTATAGAAGCCAGCTGCCTGTGGTGTGACCTGTGGATTCCTTTTTGTTTCAGAAACTCTGGAATTGGGGGGCTTCCCCCCACCATAAAATGCACAGGCAGGAGAAAGAGGGTTAGAACAGGGAAAGAGCAGCTGCGAGAGAGGCGCCGCAGGCAGCTAAATCTCCAGAGTGCCACCACCTCATCTCACATCGTCTCATCTGTCTCCCTGGAAATGCACCTGAAGGCATGCACTCTCAGAATCATGCTCACACAAAACTACACCTGGAGAAAGAATACAATCAAAACTCAAAAAAAGAGAGGGCCACACTATTTCACATGCTTACAGATGCAAGCTTCACACATATACCAGGTCCAACTTCATCCAGAAGGGGGCAGTGCAGACACATAAATATTGCATCCGATGAAGTGAGCTGTAGCTCCCGAAAGCTTATGCTCAAATAAATTGGTTAGTCTCTAAGGTGCCACAAGTCCTCCTTTTCTTTTTGCGGATACAGACTAACACGGCTGTTCCTCTGAAACCAATAAATATTAAACTGCACCAATTTCATTAACAAAGGTTAGACCACAGAGGGATAAAAAAACAAAGTGGATGGGTTTCTGTAGTGTAGTGGTTATCACGTCTGCCTAACACGCAAAAGGTCCCTGGTTCAAAACCATGCAGGAACATGCATCTCACCTGCTTTCTGCAGGGATAATTTTCCTTGTGTATCTTAAACTAATAACATTTCTTTTTTAAGTGCCTACAAAACATTCTTCTATTTTATGCAATCTCAAGAGCTGTTTGAACCTATACAATGGGCTCAATCAAGTTACAACAGATGAGCCAAAGTTATCTTGCCACACTGATATACTGGAAAATTGTTTACATGTATATTTAGATTACAATGTTGCAAAAGAAAAGGTGGCTATGAAACATATTGTAAAACAAACAAACAAAAGGCCTTTGGGCCATATTATGATCTCATTTACACTGTGCTAAATTATTAGCTCTTCATTTAGTATTATTGTTAGTAGTAATAGTACTCATCATCATCATAGCTCTAGTAGCCCAACTCATGACCAGTGCTAGGTATGGTGAACCCAGAACAAATAGAGTTGCTGTGCAGTGTTGGTCCCAGAATATTAGAGACAAGGTGGGTGAAGTAATATCTTTGACTGGACCAACTTGTTGTAGTGAGAGAGCTTTGGAACTTATACAGAGCTCTTCTTCAGATTGTGTAGGCGCAAAAGCATGTCTTTCTCACCTACAGAGGTTGGGCCAATAAAATATATCACCTCCCCCGCCTTGTCTCCCACAGAACAAATAGACAGTTCTTGCCCCCAAAGAACTTACCATCTAGAAGTCAGTGTGAGAGGAAAATCAACCTCAATGATTGGGGCTGGGGAAGGGGACTACATGACCTGAATTTTCCTTCTTAAGTAAGGATGATTAAGTCTTTTGGGGATGGGGAAATACAGGAATGAAGCCAATAGATTTTTTGTTCAAAACTAGATATCAAATAAGATTCTAGAGAAATTAAACTAAAAACCTAAGGAAGTTAACAGAGAGTGAGTCTGTGATGTGTTCGGAGCATGGATTGGCTCTTTCTGTGTGCTTGTAAAGTGCCTAGCATAAAAGAGTCCTGATCTGGATTGGGACTTTTGTCATCTCTCTTAACTCTGGAATCACTACAGCCATGATCATTTGACAGATAGATACAGATATTGTCTCCTGTCTTTTATCACTCTGAGTCCACAGTCGGGCATTTCCCAGCACAGTTATGTTGGTTAGGGTGTGATTCCCCACCCACTTCTAAATAACTTAGCGGCAAAACTCTTAAGTGTAGGTCAGGCCTCAGTGTAATCTTCTGTAGATGCTCATTTCAAAACTCCTTGACCAGAACGCTCTGGAACTGATTTCCATAGGTGCTGGGCACCTTTAGGTCATAGTGACTTCAGGAGGAGATTCAAGTTCTGGTGCTCTGACAAATCTGGCCTTCTGCCCTTCACGTGGGCTTCATTAGCTGCACTGATCCAGAGGTGCACATCTGTTCTGGCATGTATAGGCAAAGATGCCAAAACAAATGTAGCCTGAATGAGCAAGAGATGGGCTGGGATCCAATGGAACTGCTGGAGCGCAGGTGTGACCCTCTCATGGAGACCTCTATCACTGAAATTCTTTCCCATAAGATTTAGACTGGCCACTTATCTTGTCACCTTTAGAAACAATAGGTCTGACCTTCCTCTTTATCATTATAAAGCACTGGCTATAGAAAACATACTCTATAAACCTGTGGGGTGCAGACCCCTTCCACAGACCACTCTTAGTATGAGAGGTGTCAGAGTAACAGCCGTGTTAGTCTGTATTCGCAAAAAGAAAATGAGTACTTGTGGCACCTTAGAGACTAACCAATTTATTTGAGCATGAGCTTTCGAGAGCTACAGCTCACTTCATCGGATGCATACTGTGGAAACTGCAGCAGACTTTATATATACACAGAGAATATGAAACAATACCTCCTCCCACCCCACTGTCCTGCTGGTAATAGCTTATCTAAAGTGATCATCAGGTGGGCCATTTCCAGCACAAATCCAGGTTTTCTCACCCTCCACCCCCCCACACAAATTCACTCTCCTGCTGGTGCTAGCCCATCCAAAGTGACAACTCTTTACATAATCAAGTCGGGCTATTTCCTGCACAAATCCAGGTTTTCTCACATCCCCCCCACCCCCATACACACACAAACTCACTCTCCTGCTGGTAATCTCCTGCTGCTTGGGGTAGGGTCTTGGGGTATGTCTTTTTTTATTTGGTAGGGATTTAAAGGTAGAAGTGAGCTTCCGTATGTTAGGATATAGATATTCAGGCCTGTCTGTAAAGGCCTATACTCTAAGAATTTAGGTGTATTCTTATCACTTGGCTAGTTATAAAGCTACAAAAGAAAGAATCAAAATCACTGTCTGCCGGTGTAAGGGCCTTCTCTTACTGTGACAGTTTGTGGCCCTGTGCTTAGGCTAAGGCCTTTGGCTAAGCAGCAGAGGCAGCCATAAGCTGGGAAGCGAACGGTCACATCCTCACGTTCCAAACTAGTCACACTGAAATAAGGTGCTATTAGGCTGTTAGGAATACAATCCTGTCCCGATAGTGCCTATCACCTCCAGAGAAAGGGAAGTGCCTAGAAAATGTAAAAGAAAACTTAGTTTGATAGCATCCTGTCTGGCAAGAACTCATTTATCAATAGCTGGGATGTGAAATCCTCACTTCTGTATTGTTTTGTCATTATAGTTCCCACTTTACTGTTGTTTGTCTGTATAATCTCTTTCTGGTTCTGTGATTGTTTCTGTCTGCTGTATAATTAATTTTGCTGGGTGTAAACTAATTAAGGTGGTGGGATATAATTGGTTACATAATCATGTTACAATATGTTAGGATTGGTTAGTTAAATTTCAGGAAAATGATTGGTTAAGGTATAGCAAAGCAGAACTCAAGTTTTACTATATAGTCTGCAGTCAATCAGGAAGTAGGGGGGTAGGGGTGGGCATGCAGGTGAGGGAAATGGGAACAGGGAATGGGGGTAAGGAAATTGCAATCATGTTTTGCTAAAAGGGGAAATGGGAACAGGGAATGGGGCTGGGGAAATTGGAATCATGTTTGGCTAAGGGCAGGAATGTGAACAGGGACACAGGTGTAAGGCTCTGTGGTGTCAGAGCTGGGAAGGAGGATACTGAGGAAGGAAACTGGAATCATGCTTGCTGGAAGTTCACCCCAATAAACATTGAATTGTTTGCACCTTTGGACTTCGGGTATTGTTGCTCTCTGTTCATGCGAGAAGGACCAGGGAAGTAAGTGGGTGAAGGAATAAGCCCCCTAACACCATATTTTGAATGTCATTGTTATGTCAGAGGGGTCCACAGGTCGGAAAACACAACCTAGTCATGCATAAACTTGAGGCCACAGAGATGAGATACAAGGGAAGTGGTGGATTCTCCATTACTCAAACCCTTCAAATCTAGCCTGGATGCCTTTCTAGATGGTATGTTATGTCCCACAACTGGGGGAAATGTAATGATCTATGGTGTACAGGAGGTCAGATTATTTGATTTCTTCTGGCCTTAAACTCTCTGAATCTTGTAGTGAAGTTGTCAGCAGGCCCTGAATTAGGGTGACCAGACAGCAAGTGTGAAAAATCGGGACTAGGGGTGGGGGATAATAGGAGCCTATATAAGAAAAAGACCCAAAAATTGGGACTGTCCCTATAAAATCGGGACATCTGGTCACCCTACCCTGAATCAAGAATTTCCTTGTTTCCTCTGTGTTTGAATTCTTACCCATAATGTGGACATGATTAAGTTATTGCCCTGGTGAGAAGGTGGCTGTAAACAGAGACCAATATCTGAAGCTGAATGCAAAAGCCAGGTCAACTCTTCATGAATGGGTCTGTCTAATACTATATGTAGGTAACATCACCCAGTTTGTATACCACTAGTAGTAAACAGTAAGAGGAAATACAAATCTCTTGTCTTTCAGCCCTTGTCTCCACTAAATAAGATTTGTGGGTATTGCTATATCAGAAACCCACTCTAGTGAAGACTCATAGCTCATATAAGAACATACGAATACCATACTGGGTCAGACCAAAGGTCCATCTAGCCCAGTATCTTTGTTTTCCAACAATGCCAGGTGCTTCAGAGGGAATGAAAAGAACAGGTAATCATCCAGTGATCCATCCCCCATCACTTCTAGCACCAATAGGGTGACCAGACAGCAAATGTGAAAAATTGGGACGGGGGTGGGGGGGTAATTGGAGCCTATATAAGAAAAAGACCCAAAAATAGGGACTGTCTCTATAAAACTGGGACATCTGGTCACCCTAAGCACCAGGGGGTCATGGTCTTTGCCTAGGGCACCTAAGCACTATGGAAATACAAACACATAACAATCAAGTAATTTTTCAGTATAGCTTATACTGCTCCCTGCTCCCTGAATGAAATAAGTTATAGGAGGAAAAAGAGATTAGAATTGTGCCAGCACTCAGGCTTTCTGATGGTATAAAAATGTCATAATGAAACCACCCCCTGATATGATTATATCAGCAATAGCTTCTAGTATAGACCTAATCTCTGTTTGTACACTCTTTGGGGAAGACACTGTTCTGTGATTCGTGTTTGTACAGCATTTCCACAATGAGACCCTGTCCTGGCTGGCATCTAAGTTTACTGTGGTATCATCTCTTTGGAATTAGTCATATGTAATCACCAGAGGGCATCCCATTAGAAGGGAGTCTCTCACATGATGCAGGAAAATTCAGGCTCTGCAAGCATGGTCAGAGTCTATAGGAGCTGTCTTGTCATGTAACTAATAAAGAGAGTTGTGCTTTATAATCTATATCCCTGGTTTTCCTCGAGTTCCTGAAATACAGAGACTGCAGCACACTCACAGGGAAAGTACCTAGAGGTGCCTGACCGTGTTGTAATGTAAGAACGGCCATATTGGGTCAGACCAAAGGTCCATCTAGCCCAGTATCCTGTCTTCTAACAGTGGGTGATGCCAGGTGCTTCCGAGGGAATGAACATAACAGGGCAATTACTGAATGATCCATCCCCTGTTCTCCAGTCCCAGCTCCTGGCAGTTAGAGGCTTATGGAAAACACCACAGTATAAATGCTAAGTAATAACAGTAAATAGTAATGATGAATAATGTAAATGAGCTTCCCTCTCATTAGTGATGTGTTAGGTCTCATTGAGCAAAGGGGTGGAAAGAAAGAAAGAAAGAAAGAAAGAAAGAAAGAAAGAAAGAAAGAAAGAAAGAAAGAAAGAAAGAAAGAAAGAAATTATGTGTTTGATTTAAGAATGAAAGGACCTAATGATGATGATGTGAGCAAATGTACCAGCCAGTCATTCCTGGCAGCATTCTCCCCTCTGGTCTGCAACATTACCTACCACTCCCTTCCCATTGCTGTTTACATTTCAAAACATATGCACAGCATGGGAACAGCTCACAGTAATTCATAACACAACCTCCCCTTGCTTGTTCATGACCCTCAAGTGCCATCTTGTGGCCTTTTTGCATCACTGTTTTGTAAGAGTTGAAATCCCTGAAGACTATTGCATCAGTTGGGATTTATTTATTTATTTTAATCTACAGCCGTTTGCACTCTGAAATCTGCTTGCAGAGAATCTCTCTCTTGCTTTCTAACTATCTGTACAATCTGTATTTTAACAGGGATATTAGTTGTGATGCAAACTAGCTTCATTAATTGCCACTACGTTTAAGGTTAGGTCAGTTTTTTTGTTTTAATGATAGGTTTATGGTTGCTCATAACCTTTCTGAAAATTACTCTGTTTAATTATAATGCAAGATTATATTACATTTGTCTAATCATTCACTGGCAGCATTAATTTCCTTTCTCTTTCTTTCTTTCTTTCTTTCTTTCTTTCTTTCTTTCTTTCTTTCCACCCTTTGCATTGTTGAGAACTGGGTAAACATTCCTGGATTTCTTCTCCATTTTCTTCAGAGCAAGATGTGCCAGGAAGAAGCCGGACAGGGTATTTTCATCCTTAACAGCAAAGACGTCTCCTTCTTTCTCTATCACCTTCTCTCACCTAAGCATATGAGTCCATTAGACATATTAAAAGCAGTGCAATGTGCAAATGCATTACCAATATTTGTTTCAAAGCACCAATAAAACAGAGTGAAAGTATGGACTGATCTGCACACAGTGGGGCTTAATGGCCTAAAACCTAATAACAAATGTTAGGATATAGATATTCAGGCCTGTCTGTAAAGGCCTATACTCTAAGAATTTAGGTGTATTCTTATCACTTGGCTAGTGATAGAGGTATAAAAGAAAGAATCAAAACCACTGTCTGCCAGTGTAAGGGCCTTCTCTTACTGTGACAGTTTGTGGCCCTGTGCTTAGGCTCAGGCCTTTGGCTAAGCAGCAGAGGCAGCCATAAGCTGGGAAGCGAATAGTCACATCCTCACATTCCAAACTAGTCACATTGAAATAAGGTGCTATTGGGCTGTTAGGCACTATCAGGACAGGATTGTATTCCTATCACCTCCAGAGAAAGGGAAGTGCCTAGAAAATGTAAAAGGAAACTTAGTTTGATAGCATCCTGTCTGGCAAGAACTCACTTATCAATAGCTGGGATGTGAAATCCTCACTTCTGTATTGTTTTGTCATTATAGTTCCCACTTTGCTGTTGTTTGTCTGTATAACCTCTGTCTGGTTCTGCGATTGTTCCTGTCTGCTGTATAATTAATTTTGCTGGGTGTAAACTAATTGAGGTGGTGGGATATAATTGGTTACATAATCATGTTACAATATGTTAGGATTGGTTAGTTAAATTTCAGGAAAATGATTGGTTAAGGTATAGCTAAGCAGAACTCAAGTTTTACTATATAATCTGTAGTCAATGAGGAAGTGACTGGGGGTGGGTGTGGGTGGGCATGTGGGTGTGTGAGATGGGAACAGGGAATGGGGGTAAGAAAATTGGAATCATGTTTTGCTAAAGGGGGAGATGGGAACAGGGAATGGGGGTAAGAAAATTGGAATGTGACTAGTTTGGAATGTGAGGATGTGACCATTCGCTTCCCAGCTTATGGCTGCCTCTGCTGCTTAGCCAAAGGCCTGAGCCTAAGCACAGGGCCACAAACTGTCACAGTAAGAGAAGGCCCTTACACTGGCAGACAGTGGTTTTGATTCTTTCTTTTATACCTCTATCACTAGCCAAGTGATAAGAATACACCTAAATTCTTAGAGTATAGGCCTTTACAGACAGGCCTGAATATCTATATCCTAACAATAAATACAAATCAAATTAATAACAATTAATTAATAACAATTAACAACATCAATTTGTTAATTTTGCACCACTCAGGATCTCAAACTAGAGTTTATGTGGGACTTAAGTGGTTGCCTAGGCTGTGTATTGGCCCTCTGCACTGGGGCCCATCTCATCCAAACTCAGCATCACACAGTATTTTCAGAGCAGTAGCCGTGTTAGTCTGTATCAGCAAAAACAATGAGGAGTACTTGTGGCACCTTAGAGACTAACAAATTTATTTGGGCATAAGCTTTCGTGGGCTAAACCCACTTCATCAGATGCATGCAGTGGAAAATACAGTAGGAAGATATATATATATATATACAGAGAACATGAAAAAATGGGGGTTGCCATACCAACTCTAATGAGAGTAATCAATTAAGATGGGCTATTATCAGTAGGAGAAAAAAAAACTTTTGTAGTGATAATCGGGATGGCCCATTTCAAACAATTGACAAGAAGGTGTGAGTAACAGTAGGGGAAAATTAGCATGGGGAAATAGTTTTTAGTTTGTGTAATGACTCATCCACTCCCAGTCTTTATTCAAGCCTAATTTAATGGTGTCCAGTTTGCAAATTAATTCCAGTTCTGCAGTTTCTCGTTGGAGTCTGTTTTTGAAGTTTTTTTGTAGAAGAAGTGCAACTTTTAGGTCTGAAACTGAGTGTCCAGGGAGGTTGAAGTGTTCTCTGACTGGTTTTTGAAAGTTATAATTCTTGACGTCTGATTTGTGTCCATGTATTCTTTTGCATAGAGACTGTCCGGTTTGGCCAATGTACATGGCAGAGGGGCATTGCTGGCACATGATGGCATATATCACATTGGTAGATGTGCAGGTGAACGAGCCTCTGATAGTGTGGCTGTTGAGATTAGGCCCTATGATGGTGTCCCCTGAATAGGTATGTGGACACAGTTGGCAACGGGCTTTGTTGCAAGGATAGGTTCATGGGTTAGTGTTTTTGTTGTGTGGTGTGTGGTTGCTGGTGAGTATTTGCTTCAGGTTGGGGGGCTGTCTGTAAGCAAGGACTGGCCTGTCTCCCAAGATCTGTGAGAGTGATGGGTCGTCCTTCAGGATAGGTTGTAGATCTTTGATGATGGGCTGGAGAGGGTTTAGTTGGGGGCTGAAGGTGACAGCTAGTGGCATTCTCTTACTTTCTTTGTTGGGCCTGTCCTGTAGTAGGTGACTTCTGGGTACTCTTCTGGCTCTGTCAATCTGTTTCTTCACTTCAGCAGGTGGGTATTGTAGTTTTAAGAATGCTTGATTGAGATCTTGTAGGTGTTTGTCTCTGTTTGAGGGATTGGAGCAAATGTGGTTGTATCTTAGAGCTTGGCTGTAGACAATGGATTGTGTGATGTGGTCTGGATGAAAGCTGGAGGCATGTAGGTAAGTATAGCAGTCAGTAGGTTTCTGGTATAGGGTGGTGTTTATGTGACCGTCGCTTATTAGCACTGTAGTGTCCAGGAAGTGGATCTCTTGTGTGGACTAGTCCAGGCTGAAGTTGATGGTGGGATGGAAATTGTTGAAATCATGGTGGAATTCCTCAAGGGCTTCTTTTCCATGTGTCCAGATGATGAAGATGTCATCAATGTAGTGCAAGTAGAGTAGGGGCGTTAGGGGACGAGAGCTGAGGAAGCGTTGCTCTGAGTCAGCCATAAAAATGTTGTCATAGTGTGGGGCCATGCTGGTACCCATAGCAGTGCCACTGAATTGAAGGTATACATTGTCCCCAAATGTGAAATAATTGTGGGTGAGGACAAAGTCACAAAGTTCAGCCACCAGGTTTGCTGTGACATTATCAGGGTTACTGTTCCTGATGAAAAAAGAAAAGGAGGACTTGTGGCACCTTAGAGACTAACCAATTTATTTGAGCATGAGCTTTCGTGAGCTACAGCTGTAGCTCACGAAAGCTCATGCTCAAATAAATTGGTTAGTCTCTAAGGTGCCACAAGTCCTCCTTTTCTTTTTGCGAATACAGACTAACACGGCTGTTCCTCTGAAACCTGTTCCTGATGGTTTGTAGTTCATCTATGTGTGGAATGTTGGTGTAGAGGGCTTCGACATCCATAGTGGCCAGGATGGTGTTTTCAGGAAGATCACCGATGGATTGTAGTTTCCTTAGGAAGTCAGTGGGGTCTCGAAGGTAGCTGGGAGTGCTGGTAGCGTAGGGCCTGAGGAGAGAGTCCGCATAGCCAAACAATCCTGCTGTCAGGGTGCCAATGCCTGAGATGATGGGGCACCCAGGATTTCCAGGTTTATGGATCTTGGGTAGCAGATAGAAGACCTCTGGTCGGGGTTCTAGGGGTGTGTCTGTGCGGATTTGTTCCTGTGCTTTTTCAGGGAGTTTCTTGAGCAGATGGTGTAGTTACTTTTGGTAACCCGCAGTGGGATCAGAGGGTAATGGCTTGTAGACTGTGGTGTTGGAGAGCTGCCTAGCAGCCTCTTGTTCATATTCCGACCTATTCATGATGACGTCAGCACCTCCTTTGTCAATATCATCTGTGTTCAGGAAAGCTCTATAGCAGGTGCTTGAGAGGCAATAAGACCATAACGTAAGAACATGAGAACGGCCAGACTGGGTCAGACCAACGGTCCATCTAGCCCAGTATCCTGTCTTCCGACAGTGGCCAATGCCAGGTGCTCCAGAGGGAATGAACAGAACAGGTGATCACTGGGTGATCCATCCCCTGTCGCCCATTCCCTGCTTCTGGCAATGTGAACTCGTGGGCCAAGCACAGGAGTGGGAGTCAGAGGAAGAGGGGTATCTAGTACCAGGTGACTCGGGCCCACATCTCCACATGGCTGTGGTAGCCATTGCTCGTAGGCTGCCTCCAGGGTCTACAGGAAGACTAAGCTTTTTCACAGTCCATTGTCTCTGCTAATGACCCATCAGCCCCCTCTGGCTTTTTCATTGTTGTACCTGAAGGGCTGGTTGGTAGTGATACCCAAAGTAACACATTTGAAATACAGATACATAGTTAATATTCCTAACTTCAGATACAAAAACGATACAGGCATACCAATTGATAATCACATTCAGTAAGTCATAACCTTTCCAATGATATCTCACATGAGCCATCTTGCATAAAGTATATCTCTGTTATGTCATATTCATACCATAAGTATATTTTCATAAAGAATATGGAGTGAAAAGTCACAACTTGTACTCACTTAACATCTCTCTCTTTGTACTTAAATAAACTTATTTTATTCTTTAATCAAAACTAATCCTGTGTTGTGAATTGTTTGGGTAACTCCATTTCAGGTAGCAAACAACGGTATGTCGATCCCCTTTGAGAGGCAACAGACCTAATCTACCTTGACTGTCCAGGAGAGGGCTGGACAGTGCAGAATACACTTCTTTGGGGAAAATCTGGGATGGGAAGTGTGTTGGGGTCACTCTGCAAGTGGTAACAAAGGCCGCTGGAAGCAAGAGTGTGGCTGGTGTGTTGTGGACAGGCTGCTGGGATCAGAGTTGCTGGACCAGGGCTGTGGCTATACACCGACACCCAGGGAGTGACCGGCATCCTGGCAGGCTGATTGTGAGCGACCCAGGGCTTGTCTACACTGGCACTTTACAGCGCTGCACCTGTCTCGCTCAGGGGTGTAAAAAAACACCCCCAAGTTTCAGCGCTGTAAAGCACCAGTGTAAACAGTGCACCGGCGCTGGGAGCCGTGCTCCCACCACTTGTAGCTACACCCCTCGTGGCGTTGCCAGTGTAGACTAACCCCCAAGCTGGCAGCTACAACAGCAAAACATTGTGAGGCACCCAGGGTAGAGGGCAAGGTGACACAGCCCCTCCTAATGGACTTTGTGTGAAGCTATAAACTAAGGTTGGAACCCAAGCAGTTATAACCTGTCTTCCACTAGTTCCTAGAGGCCCTAACCAGGATTTTAATACAAATGGCAATTGTTCTAGGAAACTTTAGCTCTGAAGTAATAAACACACCCCTCAACAACAAGAGTAACTGGGTGGAACTTCGTGTCCTGTGATATACTGGAGGTTAGACTAGATCAGTGGTTCTCAACCTGTTAACCATTATGGGCCACATAGGCAGATCTCTATGTCACTATATATACTACTTGTATCATAGGCAGCACATGAACCTCCTCCCGTCAGGGAGGCTAGACCCTGACCCTGCCTGAGGCCCCTCCCCTGCCCCACCTCTTTTGCCTGTCAGAGACCCGTATCCCCCCCCCACCCCACCCCACTGGCTGAAGAAGCCCAGCCGAACCAACCTGAGCACTGGCCTGTTCACCTGAGCCGCCTCGAGCCCTGGACCACCAGCTGGCCAGCCCCCGCCTTGCTGGCCGCCCTGAGTCCTGGGATGCTGGCCTCACCTGACCCCTGGGACACCGCCCACCTGACCCCCGGGACGCCAGATGGCCTGAGCACCTGCCCAACCCCTGGGCTGGCCCAAGCCACCTCCAGCCACTGGCCTTCCCAAGCTGAGTCCCCGCCGGCTTCTGGGGACAGGGGGAGCGAGGGTGGGGACTCAGAGCAGAGCATGGACGGGGCCACAGCCTGGGTTAGGGGAGACTTAGCCTCCTCTGGCCTATTATACCCCCCATCCATGACCTGTATGGCCCTGAGGATGTCACACGGGTAGCAGCTGAGTGCTGATTGGGCCACAAGCAGCTCACGGGTTGAGAACCACTGGACTAGATGCTCATGTGGGTCCCCTTAGGCATTAAACTCCATGAATGTATGAACTTGAATAACCTTGAGAGCAAAAAGCCAGAAGGACAGGGTAAGGAACAACTGAAGTTAGCCAGTTTTCATATATTATTAATTAATTGATTGATTAATTAATTATTACAATTTTTGAACTGCAGAAAGAAATCAGGGAAAATATGCAGATGTTTTGTTTCTTTTTAAACCAATATTTAACTTTTTTTTTAAACCCAACCAGTTGTAGAGATGGTTGATTCCTTCATGCATGCCCCCCTTTGACCTCCCTCTACCTGTTGCCCTCCCCTCCAACCACCACCAAAAAAGAAACCTCCAGAATCTCAATTTTGGAGAACATTTTACAAAAAATATTGTAAATCTCATTTGTCCAAACCAGTTCTAGGTGTAACCCACTCCTGTAGGAAAGAGAGGGTAAAACTGACTGCCTTAGGGACTGTTCCCAATGGCAATGTACAGAGCCTAGATATTAGGGCAAAAGGTGCTTTAGAGACACTAAGAGATGGTGGTTAGTAGTTCTTCTCTTTTAATCTGACTTACTCACATGTGCTGCCACAATGAAAGTCAGTAAAGTTAATTTATTGTATAGAGATGCCGCCTTAATAATGTTTGATATTGTATGCTGTAATAGAAGAGATTATGGGTGTAACACGACAGGCATCAATGGGATTATATAAAGACATTCAGGGGGAAAGAAGCTAGCTGCTACAGGTAGATGTAAGGTGTGGCATGATTATGTTAATAGATCTTGGCAGAAGGTATTGGCACCTGTTTGCTGAAAGTGAGCCATACACGCCTATGGTTAAACTGAAATCTGGCATAAGAAGGCACAACCCCAGTGATATCAGTGTAGTTTTGTTTCCAGCGCCAGCAAGAACTATGACCTTTGTAAATGTCACTGAAAAGTAAATGATCTAAAAAATGAAGGAAAATATGAGCATTAGTGACACAGGACATGATATAATCTATGATTGTAAGCCCCTTAGGGCAGGGACCAACTTTTTGTTCTGTGTTTGTACAGTGCCTAGCACAATAGGGTCCTGGTTTTCCCTAGGGCCCTTAGGCACTATGGTAATACAAATTATTGACCAATGTATCCTGGCTAGCATATATATATATAATCCACCCCATATGTACTTTAGTATGCATTAAGCACAAATACCATTAAGCACACATATTATGGCCGTTATCTAATGTAAATTTACTAAAATTCTGTTCACTTATGCTAAGTATGCTATAACACCTTCCATTAGCCCAGAGGTGCCCAAACCATGGGGCCTGCCCCCCTAGGGGGGTGCGGAGGAAAGTGCAGGGGTGTGTGGCCAGGGCCCGGCACATGGGATCTTTTTTTCAGGGGAAAAGGCAATAACCCGCATTTATTGAAGATACAACAATTAGCATATGCATTCAATCTCACCATACACACACAGAAACACACACACACACACACTGTCCCGCCAGTCAATGTTATAGTTACCAGTCCAGAGTCCGGATCAACCTAGAGGCCAGCTTGGTTGATCACCAATAGGGAGGAGCACATTCCTCATTCACACGCAAAACAAAATTAATTTATATAGAACATTTTGAACAGGAACATCAAGTTGCAATGCAAAAGAAAACAATCATTGCATTCTTTTACTTATTTTAAAATGCTAAACCTACAACAAATTGGTGACCCTCAAAGGTCTGTCACTGCCTTGAAATCAGCCCAGACACAAATTCTGGCTGATGTATCTCTACCAATGGCCCATTACGCCATTCCTTTCTGCTATTCAAAAAAGGGTGGCTGGCAGGATATGATCAAACCATACACCAATACATTTAATACATGTTACATTATTATTCTTTATCCTTCATTCTAAATTATATAAAATACAAACATAAAATTCTACTACTACACAGAGCTGGGGAGGAAGCACCACTCACCAGCTCCACTCCTGGCCCTGGCTCCAGCCCCGGCTGCTGCTCCCCGCCCCAGCTGTGGTCCCAACCTTGGCTTCCTTACTCCATCTGTTTCCCCCCGCCTTCTCCCCCCGGGAGCCGCGACCCTGATCCCAGTCCCAGTCCGGGGTAAGGGGGAGGGAGGGCGGGTGGTGCAGACAGGGATAAGAGGGGGCAGGAGGTAAAAGGTTTGGGGACCAGTGCAGTAGCCGAAGTAAGCTTTGGCTTAAGTAACTATGCAAGCTGTCAGGATCAGGACATATGAGTAATTTATCACCGTGGCAGGAAGGGAGTTACTCTCACAGGCCAGTACTGGAAGTCCCAAAGGAAGTGGACAAGACATATAATTCTTCTACGGTAGTTCAAACCTAGGAGGTGCCTTCATGCCCCTTGGTACCTGGAATGCATGTGTTCAGAAGAAAGAAAAGGGGGTTCCCCAATGTACCAGAAAAACAAAGTAGAAATATGATTGGTTAAATCTAGTTTCAGATTATGTATACAGTACCTTTTACTTGTACACAGGGATGGTAGAAAAAGATAGATTTATGGGTGTAATTTTGGGAGCACACCTTCTTTGTAAGGTCAGTGTATCAACACTGCATAAGATGGTTTCCCATAGACTGGTATCGTATTAAAACTTTCCCCTGTTTTATATTATTATTGAATATTGTATTCAATAATAATATAAAACAGGGGAAAGTTTTAATACGATACCAGTCTATGGGAAACCATCTTATGCAGTGTTCAATAATAATATAAAACAGGGGAAAGTTTTAATACGATACCAGTCTATGGGAAACCATCTTATGCAGTGTTGATACACTGCTACATGTATTGTGTTGATACACTGCTACATGTATTGTGAATACAGAAAGAATCATAGTAAGCAGTTAGTTACAGCTGTAGCATTCCATTCAATTTCATATTTATTCACACATTCAGTCATACACACACACACAGGTTCTGCAAGGTTATTATCATAGTTACCAGCCTTAGAGTTCCTCATGCCAAGCCACTGGCCAGGCGGCCTGGACATGAGGAGGGAGCAGGGCCTTGTCAGATGCTCATCTGATGCTCCTGGAAGTTGGTTTGCAGAATCAGACCCCAAAGTTCTCACTTTCTAGAGTCCATTTTTATAGGAATTTCTTCCTATGTCAGTCTATGGGAATTGCTTCATCATGCTGTTGCTGAATCAATCAGCAGATGGCACATTCCTGACGGCTCCGTGCTGCCAGATGTTATCTTGTTCTTTGGTTCTCCCATTCTTGAGGCTGTTCAGTGGATTCCAGTCTGCCCTCCGGGGGTCCTCTGGTTATTTCCACTTGACACCTTCTTCAGCCGACGGACACTGGATTCTTAGGCTGGCACCTCCCTGATCATTCAGTTATTATCCACACCAAGCATCCATCCACATACATCCTCTATCTCTGTTTTAATCACAATTATTAACAAAGCGAGATGAATACAACAAAAGGGCGGGGAGTCTCTCTGGGTGCTGTTTCTGTTGTTACAGAGTATTACTTTGAGTCTCTCTCTGTGTGAGGGGTAGTGTTACAAAGAATTGCTTTGAGAACAGACTCTGTCTTAGAATGTACTAACACAATTAGCAGCTTGCAAGTTTCACACAGAGAGGGAGAGAAACAGTAAAAACAAGAGACCAAAAACCAAGAGTCCTCTTAATTAGTAATACCCTGGAATTTAAACTATGGGGAATCAAACTCATTTGTGATTTTAATACAGAACTTCTTTAATATGATCCAACAAGGGGCACATCTCCCCCAGCAGCGGCATGTTCATGGCTGGGCTGGGTCGGGTCCAGGGCTGGAGGAGAGGAATTCCCCACGGCTGCGCAGCTTAGAGGGAACTTAGCTACCATTGGTTCTTTGGTCTCTTGGATATATTTCACAATGAACCAAAGTGCGGCTGAGCAACTGACTGCAATTTACCAGTAAAACAATAGTAGATACGAGCATACATATCCTGAACCCAGTGAGAGGAAAACTACATAGGGCATGAATTCATCAAACTGACTCCTACTTTGTGGGCTATATGAGGAAAAGGAGATGGAGTGAGAGAGGGAGGAGAAAGAACAAGCTCTGGAAGTGCAAAACCACTGCACTGAGCATTGGTGCCTCGATGGACATACTGGGATATACAGGAAATACATGGAAGAGCTATATCGTTTTACCATTTCTTTTCTATTATCTTCCTTGCTGTCTTATTTAAGTAATTCTGTTATGGTACTATGACATATCCAGGGTACAATCCAGACTAATAAGTAGCTCTGTCACCCCGCCCTCTAACCTGGTGTGTCCTTTACATTACACTGCTGCAGTAGCTTCCAGTCTGGACATCTCATAAACAAGCTCCAGCTTGCAAGTCACTCCCAGCTACATATGTGTGTGCTGCAGTCAGCCAGCCATACCTTGGCTCTTAGCAGCCTTGGTTATGTTGTAGGGTGACCACAATATACCCCCAGTCCAGGATCTTCCCCAGAAATGTAGGTCCAGCCCTCTCTTGGACAGTACAGATATGTTAAGTTTGTTATTCCTGTAAGGGAATCATACTCACAACTTGTTACCCCAAATGGAGTTCCCCAGCCACTTCAACTTGAAGGCACTGGATAAGATAAAACAATAAAACTTGGTTATTAACTACAAAGAGATTTTAAGATAGTACAAGTAATGAGGCATGAAAGTCAGAAATCGTTACAAGAAAAATAAAGAAAAAACACAACTAGTGCCTAACTTAATAAACTACATTAGATTCAAGAAAAGTTTTATAAACCACATGCTTCCAGCAATCTTACTGTCCCAACAGTTTAGGTCAGTACCCTGCCCTCAGAGTCCAACAGCTGCTTCCTTTGTCACTTCAGTGCAGTGACTGTGATGAGCAGGGAAAGAGAGAGATGCTTTGGGGTGTTTGTCCACCCTTTTTATAGTTTCAGTCCCCTTCTTGAAAAAAACTTTTCCAGCTGGATACCAGGAGACAGAATATCTATGGGGAAGGATGTTCCTTGCTGCTTTTTTCTGACCTGTTTGAGCTTCTTTTGTTTCCCTTCCTGCTTGATGACTCCATTTACTGCTTACATCCTTTGAGACCTGTTTGCCAACCTCAGTTTGGAACATTTGCCAATAGCATCATACAGGGAAATCTTATAACTTCACATACAATGCTGCTACACACATTTTATTAGGACAATAATGTCCAGCAAATTATGAATTTTCAAATAATACCTTACAAGATATGCTTTGTACAATATTACTACAATAGTGTGTAGGGTGTGAACACAGGGGTATATTCTGTCACAGCTACCCAGAATAAAAGCGATTTATTTAAGGTTACATGTGGCATTGACCCACCAACCTTCTTTCGTGTTTTAATGTTTGGGGAGGGAACAAGTTGTGGATTTCCAACATTGTTGCATGGATCATTGTTACATAGATTTTATAGTGATTGTTCTCTATATTTATAATAGATAGTATCCACTGTTATAGATTGATAGTAGACTAGGGTCTAGGCTCAGGGATATATGAGAGGATACTGTCATTTCACTATTCCTTTTTCAACATCTTTCTCATCATCTTGGTCAATGAATAATCCTTTTATTTTGTGAATTAACTGAGAGAAGTTGTTAGTTAATTAACCTGTGTGCAGTGCTTAGGCACCCATTTGCAAATGCCGATATCCTATTTCTTTCCTGCAATTCAGTTTTCATACAGACTTAAACCAAGGAAATCTTAGTTTTGGCCTGGCTGTTTCATTGTACAATGTTACCAATTTATTTATTTTACACAAAGCTACAGACACCTGGATTATTAGAAACTTGATGCTTTACATGTGTTGGGCCAGTGAAATGGTGTTCCCTGGAGTCAGAGAGTCCACTGACATTTTGGGGACAATGACCAGGGTTTGACAAATAGCCATGAAGGCCAGTTGGCTGAGGAAAAAGGATATGGGGATGTGAAGGCAGGAGTCCACTTGGATTAGAAACAAGAGGAGTGTGTTTTTGGACATGGTGGTAAGGAAGGCAAGTAAAATCATGGTAAGGAGGAAGGTGTGTGTCTCCGTTTGGTTCAGAAGCCCCAGCAGAATAAATTCTGTCTGTGAAGTTACATTTGCTCTCTCTGTTTCTGCTTCTGCTTCACTTGGTTTGACCTGATGGAGAGAATTTTAAAAAATAAAACAAACAAACAGCCCTCTTATGAAATATATACGTCACATAGGGCAACAACAAGGGAGTGTAAATGAGAACCCAGATTCTGCCTTCTGTGAACAAACAAACAAAACCCCAGCTATTCTGCTTAAAGAACACCATGTGCCGTACTTCCCAGGAAGTTTTAATTATTTAGGTTAAAACCTTTGAAGGATGACCTCTGATTTTGGGTGACTACAGGTTTGATGTCCAGTTTGAGACACTCTCAGCTTGGATTTCACTTCTGATGAGCACCCAGAAGTTTAAATCAAGTCACTGGAAAATACAGGCATTCAGCATCACTGAGCATGAGTATCCATGGCCAAGATTATGCAAAGTATCTCTTGATTTTTGGTGCTCAGCTTCAATTGCATCCTCCTCACCATAATCAATTATTCATGATTAATTATGATTAATTATTAATATTATATTTCTTTAAATTGCTGTTCCATAGCCAAGCAGAAGCACAATATTTAGCTTTGCGGATCATTTTCCCATTTGGAGAAGTCAGTCATGCAAAGTCAGGCATTTTCTTGGTGCATTTTGTTTAAAAGAAGTACTAAAAAAATTTTCACAGCACTGGTAACAAACTTCACATGGAAGCTAAGTAAGCAGAAACCTCAGGTCAGTCACTGCTACCTTGTTCCAAGAATTGGCTGTCTTTAGCCTCAGTCTCGCTCTTTCTCTTGGGTTTTTTTCACATCTGAAAACTTCTCAAAACTATTTCCTCTTCCTGCCCTCGTTGATGAGCTTTACCCCCCTGCCCAATTACTCTAAGCTCTCCACCCTCCTACAAGATCCCATGGCCCTCAAAGTTCAGCTTGGGAAGTAGCCCTGCTTTTCTGCATCTGCTCTGCAATACAAAGGAACCTCAGAGCTTTAACACCTAGGGTACATCATAGACTCATAGAATATTAGGGTTGGAAGAGACCTCAGGAGGTCATCTTGTCCAACCCCCTGCTCAAAGCAGGACCAGCACCAACTAAATCATCCCAGCCAAGGCTTTGTCAAACCAGGCCTTAATAACCTCTAAGGATGGAGATTCCACCGCCTCCCTAGGTAACCTATTCCAGTGCTTTACCACCCTGCTAGTAAAATAGTGTTTCCTGATATCCAACCTAGACCTCCCCCACTGCAACTTGAGACCATTGCTCCTGCAGCTGGGACTTGAGGTGAGGGGGATGGGGCTGGAGTTGGTGCTCAGGCCGCCTCGTGCTCCGGGGCTGGGGGCACTGAGTTTGGGGGCACTGGGGCTGCACCTCCCACTTGGTGCTCTGGGATTGGAGGCACTCGGGGGCCTGAGGCTGGAGAGAGGGGAGGGCGGTGACCACGGGGGGGGGGGGGCGGGGGGCGGCCTCTGGGCTCCAGCGGGTGTGTGTGTGTGTGTGTGTGTGTGTAAGAGGCGGGGGAGGGGCAGGGCCTCTTGCAGAAGGGGCAGGGCTGGGGGTTAGCCTCCCTGAACGGGCAGGTCATGCACCCTTCATGCAAAAAGGATTTGCACAGTGTCAATGGCCAGTTGGCCAAGGCTTTCAAAAGGGACTTGTGACTTTAAGTGCCTCAGTTTACCAGTGCCAGATTTGAGACTCTTCTAAAGAAACTTGTGTTTCAAAAGGCAAGCGCTCAGCTCATTCTGAAATCAGGCCTCTAACAGATACATTATGCTGGGCATGCAAAACTGGAGGCATCCAGAACTTGAGGCAATATTTGCAAATGTTGGCCTTAGATGGTTGAAAACAAGAAGAGAAACTTTACACATGTGATTAGACTCACTGAAGTCAGTGGGACTCCTCACAGCATGTAAAATGCAGCAGCTGTACACACTTTTGCAGGATCCGGGCTTTTACACGACCTCTCCTTCAACACAGGCTGATACTAACAGTACAAGCTGGTTACGAGATGCAAAATTGTGAAGTGCGTAAAATCCACTGTGTTCCCTCCATCAAAGTGTGATTTCAAGTGTATTAGAAGCTAAAATATATGATCTGATATTATAAAATGTAATCTATGTATCTGATATACATCACTAAAAATGCCTTATATGTAAAAGAATTGCTATTATGACAAATGAAAATTATAATCTATGTAGTTGTTCTAATTTGGGGATCTGCTTTTATTATTTTTATAAATGAATGTTTAAAAAGAAAATTTGAGTCTGTCAGGTGATCTGTGTGATCTGTTCTGACTAATGAGTGTTCTTATTATTTAAAATAGGGACTGAAAATATATTTTGGCCGAAAAATCTATGCAGCTGCTTCTCTGCTCTCTTGTTGTAAGATATTTTATGCAGAGTAATTATCCTCCTAAAAATAAAAAAAGGCAACCAAAGTCTTGAAAAACTGAACACATAACCTAGAAACACAAGAAGCCAGTGACTGCCTACCTCCATCTATCCCATCTTGTTCTGTCAGCAATCTAGAAAAGAGAGAATTGTTCACCTTTTTTGGAAAAATGCTGCTGTTTGTTTGAAATCAAGCTGTGTGTCTTATCATTCTGTTCTGTTATATTCTTATAATCTATCTGTCTCCCCATCACTGTGGTATATGGTCATTCATAACCAACACACATTTATGAGCTGAAAATGATTTCAACAAGTACATAAATAAGCAACCCATGTAAGTCTTCTTTGCCGCTTTTACATTTACTGCGGAAAAAGTCAAAATAATGCATAATAATAGGCACATAGAGTGCTCAGTCTAATTAAGGTTGCATTCATTTAGTATAGGGCAGTAGTATTATTCTCAGGGATTCATTTAGTTTAAAAGTGTTAAGGCATAAATATTCATGCCTGAAGGCTGAAAAAGAATTTAATGATTTTTTAAAAAACAGGATAAAAGATGCCACTTGGAAACCCCCAATCTATAAGAACTATAGTCTGTAATTAGTAACCAAAAATACTGCATGAGACACTTTAAATCTGACTCTCTAACCTAGGTCTAAAGCTACCCCAGTCAATTGCTTACTAAAGAAAAAGGAACAATAACTGGTAGAAGAAAATATAATATTTCAATAGTTTGAGTCAAGGTTGGGACCATTACATCAGCTCGAAATTAATACTCTAAGGGGACATATGTATCTAAATATTACCAGACTTTGGGGAATACTCTCCTAAGTCTTTAATTAAGGTGCAGTTATAGGAGGAAATGTAGCCCTAAGCAATGCCCCCCCCACACACACCCTCCGCGCACATGCTTTGAAACTCTGCAAGTTTCTCCTTGTGGGTCTTTCCATTCTTCTGTCATGAGATCAGGCGAGGTTCAGAGACCCCAAAAGAGGGGAGTGGAGTTGGCCCTCCCTTCCAGAGTCAGTAGAGGATTATGCTCTCACCCAACCACACACTCACCCACGCACTCAATTCACAGATCTCTGGAGATTCACCTGGATCTTGAGAGATGGGTGGAGTCCAGGAGCATCCATTTAGCTGTTTCTTGCTTGGACATTAGTTCTCTGTAGAGGCCAGGGTCATCCATGTAGATGGCTCCTGACTTCAGAATACTTTTCAGCTTTATCCACATACCCCACACTTTGAAAGCATGGGAGTCAAGCTCCTGTGGGCTAACACCAGCTCCCACATTACCTATTACCCACTAACCTCTCTGTCCCTTCCCCCTTACAGTCTTAGAAAATATCCCAACAGGGTTTTGCAAAGGGGTGATGCTACTGAACGTTTTGTATCCTAGTCTCCAGTCCTCCCCATTTGTAGAACCCATTCTCTGCAGAGCAGAAATTCACCCTCCCTCCGCACCAGGCCGACTGTTATGTACCCATTAAGCCCTATTTTGCAGGAGCACTCTTGCCATGATGAACAGCCTTTTCTTTGACTCTCTGCAGAGAGGTGAAGTTCACACTTGTTTATCTTTTCTCACATGACTAATCCTATTGAAATAAATGGGACTAGCCTTGACCAAAGTTACTCCATAAAGAAAAGCAGTTTAGGGGCAAAAATGTCTTCCACTAAATTCAGTGCTGATGAAAGCACAATCCCATCAGCTTCAGTTTGTTCCATGTTTCATCGTTCACCATTAACTGTTACTAACTGGAAGAAAGTTACACTGGGCATCACTGGTCATTGCTTTTGAGACCTGTAGTAACTGGTTGCTCTGTTAAGTTTTGGTGGGTGAAGTTACAGCTCTTGAGACACAGAAGAGAAGAAATCAAAAAGCTTCCAAAATTTTTTTTGATGGTCAATGGAGCCCCTTAAGAGTGAAAGCAGAGAGTCAGCACAAGGCTGTTTTGAGCTAGAAGTGGGATTTAAGTGGGTTAAGAGCCATAATTGTGATGTTCATCTAGACAGGGGCATATCCACCTTTCTGTAGTACTTATATAGAATCATAGACTTTAAGGTCAGAAGGGACCATTATGATTGTCTAGTCTGATCTCCTGCACAACACAGGCCACGGAATCTTACCCACCCACTCCTGTAACAAACCGCTAACTTATGTCTGAGCTACTAAAGTCCTCAAATCGTGGTTTCAAGGTGCAGAGAATCCTCCAGCAAGTGACCGGTGCCCCACACTGCAGAGGAAGGCGAAAACCCACCAGGGCCTCTGCCAATCTGTCCTGGGGGAAAATTCCTTCCTGACCCCAAATATGGCGATCAGCTAAACCCTGAACATGTGGGCAAGACTCACCAGCCAGACACCCAGGAAAGAATTCTCCGTAGTAACTCAGATCCCACCCCATCTAACATCCCATCACAGGCCATTGGGCATATCTACCACTAACAGTCAAAGATCAATTAATTGCCAAAATTAGGCTGTCGCATTACCATAGTATCTGATAGCTAAACAACTGTAATGTGTTTATACTTCTGCCCAGATCCACAAGTGCACCTAGAAAATCACAGGAACAACACTGGGATCCACAAAGCCTGAGCTAGGTACCGAGGATCTCTGTACAGTGAATGGGGAGTGATAGGTGCCTTAGAATGGAATCCATTAAAGGCAACACTCTAGCTAGAGAGCTGCCTTAGCAAGCCAATGGGAGATGCCAAGGAGAGGGGTGTGCTAAGCCCTGATCCTCTCATGAACATAGGTGCTTGAGTCTAGGTAGATGTGCCTCTCTCATCTAGCAATCCACAAATTGGGGGAAGATAGTCAGGCCTCCACCAAACACATGTGGGGCAAATTCAATACACCCTTATGAGCAAATTCAAACCTGAGATAACCACATTGACATCAGTGAATATGCTATGCCAGCAATGAATATGACCCATGATGCACCAACAAGCATGATGAAGGAAAATATGACCCAAAACATCCATGGTTTCAGTTTGGTATATTGTGATGATGATATGTGGCCCAGTGCATTGACACTGGCTAGAAATTAAATATAATAAATTACCACCCAAATACAGATGGATTAAGGCTACATGTGGAATGAATCTTCCCAACCGGCTCATGTATTTTACTTTATTTTTGTGGTTACTGGGAAGTTGAAGGTAGAGGCTGTGGCTTTGAAAAATCATTGCATCATTTTCACTGAGTACTGATGCCTAAATATTTACAGTGACTGACAAACTGTAAATATGATGGATGAGAGGATTATATTATTTACCAGTTCATTTTCAATCTCTAGCTTAACATATTTGTTCATTGAATAATCTTTTCATTTTTCCAGTTAATTTTGGGTTAGTAAAAGCTTTCTACCATTCAGAAATCTTGAATCCCCATTTCTTCCATTCATAACAAAATAAATTATTGAACCCCATGTCCTTTTTACTTCCTCCTGTGCAGTCGTCATCTGAATTTAAATTAAGAAAACTTCCCATTTATCTTGATCTTCCATTGCCAAGTTTTTAAGTTATGTTAAATGCCTGTCAGAGATTGTCTAGGTTAATTTGTTCCTGCCTGAGGGCAGAAGGATGCACTAGATGATGACTTATCCAGGTCCCTTCCAGCCCTACATTTCCACAATTCTCTATATAAATCATATTCATTTATTTTACACAACATTTACGGGGGTTGGACTAGATGATCTCCTGAGGTCCCTTCCAACCCTGTGATTCTGTGATACCTGCAGTCTGGATTTATGAAGTGAGCTGTAGCTCACGAAAGCTCATGCTCAAATAAATTGGTTAGTCTCTAAGGTGCCACAAGTACTCCTTTTCTTTCTGGATTTATAGTTACTTCCTACTTTACATAACTAGGGCTGCTAAAGAGAGAACGCAAAGAACATACTTTGCACCAATAAAAAACAAGGATAACACCTCTGTACTCAGTGGAGCTAAACCAATTTAAAACCAATGTGAGGGGAGAATCAGGCCCAAAGTGGTCTCACACTCTGAAGAGTGAATATTAACAATGTCCCCTTCTTAGCACTGGGCCTACTTCCTGTGGGAGAAATTCAGCCTTCTGCAGAGGGCCGGGCCGGTATGAGGCCTATGCACATTTATAGTTCCTTTTCAGCTCTATTTTGAGCAATGCACATAAAATCTGGTGTGAATGCACTATCAAAGTAGAACACATTATGGACTAGATTCACAACGGGGGCTTAAATGTTGCAATGATGAGTATTACACCCCCTCACTTCTAGCTGCCCTGCCACCTAACGGAATTCACAACTCTGAGCTACATGAGTAAGGTGCCTAAAAAGTGACCCACAGAGGATAGCACTCTGAGAAGGGAGCTGCCTAAGTGAGCCATTAAGAAATGTCTCAAAGCCCTGCCTCTCAAGAGGACTTAGATGCCTTACTCTGTGCCGGAGGGACACACCATCTCTTGTTGGGGATTCACAGCCATGAACCCTCTCCTGGAGTTAGGCGCTTAGGTCAGATTGAGCCTTTCTCACAATAAACCAAGGAGGAACAGAGGGGCGATTATCTCAATAGCCCAGTGGTTAGAGCACTCACCGGGGATGTAGGAGACCCGTGCACAAATCCCTATTCTGTTTCATATGGAGCAGGTGCTAGAATCCAGGTCTCCCACATCCCAGATGAGTGCCCTAAACTGTTGGGTTTAAGTTGGGGAACAACCTCCTCCTTGCTGGTTAGGTGTGCTCAAAGAACTCCTACACGGCTGGGCCCTGCAGGAAGGATCGCTGGGGGAATGCCAAGTTTGTGAATCCCATGGGGGCTTCGGTGTGAGCTAGGTGCTGAGCTGCTCTCTGCCCGTAGGATATAGGGCCCATGTACAGAAACTTAGGTATATAGAGGACTAAATCAGTAGAAACTCAAGTACGTAGGTCTGGATTTTTAAAGGTATTTAACCATTGTTGTGCTCAGTGTCACAATGCCTAACTGATTTATGGCACCTAAATCCCATCAACTGTCCATGGGATTTGGCTCCTAAGGGCATATCTTAGCAGTCAATAGGATTTTGGGTCCTAAGAGCAAAAATCCTATAACAGTCGATAGAATTTAGGCTCCTAAATCAATTTTGCTCAGATTTTAAAAAGCATTCAAAAGTTGCAGCCTCAATCTCATTTTCCAAGCACTCTCCCTTTTGAAAATGGGATTTCAGCTCCTCCATCAGGTAAGGGTTGCAATGCTGAGTGCAGCAATAACCAAACCAATAACCGTTACAAATCTGGGGCTTAGGGAATTCAGGTGCCTCCAGGGTTTGGCAGCAGCTGAGCCATGGTTTTGTGAATTCAATTGTGCCTAAATGTCGGACTCAGGCAGCTAATGTACAATTAGGTGCCCCTTGTGAATCTAGACACGTGCGAAAATGTCAAAAGTGCTTAAGAAACTTAAAAGCCTAAGACACATTGATTTACAGTGAAACTTGAGTGCTAAGGAATTTTGAAAAATGTACCCTACAACTAAATCTTTTAGGAAACCCTGTCTGTGGTCAAGTAGGAAGTGATCAAACCTAGGACACAACAGTCAATGACATTTCATATCAAAGTTTCCGACAGACTCTGCATTTCCCAACCAATTTTCTTAGGGATACTAAAACATCCTTGTTTCTTAGGCTGTAGATGAGGGGATTCAGCACTGGGGTGACAACGGTGTAAAACACAGACACCATCTTGTCTTGCTGAGGTGAGTGGTAGGAAGTGGGTCTCATGTACATGAAGATGGCTGCTCCATAGAATAGCCCCACCACGGTCAAATGTGAGGAGCAAGTGGCTAGTGCCTTCTGCTTTCCTTTGACTGAGCTCATCCTCAGGACCGAAGAGAGGATGCACATATAAGAAGACAGTATGATTGAGGAAGGGATGAGGAGCAGTACAATGCCGGACACAAAGAGGACTGTCTCATAAGTGGAGGTGTCAGGGCATGACAATTTCAGCAGGGCTGGGATCTCACAGAAGAAGTGGTTGATCTCTTTTGAGCCGCAGTAAGGCAGTTGCAGAATAAAAACTGTGTGAATCAAGGCATCTAAAGATGCTCCAAACCAGACACCAGCTGCCATGCTTAGGCAGGTTCTCTTCTTCATGCGGATATGGTATTGCAAGGGATTGCATATTGCCACATACCTGTCATAAGACATGACCGCCAGAAGGAGGCACACTGCTCCTCCTGTGGTCATCGTGAGAAATATCTGGGCCCCACATCCAACTATCGAAATGGTGTTCCCTGGGATCAGGGAGTCCATTGCCATTTTGGGGACAACGATCAGGATCTGACAGATATCCATGAAGGCCAACTGACTGAGGAAAAAATACATGGGACTGTGAAGGCTGGAATCTGTTTGGATTAGAAATATGAAGAGACCATTCCCTGATAAGGCAGTGATGAAGGCAATTAAAATCATGGCCACGAGGAAGGTGTGCATCTCCGTTTGGTTAAAGAGCCCCAGCAGGATAAATTCTGTTGGAAATGTTGCATTATTCCTCTCTACTTCCTCTTCATTTGATTTGGCCTAAACGCACAAGAAGAGAGATTAGAACAAAAAATGTGTGGAATATGCACACATTGTGTGTAGGGGTAACACTGACGGAGTCTGATACACTAGTCAGCTTCTCCCTTTGGTGGAAGAAATGCCAAATATCTTGGTTAACATGCAAATTCTGTCACTTCCCAGGAAGTTGTATTTTTTTCGGGTATGTCTACACTACAGGCAGACATAGCTATGCCAACATTGTCTTGTAGTGTTGATGCAGTCTACTCTTACAGAAATAGTTTTTCCAATGGTATAGGAAACCACCTCTCTGATCAATAGTAGCGAAGTTGACAGAAGTATTCTTCCATCAAGCTAGCTGTGTCTGTGCAATGGGTGAGGTTGGCATAATTATGTTGCTCAGGGATGGGGACTTTTCACACTCCTGAGTTCCATAGCTATGTCAACCTAACTTTTCAGTGTAGACCAGGCCTGAGGCTAAAGGGGTTTTTTTGGTGGTTTTTTTTAAATAACATGCAATATTGCAAATCTCAGCATTTGGGTATTTAGCTTCAGGTCTTTTCTATATTTAGAGCTGCCGTGGTTGAACTAAAAGTGTGATTTTATAATCATCTAGATAAAGCGATGTAAATCACAGTGTGGACAATTTTATTTGATTTAAAACAATTTTATGTCAATTTAACTCTGATCTGCAAGGTATCAACTATAACTAAAGCAATATAAGCTTGGTTTAAATCGAACGAAGAGTCTCCAGACTGTAGGCTGTTGGGAATATTTTTTTTTCTGCTATAAAAAATTGATGACAAAGATTGTTTTCCCATTTTTCTTGAAAATTTTCATTGAAATTTCTCTGGGTACAGCATACTTTAGATGAAAATGGGAATTTTTCTTCAGTCAAAAAGCCATCTTCCATTGGGAAAAAAAAATGTTTCAACAAATCATTTCTGACCAGCTGCAGTCCACACGGCATTTTTGTCCCAGTTCCACCAAACCGTCTTTTAAATCAAGTTCAAGTTCAAACAGTACAATTTATAAATAAGGCCAGAGGCACTTCTGAGCCTAACTTTCCCATGTTATAAGCATCGATAAGTCCAACTGAAGTCACTGGGAAATACCGGTGCTCAAAATCTCTGAGAACTAGCCCCAGAGGAAAGTTTTTCTAAAGTGACCAATGACTGCAGCCCAACCTGAGTCACATTAGATAATAATGAGAATAATTACAAGTTATAGCTGTGACGACATTGCAGCTGGGGCTTGAGGTCGGAAGCCTGGGTGGGGGGCTGGGCTTCCTTGTCTGAATTCCAGCCTGAGCCACAACTTCAAAGTAGTTTTCAGAGTAGCAGCCGTGTTAGACTGTATCTGCAAAAAGAAAAGGAGGACTTGTGGCACCTTAGAGACTAACCAATTTATTTGAGCATAAGCTTCCGTGAGCTACAGCTCACTTTATCGGATGCATCACTTCAAAGCACTGTCTACACAGCTGTTTTTAGAGCACAATCCCCAGCAGCCTGTGTCTGTTGACCCAGGCTGCGAGGCTTCCTGCCTTATACTGTGTAGACATGCACCTGATGATAAGAAACAGTCCCTGCCCCAAACATATTACAATTCCTTTTATAAATCAATTCTAAAAACAGGAAATCTTGCTTCCAATGCATATTCACTGCTGGGAATTTTCCCTGACAAAATATATTTTCAGGTGCGAATACAGTGAAAATATCCTCACAGTGAACATTTCCAGTTGATGAGCGCCAAGATTTTCAAAACTGACGTGACATTAGTAGAACGGATTGAAAAATGTGTGTGTGTGTGGGGGGGGGAGGTTCTGCAGCAAATTATGGGCAAACTGGAAAACAAATCATCTAAATTTTCCACAAATCATTTCGATTTTTCTTTGAAAATATGAATACCGAAAATTTTCAGTCAAAACCAGAAATATTTGATTGAAAACTGGTGTTATCTGAACTACTTTGCTTTCTGTTTGAAATATTTGGTTTTGAAGTATTTCGTTTTTTGACAACAAATCAAAACTTCTTTCACTAAAAGTTTGTTTAGTCGAAAACCCAGTTGTCTGTCAAAAACAGTTTTGACAGAATTTTTTCCACCAGCTCAAATTTTTAGTGTCTTAATTTAGAAGGGCTCAAATTGAGACACTTTAAAAGCACCTGAACTTTGGATAGTTGGGTGCTCAGCATATTCGAAAAAATCCAGGCTCATCATGTTGGACACCCAAAAACTGAGACACTTATAATCAGAGGTGATATTTGCAAATGTGAGGCTTGGTCCATTAAATAAAGAAAACAAATAAATAAACAACGAAATATAAGGCTGGAGCAGGACAGAAACATGAACATTTATGTGAAAATATTTTAAATCACAAAGAAATTTTCTCTTCCTCCTGGAGAAATTATGGCAGGCTCACTGGCTTGTATCATACTAGGAAAGGTCCCTGCTGGGTTAACAGACAGAGCAGCAAAAGCTTCTGCCAAGCAAACCACTTATTTAACCTCTGTCATTCCTGATAAAACCTTGCAGTAGAGAGAGCTGGGTGATTTTTTTATGAAATGTCTTCACTGAGAAATGCATTTTGGAAGGTCTGAAATTGAAAAACATATTTAGGTTTGCATTGAATTAGATTTTTTTTTTTTCAAAAAATGTTTTGGTTAAGCCCCTTAGCTCAAACAGCCATTATTTACTCAGCACTAGCAGTAGATACAGAAAGAATGACATGGAAATGTTTTTCCCATCAATTCCACAGGCCAATACCCTCCATCTCAGTGCCCACAAGCAGCAGAGCATAAAACCACCCAAGACTATCTGAAGTTCAGCAACAAATACTTTCCAGGATTCAACCATACACAAACTGACAGCACAGCAAATGGGGACTTTTTATTATTATTTACTATTGTAGCACCAAAAGACCTCAGTCAGGACTGGGGCCCCATTGTAGAAACATGTAAGAAAACGTGATCCTTTGGCCTGAAGAGTTTGTGAATGGGGTATAGGTCAGGGTGGAGTTCGGCCCATAATATTTTGCAATCCTATAACACTTTCTATCCACAAATGTCAAAGTCATTAAAACACATGCTTTAATATACCCAACAGACCAACTCTGAGGTAGTTAATAAATGTAGGTTTATTGTAAGGAGAGTGATCACTTTAGATAAGCTATTGCCAGCAGGAGAGTGGGGTGGGGGGAGGTATTTTTTCATGCTTTGTGTGTATGAAAGATCTTCTACACTTTCCACAGTATCCATCCGATGAAGTGAGCTGTAGCTCACGAAAGCTTATGCTCAAATAAATTGGTTAGTCTCTAAGGTGCCACAAGTACTCCTTTTCTTTTTAATAAATGTAGTTTTCTGTATTGTGGCCTTAGTCCTGAAAAGCCCCAGGCACATGAATAATTTTAGGGATGTGAGTAGACCTGTTTAGTTCAATGGGACAACACCCAGTGTGCAATGTTAAGGATAAGTGTAAATCTTTGCTTGATCAGAGACTTGGAAGTCCTTCTTTGAAGAGCAGATATCCCAAACTGGGTGTTAGACACCATATTGTGCAGTACATTAAAAAAACATCCAAAACAAAACAGTGGGATCCTTCAACTGGACAAGGTTTCAGAAGCACAAGAAATGAAAATGTATGATATATTATAAAAATTAATCTCTATGTACTTGGGATTTTTAATGGCACTAAAATTGCCTTGAAAAAAATTCTTGTCCTGTTGATGTCAATTGCGGTATTTTTCAGTGGCTTCAGTAGATCAAGGTGTCACACCTTATATGTAAACATCATAAACTATGACAATGACTACTTCCACCAATAGCAATAATTGTATTCATTATCTTTACTTAGAAGACATGGCTGCTAGAATGAGGCATTCTGCTCCCTCCATGGTCAGCATGAGAAATATCTGGGCCCACATCCAAACAGTGAAATAATGTTCCCCAGAGACTGGAAGCCTATCCATTTTAGGGACAATGACTAGGGTTTGACAGATACCCATGAAGGGCAATTGACTGAGGAAAAAGTACATGGGGGTGCGAGGTCTGGAGTCCACTTGGATTAGAAACATGAGGAGAGAGTTTCCGGACAAGTCAGTAATGAAACAACGCTCGACTCATGTGGAATGCCATTCCGGCACTTTTTGGGAGTTGGAACGGCATTCCATGTGCCCCTCCTTCACCACAGGCAGATACTAATAGTGCAGACTGGCTATAAGAAGCAGAACTGTAAGGCATATAAATTCCACGGTGTTCCCTTCATCAGAGCCAGATTTCAAATGAATGAGAAATTCAAATGTAACATATGCTATCATAAAAAGTAGTCAGTATGTATTTAATATCTTTTAAGGCCTTATATGTAATCAGTTGCTACTACAATTCATGATAATTATAATGATTAATTTATTCTAAGTAGCATTTCTAATTTTAATGATTTAATTAAAATATTGAATGTTCAAAACCATAGCGGGCTTTTCTCCAAGGTTATGTGTGTGCTCCATCATCATCATGGTGAGAATAATAACTTGAAAATATCTTTTGATAAAAAAATTGTATACTTGCATCTCTGCTAGTCTGGTATGAGAAATTTTCTGTGTAAGAATGGTGCTCTTCAAAAGAACAAAGCAACGGCCAAAGCTGTGAAGGTTTGAACACATAGCCTAGAAACATAAGAAGACAGTAACTGCTTACCTCCCTATATCCCATCTTGTCGTGTGAGTAATCTAGAAAGGAGAGAAAGTTCACCTCTTTTGGAAAAATGCCACCATTTGTTTTAAAGAAAACTGTTGTTGTATTGTCCCACATTGTGTTATAGTCTTAGAATGCATTTGCCTCCCCATAATTCTGGTATATGGTCATTCATAACCAACAAACATTTATGAATCATAGAATCATTGAATAGCAGGGTTGGAAGGGACCTCAGGAGGTCATCTAGTCCAACCCCCTGCTCAAAGCAGGACCAATCCCCAACTAAAGCATCCGAGCCAGGGCTTTGTCAAGCCTGACCTTAAAAATTGAAAATGAACTGAAAATAGTTGCAACAAGTACATAAATAAGCAATCCACATCAATCTCTTCTTTGTCACCTTTATAGTTCCTGTTGGAGAAATGTCAAAATACTGTCTTATAAGAGGCATATGTAATGAGCACTCCAATTAACATGGCATTCTTCCAGCCTAGGGCAATAATATTATTCTAAGGAAGAAAATTAGTTTAAAATCTTTAAGACATGTATTCCGTTTATACTGAAAAAATAAATAATACCATAAATATTTATACCTGCTCTCACAAAAAACCTTAATGATTTTTTTTTAAAATAGGTTAG